>NC_060126.1:335529425-336171016 GCF_021461395.2 Schistocerca americana | reverse complement strand
ATTATCGGTTATCAAGATACGCCCCCGAAAATCCATTTCTGTAATTGACATTCATAGCAAAATGTCGAAATGTTTAACATATCTTCTCAAGATGATGTTGGGGAGTGTCAGAAGTTGTTTTGATATCGTTATCCTTCACCTAGATTCAGAAGTTCAAAGTCACCACATTAATGCATGTAAAATATGTACGTAATATTCGATCTGAGACCTAAAAGAAGTTTTAACCAACACAGTGAATATAAGACAAATTGATCTAGCGCCACCTTAAAATTTTCGAGTGCGTGTTCGAGGCCTTGGTCAGAGGTGTTGCAGCGGATCCACATGCGGCAATGACCATGCGGCGTTCTCAAACGCAATGTTATTACTTACCAAACATGCGGCCAGGACTAAAGCTGGCTTCAAAGCATGCACTGCTGTTTGAGAGAAATATCTGTACAATATACTTATGAAATGTCTTTAGTTAAAGCCAGCTGTCAATCAAATTCTCAGTAGGATTAAGACATTCAGTATCTCTGCAAAAATTAACGCAGCACAAACTCACCAGAAATCAGAAAAGAACGCTAAGACATTAAAAGGAATGCATAATAGCGAGAGAACTGCTGCAGATATAGTCTATCGAAAAGCAGACTATATCCCACAATACAATTCAGAATTTCATTTACTGTGAATAAATTTGCACAACCATACTGCATTTTTAATCTCGTTCAAACAGACCAAAGCGCTACCAGTAAAACGTTAATTATGCAATGAAATTAAAAATTGGTAATTTATTTCACTATACTAAATCTGGATGCAATCTGTAAATATTGGATGGTGCTTAATTCATAAAGCCTGATTGCGGGAAATAATGGCCAGAGGCGAGAGAAAGAGAAAAACGAAATTCGCTGCTGTTTCTCTAACGTTTCCTCTTTCTCTAACTAAATGCAAAGAGTGTTTTTATAAGCGAATCTTTTCTTCTATATTTACTGGGAATGGCTTTAGCGACTATCACAAGAAGCTTTTGTTCCAATATGTTGAGGAAGTTAGCTTTTTAAAGGGTGCTACACACTTATTTCCTAATCTACCGATTCTGAATGTAACGATCGGTAGCCATTATCAGTATTATTCTCACAACTACAACTTTGTGCACCAACAGGAGAGAATGCTCTGAGAGCCGCAGTAATGTTTATACATGAGAGACAATAGGAACCCTGAAATCCTGTCTCACGTATAGTCTTTCCAAATTGTCCATATTTGCTTCTCCCCTCTCTTCCTCATTTTTTTTTTTTTTTTTTTTTTTACAGCAAAGTGACGTCTAATTATAGATTTCACGTTGAAATAAACCGTGTATGGTTGAGTTTATCTGAATCCTTCCTCCAGTGCCATTCATTAGGTAAGTTATACGATCAGATAAAACTGTACCCTGAGTTCAGCCAGAACCATTTACGCATAGTCGTTACCACAGCATCCTACTAACAGAGAGAAATCGTAGACGTAGTAGTTACAGCTCAGTTACATCTAAGTCTTCATGTTTCGTCGTTTTTCGGTTTGCTTTATTTACGAATGAACAATGTGGAACTGTATGATGGATTTTGCGAGTATGTGATTTCATTTTTATTTCAAGAATCCTCGTTGTCTGATTACTTGAGCATAACAGTGCATAAAACAAACCACCATTGCTAAAAGACCACCGATGGTGCTTTAAAATAAAGCTCATCACATCTGGTGTAAATAAAACTTTTACTGCAGTCACATAAGACGGAAAATGCACTATGTGATCAAAAGTATCCAGACAACTGGCTGAAAATGACTCCCAAGTTCGTGGCGCGATCCATCGGTAATACTGGAATTTAATACGTACTGGCCCACTCTTAGCCTTGATGACATATTACCTTCACCGGGCATTCACCATACCATCGGATCGCCACACTGTGTACCGTGATTTGTTACCCCAAACAACGTTTTCCCACTGTTCAATCGTCCAATCTTTACGCTCCTTACACCAACCGAGGCGTCGTTTGGCATTTACCGGCGTGATGCGTGGCTAATGAGCAGCCACTGACCATGAAATTCAAGTTTTCTTACCTCCAGCCTAACTGTTATAGTACTTGCAGTGGATCCTGATTCAGTTGGGAATTCCTGTGTAATGGTCTGGATAGATGTCTGTCTATTACACATTATGACCCTCTTCAATTGGCAGCGGTCTCTATCAGTCAACAGACGAAGTCGGCCTGTACGATTTTGTGTTTACGTGTCCCTTCACGTTTCCACTTCACTATCACATCGGATACAGTGAACCTAGGGATGCTTAGGAGTATGGGAATCTCGCGTGCAGACGTATGACGCAAGTGACACCCAATCACGTGACCAAGTTCAGTGAATTCCGTGGAGCGCCCCTTTCTGCTCTCCCACGATGTCTAATTACTACTGATACCGCTGATATAGAGTACCTGGCATTAGGTGGCAGCACAATGCACCTAATACGAACAAGGTATGTTTTTGGGGACGTCCGGATACTTTTTATCACATAGTGTATATCCACACTGGATCTGCGGAAGAGATGGCAGCGTATAGGCATCAACTAGAGCTGTAAAATTACAATGTTTTTTCCGATAATTATTTCAGTTTCTTTACAATAAATGTACTTTCATTTTAATTTATATTACTTTTAAAGTTTGCGCTAAGTGCTGGGAGCGTGTTTCCAGAGGTCTCTCAAGTGTGTGCAGAAAGCTGGACGTCACGTGGCTTGAGATCAGCTTGAGCAAAGCACCAAATGGGGCTGGCCCTGTAACACAAAGAAGTTGAAGGAACGGGAAGAGGCAGTGTGTGTCAATCAACGAGCAGCTACGATGCACTCTGTTGTTGTTGTGCCTCACAAACTGGACCAGAACCATATCTGGATGACTTCACACGGGGAAAAATCATCGGGATACTGGAAGAAAGACGAAGTATGCGCAATGAGTTTGATATTGCTCACAGCACTGTTTCACGATCCCACCCGGCTAGCCGCGCGGTCTAACGCGGTACTTCCTGAGCAGGAAGGCGCGACGGTCTGGGGTGCGAATCCGCCCGGCCGATTAGCCTGTGGATGGTTCTTAAGTCGGTTTTCCATCTACCTCGGCGAACGCGGGCTGGTTCCCTATATTCCGCCTCAGTTACACCGTTTCCACGTACACGTACCCCATCATTATTCTACCTCACAGAACTTTGGGGGATACACTCGTCTGGTATGAGACGTCCCCGGGGGATCCACTGGGGCCGAACCGCACAATAACCCTGGGTTTCGGTGTGGGGCGGCGGTGGGGTGGGATGACTGCTGTGGCCTGTTGTAGGGTTGTGAACCACTGAGGGCTACGGCGGGACGAAGCCACTGCGTCGTTTCTAGGTCCCCTTTTAATACATACACACATACATACATACTGCGTCAGGAGCACGGGGAGCGTTTCGATCCAGAAACACTGCTGCCAGATGGATACAAGGCGGCCAAACACGGTGAACTGCAACACCAACTGTCCTCTACATTGCGCAACATACTTCTGGGACATGCGTCAAATAGTTGGTACAGTTCCAAGCACAGTTAACAGGAATTCAGGGCACGCATTCTCCAGTTAAAACTGTTGACAGTATTTCAGTCTGAATAACCGGTACTTCTCCGTATTAGTTTGGCCTGAGTTATAAGAGGAGTTTTTTGTAATTTACTAATAACCGGGTAAAAAACCAAAATATCAGTTAGCCACAGCAGCAGTGTTAAATATTTTCATTTTTCAATAAAGCCTTTTTAAAAAATAAATAATTTTTATTCGTAAAATTTCAATTGCTTTGAAAAAAATTCAATGGTACCAGAAAATGGAATAAGCAATCGGTGAATTTTAACACCAATGTCGATAGAAACGAGAAACAAACACGTGGCGTAAGAATTGGTACAGATTTGCTCAGACAGTATTGTAACTGTTACTATGTGGTGTATCCTATTAGACGTTATGCAGTGTGCTAAACTTACTCTATCTGGTCTATATGGTAGTTTCTCGGTTTCGTCGTCGGACGTCAGTTATATTACACAATGGCACCATCTGTAGTCTGAAGATGTTTTATGAAGTGCGGTAGATTAAGAAAAGTGAGGAGCAACAACATAATAGCGACGATAAAAATAGAAATCAGTTGATGTGCTGGCTGTGTCTATAAAATATGCCTTTATCATCCTGTAGCCCTTGAATATGGACAAATAAACACCACAGAGTTCTTCAGCAAATTTGTGGTAAGCCCCTATGGGATCAAACTGTTTAAGTCATCGGTCCCTAAGCTTACACATTACTTAATCTAACTTAAACTAACTTACGCTAAGGACAACACAGACACCCATGCCCGAGGGAGTACTCGAACCTCCGACGGGAGGGACGGGGGAGGGGGGGGAGGGGGAGGGAGCCGTGCGGACCGTGACAAGACGCCCCTGACAGCGCGGTTACTCTGCACGGTCAGTTGCACAGCCTCAGTTTTCAGCCTTTAGTACTAACTATTCGTAATGCCCAAATAGTGGCATGCTCCTCGATTACAACATGGTTTTTAAACAGACTTTAAAAAAATTTGAGTCCACAGCAGAATACTGGTGATTACTACTTTTCGTGTAAAGCAGCGAACGATGAACGGACAATGTTTTCTTTTTGCATATTTAACTTAGTATTTTGATTCTAGGGATATCTTGAAATCGAGGGAAACCAAATTTTTTTTATCTTTGTTAGATTTGTATGTGTATTGCACGAAATAATGGGAACAAAAAACCGAAAATTATTGATTTCAGAAACCTGCAGTTTTTAGCGTTTGTAAGTCTTGCTGAACTGGCGTTGAAAAACCCGTTACAACCGAGAACCGGTTGTGTCAGTGACATCCCTACTGCACAGTGGCACTGCGACTGCATGGGAGTAGCCTCTTTGTTCGACGACCACTACTTTGTCCTTCGTTGACACCGTTCGTGATGGTGGCCAGAAGTTAGGGACTGGGCCAACAAGCAGTGGGGTTGCGTGCTCTCCTCGGATGAGAACGGATTCCGGACGTACCGCCATATGGAGAGGAGGATTGTTTTCGTCGTACAGGTGTAATGGTGTAGGAAGACATGACGTTTCACGGGCGTACTGACATACAAATGTTTGGACGAGGTATACCCTCCGGTCGACGATACTGTGATGCTGTACTTCTTCGCGCTGTGCTTTTCAGGGTTGCGTTCGGCCTGATTTTATGGATGATAATGCGAGATAGGATCGAAAAGCGCCGAATGAGGAACTATTGAAACGAGAGGATACTCAGCAAATGGGCAGACCTGCCCATACACACAGCTTACATCCCATCGAGTGCGTGTTCGAGGCCTTGGTCAGAGGTGTTGCAGCGGATCCACATGCGGCAATGACCATGCGGCGTTCTCAAACGCAATGTTATTACTTACCAAACATGCGACCAGGACTAAAGCTGGCTTCAAAGCATGCACTGCTCTTTGTGGTGCTCGCACGCCTCGTAAAGACCAATGTCTTACTTTTTTAAATGTTCACAGGACCATCATAAATCACGGTGACTTCAGTGTATATATGGTCTTTGAATAAAAGTGACATTTATGTTCCTCTGGCTTGCTGTTTATTTTAGTTTTCTTCTGTACTATACCGTAGCATCTCTTTTTATGTATCATCAAAGTTTCATCGAGGTATGTTACCTTGGAAAGGCACATAATGGAAAATAACTGGTAAACTGCAGCGTCTATGGAGTGTGGGATGGTGAACCATCAGCTCGTAGGAACGTTTCTCATAGATGGAACAAAGGACGCGCACAGGTATTGTTATCTGCTAACAAACCATACAGAAATACAAGTCACTCAGGAATGAAATGAATAGGAAGTGCAGGGAAGCTAAGACGAAATGGCTGCAGGAAACATGTGAACACATCGAAAAAGATATGATTGTCGGAAGGACAGGCTCAGCATACAGGAATGTCAAAACAACCTTTGGTGACATTAAAAGCATCGGTGGTAACATTAAGAGTGCAACGGGAATTCCACTGTTAAATGCAGAGGAGAGAGCAGATAGGTTGAAAGAATACATTGAAAGCCTCAACGAGGGTGAAGATTTGTCTGATATGATAGAAGAAGAAACAGGAGTCGATTTAGAAGAGATAGGGGATCCAGTATTAGAATCGGAATTTAAAAGACCTTTCGAGGACTTACGGTCCAATAAGGCAGAAGGGATAGATAACATTCCATCAGAATTTCTAAAATCATCGGGGGAAGTGGCAACAAAGCGACTATTCACGTTGGTGTGTAGAATATATGAGTCTGGCGATATTCCATCTGACTTTCGGAAAAGCATCATCCACACAATTCAAGACGGCAAGAGCTGACAAGTGCGAGAATTATCGCACAATCAGCTTAACAGCTCATGCATCGAAACTGTTTACAAGAATAATATACAGAAGAATGGAAAAGAAAATTGAGTATGCGCTAGGTGACGATCAGTTTGGTTTTACGAAAAGTAAAGGGACGAGAGAGGCAATTCTGACGTTACGGCTAATAATGGAAGCAAGGCTAAAGAAAAATCAAGACACTTTCATAGGATTTGTAGACCTGGAAAAAGCGTTCGACAATATAAAATGGTGCAAGCTGTTCGAGATTCTGAAAAAAGTAGGGGAAAGCTATAGGGAGAGACGGGTCGTATACAATATGTACAGCAACCAAGAGGGAATAATAAGAGTGGACGATCAAGAACGAAGTGCTCGTATTAAGAAGGGTGTAAGACAAGGCTGTAGCCTTTTGCCCCTACTCTTCAATCTGTACATCGAGGAAGCAATGATGGAAATAAAGGAAAGGTTCAGGAGTGGAATTAAAATACAAGGTGAAAGGATATCAATGATACAATTCGCTGAAGACATTGCTATCCTGAGTGAAAGTAAAAAAGAATTAAATGATCTGCTGAACGGAATGAACAGTCGAATGTAACCATGTAAAATAACCAATGACGGACGGAGCAAGGAGGACATCAAAAGCAGACTCGCTATGGCAAAAAAGGCATTTCTGCCCAAGAGAAGTCTACTAATATCAAATACCGGCCTTAATTTGAGGAAGATTTCTGAGGATGTACGTCTGGAGTACAGCATTGTACGGTAGTGAAACATGGACTGTGGGAAAACCGGAACGGAAGAGAACCGAAGCATTTGAGATGTGGTGCTATAGACGAATGTTGAAAATTAGGTGGACTGATAAGGTAAGGAATGAGGAGGTTCTACGCAGAATCGGAGAGGAAAGGAATATGTGGAAAACACTGATAAGGAGAAGGGACAGGATGATAGGACATCTGCTAAGAGTTAAGGGAATGACTTCCATGGTACTAGAGGGAGCTGTAGAGGGCAAAAACTGTAGAGGAAGACAGAGATTGGAATACGTCAAGCAAATAATTGAGGACGTAGGTTGCAAGTGCTACTCTGAGATGAAGAGGTTAGCACAGGAAAGTAATTCGTGGCGGGCCGCATCAAACCAGTCAGTAGACTGATGACGAAAAAAAAAAAAAAAAAGAAAACCATATGCCACGGATGCTACGACACGTTCCTCTGGAAATCAGGAGGAACCTGAGGAACTAACATGATAGCTGTTCAGCCGGCGGTGCACGAAGTACCACAGCATGTCTTTTTCGACGCAGCGGACCTTTACCTTGATCGACCCGTACATTTGTAGACTTCTTTCTGTGGGGAAAGCTGAAAGAAGAACGTGCGAATTACACCCGATGAAATGCAATGACGTACTACCGCAGTCTGTTGGGACATGTGGGGGCATGTATGCAGTATTCGTTGCATACAAGACTGGAAGCGTGTATTACCGCTGCCGGTGGTCATTTCGAACACAACCCATGATGGTCAGTCGTTACTGGCCTAATTAGTGAAAGCGCTTTTGTGTTCATTAGTGTTTGCTACCACAGATATTTTACAAGTGTCCGTGTGGGATCTTTTCAAAATAGATGTCGTAAACGACCTGGATTAGAATCCTGCTACAAATACCAATGGAATTCTAATTTACCCTAGTTTTTATTTCTTACCGTCAACAGGAACTGTACCATTTAAACAAAAGACAAACTTCCTAAGTATTATTACAATCCGTCGATTGGCTAACAATGCGAGTCCGTGACTAGCAGTCGTTGTCGCACCACCTTTTGCCCGGCGCAGTGCAGCATCTCGACGTGGCCGGACTAACAAGTCGTTGGACGTCCCCTGCAGAAATACTGAGCAATGCCGCCTCCACAGCCGTCGGTAGTTCCGAAAGCGTCCAGGTGCAGGTTATTGTGTACAAATTGACCTCTAGAATATGCTACATAAATTTTGGACGAGATTCATGTCGGGCGATCTGGAAGGTCAAACCATTCGTTATAACTGTCCAGAATGTTCTTCAAAAATGGCTCTGAGAACTATGGGACTTTACATCTTAGGTCATCAGTCGCCTAGACCTTAGAACTACTTAAACCTAACTAACCTAAGGACATCACACACATCCATGCCCGAGGCAGGATTCGAACCT
This sequence comes from Schistocerca americana, assembly GCF_021461395.2. Taxonomy (NCBI): domain Eukaryota; kingdom Metazoa; phylum Arthropoda; class Insecta; order Orthoptera; family Acrididae; genus Schistocerca; species Schistocerca americana. The sequence goes on along the minus strand of NC_060126.1, from coordinate 336,162,501 downwards.
GCGACCGTAGCAGTCCCGCGGTTCCGGACTGCAGTGCCTAGAACCGCACGGCCACCGCGGCGGGCAATGTTCTTCAAATGAGTCGTGAACAACTGCGGCCCGGTAACAAGGGGCGCTCTCATCCAGGAAACTTCCACAGATGTTTGGGAAGAGCCGGCGTTGTGGCCGAGCAGTTCTAGGTGCTTCAGTCTGGAGCCGCGCTGCTGCTACGTTCGCAGGTTCGAATCCTGCCTCGGACATGGATGAGTGTGATGTCCTTAGGTATTTTAGGTTTAAGTAGTTCTAAATCCAGGAGGCTGGTGACCTCAGATGTTAAGTCCCATAGTGCTCAGAGGCACTTTTTTGTTTGGGAACTTGATGTCCATGAATGGCAGCAAATGGTCTCCAAGTAGCTACAAATATTTCCAGCCAATAATCGATTTACCTGGACCAGAGGACCCAGTCCATTCCATGTGAACACGGGCCTCACCACTGAGGAGCCGCCACCAGGCTGCATAGCGCCTCATTGACAAATTGGGTCCATGGCTTCGTGGGATCTGAGCCACACTCGAACTCTACTATCAGTTCTTACCGACTGAGACCGGGACTCAAGTGACCGGGCTACCGTTTTACTGTCGTCTAGGATCCACAGACATGGTCACGAGCTCTGGAATGGTGCTGCGTCATGCTATTAACAAAGGCACTCGAGTAGGTCGTCTGCTGTCATAGACAACCCCACATTTATTTCTGCGGCTATTTCACGCAGGGTTGCTTGTCTGTTAGCACTGACAGCTGTACGGAAACGCTGCTTCAGTCGGCCAATGCGTTGTTCACGGTGAAAGGTAAAACCTGAAATTTGATATTCTCCATGCCCTCTTGACACAATGGATCTCTGACTGTTGAATTCCATAACTATTTCCCAAGTGAAATGTCCCATACATCTAGCTCAAACTACCATTCCACCGTTCAAAGTACATCAATTCTCGGCGGAAGCATTTTCACGTGAATCACCTGATTACAAATGTCAGTCGCGCCAATGCACTAAAGTTTTGTACCTTTTGTAGGTGACACTACCGCCGTCTGTATAATTATGTGCATATCGCTATCCCATGACTTATAAGAGAGGAGCAATTGCAACCTATGCTCTCAGTTATTTGATGGGTGTATTCCAATTGTAGTTTTCCTCTACAGTTTTTACTTTCTGCAGCTCCCACCAGTACCATGGACGTTATTCCCTAATGACTTAACGGAGCCGCGCGGGGCAGCTGCCCGGTCTGAGGCTCCTTTCCACGGTTCGCGTGGCTCCCCCCCCCCCCCCCCCCAGGGTGGTTCGAGTCTTCCCTCGGGCATTGATGTGTGTGTGTGGCCCTTAGCCTAAGCTAGTTTAAGTTAGATTAAGTATTGTGTAAGCCTAGGGACCGATAACCTCCGCAGTTTGGTCCCATAGGAACTTACCACCAAGACATTTTTTTCTTAACAGATAATCTACTACGCTCTCCCTTCTTCTTCGTAGTGTTCTGCATATATTGATTTTCTCACCTGTTCTCCGGAGAACTTCCCCATTCCTTACCTTATCAGTCCCCTTACTTTTCTACATTCTTCTGTAACACCACATCCCAAATGCTTCGGTTCTCTTCTTTTTCTGATTTTCCACAGTCCATATTTCACTACCATACAATGCTGTGCTCCAAGCGCACATTTTTAGAAATCTCTTCCTCAGCTTAAGGACAATGTTTTATATTAGTAGACATCTCTTGGCGAGGAATGCCCTTTCTTTGCCAATGACAGAGATGTCCACCTTTGGTCCGACCGTCGTGGGTTATTTTGCTTCATATACTTCATGATCATCAGTTCTGATCGCTTTTGTCACTTCTGCTGCTTATCATTACTTTCGTCTTTCTCCGATTTATTCGCAGTCCATATTTTGTACTCATTATTCTGTTCAGTATTTCACTTTCACTCAGGTTAGCTGTGTCATCAGCAAATGGTATCATGGATATCCCTTCATTTGAATTTTGATTGCAGTCCTGAAACTTTCTTTAGTTTCCATAATTACTTCTTCGACATACAGATTGGAAAGTAGGGGGAAAGACTACATCCCTGTTTTATACTCTACATAATCCGATTAGTTCTTTGGTTACAAAACCCAGTTACTCAACCTAATCACGTTACTAGGTGGCCCTGTAGATCCACACGATACCAATCTACTGGTCGACGTCGGAGCTGACTTCTTACTGCATCAACAAATTCCTATTATTAACATAGTGCTTCGCGCGGACTGCATTCTTGATTGGGCCAAACAGATGGAGGTCTGAAAGTGCTAGATTCAGGCTACTGTGTGGATGAGTTTTGTGATCTCCTCTCGGGTGCATAAACCTGTGTGGCGTCTCGCGTTGTCATAGAGATGGGTAAGTTGGCTTGCACTTCTCTGGCGACGTACACGCTGAAGTCATTTGTTCAGTTTTCTGAGGGCAGCACAGAACACTTTAGAGTTGATCGATACACCGGGAGCGAGGAAACCAAACAGAATAACATCTTCAGAGTATCAGAATCTCACCATATTTTGTCGGTTTTTAAGTTTTCCCGTTGAGAAGAGATGACGTTGTGAAAAACCTTGGATTGCTGTTTTGTTTCTTGTTCGAAATGCTAAATTGCATGTTTCATTGCCTGTGACGACCCTCTACAAAAAACTGTCTCGTTCAGGTCGTACTCAGTCGACATCTCGAATGGGAGTGTCCGCCCTTTCCAAAATTGTAGGCGTCACGGCTGTGTGCCGCCGGCCGACACGCGGGAGATCGGACAGATTTTCACAACCTTGTGTGATGACAAATGCTCCGCCCAGTGACTAAAATCGCTTTTGTTCTCTGCCTATAGGGGCTGAAGCGGAAATATTCTATGATGTCTCACAATAAATTCCATAATTTTTAAATCGAAACTGGCCGAGTTATGCAACCCTCTATGCCTTCAAATAAAATGCGTAAAATTTTCACGTCTGTTGCTCACTGCATGCGATCTATTAGTCCTACAGGGAAGAATAAAGGAGCTGAACCTTTTCGTAGGAAGTTCAATCCAATAAAATTTTATACCGGGATTCGATTCTGAATTATCCAAGAGATACACACAAGAGAGACCTTAAAATGCGTTTTTTTTTATTTTTATATTTTTTTTTTATTTTTTGAATAACCTCCAGCGAAAGCGTATGCCAGCATAAAATTTATCTACATTAAATTTCCTGCAAAAATGTGCTGTTCGTTGTGTCTGTGGGACTAACAGTTTTCGCGCAGCGAGCGTCAGAGCATCCTGAAAGCTTTGCAGGCTACATAAAACCCAGCAGTAGGGGCAGCTGAATCACCCTACATACAGGGTAAAAATAATTAAAGTTAGACTTTCAAACCGCTCTAGAAATAACGCCATTGGTCAGAAAGACGTCAAATTGCAACGCAATATTATCGGAAAAGGCGGAAAACGTATGGCAGAAGCAAAATATATAGTTACAAAATGTACCAGTAGATGGCGCTGTAAGCATCATAAGTTAATAGTTGTCGACCACAAATGCAAATGAATCATACAACATTGCCTAAATTGTACGTTTGACGTTAAACCAATTGTACTACCAGTGTGCATGGATGTAGAGGTGTGATGCTCTTAGTTACGTAAGCCCATCCATCACGGCAAGATCATATCACATCGGCCGGGAAAAATCGATTTTTACTTGCCCTGATGCCGAAAACGGCATAAAAAGCGTCACTCACATCCGTTCTTAATTGCCCTGTGGCCGAAACCGCATAAAAAGTATCAATACAAATCAAATCGGATTATTAATTTTCGTGTGACTAGCCCAAAACAGTTCAATATGCTGTCCACAGTTTTCTGCAAAAAGTTCAATTTGAGAAACAGCATGTTCCACAACTGATCGAAGCGTTTCCGGGGTCAAATTCAAAACGTGTTGCGCAACGCGTGCTTTCAAAGCAGCTACGTTCGCAATCGGAACATTGAACACATCTTTCAGATAGTCTCACAGCCAGAAGTCACACGTATTAAAATAAAGTGATCGGGACGGCCAGGCTGTAGAAAACGGCGGCTGATAATTCTAGCATTTCCGAAATTGCGCTTCAGCAGCTGCTTAACTGGATTTGCAACGTGCAGAGGTGCGCCATGTTGCATAAAATTGATCCCACCGACACATCAACGCTGTTGGAGAGCTGGAATGACGTGACGGCGCAAAACACACTCAAAGCGGTTTCCGGTGACAGTACAGGTAATAGGACCGGTAACACCTTTCTCTTCGAAAAAATATGCCCCTTTGATAAATGAAGTCGTAAACCCGCACTCCAGAGCGACTTTCCAGGATGAAACGATGCTGGTTGATTTGCGTGTGTGTTTTCCGTTGCCCATATTCGATAATTCTGTGTTTTGACACATCCTGTCAGATGGAAGTGGGATTCGTCTGTCCACAAAATCTTTCACGGCCGATCATGTCCACTTCCATGTGAGCAAGATATTCTAAAGCAAAGGTCTTTCTTGCTGGCAGGTCAACGGGAAGCAACTCATGGACGTGGACGATTTAGAATGGATAGCAAAGAACGATGTTTCGTAGGATTTTACGCACCGTGCTAACGGGTATGTCCAGTGTTCGGCCAATTCTCCGTGCACTACATGTTTTCATACCACCACTCGTCTCTTCCTGTATTGCTGTGGCCACTGCTTCCACTGACGACGAATCAATTCGTTTCCTCCCTCTACCAGGCTGAAAACCGAAAGAACCCGTCTTTTTTAATTTCGGAATCATTTTCTCCAAACTCGCGGCAGTCATCGGACCAACGCATTTCATTCAAACCCATCAGTGTCCGGAATTTCTGCAGAGCGACGTGAGCACAGTCATCATTCATGTAATACAGCCATACAAGTAGAGCGCGATCCCGCATTGAGACAGTCATAGTGAACGTCGCAGACGCGAAAGGATTTTAAGCCGGTACCTGACTGTTTATACCAAATTCAATGGGTCGTTAGCATGACAGGTGTTTTTCATTTACGTATTCTGACACATACAGAGTCATCTATTGATCGATTTCCACACTATTTTTATCTTCTGTCATACGTTTTCTCCCTTTTTCGATGATATTCCGTTGCAATTTGACGTGGTTCTGACCAGTGGTGTTATTTCTACAGGGTGGCCCATTGATCGTGACCGGGCCAAATATCTCACGAAATAAACATCAAAAGAAAAAACTACAAAGAACGAGACTCGTCTAGCTCCAAGGGGGAAACCAGATGGCGCTATGGCTGGACCTCTAGACGGCGCTGCCATGGGTCAAACTGATATCAACTGCGTTTTTTTAAATAGTAACCCCCATTTCATATTACATATTCCTGTAGTAAGTAAATAAATATGAATGATTTAGTTTGACCACATTTTTCGCTTTGCGATAGATGGCGCTGTAATAGTCACAAACATAAGTACGTGGTATCACGTAACGTTCCGCCAATGCGGACGCTATTTGCTTCGTGGTACATCACCCGTGTTAAAATCGACCGTTTACCAATTGCGGAAAAGGTCGATATCGTGTTGATGTATGGCTATTTTGATCACAATGCCCCACGGGCGTGTGCTATGTATGCTGCTCGGTATCCTGGACGACATCATCCGCAAATCAGTAACAGACAAATTGCGCGAGAATCGGGATTCTCAACGTCGATGTTGAGAATGCTACATCAACATTGATTGCACCCGTACCATATTTCTATGCACCAGAAATTGCATGGTGACGACTTTGAACGTCATGTACAGTTCTGCCACTGGGCACAAGAGAAATTACGGGGCGATGACACATTTTTTGCACGCGTCCTATTTAGCGACGAAACGTCATTCACCAACAGCGGTAAAGTAAACCGGCAAAATATGTACTACTGGGCAACGGAATATCTACGATGGCTGCGACAAGTGGAACATGGGCAACCTTGGCGGGTTAATGTATGGTGCAGCATTATGGGAGGAAGGATAATTGGCTTCCATTTGAAACGTCCCCATTGAACAATTATACATGACTGTGCTTAAACTGACACACAATATTTTGTTAGCGCAACGCAATCTGACTTTCAAAATTCCCTACAAAAGAATGGCCCTGACTAACATTAAACTATACCTTTCACAAATCACTTACCTCACAAAAATCTTCGCTGCTCAAGCTACTGCAATACAGCGAGCGCCACTACTGCCAGCTAAATAAAAGATTCAAACTATGGAAGGCACTAACTACTGATAGGGATAGTTAGCAAATGAAAGATATTAATAGAGAACAAACAATGTATTTACCTTGATATCATCATATATAAATATAGCAGTTCATGACAAATTTCAAAACTCCGCCATCTCTCTCCCCACATCCACCACTGCTGGCGGCTCACCTCCAACTGTGCAACGCTACGCGCTGTTCACAGCCAGCTGCCTAACACTACAATGGCGAGTATTACAACAATGCAAAGCAGCCACAGACTGCACACAGCACAGCCAGTGATTTTCATACAGAGGTGGCGTTACCATAAAAAAACCTAAACAGCCTACTTACATAGAGAAAACATAAACAGCCTACTTACATAGAGAAAACATAAACAGCCTACTTACATAGAGAAAACATAAACAGCCTACTTACATAGAGAAAACATAAACAGCCTACTTACATAGAGAAAACATAATCAGCCTACTTACATAGCCCCCATGCTCCCCACAAAAAATTTTTACAAATGGTGTTGGGCACTGGCCAATACAGATTTGACAAAAATTTTCACAATTGCAATAACAAAGATATCAAATGCACACACTTATTGATACAATGTTGGTCAAAAGCTAAAAATTTCTCACAGTCCATAAAGACAGTCCAGATTGTTCATCACAGTAAAAATGCAGAGTTTTTCTCAAAGTCTGAGCAGTAAAAGAAATTGCACACAGAAGTAGTGGATTTCCATGCAGTCTTGAAGAAGTAGTGTTGTCCTTCCAACGGAAAGACAGTGCTGACTCGACATGCAGACAGGTAATGGGCTACAACAGAGTAAACCCACAGCAGAGTCAGTCGACGTTTTGAAGAATATTGGTAGTTAGGTCATCACAGAGCAGACCCACTGTAGTCCTGGTAGAAATTACAGTACTGGTGGGCCACCTGAGGTGCAGACCCACTGCAGTCCTTGTAGCAATTGGTGGGCCATCAAAGATGCAGACCCACTGTAGTCCTGGTAGAGACGGCCAGCAGCCATCTGTTGCAAATGTGCAGGTGCACAATCACCATCGAAGAGTCTTGCGGACAATATAGCAAGCCCATAAACCACCACTTGTGCACTCACAAAGTTTTCGGAACTGTCCTTAGAACCAACAATGCTGTTATCCAGTCCCTTGCTGAATTATTAACACACTTGCAAACACTAACAGTCCCTACTTCTCACATATTGTCCATATACTATGACCAACAGAAACGTGTGCAGTGAAATGTAACTTACAAGTTAATAATAAGATGAACTGGTGTCAATTACAATTTTATAACATGAGAATACAATAAAGGTACAAAATACATCATTAAAAACATAATAATACAGATAACATTTGTAGTACAGGCTTTACAAAAGAATCGAACTAACATATACATCAGTGGAATTATGACATGAGTACATACATAAAAGATCACAATAACTTTTGAAACATCAACTTCACACATGAGCATTAAACAGAATGGAATTAATAATGTCTAACATCTTTACAAAGTGAATAACATATTATTAATGCCAGTTATATTCTAGGATAACAGTATTCCTCATCACAGTGAATGTAGCTTAATATTAAAAGAAGAAAAAATTCTATGAAACTACACAGAGACAGGAAGAAAACAAATACACAAGGGTACACAAACATATAGTGGGATAACACAAAAGGAAAGGACAGGGTTTGTTGTACTGGAGTATTTTGCAAACAAAACTTTCTTTACTTCTTGGAGATCTCCCTTCATTCATCATTATTCCCAAAAAGTCCTATCTATACCTGCTTTCTGTATTCTATTCATATTTCTTTCAATATAATTATTTCTCAGTGTACAATACTCATTTTGGCCCAAATCTTTTTCATATTGTCCATAGTCAGTTTCTTATATAGTCTACCTCCTCTTAAGCTAACTTAAATCTACTGAGCTCAGATGCTAAACTAAGGAACGAGGCAATGCAGCAGCACATAAAACAATTAATATAAACAGCAAAAAAAAATGGAAAATCGCAAAGCAAGCTACAGTAAATCTAAATTACCAAGCAATTCAACATTACAACTAATATGAGGCAATGCGCAGCAAACAAAAAATAAATCTAGCTTAGCAGAGTAACACAAATTAAAGTTCAGTAGCACTATGCCTGGCAAACAGCAGCTTATATCTAAACATGACATAGCTCAAGCAGAAAAAATAGTACACTAAAGATAACAATGCAGATAACGGAAATGTATAATCACATCTTAATGTCTAAGTAATTAAAGTGGTGCACCACAACAACTTATTGTAAAAAAAAATATTACCATGTACTTGATTAGAAAATTATGTGTCCAGTTACTGTTACTAGTCCCTTCTTATTGTTCTTTCCTTTCCAAATGCTCCTTTTTTAAAGAATGTGGATCATAAAATAATTATTTAATAGATCTGTTGACAGAAAGTGTTCACATTAGCAAATGCATTTCATTTTATAAAAGCAATGCTGCAACACAGCTGGAAACCAGATATCAAATGAAATAAGCAACTATGAAAAGCAAAGCATAAAAATATCATTCAGTAGTCATGTGACATTTCATAAGTTAGTAGAAATTCTCTCAACTCTCATAGAAAGACGCTTGTCATAATCAAGTGTGCAGATGTAAAAATATTTCTTGTCATTTTATAAGGCATTTCAGTAAATATCATAAATTACGAGCTCCACAGTATGCTTTCAACAAGGAAATGTCAGTAGCACGGACAATGGCCTCCCCTTTTTTTTTTCTACCTGTGCCGCTGAAAGGCTAATGGCTTTTTTTTTTTTCGGGCGGCTGTCGCCCAGGTGGGTGCCCGCGACGCATTACGTGCAGGTGGTCACTTAACTTTCTTACGGAAATATTTACGACAGCAGTTTCCGCTACAGTGACAGTCTCACATAAAAATATTTCACAGGTCAAGAATTTGCATTGCAAATCTGTAGAAAGAAAATCCTATAAATATAAGTGTCCAAATAAAATATTCATCAGCATTGTGATACAGTCTTGCATTTACACACATATCATAACTCTTAAAGTACGAATCTTGGTTTACAACAACCTTTTTCACAAACCAGAGTCCCTAAACACTACTCATTATTCCTTACCTTATTCGTCGACACTTCTTCAATATTTCATCATAACAGCTACGTGACTTAATCAAATAACTCATATAGCATCAGCCTATTAATCATAAACATACCTCAGCAGCATAATACACATCGTCGTCGTAATAATAACATCATAACACCTCAGTCAAATCTCAAAATCGTCGTAGCTTCCTCCAATAACTTCAAATCCTAAAAAGAATTCTCTGCTCATTTAAATAGTCTCACCTACCTCAAACGTACTTTAAAAATCATGATCTCATACCAAATACATCATTCAAAGCTCTCATAGTATCACAATGGGTCCGAAAAATATGAGCATTTCTCAAAGTACAGACAAAATACAGTTTCATAAGTGTGAAGTTACCCAACTGTGTATTGCGTAAACATGTATCACTGATGTAGTAAAAAAAATGATTATCTCTCAGTTAAATGATCAGATAGCTGGGTAATTTGTGTGTTAGAGAAATACGGTACCGATGTGTAAAGTTGTATAAGTAAATACCATATTAGCTAGGGTTCCTTGTGGTTGCTACACACATGGTACACAAAGTAAGCGTGTACCCCCTGAGGATTAATGTAATTATACCCTCAGGTGTTACAGATTACAGCAATGGAATGAAATGTATCACGAAAAACTTTCTTTGTAATTCAAAAATCTTTAAAAATAAATGTTTTAAGTACAAAATTAATCACTGAAATGCGTGTCCTGTAGCGCTAAATGTGCGTCTTGTTGCAACATAATCTGTGTGGAAGTGTCGTAGTTATCGTCCTCCGAAAGCTAAGTTCTGCAGAAGTCAATGTACTTACCTCATAATACACAAAAGTGAAATGCTTTATGTATAGATATCTTAGTTATTACGCTTATTGCCATGATGAAGAAAGTACTGTGCTGTAACGTGTTGTTGTGCTACGGAAAAGGCAATCTCATTGTAGCTATACCACAAAAGTTACTACTAAAACATGTTTTTCTTCCTAGAAGAATTCAGAAAACTGTGCAGATATAAAACAGATACACTGCAAAAGCAACATTGTAAATTGTCACTCATTAGTAGCGTCGTGATAACATCGTGTAGCTGTCACATAAACTAACCACTGTGTCCTCTGGTATCTCACAGAAAGTACTTTAAACCCAGAATGTATTTTCAAGTAAACCAAAATGTTGCATTAAAATCTCATTAGCAGTACTGGTAAATGTTCTAAGTATGTAAGCCGTATAGTCGTTCCATAATCGTGCAATTAACAAGCAAGAATGTACACACACAATAACACTGTGACGTCTGTTCACTATAACAATGCATTCGTCATTTCTGTTTCAATAAGTTCTCTTGGTTCTTGACTAGATATTTAACTTCAAACATTGTTGCATGTTAACAGTTTCTTAAGTCTGACAAGCATACTAGTAATGTGAAGTGAAAAGTTTTATGGCAATGACAAAGTTAAAAAGCAGATCATCTTTCAATAAACGGTTTTACATGTGAAATGTAGTAAAATCCTTTACTCTTCATAGTAATCAGAGTTTGAACTTGAATGCAATTGTCATGCGGTATACGTCGGTAAAGACTACTGTAATTTTTCTCAAGGTTAGCGTCTATGTTATTTTTCTCTGAGCCAGACGGGGCACGCAGCTGCCTGCTGTGCGAGTCATTTTCCGTCTCTTTGTTAGCGCGCGTCGTTATTGGGATTAGGAGACCTAATTTCTACAAATTCGCCTTGCCGAGAGGGCCCAGCCATGTTAGAATCCCGCCAGTTCTGATGAAATTGACGTCTGTCGTTATGATTATATCGTCTGTCGTCATGTCGGTAGTTCCTGTAGTTTCTTTCTTGTCGGTCATGTGGTGGAGAATTTCTCCCTGAGTCGTAAGTGCGCACTGGACCGTTGCGTCTAAAGTTATTCTGTCTCCCTTGATAGTATTTATTTTGGTTCCCATATTGTCTGTTTCTCTTATTGTCTCTGTGATAGTCATTACCACGGAGAGGTGATTTTTCCCTGTAGTTATTACTACTCTGCCAATGGTTGTAATACGGGTGGTGTCTGTTTCGGTCACGATGTGTGTTGTGAGAATAGCCTTGTCGCGTCCAGTTATTGCTTCTGTCGTCACGAAATTGTGACGGATGTGACCCGTAGTGATTGTTTTCCTGTTTTCGCATCCTGCGACGGTCTGTGTCAATTTCCAGTTCTTGTAACAGTCCCTGAAATGCTTCAATGTCGTCTTTGCAACGTCCTACTAAAATAATATGTCGTAAATGTTCAGGCAATTTGAGTAAGCAAATGCGGATGAGTTCTGAGGGGCTGTATGGGTTTGACAGGTACTGATTCTTGTGCAACATGTATTCAAAATATTTCACAAGACTGGAAAATTCAGATTGTTCGAAATGTTTCATCACTATGATGCCATGTTTTACTCGGTCTTGTGTGGCTTGAGACCAATATGCTGAGAGGAAGGCATGGTAAAATTCTCCTTCACTGTGGCAATCGTGAATGACCGATCGCATTCTTACAGCTGGTTCATTCTCTAAGTAGCCGCACATAAATTCTAATCTGTGTTCTAACGACCAGTTGGGAGGAAAATAATGCGAGAATTGATGGAGCCATGCTTGTGGATGAATGTCGTTGCCAGAATTCTTAAATGTTTTGAATTTACGTGTAGTAATGAACAGCTTATAGTCAAAATCATCGTGTCGGCGAGTCGCATATCGGTCATTGTTAGGTCGTGTCGGCCGTTCCATCTCAAAATTCGGTGCACATTGCCAATTTCTTTCATAACTTCCGAAATGCCCTGTGTTATTATTTTGTGGCTGTTCCGTATTTCTGTGTCCCTCTTCCTGTATTGGGGCGCGAGTATCCTCTGAAGTACGTAATTCTTGTATTACCTGTGTCAGCTGATCTTGTACTTCCCGGATTTCTCTTTTGTACTGTGTATTGATTTGATTTTGATTCTGTTTGAATTTTCTAATTTGTTCATACTCTTGTGTGTCAGTGAAGGCTACAGGTCTTGTGTCATTCAGATCATCATCTACCTTTGTAGATAAGTTAGTGACCTGATCCGAAAGTTCGGCTACTTTCTCCGATAGTGAACACATTTCCTCAGTGTGTTTTTCTGAACCAAGTTTCAGAGTGTCCATTTGTGTTGAAATCGAATCTACTGTGTCCTTTAAGTTTTCCTGAGTTTTTGCAAGTTGCGTAACCGAATCGGTAGATGCAACTGAGTCAAATTTAGCTTGCAAGGTCTCATGATTTTCATGAACAATAATTTGCAGTTCTTTTATGGCTGCTTCGTGATTCTGTAATGCATTTCCATGCCGCGAAAAAATAGGTTGAAAATGCTCACAAATTTGAGGTTTTACGTCATTACAGACTTTTTGACATTTCGATTCAATGTTATGTAACTCAGTAGTTAAATCTTCACGCGTTTGTTCAAGAGTTTGTTCCAATGAGTCTAACTTTTGAAGCTATTGCTGTGTTTGTCTCTGATTTTGTTCCAGTGTGTCTAACTGTTGCTGTGTTTGTCTCTGATTTTGTTCCATTGTGTCTAACTTTTTGAGATTTTGTTCCACTGTGTCTAACTGTTGCTGTGTTTGTCTCTGGTGTTGTTCCATTGTGTCTAACTTTTCAAGCTTTTGTCCCATTTGTTGCATTAATTGTAATAACAAAGCACTGGTGTCTGACACATGTTCCTCAGTGCTTTTCGGCAGTGAATTTACACCGGAAACATTCACATTTTGACAAGCAGAAAATGTGTCTTGACTTATTTGAGAAAACGGTGAGGATCCAAAACCTGAATCTACAGTATTTGCGAGATCGTGTCGTGTCATTTCGGCCTCCTGAGGCGAGCTATCGCCGACCGATCGATCGATAATGCTTCCCTCTTCACTAATTGTTTCACTGTCCACGACATGGTTTGACGCCCGCTCCATTTCCCTGTGCACAGTTACCAAATTACTACTTTGAACATTAGTAAATTCATTACTCTGCGGCGCTGATAAGCTACGCTCGTCGTCACTATTATTTCTCAGATTAGTTTGGAGCCTAGTGTTACGTTTTTCACACGCCATAATTGTCACAATATTTCACACGATAACACAGAAAAGCACAATTTGAAGTGCAAAAATAGGAGAACACATTAACATAGCACTGAAAATAATATCTAGTTAATTGCAAGCGTAGCTGCGAAATACTTGGTGCAAATCTATATGCATGCCACAACTGTTTTACTGTACAACAATGAAAGGCTACAACTACAAAGGAGATTCTCTCTACAATTACGCGCTAGCAATAAACAAAAGCTACACTAAATACACAAACTACAAGAAAAAATCAGAAGATTCCAGTGAGGTATCCTAGGCTAAGGGTCGACATATGAAACGTCCCCTATGAACAATTTATACACGACTGTCCTTAAACTGACACATAATATTTTGTTAGCGCAACGCAATCTGACTTTCAAAATTCCCTACAAAAGAATGGCCCTGACTAACATTAAACTATACCTTTCACAAATCACTTACCTCACAAAAATCTTTGCTGCTCAAGCTACTGCAATACGAGCGCCACTACTGCCAGCTAAATAAAAGATTCAAACTATGGAAGGCACTAACTACTGATAGGGATAGTTAGCAAATGAAAGATATTAATAGAGAACAAACAATGTATTTACCTTGATATCATCATATATAAATATAGCAGTTCATGACAAATTTCAAAACTCCGCCATCTCTCTCCCCACATCCACCACTGCTGGCGGCTCACCTCCCAACTGCGCAACGCTACGCGCTGTTCACAGCCAGCTGCCTAACACTACAATGGCGAGTATTACAACAATGGAAAGCAGCCACAGACTGCACACAGCACAGCCAGTGATTTTCATACAGAGGTGGCGTTACCATAAAAAAACCTAAACAGCCTACTTACATAGAGAAAACATAAACAGCCTACTTACATAGAGAAAACATAAACAGCCTACTTACATAAAGAAAACATAAACAGCCTACTTACATAGAGAAAACATAAACAGCCTACTTTTTATCGATGGCAGTCTAAATGGTGCAATGTAAACTGATTTTCTAGGTAATGTTCTATCGATGTTACTACAAGATGTTTCACTGCATAACAGAATTGCGATGTACTTCCAACATGATGGATGTCCGGCACATAGCTCCGTGCGGTTGAAGCGGTATTGAATAACATATTTTATGACAGTTGGATTGGTCGTCGAAGCACCATACCATGGCCCGCACGTTCACCGCATCTGACGTCTCCGGATTTCTTTATGTGGGGAAAGTCGAAGGATATTGGCTATCGTGATCCACCGACAACGCCTAACAACATGCGTCAGCGCATTGTCAATGCATGTGCGAACATTACGGAAGGCGAGCTACTCGCTGTTGAGAGGAATGTCGTTACACATATTCCTAATCCACTGACGTTGACGGACATCATTTTGAGCATTTATTGCATTCATTTGGTATTTACAGGTATGTTGGTATGTAAGAGCATGCATTCTCAGGAATGATAAGTTCACAAAGGTACATGTATCACAGTGGAACAACCGAAATAAAATGTTCAAACATAACTACGTTCTGTACTTTAATTTTAAAAAAACCTACCTATTACCAACTGTTCGTCTAAAATCGTGAGCGATATGTTTGTGACTATTACAGCGCCATCTATCACAAAGCAAAAAAAGTAGTCCAGCTAAAACATTTGTATTTCTTTACGTACTACACGAATATGTAATAAATATGGAGGTTCCTATTTAAAAAAACCGCAGTTGATATCCGTATGACTTATGGCAGTGCCATCTAGCAGGCCAACCATAGCGCCATCTGGTTTTCCCCCTTCAAGCTAGACGAGTTTCGTTCTTTGTAGTTTTCGTTCTTTGTTGTGTAATCATTTGACGCTTATTTCGTGAGATATTTGGCTCGGTCACGATCAATGGACCACGTTATATGGACAATCACACACCGATGCCCGGGGGATGACTCGAACCTCTGCCGGGACACACAGATACATAAGCACACTCACATACACACTTATATATAAGTGTGTATGTGTGTGTGTGTGTGCTTATGTATCTGTGTGTCCCGGCGGAGGTTCGAGTCATCCCTCGGGCATCGGTGAGTGTGCTTGTCCTTAGGAAAATCAAGGTTAAGTAGTGTGTAAGCTTAGAGACTGATGACTTTGGCAGTTAAGTCCCATAAGCTTTCACACACATTTGAACATTTTGTATTTGTGTGTGTGTGTGTGTGTGTCTGTGTGTGTGTGCATGTGTGTGTGTGTGTGTGTGTGTGTGCGCGCGTGCGCGCCACATCTTCATAACAGGGCAGCGCTGAATACTTCCCTGCGACCAACCCCACGCAAAATAATTACACACTTGTTACACAAGATGGACCACGAGCCGTGAACACATCTCCACTCTGGTGAAGCCGCCTCAGACGGGCGCTGCAGCGGATGCAGCGGTGCGGTGTTGACATACGGCGCGCGTGAGCCACCGTGAGAGCGACGGCAGGCGGCGGGCGCGCGGCAGATTAGCGCCGCCGGATTAGCGGCGGGAGGCCGGCGCTACGCGAAAACGCGCTCTGGCTGCCGGCGCTGGGGCTGCGCGCTGGTTGCGTGTACGCGACTCGGCGACATGCAGAGGCGGACACAACAGCGAACGAGCTGCCTGCCTCGCAGCCTCACGGCCGTCGCCTTTGTTCTGAGGAAAACACAGCGCCCGCGTCGTGTCTGGGCTGCATTTGGAGGGAACGCAGCTTGTATCACGCTCCCGTGTCTCTGACGAGGATCAGACTTCACGCGAGCTGCGCATCACGCGGTTGTCCGGCAGCGTGGGTGGTTTGGCGGAAAGCTCCAATGTGTTGAGCCTCTGTGGTCAAATGTGGGGTAATGCGTTGAAAACAATGGAGCCATTTCTCTTCTCACACTCCTATTCAGTGAAGCGTGGTCTACCTACCAGGGTTAGTTGTTGGGCATTGTTAGCTTGCCAATGTGACAAACCTCCGTTTCCTCTGAATTCCTTCCTTGTGAACGTTCAGTGGTCCACTTCCAGCCCTGATGCCGCATGTATCAGGTTAGCCCAAGAAACTATGTCTGTGGTTCAAACCTGACAACACATTCTATCTGTGGAACTAGTTACGGATTGTAGCTATCCAGGTTGTCCAACCCCTGTTTTCTCTTAAGTTCCCCTACGTTAACCTCAGTTTCGTGGTCCGTTTACAGCCTTGATACAAAGTGTCACGTTAGTCCAGAAAACTATGTCTGCAGTTCCGTTCAAACAACACACTCTGTCCATAGGATTGATTGTTGGGGGTTATTCGCTACGCAGTGTGACCAGACACAGCTTTGGGGACTGTTAGCTATGCAGTGTGACCTAACCCAGTTTCCTCTGAAGTTACCCCGTGTGAGCCTCTGTTTGGTGGACTAGTTCCAGCCCCAATGCAGCGTTCACTTCAACAGTGAAAATTATTGTGATATCTGCCAAGAGGTTTCCAGTGACTGAGAAGGCAGTTTCTTCTAAACGTCTGTCTGAATGGCAGCTGTTTCGATGCTATTCGAAGTGTGGCCTGACATCGACGAGGAAACTTGCTCTCGACGTCCTTCACCATTTACTTCAGTGTGAGCCGTGCACGGCTCGCGTTTATCCCATTTATTGTCTTTCATCTTCTATTACGGTACTGCCGCCTCGTTTTCTTTTTCCATTTACTGGCGTCACTAACCTCCTGCCTTACTTTCCCGTGAGTGGCAGCAGCAGCGCATATCGATAAGTGCTCCGTCGCACTAACTGTGGAGTGACCGATAGTATTTCCAGGTCGTCGTGTGTCTGGCAGTCAGTTCGGGACGGACCATCAGTAGTTGGAGAATGACTAGCAGTGCTGTTGGGACGCAGCAGCAGTGAAGTCTGGGACGTTGACTGCTCGCGACATGAACTGTCCGACGGAGGGAGATTGGAGCGGGACGATCGCTAGTTGGTCGTTCGGTTGGTCCTTTCACCGTCTCCGGGCCTGGGCAGTTGGTCGGTTGGCGTGGAGCAGCGAGGATGTCTCCGTGGCGCGAGTCTGGCCGTTGCCGGTGGCAGGGCCCATGTTGGGTCGGAGTGTGAGGGGCTGTTTCCTTTGCTACGGGAGGCCTTGGCTCACCGATCCTTACTCAATCTACCAGCCAGCCCCAACTGTTCACAATGTGTCGTTTGAATTTCATTCTGGGCTGTTGGGACATCCTGTCGCTTGGTCCGTTTACTGTCGGTCTGTTGGGTTGTCGTCGGATCGTGAATGGTTGGCCCAACTGCCCGTCTCACCTAAGCGAGCGTTAGTGTTTGAATTCCAGTCCCAACCAAGAACATCTGAGTGCCCTTGGGCGTACTGCCTTTTTTTTTTTGTTCTTGTTATTTGTACTTGAATGACTTCCAACCGATTTTTTAAAATTAAGGTTATTTTACCTTTAAGGCGTAAGATTCTTTAGGCCTTCAGCCTTGTTCAAAGAACTGTTTCACGTAAAGCCTTTGGCATTTTAAAAATTTTAATGTTGTTGAATTTTAAGTGTTGGGCCTTCAGCCAATTTTGAGTTTGAGTTGTTTTGCTCTTAAGGCCTTCAGCCTTAATTAAAGAACTGTTTCACATAAGGCCTTCGGTATTTAAAAAAAATTAATGTTACGGAGTTTTGAGTGTTAGGCATTCAGCCAATTTGAATTTATCTTGTTTACTCTCGAAGTGTCTGATTCTTTGGGCCTTCACCCTATATAAAGAACTGTTGTAAGGTAAGGCTTGCCTTTTAAATTTTTTGATTATGCTTGCATTTAAGTTATTGGCTTTCATCCGTTTTTAAATTAAAGTAATTAAGTCCCTAAGATTAAAGCTGTGTGTTTAAATAAAATATATTGTTTCTTGTAATGTTCGATCAAACAATAAAGTTGCGTGTTCGAATGTAACTGACATCCCTTTATTTTGTTCCCTTCCCACAATTTAAACTTCCGTCCTGTCCTGGGGGTTTAGCGGGGCGTCTCACAGTGGTTGCGGTATTATCCACCATGTGTTCGTGCCTGCCGTGCAGACCGTCAATGCCGCTAATGTGAAAGTTCTCAAAAGGATGAAAAGAGTCGTGCACTTCAGATCACACACCGCCAGTTCCAGAAAAATCCAGCAAGATAATGCTTTTAGCCTCATCGCTTTGGTGGTTATTGACGATCTTCTCTAAAACGACATGGTAATGCTGCATCAGCCCCCGCCAAGTCCCAATTCGGGTCAGGTTTCTTTGCTTGCCCAGCTCAAGACACCATTAACAGGACGCCATTTCTGTGCCAAAAACATGAAGGGTGTTCTAGCATATACCCTACACTAAATGACAATTCAGGCCTTACCCGATGCCTAGATTGCTCGAAAATCTCACTGGAAAAAAGGAATAATGCAGGAATGCTGTATTTGAAGAATTCTGAAGCAATATACTGTTCTTAAAAAAGATAGTTTTATAGACTCAGTGGCATTATTCTCCTGCGAGATCTACATCTCTTACTTGCCAAATTTCAATACAAAGTATTACGAAATTGTAGCCCAGTATCCGCTGTAACATTACTTGACCATCAGCTAGACGAGTTTCGTTCTTTGTAGTTTTCGTTCATCCATCATTTAGATTTATTTGAAATAATTTCTCTAAAGTAATGTATAGTTACTTGCAGTGCTTTGATTAACACAGATAATAATGCCATTTAGGATACACAGACTGTCCTACACCTTCCACATTGCATTTAATGAACATTGCGATCTTAGAACTTAAGTTGTATCTGTGTGTGGCATTGTTCCTTTCTGTATCTAAAGGACATATTAACTTCCTAGTACACATTTGTATACTTTATGGTAACGTTGACAAGGACCCTACTGCCTCTGTTCAAACAAAATCTGCTTC
Source organism: Schistocerca americana (assembly GCF_021461395.2). Taxonomy (NCBI): domain Eukaryota; kingdom Metazoa; phylum Arthropoda; class Insecta; order Orthoptera; family Acrididae; genus Schistocerca; species Schistocerca americana. Next base: position 336,143,273 of record NC_060126.1, on the reverse strand, counting down.
TCTTTCTGAACTTCGGGTATCCATCCAACAGATCTATGTCACCCAGGATATACAGTGTTCACAAGAAACAGGAAATAGTTAGCCATACTTGGAGTAGATACTGAATGAGTTAACTTTTACAGTGAATCACATATCTTCTAACTTTGCTGCAAACATTTCGTGTCGCCCTTGTATCTTTTATGAGGAACTATGAAGTTCATGCCCGTAACACAGCAACTATTATTAATAGGTTAAGAAATTAAAAATTAACAGCTTTATTTTACCAGTTAATTTGACGCTGTCTCCGTCTTTACTTAAGTATCAGTTGTTGACTCTTTATATTGGATGACCCCAAATCTGAGGAAGACACAACCTCACTAATTAGACATGAGCTAATCACCACTTCCTTATTTTATTATTTTGATAACCAGCGTCTTGAACAGATGGAAGGCTAGCTTTGTCTCACCCCTGGTTGATAGTTTACTTACGGAGAATTTGAACAGATGGAAGGCTAGCTTTGTCTCACCCCTGGTTGATAGTTTACTTACGGAGAATTTTGAAGAAGAGTGTTCAGTTCTGCAGTATTAAAGCCGAAAGTATTCTGGTGATACATTTTAATTTTGTCCCACTGCGAAGATAAAGAGGTGAAGTTCACTGAGTATCTGAACTGCATTTTTCACCATATGGGTGTACGAATCCAGCTTTTATCTGGGTTGATACTTGTTAGCTACATTTGACATGCAATGAGACTAATTGTACGACAGTTAGAGGCCAGATACTAACACACCGTCATCACACGTGTAAATATGTGTGCAAACATTTCATAACTGTAGAGGAAATATAAATTTGATTGGAGATTTGTGAGCAGAAACGTGCTCTAACATTGCTGTCAGTTATCATGAAGACATGTAACTCCCCCTATTCATTTCACCTACTGTCCATGGAGCCTACATGAGACGTGAGCTTTATCTCGTCTCTATTAATCGTTAGTGCCATCAAGTAGTGATACAGAATTATGGGCAGATGGCACATCCTGCTAGGTAAACATTTCTTAATGAGCGTTACACAGTCAAAGGGTGGACATCCACAGAGGCTTCGTACTTTAGCTATCACTTTTCTAATTTCCGGGTATATTGTGCCAGTCTTAATGCGAGATTAAGTTATTTTCTCTTATTAGTTTGTTGCGATGGCTGTAATTATCTGACCTTTCTGATTTACTGAAGCAGTGTATGCTGCTGATTCTGAAATAGCTACTCTGGGGAACACCGCTGGGTGTCCTTGCTGCTCACGAAATCCCACGTGCGCCTGTGTTGTGGCACCATGTGTGGTGAACTTCCGCGAACCTGCGGTGGCTTTGTCCTGCAAGCTGTACCGCTCCTTCGCCACACCCATAGGCCCAGCGCTCAGATAACTCATCGCACCCGCTTCAAGTCCCTAGCACCTATAATTTATTTCACTGTAACTTTATGCGATGTTCCTATCGCAGGACATGCAAATTGTGTTTGGAGAAAAAGGTGGCTGAATAGAACTCTTTGACCTAAGTCATAAGGCAAGAAAACTTCTGTTGAAGTGGATTTAGTTCACTTATTCATACGCGTAGAGACAGAGAGAGAGGTGGGAGCTAGAGAGAGAGAGAGAGAGAGAGAGAGAGAGAGAGAACCTTCACGCTGGTGTACGACATCTTAATTTTTTGCTGTTTTGGTTTAGAATATGACATCATTTGAAAACTATATTAGCTTAACATATTTATCCTAAAGGCTAAACATTTCCCAACTTCTTTATGGTCGTTACATTACTCTCTACGACCATTCTGGGTTTTTTTGCCTATAGATGGAGGAATCTTAAAGAGTGAGGGTGGTGGAGGGGTGGTAAGGGGTGAGGGTATACAACATTGCCGAAAGAAATATCATCCATGTCTCAAATTTCAGATTCTTTCTACGTAACTATTAATTTCACCAAGGAAAATAAGAACGGTTGTGTTACAACAAACCTAGTGACTCCACTTTTTTTGGAGAAATCTTTTATCTAGCGATACAGGATAAAATCTTTAATAAATTGGTAAAATAGCAATGATAAGTAAACACATTTCGTTTTGCCATATAATCGTAACTTAAGAATCAACTTAATGCAGTACCACCTATTTTTATCAAAGGCCTTCGGTATTGGTCCAAGTTCTGCATCAGAACGTGAGCAGTAGTATCACTCCTCGAATCAGGATCGAACTGTTTACTTCGATCCTACGTTTCATTACAAAGGTAGTGAATTCGTTGCGTGGTAGTCTTAACAGAAAAAGGCTCAGAAGTAGCCATGTGCACACACATACTTCATTCGTAACCTCGATGTGTTGAATATTGTTGCTGTTAATGACTTGCCCATGGAAGAATTCAAAACTGTCATAGAAGCCCACCGCTGTGTAGATTTTCTCAATTTTTGCTCAGTATATTATACCTCGGAAATTGTAAGTACTCACCCCTTCTTCCAACGAAAAAATCCACTTACATTTTCATTTGTAGGAATCTTCAAAAATATGGTGTCATTAGGTTGCAGAGAAACGCCGTTAAAATCGCACATCCGTTTCTTGGAAGTGACCCTCAACAGCTGAGTTAACTGGACTTTGCACAGCATCACTGTAATGACTTCGTGTGGAAATGCACTGAACTTCATACGATGCGTCACTACGGCTTGGCAGGGAACCGATCTCTCAAAATTTTTGGTTCTGGGCCGATTTCAAATTGGATTGAGGCTAGGATATGGCATTCAGTAACGACGCCATCAGACAGCTTGACAAGATACATAGGCTGTCCTCAGGACATGCTTGTGTGCGATGAAAACACCGTTCGTCTACGTCCTCTTCATTCACGCATTTCAGACAACGATACATATCTGGCGAAAAGTATTAACAGCCCATTTTGTAACAGAATAAACAACGTACATAAATCACCCGGTTCACAATCTCTTCTATGAATTACACAGTCCGCAGCTCGTGGTCGTGCGGTAGCGTTCTCGCTTCCAACACCCTGGTTCCCGGGTTCGATTCCCGGCGGGGTCAGGGATTTTCTCTGCCTCGTGACGACTGGGTGTTGTGTGCTGTCTTTAGGTTAGTTAGGTTTAAGTAGTTCTAAGTTCTAGGGGACTGATGACCCTAGATGTTAAGTCCTATGGTGCTCAGAGCCATTTGAACCATGAATTACACACGCCAGCAGTATGATAATTCATGAGAGGGCCAGCCATCTTTTCCCAGTGTGAATGAAGTTGCGTGATCCTGCGAAATGTCGAAGTCACTACTCATTCCAAAATCTGAGAGTGACCGTTTCACTCTGATCGTAAATACTGAAGCGCACTTTGTGGATTTTTAGGTATGGAAACATTCCAAAAACTCATTATTTCAAATAAACATTTGGAGAAAATATAGCCATCTTCAGTTCGAATCTGCACAGATGAACTCTAATTAACGAATTTGAATAGCCACGGATGCGCATCTACGAGCTAATTGATTATAACTGTCAACAAGAAATTGCGTCTGTTTTTCTTACTTAGATTGTTGCTATTTTTTAAGCCTCTAAACTCTTTGTTCCTAAATCCTATTAATACTCTCAGTGTCTAGAAACGCTCCAGAATCTACATGGAACACCTAATGGAGCAAGAGTCCAATAAAGACACGCTGGAGTTTGATATAATTTATCTTGAATGTGTTAATCGAAGCAAAACCATGGCGTCCATTTGGGTAAAATCATCCTCTAGACTGGTAGGTAATGAACAAGCCCAAGAATTCCTTACGTAAGCTGCCCACAAGAATTTATTACTGAATACTGAACGCACATCTACACAGTTTCTAGGCTTAATCAAAGGCAATGGAGTCTTCGAGTGGTAAGATGAACGTAGTAATTACATTTTGATTGAAGGGAATCCATTACGCAGTTACCCAGTCTACAGTACTAAACACAGCCATGGATCGCATCTGATAATATCCATAGATAGGGAATACCCACTATTGTTTGGCTGGTAGGTAACTGTCGTACCTTCCTGACGAGTCACACATAATCCGTTACGTTTCCCTATATGCGACTACGAAAGTAATTGGCATAAAGAAATTAAATATACACTGATGGAAAAAATCACAGCGTCAAGATGAAGTTGGGCGGTAGTAAATGAAAACTGGTGGGAATCTTTCTACATATGAAACATGATGTCATTCACATTTTGCGCTATTCGCATAAGAATGGAGCTAGTAGTGCCACTATAAGGATGCAAACCAAGTCTACTTTAAGTAGAAACTGTAACCGTTGTTAGCATTCATTACGTTTCAAATTGGACGTGGTGATTATGATGTTAGTCAGGAACGCCCTTAATGCAACGAAGACGCCATTATCAGTACCTCAATGAGGATGAATGGGGTTATGTAATAGGGCTATGAGGAGCTCGGGTGCCTTATGCGATATTGAAGAATGTCTTAGCAGGAATGTAGCTACGGAACATGATTGCTGGCAACGGTGGTCACAAGAACGTACAGTCGCTAGAAGACTGGGCTAGGGAGAGCAATGAGGCACTGCTGACAGGAAAAGCCCTATTATTCGGCGTAAGACTGTGACGCATAGTATAGCATCTGCAACAACGATGTGAGGAAATCTCAGTACCACAGTGACACAACGAACAGTTACAAGTCGGTTACTTCAACGACAGCTCCAAGACTTTAACTTGCATTCCACTGAACCCAAACCACCGCTGTTTGCGAGTTCATTGGTGGCAAGAGAGAGCCCACAGGAGCGCAGGGTGGAGGTCCGTTGCGTTTTTTGATGAAAGCCAGTTCTGTCTCAATGCCAGTAATGGCAATGTTTTCGTTGGAGAGATCCCAGCTGAGGGCCGGCAAGCAATCTGTCGGCATACTAGACACACCGGATCAAAGTACGGGGGCTAGGGGACCTCAGCAAACGTTGCGGGTTGCCTACATCAGGGACAAGTATACATTCATTGGCAAACCTCTTGCTCTCCATTGATGGACAGGTCCTTAACAGACGAGGTACTGGCGGAAGTAAAGCCTGAGGACAGGTCGTGGGTCATGCTTGGGTAGCTCAGTTGGTAGGGCACTTGCCCAAAACAGGGAAAGGTCCTGAGTTTGACTGTTGGTCCGGCACACAGTTTTAGTCTGCCAGGAAGTTTCAGGTCTTTAACCTGTTGTTCTGCTAAAAGGATTATAAGCCTCTGGGATGATCTGCCCTTTTGATGGACAGGTCCTTGAGCTATTGTTCCCCACTCCTCTCAGTCCCGCTCCTCCTCCCCTCCTCCATCCATCCGGGAACTCTCCTCGACGATACACGTTCACTTTTGATACGTTTGATTGACCAATTAATGAAATCGATGAATTCATTAAATTCCACCTCTGGGAAACACCCCAGCCTTCCCTTTTCCCTCATCCTCCCGAAACTTGGCATGAGAAAGACTCATTTGGTCATCCAGTTGGAGGGAAATGTTTGCAGTGCTCGAAATATTGTATAAACAATTTAGACAACATAGTTTATTTATTGATTTAACGAGTTTGGTGGGAAATATAGAATATTACTTAAACAATTTAGACAATATCTGGAAAAATTTTGTTTAAACAGTTTATATGATATGAGTCCATGTAAGGAATATAGGTTTTATATTACTATAAAGAATTTGGTGGGAAATCGATAGCACTGTATGGAATACTGTTTAAACCATTTAGACAATATGTGAAATATTTTTTATTTAGACAATTTCTGGGACAGAAGGTGACATATGGAATATTTAAATAATTGCGATGCTGCTTCATTCCAATCGCGCAAGGAATACATTCACGAAACGCCCATCACTCGTGATTACACTGTAAAAAACCTTCCGTTCGCAAAGGACGACACACACAGGTCGCTCGGGGTCTCGCAATGCGACGTGTACGCCAGTGGCCAAGCCACGGGCCAGTTCCAAGTGTTTCCGCTCGGGCCTTACTACTGACAGACCGAATGTTGGCACGCTAATCCCCGAAAAAAAGCATCAAGTGGCAGCAAACCTTTGATACTTGACACCTGAGAAATTCCTATCGAAACATGTGCTCCTTTTCTCTCTCTCTGTCTCTCTCTCTCTCTCTCTCTCTCTCTCTCTCTCAGCTCTCTCGTCCCCCTGCATGCATGCATTCCTATTATGTTGACAATTGTGAAATTATAGGTCCTCAGACTAAATACATTTGCGGGCCCTAACTTGTTAGAGCTTGTTGATATGAAATTTGAGACAGACAATGATATGAAAACTGTCTTGGATGCTTTGTGTAAATCAGTGCCAATGCCAACTCTGAAGTATATTCAAACAGTAGGAGAGACATACTTTTCGTGACTATATCGCCACACAGGTACATTATCCAGTTATAATGAGTCTTATAAACAATATTATCTCTTTTCTGTCAATGAAAAGTACTGCTGTATCCAGTGCAAACTATTATCTAGCTCTCTATAGTTTACGTTATTTAATGAGGAAATCGACAAAGCGTTATATGAGAAGTGGTATCATGTCTTGCAACATACACCTGATCTTTAACACTGCTTTGTGAGTTAGACTCCGGATTATAACCACCGTGTTTACCCTAAACGTCTGAGGAGAACATTAAGTGAATTACGTTATATATGTGGCTTTATTTTGAATCGTACTACGGCGGTATAGGTACACATACCCCCTCCTATAGTTTACTGTTTCGATTTCCTCATTAAATAGTTAAAACTACAGGCAGACCGGCAAGAGTTTGTACTAGATAAACCAGTGCTTCTTCTTAAGGCCTAGGAAAGAACATTACTTGTAGGACCTAATCACAATTCAGTAATATACTTATTTGACGGTAATTTGGTGAATAATATGTTTCTCCTGACTTAGCTTTAACATGGTGTGTTTTGTAACTGAGCATGTTTCAGGAGCCCTTATTATATCATAAGATTAAATCTGAGGTATTTTTTTTTGGTACATAGGTCTCTGAACGTTTGTCAAATTCGGGAATATTGGTTGGTTGACCAAAAAGTAAGACTGAAAGTGAGCGACAATATTTGCATGCGAGAAACCAGGAACTACGTGATGAACAGCAGCTGTTTGGAGAAAACCCGATCGAAACATACAGCGAAAAATGAGAAACGCTGAACTGTGTGTACTTCGTATAAAATGCAACTTGACAGAGACTTAATCTCTACTACACTAACAATATACTGAACATTTCTTTCAAAACTAAGGCTTCCACTATTCAGGGCTGCAATGAAAACGTGAATAGCGGAAAACTGCGAAAATACTGTGTGGAGCAGTTAGACAGCTACCGTTCATTGTGCGCGAAGTACTTATGTTCTGTATTGAATAAATAATTCATAAACGCAATGCAAAATGGATGACATAAACATTTTATGGATGTTGTGTATAATTCTAAAACACACGTGAAAAGAGTACATGAACTCACCAATAGGGACCAAAATACTGAAAAAATGTCCCTGAAAGATCTTCAAAAATTGGTCGGTGGAGCGTGGGTTTCCCGTGTAGTAATTTTCTTTCTTATATCACGCCAATTTTTTAAATGTTTTTTAGCAAACGTTACAATGAATTAAAGGTATCCTGAAAAGGAATCAAGCTCAAGTCAAACATTCATCGCTTCAGATGTTTTTACTTATGGCGAGATAGTCTGTATTCTCTTCATTCAGACGTGTCGCTGTTTTCTCAGCAATACTTTAATGCAGCTTTTTTTGTCTAAAATTTGTAATTTCTTATACTTGCTTCAACTTTAAAGACATTAATTGAAGAATAACACATAGCCAACGTGAGTGAATATATGTAATGCGAATTGCTAAAAACATTTTCATAACCGGTTACGGCAATTTATTCCAATTTCACGACGTGTTAATTAGTCCATAAATATATTTGCCCTAATATTTTAATTAAAGTTTTATTCATTCTGATTCCATCATCTACTCTAATACCTAAAACTAGAGACCATAATCAAAACTTATCTAAGGGGGCTAGGTAACAGAAAGAATTCAAACGGTATTTTAGGGAGATTTCAGAAATCTTTAAAACCTATTTTTTAAGGCACAAGAAAAATGATTTATTTATTAAGAATTTTCAATAAATTACAGACCACCATAAAATCTTAACAGTAAACGGCAGAATCACCATAACAGTTAATATTCAATAAACAAGAAACTTTGAAGAAAATAAATCCCTATCATAAATTTGAAAAAAAAAGTTAAAAACTAGCAGACATATACCGGCCTACAAACAGGCACGCACAAGTGGGACCAGGAGACCCTCACTTTACGCTTTCACTAGGTGTCCACTGTATGTATAGCAAGTCGAGCTGCAGAACAAGACGCGTAATAAGAGCAAAATACAAACTTTCTAAATCAGAGAAAAGTTAGTCTTAAGCACGTGACACTGAGAAAGCAGAAGGCACGAACTGAATACACATTACTGAAAGCACTTTACCTGTACATAAAATATGATCCATTAATCAAAGGAAAACGCATAGACTTCAGTTACTCAGTGCACGGCTGAGAGGTGCTCCACAGTCATTAAATTTAGTAACGGCATCAAGCTCTAATCAACAGACGTCGTAATGGGACCACCTTCGTAAGCCGAAGTAACAGCTGCGGCGTGCCAGCTATAACCCCTTACCGTACACACTTTTGACTTTAGGCAAGAATTGATTGACATAGGCACCATGTCGTACGGCGGATCTCACCAAAAGTGATCAGTAATCTGACATTACAATGTCGGAAAAAACACAGACATAAAATGGTAAATGGAGCTTCGCCGTTTTCAAACTGACGTACAGATTAACGTGAGCAGGCAGTCCACCAGCAGCAGCAAGCAGACCGGCTGGATGATAAACACGACGTTACTCCCACAGACGGAGAAGCCACAACATGCGACAGCCTTCGTGCGATCCTCTGTCACACTACGCCAAGCGACCAGCCTTTTAGGTCGTCACTCTTTACTTTCTTAGCGCTTCCTCTGACCAACCGCTCATCTTTGTCCTAGGGATAGCGGTTATCGTCGAAACAACCATTTTCGGTTATGTCCTTTAAATGCAATGTTAAAACCGATGAAAATAAAACGGTTTTTTATTCCTACTATTTTCTGTAATGAACGTAGAAATCGAACAGAATTTCAAGATACATTGAATCAAAATATTAAATGAAATAGGCGAATAAAAGAAAACTTAGTTCTTCCACCGATCGCTGCTTTATCGGGAAATGGAATGTGGTTGACTACTATGAAAGATCACCGATAAAAGAAATGATCGTACGGCATTGCCGACCCGGAGGACCCATCCGGAGAAGTTGGGACGCCGAGGGCGAGTCTTCTTTCAGTCGAGGCCACATTGGGCGACTCGCGTGCCGGTGATGAGAACGAAATGATAATGAGGACAACACAACACGCAGTCCGTGGACGGAGAAAAGCTCCAACCCGGCAAGGAATTGAACCCGGGTCCCTTGTAGGGGAAGCAAGCACGTACCCACTTTTTTTTTGTTAGCTTTAGTTCGTGGCATCTGCTCGGGGCGGACGTCATAATACACCCATTTAAGTTCGTCGTTGATTGGTTAACTCAGTTTATTACTACAGAGGGCAGCTAACCCTCTGACCGAACACGCTGCGCTACCGTGCCGGCACTCTCAGCTAAGCAGGCGGACGGATCACCAATACTTTCCTATCAATTCTAATTTATTGAAACTCTCCTCAAAAATCATGTTTAAAACGGTGATCATGCCAGTAATTGGACATTACGAAAAGTCAATTGCAAAGGATGAAAAATGACGTCGGAGAACCCAGTTCATCGTATTAATTCCTGCATTTTGAGGGGCTACTAGGTAAGGAAGGCGTGTTATGTAGACACAGCCAGCCGATCAGGTGCTTTCTACTATTATTGTAAATGCTCTCTTAAGTTTTTAAGTTTTCTCCTTTCATTATATCGCAAGCTTGTTGTGACTCCTTCCGTTTTCAATCTCTTAATGCAATTGGAGAATTGTACTTCACTGATACCGCACTTCGTAAAATATTTGAAGACTAGGTATATGGCAGTGAGAAACTACCATACAGACAAGAGGAGACAAGCGTTGCACGCTACATGTACCTACGTACCCTCTAAAAGGCCACACCACATTGTAAAAGGCACATTATTGTTTGCACTGCCCGCTTTTCCCGTTTTCTAATAACGCCGTATGTCAAAGAAATGCAACTTTTACGAATAAAAATTACTCGTTCTTTAAAATAGTGTTATTTATAAACAAAAAATTTTAGTATTGTTGCTATGGTTAATGTATATTAGGCTTTTTTCTTTACTCGGCTTCTAGAAAAATAAAAACTCATGTTACGACAGTGACCAAATAAATACCGAAAAATGCCGGTTAATCAGAACTAAAATACCATATCGGTTGTAACCGGTCGGTTTTTCCATCCGCACTGTGCGTCTTTCGGCATGCATGTGTTCGCACGTAAATTCTTCCGAGTTCCAGAGACGCATTCCTGTTCCTGAACCAGGAGGCGAACGCTTTCGTAAACACATACTGTGACTGACAGTATTGACACAGGCTTATCAGTATGTAGGGTCCGAACTTAATTTCTAACAAAAACACAAACATTTCAGTGTACTGCCTGCATTACTTCCTTTTGATAACCTGGTTTCAAGCAACGAACTACGGTATTGTTGTGTCAAGACTGCCTGAGACCCGGTATTAACTTGATGCACGACAGTGCCTCTGCAGTAAATGTCGTTCACAATGACACATCTCCGTATGGATTGGTTTACTGAAAAAGAGTTGTCCGATGAGTAGGTCATTTATGGATTCACTTATTGGCCAAAAATATACCTCGCCGAACTCTTCCCACAGCGATACGTACCATTTCACATTACCTTCACCTGTGATCATTATTACTTTTTGCCCTTTTTTTTTTTGAGTTATCACTCTTCTGCCTGGTTAGATGCTGCAGGCCACGAATTTCTTTAATACGACAAACCCTTCATCTCGAAGTAGCACTTGTTACTAGCGTCCTGAATTATTTGCTGGGCACGTTCCAATCAATGTCTTCCTCTACAATTTTTACACTCTACAGCTGCTCTAATACCATCCTGCCCCTTCTTCTTCCCAGCGTTTTCCATGTTCTTCCTTCTCTTAGCGATTCTGTGGAGAAATTCCTCATTCCTTACCTTATCGCCGGCCGGTGTGGCCGTGCGGTTCTGGCGCTTCAGTTTGGAACCGCGTGACCACTACGGTCACAGGTTCGAATCCTGCCTCGGGCATGGATGTGTGTGATGTCCTTAGGTTAGTTAGGTTTAAGGGGCTCCGGAACGCCCTATACTTGCAATGTTAAAATAACGCTTATAAATTACATCTTTCCACACAAAGTATTTGAGGTAGGAAGTTGAACTTTTTACAAATTATTTATTGGAATATGGGCTACAACTTAACACAGGGATTTTACAAAATTTTAGTTCAGTTATTAAAGATGATTTTTTTTCAATTGTTATGAAAATTCACAACATATTTTTGCAATATTTTATTTATATATTCAAAAATATACAGTTTTTTGGAAAAAGGCTGTGTTGAATTATGCAGAAGGTACTGTGTAACATTTACTGAAAGTCTGAAACAAATATGTTTGGAAGATCCTTAGAAAACATGTAATTAGTATGAGAAAACAAAAGTTTTGGGAATCGAGCGACAAAGATTGGATTAACATTTTAGTGCATTCCAGGTCCATAGGATGGATTATCTTCATCCTCTGCAAACTCCTCCTCCAGCTTCCTCTTGTTCCTCCTCCTGTTTACTCTTGCTTGTATTTCTAGACTCTTTACAGCCCTGTCTGCACCCCGAAGGCGTTCCTTGTCTAAAGCAAGCATCGCTCGTTGTTGTGTTCGTAGATTTTGCTACCATTTTCTTCAGTTGCAGTTACTGCATCACTGTTCCAAAAGGTGGTCATGTATGAACACCTATCACATTTCAGTTGTATTTCACTAGCAAGTCCTACGCGCTTTATTATGGAGAGTTCCAGACCAACTTCACTACAATGAATACATCTTACACAGTTTGAAAAAATTCCTTTGAGAACCGACATATCAAATATTTCATTCACATCCGATTCGCCCATAAAACATTCATAGTTTTCACTCATTGAACCAAGCTTCTTCTGTGAAGTATTTTCTTTCCCACTTTGACTGCTATGGGCAGGTGTACTTGAGAGGTTAGGTTCACTCACTTGGTTATCGTCTTTATTGTTTACAGTAATAACACATACCTTTGGCTTTCCAACATTTCTCCTTTTCTTAAAAACCTTCAGAGGATTTCTAATAACTTTACTTTTACTCATTATTATACTTCAACAAACAGAGACTCAAGAAACAGAATTAATTACGAATATTTTCGAGATAACGACAGAGTAAATAAACATGAAAGAATCGACAATCACACCAGCGATATATTTTGAACCATCACAGGTTATCCACAACACATTCCTTATCTCACATCACTAAAAGGTACCTGATGAACACGGACGTTAATAATAACACGATTTGACAGCAGTTTAACAGCGCCACAGTGGGTCACGCCCATGTAGAACACATTTCAAAAAAAATTTAAAAATAGTTGTAGTCTTCGGAATTGAATAAATTATATATCTATTAAAAGGTAATAGTCTGCAGATTCAGAAAACGCAAAAAAGTAAAAATTGAACTTTTCATGATTTTTAGCCTTTCCGGAGCCCCTTAAGTAGTTCTAAGTTCTAGGGGACTGATGACCACAGATGTTAAGTCCCATAGTGCTCAGAGCCATTTGAGCCATTTGAGTCTTACCTTATCAGTCCACCTAATTTTCAACATTCTCAAATACTTCGAGTCTCTTCTATTCCGGTTTTCCCACAGTTCATGTTTCACTACCAAGCAATGCTATGCTCCAAACGTACATTCTCAGATATTTCTTCCACAACGTAAGGTCTATTTTTGACATCAGTAAAGTTCACTTGGGCAGGAATGCCCATTTTGCCATTGCTAGTCTGCATTTTAGTCCTCCTCGCTCCGTCCGTCATGGCTCAATTTTACACCTAGGTCACTTCGTCTCCTTCGTGATCACCAATCCTGGTGTTTAGTTTCTTACAGTTCTCATTTCTGCTACTTCTCATTAGTTTAGCCTTTCTTAGATTTACTCTCAATCCATATTCTCTACTCATTAGACTGTTCATTCCATGCAGCAGATCCTGTAATTATGATTCATTTTCACTGAGGATTATATTATTCCTACCAGCTACTTGGTTGCATGAGCTGTTAAGCCGATCGTGCGCATATTCTTCGGAACTGTGTGGATGACGTTTTTCCGAATGTCAGACAGTATATCTCCAGACTCATACATTCTACACACAAACGTGAATAGTGATTTTTTTGTCACTTCCCCCGATGATTTTAGAAATTATGAAGGAATATTATCTACCGTTTCTGCTTCATTTTATTTAAGTCTTCTAAAGCTCTTTTTAATTCTGATTCTAATACCGGAACTCCTATTTCTTGTATATCTTGTATATCGACTCCTGTTTCTGCTTCTATCACATCATCATACAAGTATTCCCGCCATAGAGGCCTTCAATGTATTCTTTCCACCTATCCGCTCTCTCCTCTGTATCTAACAGTGGAATTCCCGCTGCAATATTAATGTTATCGCCGTTGCTTTTACTTTCGGTCAATGTTGCTTTAATTTTCTCATATGCTGAGTAGTTCAACCGACAGTTATTTCGTTTTCGATTTCTTCGCAGTTTGCGTACAGCCATTTCGTCTTAGCTTCTCAGCACTGTTTAATGCGTTTCTCAGCGGCTTGTATGTCTATATTCCTGAATTTCCTTGAACGTTTTTGTACTTCCTACTTTCATCGATCAAGTGGAGTATATCCTCTGTTACCCATGGTTTCATCGCAGATTTCTTCTTTTTACCGATAGTATTTCTTCCACCTTCTGTGGTAGCACTATTTATAGATGCCCATTCATTTTCAATTGAACTGCCCGCAAAGCTATTCGTAATCGCAGTGTCTATAGTCTTAGAAAACTTCAGGCGCACCTCTTCATTCGTTAATACATACGTATCTCACTTCTTTATGCATTGATTCTTCCTGGTTAGTCTCTTAAACTTCAGCCTACTCATCATCGCTACGAAACATCGATCTGAGTCTATATCTGCTCCTGGGTACGCCTTACAATCCAGTATCTGATTTCGGAATTTCTGCCTGACCATAAAAACTTAATTTGTCTTGTAACATCTTCCCAGTATTCTTCCTGCTGTTGTGCTTCTTGAACAGAATATTGTTTTTACTATGTGACATTTTTTTTTTTTTTTCGTCGTCAGTCTACTGACTGGTTTGATGCGGCCCGCCGCGAATTCCTTTCCTGTGCTAACCTCTTCATCTCAGAGTAGCACTTGCAACCTACGTCCTCAATTATTTGCTTGACGTATTCCAATCTCTGAAGTCATCCCTTATGTCTTAGCAGATGTCCTATCATCCTGTCCCTTATCAGTGTTTTCCACAAATTCCATTCCTCTCCGATTCTGCGTAGAACCTCCTCATTCCTTACCTTATCAGTCCACCTAATTTTCAACATTCGTCTATAGCACTACATCTCAAATGCTTCGGTTCTCTTCTGTTCCGGTTTTCCCACAGTCCATGTTTCACCACCATACAGTGTTGTACTCCAGACGTACATTCTCAGAAATCTTCCTCAAATTAAGGCCGGTATTTGATATTAGTAGACTTCTCTTGGCCAGAAATGCCTTTTTTTCCATAGCGCGTCTGCTTTTGATGTCCTCCTTGCTCCGTCCGTCATTGGTTATTTTACTGCCTAGGTAGCAGAATTCCTTAACTTCATTGACTTCGTGATCATCAATCCTGATGTTAAGTTTCTCGCTGTTCTCATTTCTACTACTTCTCATTACCTTCGTCTTTCTCCGATTTACTCTCAAACCATACTGTGTACTCATAAGACTGTTCATTCCGTTCAGCAGATCATTTAATTCTTCTTCACTTTCACTCAGGATAGCAATGTCATCAGCGAATCGTATCATTGATATCCTTTCACCTTGCATTTTAATTTCACTCCTGAACCTTTCTTTTATTTCCATCATTGCTTCCTCGATGTACAGATTGAAGAGTAGGGGCAAAAGGCTACAGCCTTGTCTTACACCCTTCTTAATACGAGCACTTCGTTCTTGATCGTCCACTCTTATTATTCCCTCTTGGTTGTTCTACATATTGTGTATGACCTGTCTCTGCCTATAGCTTACCCCTACTTTTTTAGAATCTCGAACTTCTTGCACCATTTTATATTGTCGAACGCTTTTTCCGGTCGACAAACCCTATGAAAGTGTCTTAATTTTTCTTATTCTTGCTTCCATTACTAGCCGTAACGTCAGAATTGCCTCTCTCGTCCCTTTACTTTTCCTAAAGCCAAACTGATCGTCACTTAGCACATTCTCAATTTTCTTTTCCATCCTTCTGTATATTGTTCTTGTAAGCAGCTTCGATGCATGAGCTGGTAAGGTGACTGTGTGATAATTCTCGCACTTGTCAGCTCTTGCCGTCTTCGGAATTGTGTGGATGATGTTTTTCCGAAAGTCAGATGGTATGTCGCCCCTATCTCTTCTAAATAGGCTCCTGTTTCTTCCTCTATCACATCAGACAAATCTTCACCCTCATAGAGGCTTTCAATGTATTCTTTCCACCTATCTGCTCTCTCCTCTGCATTTAACAGTGGAATTCCCGTTGCACTCTTAATGTTACCACCGTTGCTTTTAATGTCACCAAAGGTTGTTTTGACTTTCCTGTATGCAGAGTCTGTCCTTCCGACAATCATAGCTTTTTCGATGTCTTCACATTTTTCCTGCAGCCATTTCGTCTTAGCTTCCATACACTTCCTATTTATTTCATTCCTCAGCGACTTGTATTTCTGTATTCCTGATTTTCCCGGAACATGTTTGTACTTCCTCCTTTCATCAATCAACTGAAATATTTCTTCTGTTACCCATGGTTTCTTCGCAGCTACCTTCTTTGTACCTATGTTTTCCTTCCCAACTTCTGTGATGGCCTTTTTTTGAGATGTCCATTCCTCTTCAACTGTACTGCCTACTGCGCTATTCCTTATTGCTGTATCTATAGCGTTAGACAACTTCAAACGTATCTCGTCATTCCTTAGTACTTCCGTATCCCACTTCTTTGCGTATTGATTCTTCCTGACTAATGTCTTGAACTTCAGCCTACTCTTCATCACTACTATATTGTGATGTGAGTCTATATCTGCTCCTGGGTACGCCTTACAATCCAGTATCTGATTTCGGAATCTCTGTCTAACCATGATGTAATCTAATTGAAATCTTCCCGTATCTCCCAGCCTTTTCCAAGTATATCTCCTCGTCTTGTGATTCTTGAACAGGGTATTCGCTATTACTAGCTGAAACTTGTTACAGAACCCAATTAGTCTTTCTCCTCTATCATTCCTTGTCCCAAGCCCATATTCTCCTGTAACCTTTTGTTCTACTCCTTCCCTTACAACTGCATTCCAGTCGCCCATGACTATTAGATTTTCGTCCCCCTTTGCATACTGCATTACCCTTTCAATATCCTCATACACTCTCTCTATCTGTTCATCTTCGGCTTGCGACGTCGGCATGTATACCTCATCTATCGTTGTCGGTGTTGGTCTGCTGTCGATTCTGATTAGAACAACCCGGTCATAGAACTGTTCCCAGTAACACACCCTCTGCCCTACCTTCCTATTCTTAACGAATCCTACACCTGTTACACCATTTTCTGGTGCTGTTGATATTACCCGATACTCATCTGACCAGAAATCCTTGTCTTCCTTCCACTTCACTTCACTGACCCCTACTATATCTAGATTGAGCCTTTGCATTTCCGTTTTCAGTTTTTCTAGTTTCCCTACCACATTCACGATTCTGACATTCCACGCCCCGACTCGTAGAACGTTATCCTTTCGTTGATCATTCAATCATGGTAACCTCCCCCTTGGCAGTCCCCTCCCGGAGGTCCGAATGGGGGACTATTCCGGAATCTTTTGCCAATGGAGAGATCATCATGACACTTCTTCAATTACAGGCCATATGTCCTGTGGATACACGTTACGTGTCTTTAATGCAGTGGTTTCCATTGCCTTCAGCATCCTCATATCGTTGATCATTGCTGATTCTTCCGCCTTAAGGGGCAATTTCCCACCCCTAGGACAAGAGAGTGCCCTGAACCTCTATCCGCTCCTCCGCCCTCTTTGACAAGGCCGTTGGCAGAATGAGGCTGATTTCTTATGCCGGAAGTCATCGGCCGCCATTGCTGATTATTTATCAAAATTTAGGTAGTGGCGGGGAGCGAACCCAGGACCGAAAACGTATTTCATTATGAATCAAAGGCGCTACCCCTAGACCACGGGTACGTTTATTGTAGAACTCAGTTAATCCTTGTACTCTCTCAGCACTTGTGCCAAGCCGAAATCCTCGCCGGCCGGAGTGGACGAGCGGTTCTTGGCGCTACAGTCTGGAACCGCGCGAACGCTACGGTCGCACGTTAGAATCCTGCCTAGGGCATGGTTGTGTGTTATGTCCTTAGGTTACTTAGGTTTAAGTAGTTCTAAGTTCTAGGGGACTGATGACCTCAGAAGTTAAGTCCCATAGTGCTCAGAGCCATTTGAACCATTTTGAACCGAAATCTTCCTGTAACTCCTTCTTGTTTCCCGACAGCCCCATTCCAGTCCCATATGACCGTTAGATTGTCATTGCCGTTACGTAATGAATTAACCGTTGGACATCCTCTAATATCTTCTCTGTCTTTTAAACTTCGGCTTGCGACGTCGGGGTTTATACTGAACTATCGCAATCAGTGATGGTTTGCTGTCGATTCTGATGAGAACCACGCTACCACTGAACCATTTACAGTAACTCACTCTCTGCCCTTCCTTCCTATTCATAAGGAATTCTACGTCCATTATAACATTTTCCGTCGCTATTGATATTAGCATGTACACGTCTGTACATAAATCCTAGTCACCTTTCCTTGTCACTTCACGAACCCCTCCACTATATCTAGATTGAGCACTAGCATTTCCATTTCCAGATGTCTAGTTTCCCCACTAAGTTCAGATTTCTGCGATTCCAAGCCCTGACTTGTAGGACGTTATCATTTCGTTGGTTATTCAATTTTTTTTCTCATTGTCACCTGTCTCTAGCAGTCCCCTTCCGAAGATCCTAATGGCGGACTAGTCCGTAATCTTTTGCCAATGGGGAGATCATGGCACTTTTTCAATTACTGGCCTCTTGTCCTTAGGATATACTGTATGTATATTTCATGCAGTGGTTTCCATTACCTTCTGCATCTCGTGCCATTGATCATTGCTGATTTTTCCATCTTTAGGGGTATGTCCACCCCAATGGCCAGAGAGTGCTCCGAATCACTGTCAGCTCCTCCGCCCTCTTTGACAACGCTGTTGGCTGAACGAGGGGTGACGTCTTATGCTGGAAGCCTTCATCCGCCACTGTTGGTGATCTTTGTTCAAAATTTGAACTGTTGCAGGTTTCTAACTAGGGACTCTGGACGTTTTGAATAGTAAATGACGCTACCCCTAGACCATGGGTGCAGGACGTTTGTTACGTTATTCTGTGTAACGTGTGGTACATCTTGGTGACTGACTATCAAAGACTTGTGTATTCAGATAATACTTCATAATACATAACTGCAACATCATCAAAATTTTATTGTTATAAAATTGTAAATAGTTGCTGATCAAGTTCCTAAATGTTTGTAAAACGTTATTTCACAAATATTTAGCTGAAGCTTATTTCGTTGCTTCAAAAAATAAATTCTGTTCTTGACTGAGAAGCATTTAAAGCTGTGTGCGGATCTAATGAAACGGTTCTCCGATCTACGAAGCCAGCTCCATGTCCCCATCATATTAAGTTTCAACGTGCGGAAAGCCTCACAGTCAAAACTTTCCTCCCACGAGATACACCTACTTCCAAATGTCTTTCCTGGTATGCTATTCACTTTTGCTACGAGACCGGCAGTTGTTATTTTAGTTTCCTCATTTATAGAAATATCTTCTTTGAGCCGTTAAGCTCTTCGTACGGTGCCATTAACGAGTTCCTTTCCTGGTAATAGTTCACCACAAATTTCTTATCTCACAAATTTCTTTCCATGCCTACTCGTTCTACAATGTCATCCTCTGTGGAATCGAATTTGGAATGTCAACAGTTTCATCTTCTCGTGTCACTGTCCTAAATCATTGTTACATTTTCATGAAACGTTGGGCTATAGTCATAGAAGATTGCTAGGTCGCTTGATTTCTTTTCTTCATCTCAGGTGCATCGTTTGCGGACACCTGGCTCGAGGTACAGAAACACTCTAAGGGAGCAGTCTAAATAATTACTCAGAATAGAGAACCTAACTACGTATAATTAATCTACATCCACATACATTACAAACCACTGCGAAATCAGTAGCATGATACTGCAGGTTAGGGATTCTCTCAGTTCCCATCTTGTATAAAGAGTAGGATGGTGACCTGTGTCTGCCGCCATTAGTCGTTTCACAAGCCGCAAGCGAGCAGAACATCACCGAATTCTTCACTTATTACCGAATTTAGCGGGATAGTTGGTATCGAGTATCAAGTTAGCCATTGCAGATTTTACAACATTCCGTAACGCTTTGCCGCGATTCAGACATACCTCTCGCCATTCATGCCGTCCTGTTATGTATGCTTTCAGTCTCATACGACGCACAAATTAATCGTAAGCACTGTACTTTGTTGACTGATTATTCCATTTCATACTTCCAGAAATTCTGACACCGACATATTTGTACATGTTTGCTGATTCCTATGGATGATGTAGTTATACGATAATACTAGATTTTCTTTTTGTGAAGTGGTCAGTATTATATTTTTAACATTTTTAAGTGGTCGATCTTTTCGCCACTTTGAAAAGCTATCCTATCAGGAGCCAGCTATACAGCATGAAAATCATATAACCGAAAAACTCTGTGGAATCGCACAGGACACTGAAACAAATACTTTTCTCTAATGCCATATTTTTCTGTGAGGATTTTTTAAACCAGTAGAAACAGTTTTCTCTGGCTGAAAATTGATCTAACAAACAATGGGAGGTTGCATGGGACAACGAAAATAATTTTTGTGAAGTGTTTTCCTGTGAGCACGAAAAGCTACAGGTTTTAATTTTGTATTATCAAGAGAAAGCGAGATTAACACAACACATTTACTTTATTTATAGTAAAAATTCAAAAATACGTCAGTGACTTATAAACACAGCTTACGTCGGTGAGTCATGTTCTGTCTAACACGGTCGAAGACTGCAATTCCGGTTGCTGCAGTTAGTACGTGGGCAACTAGATCCTGTTCTGGTTCAACATGGGTTTTGTAAACAAGGTTGCAGAGCTCTCGCCACACAAAACAATGCTGAGGGGTCAAATCAGGTGATGGAGTATGCCATGCCATAGGATGACTGAAACGTGTCGGCGCCCCGTCTCTCTGGAACAACATAGACCTAAACTGTCTTGTAGAGAGTGGCACGTCGTCTGGCCGGCTGGTGTGGCCAAGCGGTTCTAGGCGCTTCAATCTAGAACCGCGCGACCACTACGGTCGCAGGTTCTAATCCTGCCTCGGACATGGATGTGTGTCATGTCCTTGGGTTAATTAGGTTTAAGTATTTCTAAGTTCTAGGGGACTGTTGACCTCAGAAGTCAACTCCCATAGTGCTCAGAGCCATTTGAACCATTTTTGAACCAAAATGTAGTTACACATTCACGATAGAATTGCGACTGCTAATCGCAAGTAATGAGGATTAACTTCACTCTAAACATGCGAACTATGGATTTCGAAGACTACATCACGTCGGAACTTTGCTTCATCTGTAAACAGCACAAAGAACAGAAACGTAGGATACATATGGCACTGTTGGGAGTATAACTGTGAAAAGTGTTCCGTGAATGGATGATTGTCACCTCCCAGGTTGTGAACACGCTGTAAGTGAAATGGATTAACCGAATGCTTCAAATGGCTCTAAGCACTATGGGACTTACCATCTGAGGTCCCATAGACTTAGAACTACTTTAACCTAAGGACATCACACACATCCATGGCCGAGGCAGGATTCGAACCTGCACCGTAGCAGCCGTGTGGTACCCGGCTGAAGCGCCTAGAACTGCTCGGCCACTGCGGCCGGCGAAATGGATTAACAACTGGCACAGCCCATGAAGGGCGTTTCTTACATTCTCCTAATTAGTCACAACGTTATGCGCAATTTCGCAAGGGCTGAGAGCGACTACGCCCTCTAGCAAGTCAAAACATGCTCACAGGTAATTATGACATTAGAAAGAAGTCTTTGATTCTGCGTCCCGTGCATCCTCCCAGAGTTTGTAAGTTTAAATAATTTTCATCCTCTAGATCAGAGCAGATATTTCCTCCAGATAACACATAACTGCTTAATCGGCCAAAAGTTTCTTAGTATTACCATTTTTTGTCAGATAATTAATGCGCAACATGAACAACGCGGATCACAACATACTTCTTTAGCGCACGCCTGAAGTGACTGTTATTTCCGTTGGCGATGTTTGAACACCGACGCAGAACCTCGGCCTTTCGTTTACCTGACGAGTTGTCTGTTATTTCCACTAAATTTAAGGGGGCACTAACTGGTTGGTTTAGCTTATATGTTACGTGCGTGCATCCGTGTGCGTGGTTGAGTCCCTGTGTGCGTGTGTAAAAGTGTATAAGCAAGCAAAATGTGAAATTAGTTAAAAATTAGTCACATATGTCCCAGAAAACTATTAGATATTAATTTATAATACGAAGTCCGCGTAATTGATATAAATATTCACATTAACGTTTTGGCAGTTTATTGCGATCATCCAATGTGTTAATTAATCCGAAAACAGATTTGTCATGATATTTAAACTCCAGTTTTATGCTTTCCGAAAATCACTAAATTGTATTAATTGCGTCAATAAAATGCGCATCATGTCATTACATGATAAAATAGACTGAAATTAAAATACTGCCGTGCGGGCTTTATACAGGACTTATGGGATACAGGGACACGAGAAGTGGGAAGGGAGAGGGGGGAAAACAAGGCCATAGATGAAACAGGACGATCTACAGCCCGCTACACAGCCATCATGTTTGATATGTGTGATTCTTGAAGGTACTATCTTAAAAGCAGAAGCAAGTGCAAAAATAAAACTTATAAACAAAATAAATATAAAAATTTCGCTAGAAAACACGATTACGTGTTAATGATGAGAAGACGGAATATTGTTCATAAGTAAGACTGTTCTAAGTAGCGAACCTTTGATTATAGATTTATTCATATTCAAGACAGTTGAGCATTTCTAGTACTGAGGTAGTATTTGTGTTAAAAATAAGAGAACGGATATAAAAACAGGTGAATGCCCAACAGTAGCTAACAAAACATGTATGTTTTATTCAATGGTCTATATATGAGGCCTTTCGCAATATTTTGCTCAGGTTAACTTCATTTTCAATATACTTAGCACCTCAGACATTCGGTATATTTAGTACAACTTGTTGGGGTAAAGACTGACCAACTGTGTGTCCTCATCCGCCACCGCTTCACACATTCTCTACAATCATGTCTGGTTTGCATCCGGTTCAACTGAATACATGGAGTTTCCATAAATATCTGTGTTTTCTCTACCTTCCACATCTTTATTTAGGATCTCTTAATGTTGTATTATTTCCAATTCCTTTCGTCTTTGTGTGACAGAGTTAGTGAGTATGGCTCCGTATTGTGCATTCAAAGTGTGCAAATGTGGGGATACTGTCCGTTTGCTGCAGTGACACTTTTACCAACTTTTTAGCAAAATCCCGAAGATTGGCTAAAATTTACAGACGCACGAAATTTGGCACGGACTTCAATGCGAGATACCTTTAATAGGTTCCACAACGAAACATTGTCTCGAAATTTGGTAGAAAATCCGAAGAAATTCTGGTCGTATGTAAAGTACGCAAGCGGCAAGACGCAGTCAATACCCTCGCTGCGCAGTGCCGATGGTACTGTTACCGACGACTGTACCGCTAAAGCGGAGTTATTGAACGCAGTTTTCCGAAATTCCTTCACCAGGGAAGACGAATGGAATATTCCAGAATTTCAAACACGAACAGCTGCTAGCATGAGTTTCTTAGATGTAGATACCTTAGGGGTTGCGAAGCAACTCAAATCGCTTGATACGGGCAAGTCTTCAGGTCCAGATTGTATACCGATTAGGTTCCTTTCAGATTACGCTGATACAATAGCTCCCTACTTAGCAATCGTATACAACCGCTCGCTCACCAATAGATCTGTACCTACAGATTGGAAAATTGCGCAGGTCGCACCAGTGTTTAAGAAGAGTAGTAGGAGTAATCCATCGAACTACAGACCTATATCATTGACGTCGGTTTGCATTAGGGTTTTGGAGCATACACTGTTTTCAAACATTATTAATCACCTCGAAGGGAACGATCTATTGATACGTAATGAGCATGGTTTCAGAAAACATCGTTCTTGTGCAACGCAGCTAGCTCTTTATTCGCACTAAGTAATGGCCGCTATCGACAGGGGATCACAAGTTGATGCCGTATTTCTAGATTTCCGGAAAGCTTTTGACACCGTTCCTCACAAGCGACTTCTAATCAAGCTGCGGGCCTATGGGGTATCGTCTCAGTTGTGCGACTGGATTCGTGATTTTCTGTCAGGAAGGTCGCAGTTCGCAGTAATAGACGGCAAATCATCGAGTAAAACTGAAGCGATATCAGGTGTTCCCCAGGGAAGCGTCCTGGGACCTCTGCTGTTCCTGATCTATATAAATGACCTGGGTGACAATCTGAGCAGTTCTCTTAGGTTGTTCGCAGATGATGCCGTAATTTACCGTCTAGTAAGGTCATCCGAAGACCAGTATCGGTTGCAAAGCGATTTAGAAAAGATTGCTGTATGGTGTGGCAGGTGGCAGTTGACGCTAAATAACGAAAAGTGTGAGGTGATCCACATGAGTTCCAAAAGAAATCCGTTGGAATTCGATCACTCGATAAATAGTACAATTCTCAAGGCTGTCAATTCAACTAAGTACCTGGGTGTTAAAATTACGAACAACTTCAGTTGGAAAGACCACATAGATAATATTGTGGGGAAGGCGAGCTAAAAGTTGCGTTTCATTGGCAGGACACTTAGAAGATACAACAAGTCCACTAAAGAGACAGCTTACACTACACTCGTTCGTCCGCTGTTAGAATATTGCTGCGCGGTGTGGGATCCTTACCAGGAGGGATTGACCGAGGACATCGAAAGGGTGCAAAAAAGGGCAGCTCGTTTTGTATAATCGCGTAATAGGGGAGAGAGTGTGGCAGATATGATACGCGAGTTGGGATGGGAGTCTTTAAAGCAAAGACGTTTTTCGACGCGGCGAGATCTATTTACGAAATTTCAGTCACCAACTTTCTCTTCCGAATGCGAAAATATTTTGTTGAGCCCAACCTACATAGGCAGGAATGATCATCAAAATAAAATAAGAGAAATCAGAGCTCGAACAGAAAGGTTTAGGTGTTCGTTTTTCCCGCGCGCTGTTCGGAAGTGGAATGGTAGAGAGATAGTTTGATTGTGGTTCGATGAGCCCTCTGCCAAGCACTTAAATGTGAATTGCAGAGTAGTCATGTAGATGTAGATGTATAGAATTACAGAGAGATAAAGAGGTTTCACCCTTTATGGTCGAAGCGCTATTGTGATAAAGATTACAGGGTTCGTAAAGGGTTTTCTCTGATCACCCCCGATACCTCACGTGGACCCCGATTTTTCTGTCATACTCCTCACTCACTCCCGGGACTTTGGTGATTTACGTTGCTCGTGGGCTCAGTTACAGTGGCATTCCTACGGTGACTGGAAAATGTTTTAACCCCGCTGACGTATTTCTCCATTTCCTGTGCAGCACTAATTGTTGGTAATCGTATGGTACAATTTATTCAATACAGGGAGTGCTAGTATTTTTGCAACTACTCGGTTTTTATAGGCAGTTTCTTTGTTCAGCTATAACTCAGGAATGTGCAAGCCTGGTGGATGAACTATGTATGGTTTCGGCTAGTACTCTTATTTTCTCAGTGTGAATGTAGGTTTGTTTGTATTTCTTGTTTTTTTTGTGTCCCTCCTTTTCATTAGTTTCATTTTGTTCTGCAATTTCTATCTGTTTGTAGGTGTGCCTTTGACTGGGTGACTCCACGTCTTCGCGTATCGTTTAATTCTCGGAATCTGTTTCCTTTAGCAATTACGGTTTAATAATATTCTAAGGTGGATAAATCTTTCTCTGGAACCATAAACTTGCTTTATATTTCCGCTCCTCGTTTAATAGCTATCTTCCTGACCAGTAGTCTTTAAGTTAAATTCCATCGCATGTATTCTGTTTCTGAGCGTTATTTCTATCAGTTAGTAATTAATCTAGACGTATCAGGCCTCCCATATCACTCCTACCACACACGCCCCACACTATTACGGAGCCTCCACCAGCTTCAACAGCCGCTGCTGACAAGCGGGGGTCTATGGATTCATGAGGTGGTCTTCATACCCGTACAGGTCCATCCGCTCGATACAATTTGAAACGAGACTCTTCCGACCAGATAACATTGCTCCAGTTATTAACAGTCCGCCGGCCGGAGTGGCCGAGCGGTTCTAGGCGCTACAGTCTGGAACCACGCGGGCGCTACGGTCGCAGGTTCGAATCCTGCCTCGAGCATGGATGTGTATGATGTCCTTAAGTTAGTTAGGTTTAATTAGTTCTACGTTTTAGGCGGCTGATGACCTCAGAAGTTAAGTCGCACAGTGCTCAGAGCCATTTGAACCATTAACAGTCCAATGTCGGTGCTGACGGGCCAAGGCGAGGCGCAAAGCTTTGTGTCGTGCAGTCATCAAGGGTACACGAGTGGGCCTTCGGCTCCGAAAGCCCATATCGACGATGTTTTGTTGAATGGTTCGCACACTGATACTTGTTGATGACCCATCACTGAAATCTGCAGCGATCTGCGGAGGAGTTGCACTCCTCTCACGTTGAACGATTCTGTTGTCGTTGCTCCCATTCTTGCAGGATCTTTTTCCGGCCACAGCGAATTCGGAGATTTGACGCCTACCGGATCCCTGATATTCTCGGTACACTCTTGAAATGCCCCTGCGGGAAAATCACCATATCATCACTACCACGTAAATGCTGTGTCCCATCGCTCGTGCGCCGACTGAAACACTACGTTCAAACTCACTAAAAACTTTAGAACCTGCTATTGTAGCAGGAGTAACCGACCTAAGAACTGCGCCAGACACTAGTTGTCTTATATAGACGCTGCCGAGCGCAGCGCCGTATTCTCCCTATATACGTACTTTTGTAGTTAAATACGCATGTCTATACCAGTTTCTTTGGCGATTCAGTGTAAGATCATAGTACATATTTTCCTTTTGTATCCCAACTAACACTATAAAATCCACAAAAATGCATTATACCAGAACCGCCAAGACATAAATGATATTAAAACGTTAAAACCATTTGTCAAAGCTCCAGCTGTGATGAGATGAGAGCAACTAATGTTAAAATTATTAAAATAAAGTTACAGTAAAATGAAGCAACATTAAGCTGACATTGTCCAGTGCTAGGCAATGTGATAACGTTGCAGTAGTTGCTCCAGCGTTGCCGTTGTGTGTACTTCCGTAATTCTCATCAGCGCGTGTAAGACTTGCTTGGCGGCTTCAGCCCATGTAACGAAAGTACTCCGCCACATACCACCTGGCTCGCTTTCTATCAGTGAAAAGCAGAGGATCAGATCGTGGGAAATACAGAGAAAGGAACTCGATTCTGATAGTTCATCATATCCAGCGCGTGCCTGTATTTGCTTCGAGTATTATCTTTAGATTTCATTATGAGCATTCAGTCACAGATTTTTGGCACATAACCAGTTTAGTTATGACAACGTAGTGAATGCTACGTCTTTATGATCACATTTTAACCATTAAGTTGCTGCGGAAGGTGATTGATTGACTTAAAGCTGAGCTACCAACAGCTCAGTTCTTGCTGATCATTGATCAGCTCCCAATACTCGCTTTTAAACCCGCCGGCGATCCCAGTGAGATCATCTCCGAACTCGCAGGAAGTTGTACGATATAAGGGCCTTTTGACGTGCGTCACAGTACGTCTCACTACAGGTCCTACGATTTGCAGCGACCGCCTCTAGCGAGGAGCGGGTTACCATTTCAAATCGGTTTATTACTTTGTAGCTGCGCATTTAAGTAGAGTCAAGCTCTCAATAAGAAATACCAAAGTTTAGGGTTTTAGCGGCCATCATTCACATACAGATTTACAGCCTGGCAGCGGACGTAGTTGAGCTTTCACGATTTCACTTTGGGTTTGAATTCTAAAGTTATCTGCTGGGCCCGTGTTTATCGCGGGGCCCCGCCTACCCTCTGTACCCTCTATTATTTCACAGCGATGGATTGACGAATGGTTTTCTATTCTCTCGTCTATTCAGCTCTTGTAGTCAGCGATTGTCGTAGGTAACAGCAACCATTTTTATAAACATT
This sequence comes from Schistocerca americana, assembly GCF_021461395.2. Taxonomy (NCBI): domain Eukaryota; kingdom Metazoa; phylum Arthropoda; class Insecta; order Orthoptera; family Acrididae; genus Schistocerca; species Schistocerca americana. The sequence goes on along the minus strand of NC_060126.1, from coordinate 336,115,675 downwards.
TTGTTGGACAGCACTGTTCGTATTGGCGGCGGTGGTTCACCTAGCAGCTGTGACGCGACATCGAAGATACAGTGATCATTGAGTCGGATTACACTGTGTCGCTGCCAGCGCCATTCACGTGATACATTAAAAAATTCGCCGCACCTACAGAGGTGTTCTCTAACATGGCAGTTGCGTAGCTGATGCAGAAGAAAACAAGATATCTATTCGATTCTTTCAGCATACAGGCTTCTGAAAATAAAATCCGTTGTTACTACAAGATTCCTGTCTGATTAAGAAAATTTGTATTAATTCGGTTGTCGTTAGATATATCTCAGTCCCACTGAAGGCTCAATTCGATTGACGTCACAACCCAATTGGTGTGTCTGCACTTGTAGGAAGTGGATACGAGATGTAAGTTTACACATAAAGACATTTAGTTGCTTGGGTAAAATTCACACTCTTTTGTTTACAACATTTACACGTAGCAGAGCAGGCAAAAGCAACTAACTGACGAAATTGCCTTCCTCTGTTGTATTTGAAGTCCTTCGTCTAAGAGAGTATTCTGGCATGTAACCACTAGATTGGTTAACATCTACTGCATCCAACAGGTTTCTATCAGCACCGACCAGAATTTCGTACATAAACAGACCTGGAAAACAGTTCAAGCTCGAAAGGGAAATACTACAATTACAACTTATACAGTTTCCATGAGGAAACACGCAATTTATTGTTATCTACTACACCACGCCCAGTACGCCTCTCCCAGAAAATGCCACCTCCAGCTAGCTAATGTCTATTAGGCACCCTCTTCCTGCGGAACACGTGCTCTCTCACGAACCTACAGTACTCGTTTAGAAAACCAACACATGACTCACTTGCGAGCACTCTCAAGGGTCTCCGCACTGCAAGAACAGGTTTATGGATCGTTGAGGAGCACTCAGTACTCCTGGAACACCCCATAGGGCGCACAAATTGCCCCCTCACCCCATATTGGCTGACCATTGACTTCCTCGTTATTGCGAGTTCCATAATTGCCATTTACATCCGTGCGTTACAGCCGACCCTCGTCGGGAGCAAAGTGCAAGCACGTTCATTGGCCATTTCCTGTTCTGGCTAATATAATTCTTCCGTAAAGTGCTGCTTCCTGCCACGATTTTTCAGAAGTGTTCGTCCAACAGATGCTGGAGAAGCATGACAAAATCACTCACCCGTAAGCGAACGTACTAGGCCCTGACCACAACCCATTTAGAGAGACTACAGAAAGATTGGGTCATCATCTCCAGACTCAACAAAGCCGCCTGCCCCTAGAAAGCAGCAGTGATGTCCACAATAGCCCGAAGTAAAAAAGGGACATAGTGCGAGAATAGAATGTCTGCCGGCGTGTGTTAGTACTCCCTGCATAGTTAAGTTGTTAAAGAGTGTTGCCTATAAAAGTCAAGCCTACAGTTTCGAGCGAAGCATATAAAAGTTCCTGTCTGGCAAACAGTTTTAACGTGTTTCTTTTCTTCTCCAGCGAAGCAAATTTGTTTGTGTCACCAACAAAATTAGGTCTAAATGCCGTAAGACGAGTATTTCCATTTGCCATTTCTAATCCAACTCAACCGCTATACGTCAAACGTTACAACAGCGCTTCACGATTCTGAGTGTCCAAATACCTAAGTTGCACTCTTCTGTGAATATTTTCTCATGTAATATTAAAATTACTGAACTTTCCTTTCATGTCTACATATATGAAGATTCCTGTCTGACATACGGTTTTAATAAACTTAGTTCTCTTTTACTTGCAGGAAATAACTGCCATGTTAATCATGTGCACTCATCTTAAAGCCTGTAAATGTTGAATTTATGTCACTTTTGAATTCTTTCTTCGGTTCCTTTCAGCATGAAGAGTAATTAGAAAAAGCGCCTTTCTCCCCGACTCAGTTCCGGGCAGATGTTAAACTTTGTTTTAATATTCAAAAATTTGATTGGCTTTTTTGTTGTTGTAAACGTCAGCTTCCTTGGCATCATTCTATGGGAATTTTATGCTTTATGAGGCACATTTTATTTAATTTTTATAGTTGCTATTGAAATGCAATACGAATCTGGAATTCTGAGACGGCAACGCTGATTGGTTAACATATGGAAATGAATAATTTTTGTTAATATCTTCTTACGTTGTTGAGAGACATTTCGTGGCTGTTGCTTCGACGCAATGAATTTATTTATTAGTAGTAATCAGCCACAAAATTTTCCTTCCCTGTTCTCGTGTTTTAGAACTGTAGCACCATTTTCACACACTGCAGTGACGTTTTCGGGCGTAATCTTTGCTTGAATTTAACACCTGGGACTAAGTGGACGAAACAATGTTCGTTGAACGAGGGAAGGGCCTATTACGTGATTAAAGAACAACGAAGGTCAGTATTAATTATCTGGTATTTTCCAATGTGAAATTTTAGTTACACATATTTCTGTAGAAGATTGGTATACATTCCTCGAAACCACAGTCGGAGCTTGAATGAAACCACCTTCTTAGGGAACCAGTTGGCTACCTTGGATTCATTTACTAACGGACCAAGTAGTGTTAGTGATTGCCTCCTATTGGCACAAATGACCCTCCTCTGCGTTAGTGAAAACCTTTAACTGTATCACATACACTTGAAGCGGCTTAATGCTAAGTAAACGAACATAATATAGAATCTTTTAACTGACTGCATCCATAAAACATAAATATCCAAACCTCATTTGAGTTACATAGTACAGTCGTAATCATGTTAATTCGTCTGAAGTGCAAATGTGAACATGAAAGGTTTCCACCATTGGAGAAGACGAACATTTGGTGCCCAAATGTAAACAAACATTAATAATACTTTAAAGGTTTGTATTTTTGTGCCATCAGTCAAATTTATTTATTTTATGTTGTATTTAATTTACTGCACTGCGTTTCAAACGTTCCCCTCATCATCAGACGTCTGTGCACATAGACATATGTTACGCAATGATGAAATGTCTCTATTTAAGTTAACATAAAATATGAATTGTGCTCTGAACTATTACGCGAGTTACTATTAGGCTATCTGCGGGCAGATGGGGACTGTGGGAGGCCAGAAATCGATGTCCAGTGAAGTCTTCTGCTGGTGTGGGGCTGTTCCCTGTTCCTAAACTTAGCATGTTGTTGTTGTTGTGGTCTTCAGTCCTGAGACTGGTTTGATGCAGCTCTCCATGCTACTCTATCCTGTGCAAGCTTTTTCATCTCCCAGTACCTACTGCAACCTACATCCTTCTGAATCTGCTTAGTGTATTCATCTCTTGGTCTCCCTCTACGATTTTTACCCTCCACGCTGCCCTCCAATACTAAATTGGTGATCCCTTGATGCCTCAGAACATGTCCTACCAACCGATCCCTTCTTCTGGTCAAGTTGTGCCACAAACTTCTCTTCTCCCCAATCCTATTCAATACCTCCTCATTAGTTATGTGATCCACCCATTTAATCTTCAGCATTCTTCTGTAGCACCACATTTCGAAAGCTTCTATTCTCTTCTTGTCTAAACTATTTATCGTCCATGTTTCACTTCCATACATGGCTACACTCCATACGAATACTTTCAGAAATGACTTCCTGACACTTAAATCAATACTCGATGTTAACAAATTTCTCTTCTTCAGAAACGCTTTCCTTGCCATTGCCAGCCTACATTTTATATCCTCTCTACTTCGACCATCATCAGTTATTTTGCTCCCCAAATAGCAAAACTCCTTTACTACTTTAAGTGCCTCATTTCCTAATCTAATTCCCTCAGCATCACCCGACTTTATTAGACTACATTCCATTATCCTCGTTTTGCTTTTGTTGATGTTCATCTTATATCCTCCTTTCAAGACACTGTCCATTCCATTCAACTGCTCTTGCAAGTCCTTTGCTGTCTCTGACAGAATTACAATGTCATCGGCGAACCTCAAAGTTTTTATTTCTTCTCCATGAATTTTAATACCTACTCCGAATTTTTCTTTTGTTTCCTTTACTGCTTGCTCAATATACAGATTGAACAACATCGGGGAGAGGCTACAACCCTGTCTTACTCCCTTCCCAACCACTGCTTCCCTTTCATGTCCCTCGACTCTTATAACTGCCATCTGGTTTCTGTACAAATTGTAAATAGCCTTTCGCTCCCTGTATTTTACCCCTGCCACCTTTAGAATTTGAAAGAGAGTATTCCAGTCAACATTGTCAAAAGCTTTCTCTAAGTCTACAAATGCTAGAAACGTAGGTTTGCCTTTCCTTAATCTTTCTTCTAAGATAAGGCGTAAGGTCAGTATTGCCTCACGTGTTCCAACATTTCTACGGAATCCAAACTGATCTTCCCCGAGGTTGGCTTCTACTAGTTTTTCCATTCGTCTGTAAAGAATTCGTGTTAGTGTTTTGCAGCTGTGACTTATTAAGCTGATAGTTCGGTAATTTTCACATCTGTCAACACCTGCTTTCTTTGGGATTGGAATTATTATATTCTTCTTGAAGTCTGAGGGTATTTCGCCTGTTTCATACATCTTGCTCACCAGATGGTAGAGTTTTGTCAGGACTGGCTCTCCCACGGCCGTCAGTAGTTCCAATGGAATATTGTCTACTCCGGGGGCCTTGTTTCGACTCAGGTCTTTCAGCGCTCTGTCAAACTCTTCACGCAGTATCATATCTCCCATTTCATCTTCATCTACATCCTCTTCCATTTCCATAATATTGTCCTCAAGTACATCGCCCTTGTATAGACCCTCTATATACTCCTTCCACCTTTCTGCTTTCCCTTCTTTGCTTAGAACTGGGTTTCCATCTGAGCTCTTGATATTCATACAAGTTGTTCTCTTATCTCCAAAGGTCTCTTTAATTACATTTGTCCTCTAGCCATCCCTGCTTAGCCATTTTGCACTTCCTGTCGATCTCATTTTTGAGACGTTTGTATTCCTTTTTGCCTGTTTCACTTACTGCATTTTTATATTTTCTCCTTTCATCAATTAAATTCAATATTTCTTCTGTTACCCAAGGATTTCTACTAGCCCTCGTCTTTTTACCTACTTGATGCTCTGCTGCCTTCGCTACTTCATCCCTCAAAGCTACCCATTCTTCTTCTACTGTATTTCTTTCCCCCATTCCTGTCAATTGTTCTCTTATGCTCTCCCTGAAACTCTGTACAACCTCTGGTTCTTTTAGTTTATCCAGGTCCCATCTCCTTAAATTCCCACTTTTTTGCAGTTTCTTCAGTTTTAATCTACAGGTCATAACCAATAGATTGTGGTCAGAGTCCACATCTGCCCCTGGAAATGTCTTACAATTTAAAACCTGGTTCCTAAATCTCTGTCTTACCATTATATAATCTATCTGAAACCTTTTAGTATCTCCAGGATTCTTCCAGGTATACAACCTTCTTTCATGATTCTTAAACCAAGTGTTAGTTATGATTATGTTGTGCTCTGTGCAAAATTCGACCAGGCGGCTTCCTCTTTCATTTCTGTCCCCCAATCCATATTCACCTACTATGTTTCCTTCTCTCCCTTTTCCTACACTCGAATTCCAGTCACCCATGACTATTAAATTTTCATCTACCTTCACTACCTGAATAATTTCTTTTATCTCATCATACATTTCATCAATTTCTTCATCATCTGCAGAGCTAGTTGGCATATAAACTTGTACTACTGTAGTAGGCATGGGCTTCGTGTCTCTCTTGGCCACAAAATGCATTTACTATGCTGTTTGTAGTAGCTTACCCGCATTCCTATTTTCCTATTCATTATTAAACCTACTCCTGCATTACCCCTATTTGATTTTGTGTTTATAACCCTGTAGTCACCTGACCAGAAGTCTTGTTCCTCCTGCCACCGAACTTCACTAATTCCCACTATATCTAACTTCAACCTATCCATCTCCCTTTTTAAATTTTCTAACCTACCTGCCCGATTAAGGGATCTGACATTCCACGCTCCGATCCGTAGAACGCCAGTTTTCTTTCTCCTGATAACGACATCCTCTTGAGTAGTCCCCGCCCGGAGATCCGAATGGGGGACTATTTTACCTCCGGAATGTTTTACCCAAGAGGACGCCATCATCATGTAATCATACAGTAAAGCTGCATGCCCTCGGGAAAAATTACGGCTGTAGTTTCCCCTTGCTTTCAGCCGTTCGCAGTACCAGCACAGCAAGGCCGTTTTGGTTATTGTTACAAGGCCAGATCAGTCAATCATCCAGACTGTTGCCCTTGCAACTACTGAAAAGGCTGCTGCCCCTCTTCAGGAACCACACGTTTGTCTGGCCTCTCAACAGATACCCCTCCGTTGTGGTTGCACCTACGGTACGGCTATCTGTATCGCTGAGACACGCAAGCCTCCCCACCAACGGCAAGGTCCATGGTTCATGGGGGGGGGAAACTTAGCATACATGGCCAAAATTAATCACAATTCAACCAGCTAAGCTACGACAGTTTTTCATGTGTGAAGGAACATGAGACTAAAGTTACTTAAAACGTTAGTTGATATAAAACTTAACAAATCCCCTCTGTGTGAAAACCTGTTACCTATAATTGTAAATATTAAGATAAACAGCTACTCTACCTCAACACTGCATGCTGAAGTTAGAGGCATGATAGTGTTGTTGAGGTGTGAAATGAAAACGAAGCTTTGGAGCGTGAAAATAGTAAGTGAACTACTGGCGTTGCAACTCTGGATTTCTAAACCCACGTAAAATTTACGAACGCACAAGGGTATAAATGAGGATATTGTGTACTTAATTGCGTATGTAACATACGACTGCAGATCTGGTACTTGTTGTTAACTATAGCATAACCTAGATGTTATGATTCCTCTTGGAAAAAAATTGGACTAGTATAATTTACGATGGTTTAGTAGAAACTCACCGTTTTCCTCATTTAGTGTTCTAGGATTAGAAGTGTGTCACACTATTACCGCATCACAACAAATGATGCGAAACTACTTGCATCTTACTCAAGCTGTGGTGTCAACCACAGAAGAATAGATAGCGATTCACAGCACGACGGCAGCAGAGGGCTTATCTTAGGTTAGGTTAGGTCAGGTCACTCAACAGCGATCTGTGGGCGCCTATTGCCCTCCTCTTTCTCCAGATACCCCAACAGCCACTCCAGCAGAAGAACAGTGAACGATGCAGTATACTGTGTTAATTTAGGATGCGGCAGTTCATATTTAAGCAAAATTTATCTGTACGCTCAAAAGCTTGATGACGAGCATAACATGCTTGAAACGCATTACAATATATTAAATTAAACATTAATTAAATAAATGTGGCTAGCTGCAGAAAGATACAAATAATTATTCCACACAGTCACGCTTCCTAAACTTAGCAAACGCTGCCACAAACAATAATAATACTTTGTTCGTAAGCCCCGTATGTGACGCTTTTCACATTAAATTGGTGACTCTACCGTTCATTTACTACTAGATGAAAATTTGAATCTGAGGTATAACCAAAAGCGTCAAAGTAGTCCAAGAAAATGGTGTTGTGTTTGCAAAACGCATCGGAAGTAAGCAGGAAAAAACGAAAATTGTTTCACCGAAGGCCAGGCAGCACTTAACTATTTCTGTAAATATCCCTACCCAAAAAGTAGACCTAGGTTGCAATTTGGTCATGATGTAAAGTGTTAAGCTTCTTTATAGGTAGTTTTAAAGACGTAACTACTTCAGCACGGTCAAAAATTTTTCTACATCAACGCCGATAACAGACACTCAATGATTTAAAATAAAATATCAGTAAAACTTACAGAAAGTTATAACTTCTGCTTTTCTGCTGTACAACTAGGCGATTATCGAGTCTACGCAAGACCACTTTGTTTGTGGTACTAACGGAGTGTCTTGAGAGGAGAAGGAAACAGTGTCGACACAAGAGGTTGGGGTGCCCCCGTAAAGTTTGCGCCGCAGCGCTTTCCCAAGGAAACTGCGGCGGATGGATCTGAGCCTCGGGCGGCGGTTCCTGGCGAAGTTTCCGGAGAGGTCCTCCTCTCCTTACCGAGTCCGCCTGGGCCCGCGTGCTCCACTCCACAGTAGTGGCCACAGCAGATGGCGGCGAGACGGCCACACCGAAGGCTGGGCTTCGTCTAAGCTGGACTCGCTCCTCAGTGTCCTGAAGAATAGGTGAAAGATGGTGTCGAAACGACTGCATTGCTCGGTGTGGGAAACGTCGCCACGGTTCAGTTCCACTAAAAAATTAAAATGCTGAGTCAATACAGTTATTCTGAGTTTGTGACCGCATTGTTAACACGTAAAACTACCGACGTTTCGGTCACTGTTGCAAGTGACCGAAGCGTATTCTGGCGTTAGAAACTTGTTTATTAATAATAATGATGCTGTAACTGTTGGTTGGTAATGTTTACCGACAAAATGGAACCTGACGCTAGATTGCGTACTTAAGGCTATCCTGTGTGGCCGTTTTTAGTACGACTTTAAAAGAGAGGGACATTTATAATTGATCACCGATGCGTCGGTTCTCAAATGTCTTCAGGAGACGTACGGATTGATTACGCTTCGTCGTCTGTTGTTCCTTCACTACGAGATTGAAGTTTCTTTACAACTGCGCGTGGTTTAAGTTGTCTGGGTTGCTCATATGCCATCTTCAGTTTAGCGCAGTTACACCACACGAGCCAGATAAGATAATTTATGATTTTCATTTGTCAGGCGCGCCAATGATTTCGCTCCCTAATTTCTCAGATATTGCCTGCGCGTTATGAACAATAGAAACTCGAGCACACGAGGATGCCAGTATGGCAACTGGAGAGATAAATCAAATGAAAAACACTTATACACCACAGAAACTGGGATAGATAGCGGAAATTTTGATAAACTGAAATATACCACAATGGAATTTTTGACTAACACTTTCTATTTTAAGTGAAATGATGTGAAAGAGACTCTTCCACCTGGAAAATGGAAACCGAAATTTGGAATTTAGAGAGCGAAAGGAAAAGAAATAAAGCGTAGGGAACGAATTCTCATTAGCCGATTGAATACTTGGTACGCAAAGCTTCAAAACGTAATGAAAAGTCGTACTCACGTTTCGTTGTCTTGAGCGTTGCAATTTACGGCTGTTGTGGTTTAGTACTGCGATTTTTTTTTACTGATTTTCTGCGATTCGTTTCCAAATCTCCCCCAGTTGGTTGCGTGAAAAATAAAACGAACAGATTAATTTTTAGTCGTGTCCCTGTTGGGGCACCACATCTGGCGTTAGGAACTTGCTTATTAGTAATAGTGATGCTGTAACTGTTGGTTGGTAATATTTACCGACAAAATGCAACCTAACGCTAGATTGCGTACTTACGGCTATCCTGTGTGGCCGTTTTTTAGTAGGACTTTAAAAGAGAGAGAGATTATTAATTGATCACCGATGCGTCGGTTCTCGATTGTGTTCAGGAGACGTACGGATTGATTACGCGAGTAACTGAGCTTTTGACCCGGATTGCCTTCACGCAATCAGAATCTTCGAAGAAAATACCTAAAGGAACTATTTGAATATAAAAATGGAAATGAAAGCAAATTAGTGGAATTTCGTAAGAGAAAGTTTGACACATCGGAAGTTGAGCACATTAGTGGTCTCCCAAATACAATCGAGACACCGCGTTGAAGAGCGAACCTTTAACATAGCTCATATACAATTTGAAAATCATTTTCTGTTAGTGAAAGAAAAGAATAAGAAGAAAATTACCGCATCGTAAAATGTTAATATATGTTGAACAAATTGGCTTTAAACCTCAATACATTGACAAATACACAATAAATGCATGACTTACATCTGATATTTCTTTTGTCAATGGGGCAGTCGAATAATCACTGTTTTGTCAGTCCGTTCCTCCTTAAAAGTAAATGTCCTTGCGTGTGCGTAAGTACATTGTATTCACATCCGAGTTACCGAAATGTTTGTTCGTCGTTTCACATAGTTTTTACACAAAATAAAAATACAATTTGTAGCAATGCTATGTAGTACGTCTTAACATGTCGGCGACCAAAGGTACAAGGGATAATGAAGTCTCTGCAACATTTCTTAACAAAAGATAGATTGTTCTTTCTTCTGTTTCGCAGCTTCTTGCTATCAAGCGCTGCGGCAATGATTTTAAATATCTGCGCCCAGCGGGTGAAAGTGTTTATTTAGAGTATTTAAACGCTGGACGCGCGTCTTGGCATAGTCGCATATTAAAAAAAAATTACTCTCTCGCTGTGATGCTTAGCATCTTTACGAACTACAGCTCGTTGGCTGTCCTTTTCTTTTATGACAAATATCCCATATGCAAATTATCTGAAATCCAAAAATATTACATTGCTTCCCGTGTCACGAGCGATGACTCCGCGAGGATCATCGCGACTCATGCGTAGTCGTAATGTTATTGCTTTCGTGAATCAAGTTAGTATTACTTGCTAAAATGCTTTGCAATAGATTTCATATATGACATTAGACAAAGGGGTTGACATAAACAATAACAGGTAAATATATTCGTGCGCCTGAAATTGATGGTAACTTGTTCATAGGGTAATTAGCCGACAATTGAGCCGTAAATTTTTTATAATGCATTATACAAAGATAACAAATATTCATTTCTCAGTATGAGACAATGAAATTAGGATAAAGATACAGACATAGATACATTATACATGGCATAATAAATACTAAGCGGCCGGTCGGAGTGGCCGAGCGGTTAAAGGCGCTACAGTCTGGAACCGCAAGACCGCTACGGTCGCAGGTTCGAATCCTGCCTCGTGCATGGATGTGTGTGATGTCCTTAGGTTAGTTAGGTTTAAGTAGTTCTAAGTTCTAGGGGACTTATGACCACAGCAGTTGAGTCCCATAGTGTTCAGAGCCATTTGAACCATTTTGAACAAATACTAAAAAATAACAAACAAATGAATTATTTGACTTCGCAGGAAGTCTGGGTGCAGTGTGCACTCTTGGAAAAATATATTACAGAGTATTGACATTCATGTTTTACAATGACATATTACAGGAATATTTTTTTTACTGTGGTTCCGACGAGATTTCTTGTAGTAAACACATAACAAATGGTTCAAATGGCTCTGAGCACTATGGGACTTAACATCTATGGTCATCAGTCCCCTAGAACTTAGAACTACTTAAACCTAACTAACCTAAGGACATCACACAACACCCAGTCATCACGAGGCAGAGAAAATCCCTGACCCCGCCGGGAATGGAACCCGGGAACCCGGGCGTGGGAAGCGAGAACGCTACCGCACGACCACGAGCTACGGACAAACAGGTAACACTTTACCAATCTGTGGCTTTCATAACCTGCAAAAAAAAAAGTTTCACTACACTTGGGTAGGTACGACTTGCACTGGGAGTGGTAGAACTTCGGGTATAAATGGTGGCACTGCACTTGAGTGAGAGAAAATGATTGCACTTTCACAGTGGAGTAAAAGTTGGGCATCACTTTCACTGTGGAGGTTGAAGTGATTGTCTGGATGTGATTGTGCGTTGGAAATGCGTCTGCGGTCAGGAACTGGAAGACTAGTTCTGCAACGTGTTGAGCCGTTTGGTGGTGAACTTGTTTCACTTCACACATGTTCGAGCTTCCATTCATGTTCTCGTACATGAAAAATCTGTATTAGAATGTGCTTACTTACTAATAACTTAGTCTAAAAGAAGAGTGGATTAGGTAAGGATAACAACTGTTTATGTACATAACGTTTCATTCTCTGAGGAGTGTTTAGTTCTCGTATTTATTTATTTTTCTGGTTTTATTTGTATCGACACGTTTTCTTCATTACTTGGCCTGGTCTATAAATTCAGTAGTAATTGTCAAAGTCGAGTATAAGACTTTTCAGATTAGTGTATTGATGATTTTATAAGGTACATAAGTGTTTAGCTCATGGTTTTGTCAGATTTTATATTGAAAGCATTTCAAACATATTTGGCACCCGCGCTCGTTGTGCAAAGGGACTTGGATTGTTGAGTGCGCAGCGTACTCTGTGTTACGTCCGTTTGTCATAGTCACGTGATAGTAACTTCACGGCTTCACCACGCTGGCCGCAGTGTTCTATGAGAGGCAGAATGTTTGTTGTCTGCTAGCCGTACTGTGAGTTTTTACAGTTTTTCATCAACGCAGAATTACGTGAGCAGCCAGCCGGGCGACTCCCGCAGCTGTGTCAAAGAATGTGTCCGTGGTAGGGTCTACAGTACCGGTTGCGGTAAGTACTACACTTATTTACTTGCACAATTCGACTTTCGACATCGTGGTTTCGTGGTACAAGTACTTATAACTTTACTTCACACGCTGAATTTCACACGTGTCCATAGAGTTATCACCTTTTCAGTTCAAACGTTATTATTATTTCGTGTCCACAAGTATTTGGTCATCATGTTAAAGTTCACACGCACCACTTTCATACGTGGCCGTTTATTGCTTGTCTATGGTCGGTTCACACGCAGCAGTATATACGTGCCCATAAATTGGTCTAAAAATTATTTACATAGAAAAATTAGTCTCCTCGACTACAAGGCCTGACAAAAAACGTGTCTCTTATTCATAGTTTGTGCTTCCAAACCACTTTAGGTTTACACCTTGTTCGAGATCTTGTTATTCTTTTCTTTTTACAATAATTACTCTTTTCTCAAGTTCAGCTCTTTTTTTTCTCTGTTAATTACGTGGTTAATTTGAAGACAGTCAATGTGGCTTCGTTTACGTGATGAACGGTTCATGTTCAAGTTACCATTGGGGAAATTGGGAATCTTGGTGTTCTCTGTCGTGCAACTGCTCATAACAAACCTTAATTGAATTCGAGGTTCGCGGAGAATAAGCATAGCCTGTCGACAACCAATGTGTCACGGCCATGCATACATACAGTCCGTACGTATCAAGCATGTAATCAGTCCGTAAAATTCAGTTCTCTACTGGGTAGGGTAGGGAGGTAAGGATACCGATTAGAGGAAAACACAATAGACTTTTATGGAGTGAAGAGATTTGAGGATCCAATGTTAATGACATATGAAATGATGCGCGTAACATAAATTATGCCTTTGGAACTTCCCCTTTGAACAATTCTACAGGACTGTGCTTAACCTGACACACAATATTTTTAGCGCAACGCAATCTGACTTTCAAAATTCCCTACTAAAGAATGGCCCTGACTAACAATAACCTATACCTTTCATGAATCACTTACCTCACAAAAATCTTCGCTGCTCAAGCTACTGCAGTACAGCGAGCGCCACTACTGCCAGCTAAATAGAAGATTCAAACTACTGAAGGCACTAACTACTGATAGGGATAGTTAGCAAATGAAAGATATTAATAGAGAGCAAACAATGTATTTACCTTAATATCATCACAAATCATAATATATATATATATCAGTTCATGACAAACTGCAAACCTCCGCCATCTCTCTCCCCACATCCACCACTGCTGGCGGCTCACCTCCAACTGCGCAACGCTATGCGCTGTTCACAGCCAGCTGCCTAACACTACAATGGCGAGTATTACAACAATGCAAAGCAGACACAGACTGCCCACAGCACAGCCAGTGATTGTCATACAGAGGTGGCGTTACCAATAAGAAATCCTAAACAGCCTACTTACATAGAGAAAACATAAACAGCCTACTTACATAGCCCCCATGCTCCCCACAAAAATTTTTACAAATGGTGTTGGGCACTGGCCAATACAGATTTGACAAAAATTTTTCACAATTACAGTAACAAAGATATAAAATGCACACACTTATTAATATTATGTTGGTCAAAAGATCAAAATTTCTCACAGTCCATAAAGACAGTCCACATTGTTCATCACAGTAAAAATGCAGAGCTTTTCTCAAAGTCCAAGCAGTAAAAGAAAATGCACATAGAAGTAGTGGATTTCCATGCAGTCTTGAAGAAGTAGTGTTGACCTTCCAACGGAAAGACAGTGCTGACTCTCGACATGCAGACAGGTAATGGGCCACAACAGAGCAAACCCACAGCAGAGTCATTCGAAGTTTGGAAGAATATTGGTAGGTAGGTCATCACAGAGCAGACCCACTGGAGTCCTGGTAGAGATTACGGTATTGGTGGGCCACCAGAGGTGCAGACCCACTGCAGTCCTTGTAGAAATAATGGCGTTGGTAGGTCATCATAGATGCAGACCCACTGTAGTCCTTGTAGAGATAATGGTATTAGTGGGCCACCAGAGGTGCAGACCCACTGGAGTCCTTGTAGAGACGGCCAGCAGCCATCCGTTGCGACTGTGCAGGTGCACAATCACCATCGAAGATTCTTGCGGAGAATATAGCAAGTCCATAAACCACCACTTGTGCACTCACAAAGTGTTTGGAATTGTCCTTAGAACCAGCAATGCTGTTATCCAGTCCCTTGCTGAATTATTAACACACGTGCAAACACTAACAGTCCCTACTTCTCACATATTGTCCATATACTATGACCAACAGAAACGTGTGCAGTGAAATGTAACTTAATTTGAAGAACTGGTGTCTGTACAATTATAAATTTACAACATGAAAATACAATTACAAAGGTACAAAATACATCATTAAAGAGCATAACAATACAGGTAACATTTGTAGTAACACAGGCTTTACAAAAGAATAGAAATAAACATATACATCAGTGGAATTATGACATGAGTACATACATAAAGGATCACAATAACTTTTGAAACATCAACTTCACACATGAGCATTGAACAGAACAGAATTAATAATGTCTAACATCTTTACAAAGTAAATAACATATTATTAATGCCAATTATATTCGAGGATAACAGTATTCCTCATCATAGTGAATGTAGCTTAATATTAAAAGAAGAAAAAATTCTATGAAACTACACAGAGACAGGAAGAAAACAAATACTCAAGGGTACACAAACACATAGTGGGATAACACCAATAGGAAAGGACAGGGTTCGTTTTCAGTGTAACATTTGGTACTGCAGTCCAACCCAAAACTTCATATATCTTTCCTCTTATTTCATCCTTTGTTTCCACCAAAAAAATTCTATCTAAGCATGCTTTCTGTATTTATATGTTCACACATTTCTTACCTCAACATTTATTTCCAAGAAAATCGTACCTAAACCTGTTTTCTCAATGCATTTCTTCCAATTCATCGCAACTCATTCTCTTAGAGGCTACCCCCTCTTAAGCTAACTTAAATCTACTGAGCTCAGATGCTAAACTAAGGGACGAGGCAATGCAGCAGCACAAAATAAGTAACACAAACAGCAATGACCAAAAAATTGGAAAATTGCAAAGCAAGCTACAGTAAATCTAAATTACCAAGCAATGCAACGTTACAACTAATATGAGCCAATGTGCAGCAACAAAAAAAATAAATCTGGCTTAGCAGAGTAACACAAATTAAAGTTCAGTAGCACTATGCCTGGCAAACAGCAGCAGAAAATGAAATACCTAAACATGACATAGCTCAAGCAGAAAAAATAGTACACTAAAGATAACAATGCAGATAAGGGAAATGTATAATCACATCTTAATGTCTAAGTAATTAAAGTGGTGCACCACAAATTATTCTACAAAAGAAATTACCAAGTACTTGAAAAGAAAATTATAGATGCAGTTACTGGTATTACTCCCTTCTTATTGTTCTCTCCATTCCAAGAGCTCCTTTTTCGAAGGATGTGGATCAGAAAATAATTATTTAATAAATCTGTTGACAGAAAGTGTTCACATTAGCAAATGCATTTAATTTTATTTTATGAAACCAATGCTGCAACACAGCTGGAAAACAGATGTCAAATGAAATAAGCAATTACGCAAACCAAAGCATAAAAACATCATTCAATAGCTATGTGGCATTTCGTAAGTCAGTAGCTCTCAACTCTCGTAGAAAGACGCTTGTCGTAATCAGTTGAGCAGATGTAAAAATATTTCTCGTCATTTCATTAGGCATTTCAGTAAATATCATAAATTACGAGCTCCACAGTACCCAAGGATAATGGCCTCCCCTTTTTTTTTTCTACCTGTGCTTCCGGAAAGGCACACTCTAATGGCTTGTTCTCCAGGTGTCTGACACAGCTGTATGCCGACGACGCATGTGCAGGTGGTCACTTAACTTTCTTACGGAAATATTTACGACAGAAATTTTCGCTACAGTGACAGTCTCACATAAAAATATTTCACAGGTCAGGAATTAGCGTTGCAAATGTGTAGAAACAAAATGCTATTGATATAACAGTGTCCAAAAAATTTTCGCCAGCATTGTGATACATTCACACATATACACACACATTTCATAACTCTTAAAGTACGTTTCTTGGTTTCCAACACCATTTTCATAAATCAGAGTCCCTAATCACTACTCATTACTCCTTACCTCATTATACATATACATATTCATCGACACTTCTTCAATATTTCATCATGAGAAATACGTAGCATAATAAACATTCCTCAACAACATAATACACATCGTCGTCGGAATAATGACATCATAACACCTCAGTCAAATCTCAAAATCGTCGTAGCTTCCTCCAATAATTTCAAAACCTTGATATCATCATATATAAATATAGCAGTTCATGACAAATTTCAAACCTCCGCCATCTCTCTCCCCACATCCACCACTGCTGGCGGCTCACCTCCAACTGCGCAACGCTATGCGCTGTTCACAGCCAGCTGCCTAACACTACAATGGCGAGTATTACAACAATGCAAAGCAGACACAGACTGCCCACAGCACAGCCAGTGATTGTCATACAGAGGTGGCGTTACCAATAAGAAATCCTAAACAGCCTACTTACATAGAGAAAACATAAACAGCCTACTTACACCTTATCACCCTAGTTTTTCATGACAAGTAATTCGCGTAATTAAATCGCTATAATAGTATCGTCTGATTCAGCTCTCCAAGCATTTCTCTATACATATCTAAAATCGCTTACACCATGAATTAGCAGTGAACAGAGTCTGATAGCTGTCTTCTGTTCTGAAAAAAAGAAACAGTCGTCGTATCTCGAGGACCTGAAAAAGATGCTTCTAATACTAAATTACTTTACTTGTAAATAATCTTTGTATGTATTTCAGCTGCACTGTGCCGTAAAATTCTTATGAACTCATACGGTTTTCTCCGTACTGTAATAAAAATAACTGAGTTGCGCACTTCTTTCCGGCTACCTGGATCGTAATTGATTTACTTGATTCTTAAATGCGAAGCTGCTGCCTTTGCCTGCTGCTTTTCGCAGGGGGTCTCATAAACATTATTGTCAAACACTCCGTATACATAACACTTACCTCATAGGAGTAAGCGACCTTAATCAACTCTTATTTACGAGCAATCATTCTGGTCCGAATGATCATTTTAATTTATTTCATTCAAGAGGAGTGAGCTTTGCTATACTTAAAACTAGTGGTAGCAGTTGGCAGTTAGCACGTCCCTTCTATATTATTTATTCGTCTGCTCTTTGGCTGTGGCCGTTCATGGCTCAATTAACTTAAAACTAACTTACATCTAAGGCAAATCTTGCTCTCTTACAATAAATATGTTTTATTTCAGGTACTCACATAAATTACTTCTCTTGTGGAGGCAGGCCGACAGGGTGTTAGTGCTGTGCATTATTCTTATGTACGCTTATACTTCACACATAGTTTGACAACTTACATATGCAGCTCAACTTAGCAGATATCTTCAGTAGTTGACTCGGTATTTCTTTAAGTCTGCGTGATGAAACAATACTTTTATTCGTCCAGATACAGGGTCAGCTAATAGGTAGCAGCCAATGTGCGGTTTCCTCAGTATAATAAATGGTCCTTCATACAAGTGCTGCCACTTGCGATACTTATGATGAATCAAAGATGGTTTGAAGTGGGTCTTTAATAGCACTTGTTCATTTGTACGATACGATAAGGCTTTGCTAATGTGTTTGTCATGCGCCTTTTTTCTTAGTTGGCATGAGTGGTTAAAGATATGAGAGCTTGTCTTAATTTGTCGTCTAAGGTTACTTCAGTGTGTTGTAATTTCGTTCCGCAGCTTCCCCGAGGAGGCATAAAGAAGATGCTAATGGTTTTCCGACTTGGGTAGAGTTAAAATGTCAGTTACTTTTACTTGATTAGTATTTTGTGTCATGCAATGCCGAAACCTTGCATTCGTATCCCATATGAACTGGGGATCACTTAATTGTGTGTCATTTGAC
The DNA here is from genome assembly GCF_021461395.2 of Schistocerca americana. Classification (NCBI taxonomy): domain Eukaryota; kingdom Metazoa; phylum Arthropoda; class Insecta; order Orthoptera; family Acrididae; genus Schistocerca; species Schistocerca americana. The sequence goes on along the minus strand of NC_060126.1, from coordinate 336,097,552 downwards.
ATCGCGTATGATGCTTGGTTCGCCTGTGTGTAAAAAATGGTCGGGTTTTCTGGGCTATAATGACTGGCGTTGGTAAGAAAAGCATGCGACGGGTGTCCTGATTAATGTTCCTGAACTGTTCGTTGATTTTGTGAGGAAATGTCGCATTTTGGGGCTGTAAAGAATTCATTTGATGTGAGGGAGTGAAGTGACTTGGCTGAGTGTACAGTTGTGGCCCGTTATAATTGTTCCATTTCCTTCCCTTGTGACGATTTCCATTATATTTCCAGTTGTCCGGATACTGGTAATTACCGTTGTGATTTATTGGTGAGGTACCGTATTTGTCGCTGTGTGTTTTGATTTTCAAGTTGTATCTATTCTGGTTTGGATATTTACTATATGGTTTTCCATTGCGGCGGTTGAAATTATTATGATCGCTGTAAGGCTGAGAGTTCGGTTGTCCCGTGTTATGTTGGTACGACATTCCGTTGACAACAGTTTGCTACGTGCTTTTGCGAAGCGGGCGGTCCATTATTGTAATTATTCCGCGCACTCATACGCACGTCCTCATACATCAGATCCAAATTGTCAAGAACGGAAAGAAAGGCTTGCTGGTCTTCTTCCCTCACATTAACTAACATTTCCCTTATTGACACAGAAAGTTCTGACATCTTTTGTTGAAATGGGCGTGTCACAATACTGAATTTTGCGTAGATGTATTTTCGAAATAATGCCTCAGTCCTCCTCCCTTGGTGTTGAAAGGTTCGGGGTTGTAGACCTCCTTTCGGAGTCTCTGTTGTATACCAGAACTCCAGAACTTATTCAACAAATGCCTTTGGAAATCTACGTAGGTGTGACATTTTTCTATTATTTCAGTATCCCAAATTGATCCTTCTTCGTGTACATATCCTAATATAAACTGTATTCGCTGTCTGTCGTTCCACACGATTCTGGTAAAGAACCTGTGAATGATTTTAGAAATACCATGGGATGTATATTTCGTTTTACAAGTATAAAAGGCTGGAAAACTGTGTTTCAGAGCACACTCTCCTCTCGCATTAGTTGAACGAGTGTCAGTTGATCGGTATGACTGCGTGACGTTGAAGCTATATCATGCGTATTATTTACTGTTGGTGATAATTGTACTTGATAGTCGGGATATTGACGAGTATCTGCTTCTGGCGGTAGTGAACAATCGCTCTGATCGTCAGCTTGCAATTCAATAACTTGCCTTTTTGGCTGATCTATGTCACTGGTCAGCCGTTGCTTCCAGCCGGCCAGGGTGGCCGAGCTGTTCTAGGCGCTACAGTTTGGAACCGCGCGACCGCTACGGTCGCAGGTTCGAATCCTGCCTCGGGCATGGATGTGTGTGATGCCCTTAGGTTAGTTAGGCTTAAGTAGTTCTAAGTTCTAGGGGACTGATGACCTCAGAAGTTAAGTCCCATAGTGGTCAGAGCCAGAGCCGTTGCTTCCATTCCGGAAGATCGTGGCTGAAGGCTCGTCTGATTTCGCCTAATTCACTGGTTAAAGTGTCACCAGAGGTACCGGGAGTGGCTAGGATTTCTACTGGGGCCGATTTACCTTCACCTGTTAAATCAGAGAGTACTTTACTTTCAATATACTGTTCCTTGGATTGTATAAACTTTTCAAATTCCCTATTAAGTGTGGTGCTTATTCCTGCGGTGACATCTTCAATCGTTTTGTCAATATTGACATCGGATATTCGCTGAGGAAGGTTTTCTAATCGCTTACCAATGTGGCTGACACCTGCCAATTGGCCTGCTCTTTTTGAAACATCATTGTAATGTTTCAAAGAGTCACTCGCTGTTGATTCACACACATCGGCTTGGGTCTGCAAATCTGTAAACTTTCTACCAACTTTGGTATCGGCGGAATCCACCATGGATAGAACACTATTTTTGTATGTACGCTTGCGTTTAGCTCGCTTGCCTAAGCAGTGGTAATGGCTTTAATTTTTTCCTCCATGGTGTCATTCGAACTTTTGCTTTGTGTTTGGATGTTAGTAATAACAGAATTTATATTGGTCATTCGCACTTGAGTGTCTTCTATCCTCAATTGTAAACTTTAGAACCTGCTGTCTACAGCTCTATTCTGTTCCTGTAATCTGGCATCAACTTTCGCTATTTGGCTTCTAAGATTACCCATGTGAACTTCAATATTGTCACTTTTGTTTGTTAACTGACTGATCTGCATTTCAGTATCGTCACCATTGTTTGTTAACTGACTGATCTGCATTTCAATATTGTCACTTTTGTTTGTTAAGTGTCCCATGTGTGCTTCAAAACTGGTTTTCATATCAGCAAACAATTTTGGTACACCTGACAACGAGCATTCACGCGGTTGCGAGGCAGACTGTGGCGCCGATACCTCGCGTGTCTCTTCGTCGTCTATTGTTCCTTCACTACGAGATTGAAGTTTGTTTACAATTGCGCGTGGTATAAGTTGTCTGGGTTGCTCATCTGCCATCTTCAGTTTAGCGTAGTTACACCACACGAGCCAGAAAAGATAATTTATGATTTTCACTTGTCAGGCGCGCCAATGATTTTGCGTCCTGATTTCTCAGATATTGCCTGCGCGTTATGAACAATAGAAATTCTAGCACACGAAGATGCCTATATCGCAACTGGAGAGATAAAACAAATGAAAAACACTTATACACCACTGAAACTGATACAGATAGCGGCCATTTTGATAAACTAAAATATACAACAACGGAATTTTTACTAACTTTTTCTAAATATTTTAAGTGAAATGATGTGAAACAGACTGTTCTACCTGGAAAATGGAAACGGAAATGTTGAATTTAGAGAGCGAAAGGAAAAGGAATAAAGCGTAGGGAACGAATTCTCATTAGCCGATTGAATACTTGATACGCAAAGCTTCAAAATGTAATGAAAAGTCGTACTCACTTTTCGTTGTCTTGAGAACTGCAATTTGCGGTTATTATGGTTTCGTACTGGGATTTTTTTTACTGATTTTTCTGCGATTCGTTTCCAAATCTCCCCCAGTTGGTTGAGTGTAAAACAAAAAGAACAGATTAATTTTTAGTCGTGTCCCTATTCGGGCGCCATATCTGGCGTTAGGAACTAGCTTATTAATAATAGTGATGCTGTAACTGTTGGTTGGTAATATTTACTGACAAAATGCCACCTAACGCTAGATTGCGAATTTGTGGCTAACCTGTGTGGCCGTTCTTTAGTACGACTTTAAAAAGAGATAGAGATTATTAATTGATCATCGATGCGTCAGTTCTCCATTGTGTTCAGGAGACTTACGGATTGATTACGCGAGTAATTGACCTTTTCACCCTTCTTATATGAAATTTTCTAAGGAACCTATTGGAATATAAAAATGGAAATGAAAGCAAATTAGTGCAATTTCGTAAGAGAAAGATTAACAGATCGGAAGTTGAACACATTAGTGGTCTCCCAAATACAATCGAGACACCGCGATAAAGAGCGAACCTTTAACAAAGGTCATATACAATTTGAACATCATTTTCTGTTAGTGAAAGAAAAGAATAAGAAGAAAATTACAGCATCGTAAAATGTTAATATATTTTGAACAAATTGGCTTTAAACTTCTACACATTTACAAACACACAATAAATGCATGACTTACATCTGATATTTCTTTTGTAAATGGCGCAGTCGAATAATCACTGCTTTGTCAATCCGTGCCTTCTTAAAATTAAATGTCTTTGCGTGTGCGTAAGTACATTGCATCCACACCCGAGTTACCGAAATGTTTGTTCGTCGTTTCACATAGTTTTTACACAAAATAAAAATACGACTTGTAGCAATTCTATGTAGTACGTCTTAAAATGTCGGCGACCTAAAGCCCAAGGGATACTGAAGTCTCTACAATATTTCTTAACAAAAGATAGATTGTTCTTTCTTCTGTTTCGCAGCTTCTTGATGTCGAGCGCTGCGGCAATGATTTTAAATATCCGCACCCAGCGGGTCAAAGTGTTAATTTATAGTGTTTAAACGCTGGACGCGCGTCTTGGCATAGGCGCACATTAAAGAAATTACTATCGCGCTGTGATGCTTAGCATCTTAACGAGCCAAAGATTGTTGGCTGTCCTTTTCTTTTATGACAAACATCTCATATGCAAAATATCTGAAATCCAATAATATTGCAGTATGTAGTTTTACATATTGACAAAGCGGTCACAAACCCAATAAAAGTGTATTAACTGTGACAATGGCCGCGAAAGTCTACGCCTATATAATCAACAATGCTCATTTTGAGGGTGCCCATATAGGATCTCTTTGTTGGATGGTTGATTGTCTGTCCATCTGTCTTGTCCGTCCGACTGTTAGACCCCTTTTCCTCAGCAACGAGCACAAATGTGAAGTTGAAATTTATACCCTGTGCTAAGATGTAAGGATCCTGGGCAGCGTGAAAAAGTTTAAGGTCCTAAGTTAGTTCAGTCAAAAGACACGGCCATTTTCATCACATGTTTCGATACTCACACACTCAGTCATCAAAATCCATAGGGAACTTACCATGAAATTCGACAAGTAACAAGATTTCACATTACTAAAGAAGGGAAAGTTTCGAAAATTTTTAACATTTAGCTTGCGGCTACCGTAATGTAACGGCACTTACGGGAAAAGGGAATGTGTGGGAAACTGGAATGTGCGACACATGTTATACTACGTGACGCCAGTTACGATGATTTTTTGCCGTGTAGATCGTATTTTTGCGGATATTGTGAACATCTGGAGGTTTTCAGGCTTGGTAGATCAACTGAACAATACGTCGTTTTTGAAACCTTTGTTATTATCTCCTGCTTCGTAGACACTAGGCAACGTTGAAGTTCTCTCTTGTTTCGTGCATTTTGTGTGATTTTGTTTTGATTTTGAGATTAAAGTGTGGAGTGAAGAGGAGACACGTTTGAAGAATAAAATTTACAGACCCATGCTTAAGTCAACAGATGACGCAAACAAATATTTCATGACGATTCAGGTTACACATCATCTGAAAATTTTAATAATTCTAGACGTTTTTGAAAATTAGTTACCACACGAGTAAATCGTACTATTTGCACAGGCTGTGCTGTTATAATGTATTTACCTTCACGTTCAGCAGGAAACGAAAGCGAGCATAGAAGACCAGTGAATGTGATGTTTGGCTGTGCATGTCACCTTGTTTCGATGCGTATCATGCTGCACTCCACTACGAATGCAAAATTTTGCGTGGAGCTCATGTTTTGTGTGTCACTTTTTATACAATTTGGCTGCAAAGGTAATAAACATATGGTTCAAATGGCTGTGAACACTATGGGACTTCTCAGGTCATCAGTCCCCTAGAACTTAGAACTACTTAAACCTAACTAACCTAAGGACATCACACACATCCATGCCCGAGGCAGGATTCGAACCTGCGATCGCAGCGGCCGCGCGGTTCCAGACGGTAGCTCCTAGAACCGCTCGACCACCGCGGCCGCGGTAATAAACAGTAAGATCACACGTTTGCGTGCGTATTTGAATACTAGAATTTCTTTTTCAGTTTTTTTCTCCATGATGATTACTGTTAAATTTAAGTTACATCTGCATATTCATGATTTAACACTACCAATAACAAAATATGTGCATATGTAGTAGAATGCTTAATAAACCTAAAACTGTTTCGAAATTCCAACTATAACTTTAAAATAATCAGATATTTTAGCCAGCCCTCAGATAATGGCAGTTACCTTGGAGACCGGCACCGTAAGTGTTAATCAGTAACTATAATTAAAGATAGTTTTTTGTGTTTTGTTGTCCGTCATTCTGTACATCCGTCTCTTAAGCTTCGTTTTTCCGAGGAACGGGGGGAGGCATCAACTACCAAGGTCTAACGTTCCTTGGCGATATAAAAAAAAAATAGCTTCAAAGGCAATGTGATCAAAAGATACGTCCGTCTGTGAAGACCCATTGTATTCAGGCAGGAGAGGAGATATCAAGTTTAAATTTACGTCAAATGTTAAGCTGTACAGTCCCTTGGCGATGTAAATAATTTAAGCATCTAAGTCAATGCGATCAAAAGATAGGGTCATATTTGTCACATGTATGATATTCGCAAATTCACTCGTCAAACTTGTAAATGATCTATGTACATTCAAATCGGGTCTGGAGTTTTAGCGGCACAGCACATGCCTGGAAACCGAGCAGTCTTGGGATCTAGTCTCTGTCTGACCACAGATTTTTCAGTGTTCTCCTTAACTTCGCCAATGCTTCTCAATTATGACCGGAGTCGCCATTAGGTACACGTGGTTCGGATTTCACGTTTAACTACAGGAACTCTTCCCCAGTTGGATAACTGCTGTGCTTACGTACCCACGGTGCCCAATAGAAAGACGTGCACAAGGCCATTGAGCCACACCAAGTTGTTATAATTACCCATACACACCATTTTTGTTTGTGCAAAACCCACAGTCCTACTCGCACATCACCAATTTTTATCACGCTGCTGACCATCAAAATTGCAGCTGGTTCTAAAATGGCTCTGATAACTATGGGACTTAACATCTGTGGTCATCATTCGTCTAGAACTTAGAACTACTTAAACATAACTAATCTAAGGACATCACACACATCCATCCCCGAGGCAGGATTCGAACCCACGACCGTAGCGGTCACGCGGTTCCAGACTGAAGCGCCTAGAACCGCACGGCCACACCGGCCGGCAAAATTGCAGTTGAAGCAAAGATAGCAAGTAAGGAAATTATGCTTCAGTACACAGTATACTAGATAAAAAATAGGTGATTACATTTGTATGTGATCTGAGGGTATAAATAGCACGAAATTTAGATGACGTTCCTGTCACCCCCGGTAGCAAAGATATCCCTAAGCTAAAGGAGCATCGAATCGAACTGAGCTTGGATGACGAATAAAACTCTACCCTGGTTTCTGCAGTGATAGTGGCTGACGCTAGATGGTGTACTAATCTCTTATCTATGCACGACTGAATGTTTTCAGTGAGTGAGATATAGGGAACGTGGTAGCCAGGACAGATCACGATAGCTCTAGCATGATATAGTCTTGTGTCGTCTTGTTGGAAGCTAATTTCACGGAGACAGCATATGGCGCCTTTTTATACACTGAGATGACAAAAGTCGTGGGACAGCGGTATGTACATACACAGATGGCTGCAGTATCGCTTTCACAAGGTATAGAGGGCAGTGCACTGACAGAGCAGTTATTTGTACTCCGGCGATTTATTTGAGAAGATTTCCGACGTGATTAAGCCCCCCCCCCCCCCCCCCCCCAACAGGAACAAACAGATTTTGAATGCGGAATGTTAGGAAGATAGACGCACGTGACATTCCATTTCGGAAATCGTTAGGGGATTCTGTATTCCGATATCCATAGTAACAAGGGTGTGCCGAAAGTTCCAAATTTCAGGCACTACCTCTCACGATTGTGACTATACCTAATGGATACTGTTGCTGAGTAGTTGCTCTTTGTGGCGTCTGCGTCTCCTTAGAGTTGACACGACTCGGCAATGATGGTTGTCCCAGTCGGTATGACGTTGAACGGCGTCCGTCGCTCACGACAACGCCACCCTGTGACTAGTAAAAAAACACAAACTCCTCGCGTGGTTTGATCATATTTTAGATACCGTCTTTCGTGATTAATGTCAATATTTCGATAGAGCAGCGCGTCAGAATGTGTAAACCTCTCTTGCTTCTTCACTGATGAACGCGGCAATTGCACCACTCGATGACGTGATGACTCCCTTGACCGAAATAATGACCTCCAATTTTCTTTTGTTGTGAGTCCGCGACAGACTTTTTAGCTTGCGCGAACTGGCTAACTGTACTTCTTTTTGTTATATCTGGTTAGATAATGGATGTTGAATATTAATAATATAAAGTCTTGAATCTTCAATCCATCACCCAAGTCGTGGCCACATTATGGAATTGCGAGGATGTTAAGTTGATAAATTGTTATTCCGTCGTCAAGATGTTGCTACGTCGCGTGATCAATAACTACACCACGTAATTCCAGAGATAGCATATACTTAAGCAATGTTCAGAATGCGTCGTAATCTTGGGACAAATGGATGACTGTTCACTGTTAAATAACCACGAATTCACTTTTCACTTCATAATATTCTAATAGTCAATTAATTCTCACTAATACAGATGATAATGTCTATTCAATTATGCAGACGACGGGAAGAATTAAAGTTTGAATCCAATTTTATTATTCCTTGTAATTAATTGTCCCTACGCTGAGCACGCACACCGATTTCTCACTCAGGGAATTGCTTCCGTTTACATCCTTCACGACAACTTCTAAGCCGGCCGGAGTGGCCATGCGGTTCTGGGCGCTACAGTCTGGAGCCGCGTGACCGCTACGGTCGCAGGTTCGAATCCAGCCTCGGGCATGGATGTGTGTGATGTCCCTAGGTTAGTTAGGTTTAAGTAGTTGTACGTTCTAGGGGACTGATGACCTCAGAAGTTGAGTCCTATAGTGCTCAGAGCCATTTGAACCATTTTGAACAACTTCTAACAACTCGGCGCAGTTGTACGTTCTTCGTGTTTGCGTTTGTCTGTTACCTACTCGAGACTGATGACTGTTTTTCTGTCGACAATCTTTCTTTTTCAATGTCCTTGATTGTTCGTGCTTATTCATTTTGACGTAGGCTAAGTCCCATCACAAATCTCACACGATTTAATCTCGTCGCGAATCTGCGTGTACTGTTATCTTGCTAACGGTAAAGACGACTTTGCTCTAGTATGATTTCTGAATAATACTTCAGTCTATATCGCAAAACTTACAAACTTCAGATTAGCTTAAAACAATCTAGTAGCGCTTACATGCATGCTACTTTTCCTACTTCTTTTACAACAAAGGGTTGTTTGTTAGGGTTTCTGTAATTGGGATGTTATGTCTTCTGAACAGCAACCCATAAAAGCAAACCAGGCGCGTCTCTATCTGTGGTTACTCGTACGTTAGGTACTTGGGGTCGGCACGGCTCTGTTTGAAAATAATAGCTCTATGTTGCCACAGAGTCGAGCTGTGCACCTCTGCTATCATGCCCCGCAGCTAATTCCCTGCAAATAATTACATGTAGCTGTGATCCTGCACTCAAACATGCCGTGCATAGGCTAGAAATGAAAATTAATAAATTAGGTGGAAATATAAAATAAGAGAATAATGATTAATTTAATAACAGGGGTTATATTCCAAAGTCTGTAATTGATTCAGATGACAGATAAGTGTGTTGGATAATCTTTATTCAAGAAATGACATCTCAAATAAAGGGGAAGTGGTCCTTACATTCAATTAAAATACGGACAGAAAATACCCTTATCAACTGCAGTAAAGTTACATTGAGAGCATTAGAGAATGGTAGGAAAACCCCCATATTAAATAGCAATCAAAGATACGTGAAAACTAAGCCCATTTCGTGATCACAATACGCGTAATAGTCATCAGCTCAAAACAGTTCAGAGGTCAACACGATGATTCACAAATTAACACACGTTACACAAAGAACAGCATCTCATACTATGTCTCTTCCCAGTTCTGTGAATCAAGCAGAAAAGTTCTACTGTGTTGTACATTCAGACCTCCCGAAATACAAAGATACTTCATCGCCCAGAATCAAACAGTTACATGTCTGAATCACGGACGTTACTGCAGGCAGGTTTGCCTTTTCCAAGAACTCAAATAAAGTGTGCAGAATCGCTACCTTGAGCGCTTCTTTCGAGGAGTCCCAGTCTCTCCTTGACCACTGTAGTGTTCCACTAGCGTCTGCTTTCCTATTAGCTTAAGGCTACCCCCCGTACATCGTCCTTAATCTCTACAGACATGATTTGATTCAACTTCACCACTTTCCCGCATTTAACAAAAATATTACACAATAATTAAATAAAACAAATGTTATAAGCTTTCGTTTATGTGAAGATCATTTACAATAGACGCAAATATTGTGCAAGTGTGCTAACGACAGGCGGCAACAGACTGTCGTTAAATATTTTCTAAACAATGATTTATGCCTTCTTTACACATACGTTTTTTCATACCCTTTTCATTTGTGGTGTCCGCTAACACATGTGACTGACCACTTTAAAATCAGTACAGTTTTTTAATATAATTTGCATTAAACGTTTAAATAAAGTTACTGGCAAAATTGTAAAATGTTCATTAAACAGAGATACAAGAATGACCAAACATGAGGTATTCATTCTATGTTCATTTTCTGCATATATGTGGAGAATACGAGTTTCTGACAGACATTTGCGTAATGAAAAAGACATATAAGACGTTGTAACCAAAAAATAAAATAGTGACAGATGTCTAGACTTCAGAGATGATAGCTATAGTGCAATGCTATCATCTGAGATGTTGTTTGTTGTAGTCAGATCAGAAGTTATTAATTCAGATGTTCAGTGATTGTGAAACATTAACTTCTGTTTTTTTAAGATGTTAAAATATCGTTATGTCTTTGGATGTGCCTCTTTTATCTGAGATCACATATGTATTCAGATTCACTTTGATATGTAACTGCAATTTAGTCATCTTTAAGACTGTCCTACACTCCACGATTTCCTGGAGCATAATCTCTTCCAACTGAAACGATCATTGAATGGAAATTGATATATTCGTCTACTTGGAGAGCATTTGCATCCAGTCATGTGCTTCACGTTCCCAAACAACTACGGAATTTTTGTGGATGACAATGCGTCATGTCACCAGCCCACAACTGTTCGCCAGTGGTCTGAAAAACATTCTAAACAATTAGAGCCAATGATTTGGCCACCCAGATCACCCCACATGAACCCCATCGAACATTTGTGGGACATAATAAACAAGTAAGTTCGTGCATAAAATCCGGCACCAGCAACACTTTCGCAATCATGGGTGGCTGTTGAGGCAGCATGGCTCAGTATTTCTGTAGGGGACATCTGATGACTTGTTGAGTCCATGCCACATCGAGTTGCTACACTGTGTTCGGCAAAAGAAAGTCCGACACTTTAGCAGGAGACGTCCCATGATTTTCGTCATTTCCGTTTATATCACGTCTAGCCGTAACATTCGCAAACTAATTTGTAGTTAGAATAGAGCCCGTGAAGAAAATAACATTTCCTCGGCTTCAGCTGCTGTCAGCACTGACAGGAGCCACGCTAGTACAGTATCATTTGCGGGGTCGCAACTTCTGAACTTAGTAGAAAGATATTTTGGACTGATTCCACTGTAATCCTTGGATGAATGAAACATGATCTCGCCACTTGGAAAGCGTTTGTGTGCAACAGAGTGACAAAAAGAACAAATACTCACCACATCGTCTCAGTTGAGACACTGTCCGAGTAAAGACAACGTAGCAGACTTGGTTTCAAGAGGACCACACGCCAGACGTTGCAAACCTGAAAATCTGGTGGAGTGGGTCACCATGACTATCAAAACATTATAATTCATGGTCAAACGATCATCACCTATCGGCGACACCTGAAATTTTATTGAAAGATAGCAAGCTAGGTTCATCTAAGCAGACGTTACTCATTCAGCATCCACAATCACTCCGAGACTTAAACAGATTCAGCTCGCACTGGAAACTCTTATGAACCACTGCAAACGTCCTTCGCTTCTAAGGAAAACTCATTCAAAAAACATTTCATGTGTGCAGAATTCACTGCAGGAAGGCTAGAAGAAGGTCGCCATTATTGGATTAAAACTGCTCAGCAAGAAAGTTTCTCTTCGGAAATCATCGCTCTAAGCAAAGGTCATCCACTTCCTAGCATATCCTAGATAAATGCTTCAACTCATTTTCAGATGGTGATTTATTATGTTTAGGCCATTGCCTGCAGCGTGCTGAGGCTTCTGACGAACGACGTCTTCCCATTATTGCAGGAGGAATCCATCACTTTATCAGGCTTCCGATCATGGACATATAAATTAATCTACTCCAATTAGGACTAGGAGTGGTTGTCTTACCACTAAGAGGACCCCGGACAGTAAACGCCTGTCGTGTGATGAAAGCGATTCTGTGAACATGTCATCCGCGTATAACTGCACATAACGTCACTGACCACGAACAGAAGCGCCACTACCAGCTGTTTGAGTGAAAGTTCAAAAGCCATTTCAAGTGTCTGGAATGATTTCACAGCGCCCCTGTACTCAAAGCCAGGCACTGTAACAGCTCATGCATCCATGCTGTTGATAATGATAATATGCAGGAGAATGGAAAAAATTGAGGATCTGGTAGACAGGTTGACTTTGGGAAACCTAAAGGCACCATAGAGGCGGTTCTCACGTTGTGCTTGATAATGACAGTATGACAAAAGAAAAATGTAGCCATGTTCAGTGGATATTTCGACCTAGGAAAAGCTTTCAGCAATGTAAAATAGTGCAAGATCTTTCAAATTTTGAGAAAAACAGGAGGGAGTTATAGGGAAGGCGGGTAATATACAATATGTACGAGAAACAGGATGGAACAATAGGACTGCAAGACCAAGGATGAAGTGCTTAGATTAAATAGTTTGTAAGACAGGGATATAGTGTTTCGCCCTACTTTTCAACCCACTCATCGAAGAAACAAAAACAGAAATAAAAGAAAGGTACAGAGCAGGTTTAGTATTCAAGATGAGAGGATATGTGTGGTAAGATCCGCTGATGACATTTCTATTCTCAGTGAAAGTGAAGAAGAATTGAATGTACAGATTAGTGAGTGCAAAATATGGACTGAGGATGAATCGGGAAAGAAAAAGGTAATGAGAAGCAGCGTAACTGAGAATAGCGAGAAACTTAAGACCTGTACTGGTGAACACAAAGCAGACGAAGATATTCTGCTGCCTTGAACCCAAAATAACCCAGGATGGATAGAGCAAGGGGAAAATAAAAACTGGACTGGTGCTGTCCGAAAGGGCTTTCCTACACAATATAAATTTACTGGTATCAAACACAAGGCTTTATTTGAGGACAAAATTGCCGAGAACGTAGGATAACGTATCATGGATATTGAGAAAACCGGAATAGAGGAGCATCGAGGGGTTTGAGCTGCGGTGCTCTAGAAGAATTTTAAATGTTAGATAGACTGATAAGGAATGAGGAAGTTCGCCACAGAATGGACGAAAAGAGGAACATACGGAAAACACTGACAAGCAGGTGGGACAGGACGATACACGTGTCAGAACATCATGGAATAACCTTCATGGTACCAGAGAATAGAAACTGTAGGGTTAAACTGGGATACATCCAAGAAAAATCTGAGGGCGTAGTGCCACTCCGAGATGAAGGGGTTACAAGAGGAATAAGTAGCTTGCCACATCAGACCTGTCACCAGACGGATGGCTCAAGGATAGACATATCTATTATCATTTAGTGACTGACCTCTGGATGAATAAGCTTCCTTGCCTTCATTCGCGATGAAACCTGTGAAGGGACCTAATACTTAGTGGAATGGGAAGCGACCTATGTCAAACAGTTCACGCAGGTTCGAGGAATACGTATGTAGAGATCCTGTAGGTGATGATGTCAGTAGATCACTCTTTGGTACAAAAAGATGTTACGTGGTCTGTAATCCGTGTTTTGCGACAAGGACTGTGAAAAAGGTAGCCGACGCATTTTGCTAACAGCATGCGACATTTCAACGAAGATGATTCTATTGTAGCCGTGGTGGCCAAAGAAACGGTTTCGTAAACCCAGGCTGCAGCAGAGTGGAGACATTGTTCTAATTCCTGGAAAGAACGTCTCCGGCCTTGGGATCCCTGAAAGGATGACCTACGTGACCTCGAAACCTGACGCCGACCAGCACCCCCCCTGGTCGCCCTAATAACGGGAGCATTGAGGGGGCGGCCGGTGGTGCGTTAGCGGTGGAGAAGGGGAAATGAACGGTGCTGGAGGGGAGGGAGGGGTGCGACGGTCGCCTGGAAACGTAATTGCGGGTCAACCCGCCGTGGTCTCGCCGGGGCGAGTCATCAGGGGGAGGGCGCCGAAATTATTCAGAAGGAGACGCGTCCTAACAACTGCTCACAGCGGTGCGGGCAAATTGCGTCTGGCCAGCATGCCGGCGCCTGGGCCTACCTCTGCTGGAAACATCCCTTTGTGTCGCCTCTCTACCCTGCTCCTGCCAGTGCCCTGCTAGAGACAGGGAGGGGGGGGGGTCACTATTAAGGCCGCATGATTATTTCGTCTCTCGCTCGTCCTTTTACGTCTTCCTCGCATAGGCAGTCCGAAAGAGGTGGAAAAAAGAGGAAATGTATCGTCGTTCTCCTGGGACGACACTCGAACTGAAAATTCATGAGCTCCGCGCCTATCCCCACGGTACGTATCGCCCCTGTTGATGGCTTTGCGGTGAATAATATAGCGAGACCGGTGCCTCTGACATGGAAATAAGAGAAGCATCGCTCAAATACTGTGCGTCGAGCGTGATTGTGAGCAATGAGTTTTACGTGTGTCTCCGCTACGTGCTTTGTGAGAATGTGATCACATTGGTGCTACGCAGCTCTTCGGGTTTGCTTTGCTTTCTTTGTATGTTCCGTGTATCAGTTTCACGACAACTCGTTATGATGTGAAATGTGTCAGTAGGTTTACAAACATGACATAACACCTGTGTGCGTACAAACATGGTTATAAAATATGCATTTACACGACCAGATTAAAGAACAATTAATCAACAAGAATATCTGAGAAATATATCCCCAAAATCCCATTCTCTTTATTTAGAACCTCATCCCTGGTGTATAAGGAGTTGTCAAGCAGAAATGACATCAATTTGCTCTTAATTCTTTCAATAATTGCAGAACTTACAGTTCACAGGCGAGATGATCGAACATTTTAGGGATGAACACTATTACTCGTTTTTGTGCCAGTGTGAGGTTAATCTGTGGATAGTGCAGGCGACTCTGCTTCCATGTATTATATTTCCCGGCAGGTATTAATATTTTCAATAATATTTACATGTTTCTCCGTAGGTACATAAGATAGAAAATTTAATATAAAACACTGATGGCATGATATATTTATCAAACACCACTTATTACTTAGTATCAACTCAAAACTCACTTGACTGCATCTTAAGCGCCATTCTTTTACGAGTTCTAGCATTTTTAACAGGAATATCCCACATGTGTTATGTAATATCAAATTCTTCTCCAGGCAGTTTGGTATGAGCAATAAACGTTTAAGAGTTTCTGTCCGGAACTTTATTATTCACTATAATGTTTTCAAAATTGGGGTCATATCTCCCCGACTTCTGTACATCTGAATTTTAGATGACACTACACAAGAAGGTAGGGCGACAGACCTTACACAATGCTGTCAACCATCGTTTATCACTTTCAACGTTTGTGTTGAGCACTTTTTGGTATACCACAGAAAACATCACTTACACATCTTAAAGTAGGTGAAGCTAACCAGAAAGTCCATAACATTCTTCCTACCTAACTGAAAGTATGGCATTTGATCGACACTTTACACTCTCATAAAATTTGGAGACGTGTACACTCCGAATATTTCTACAGCACATACTAAAATTACAATCATGTCATAAATGATTGTAGGATTACGTAACAATATCTGCTAAATTTCAGTTTATAGTATTTTTTCAATGATCGGTTCCAGTCATGCATGTCTTTTTTAGATGCCATTACAAACTTTTGCAACATCAGATGGGAGACGATGGCCGTGTTCTGTGAGGTAACTGAATAGCAAGCGATTATCCACCAGTTTAGGTCTTGCCACAGAGTACTTGCATAAAATCTGTCAAACTTGTCTGCTACCTTCTACCATTTTTAGTACATTCTGTATGAAACACAGGTGAATTTAGTTACGAAATAACAAATGAAAGCTAATTTCTACGCTAAAGCAACACTGTTTCAACACTCTAAATAAATTTTAAATTGTTGGCAATCCGGACTATTGCTTTATTTATTTCTTTCTTTAACATTAATCCATCTCCTTGAAATGTGAGGTGGTTCAGACGCTTCTAAATCTAACAGCCAACTTGTAACGAAATGTGTTGCTGTATTTCTATCAACTCTACCTGGTGCGGATTCCAGATGGACGAGCAATATTCAGGTATCGATCTGTCGACTGTTTTGTAGGCTACTTCTTTTGCCGATGGACTGCATTTCCTGAGGATTCTTCCAGTGAATCACTGTCTAGTATTGGCGTCATACTCGGTCCATTTTATGAGATCGTTCCACTTGAAATTGGTGCTCACGCGTACTCCTGCATACACTACTGGCCATTAAAATTGCTACACCACGAAGATGATGTGCTACAGACGTGAAATTTAACCGACAGGATGATGTTGTGATATGCAAATGATTAGCTTTTCAGAGAATTCACACAAGGTTGGCGCCGGTGGCGACACCTACAACGTTCTGACATGATGAATGTTTCCAACCGATTTCTCATACCCAAACAGCAGTTGACCGATGTTGCCTAATGAAACGTTGTTGTGATGCCTCGTGTTGGGAGGAGAGATGTGTACCATCACGTTTCCGACTTTGATAAAGGTCGGATTGTAGCCTATCGCGATTGCGGTTTATCGTATCGCGACATTGCTGCTCGCGTTGGTCGAGGTCTAATGACTGTTAGCAGAATATGAATCGGTGGGTTCAGGAGGGTAATACGGAACGCCGTGCTGGATTTCAACGGCCTCATATCACTAGCAGTCGAAATGACAGGCATCTTATCCGCATGGCTGTAACGGATCGTGGAACCACGTCTCGATCCCTGAGTCAACAGGTGGGGACGTTTGCAAGGCAACAACCATCTGCACGAACAGTTCGACGACGTTTGCAGCAGCATGGACTATCAGCTCGGAGACCATGGCTACGGTTACCCTTGACGCTGCATCACAGACAGGAACGCCTGCGATGGTGTACTCAACGACGAACCTGGGTGCACGAATGGCAAAACGTCATTATTTCGAAAGAATCCTGGTTCTGTTTACAGCATCATGATGGTCGCATCCGTGTTTGGCGACATCGCGGTGAACGCACATTGGAATCGTTCATTCGTCATCGCCATACTGGCGTATCACCCGGCGTGATGGTATGGCGTGCCATTGGTTACACGTCTCGGTCACCTCTTGTTCGCATTGACGGTACTTTGAACAATGGACATTACATTTCAGATGTGTTACGACCCTTGGCTCTACCCTTCATTCGTTCCCTGCGAAACCTTACATTTCAGCAGGACCGCATGTTGCAGGTCCTGTACGGTCCTTTCTGGATACGGAAAATGTTCAACTGCTGTCCTGGCCAGCACATTCTCTAGATCTCTCACCAATTGGAAACGCCTGGTCAATGGTGGCAGAGGAACTGGCTCGTCACAATACACCAGTCACTACTCTTGATGAACTGTGGTACCGTGTTGAAGCTGTATGGGCAGCTGTACCTGCACACGCCATCCAAGGTCTGTTTGACTCAATGCCCAAGCGTATCAAGGCCGTTATTATGGCCAGAGGTGGTTTTTCTGGGTACTGTTTTCTGAGGATCTATGCACCCAAATTGCGTGAAAATGTAATCACAATTCAGTTCTAGTATAATATATTTGTCCAATGAATACCCGTTTATCATCTGCATTTCTTCTTGGTGTAGCAATTTTAATGTTCAGTAACTTTTAGGAAGTAACTGCTTCCGGCGATTGTTCTGCAGTTGTGTAATTATACAATAAATGGTCTTTCCACCACTAATTCGCTAAACGTTACATTTGTTTGTGTTGTTGGTTAACTGCCTCACCCTGCACCAGGCGGCGGTCCTCTGCAGTTCTCCCCGCATTTCATTACAGTTTTCTATCATTCAGGCTTCTCTGTACACAATAGAATCATCCACGACCATACTGCTAATTTCTAGGCCGGTGGATGAAGTCAAGTACCTCTAAATAATGTCCGTAATATTGCGAAAACTAAACGAACAATACATGGAAGTTTTAAAGCACTGTGTAGTGTTCGATCGTACGTTTCGGTGCCTGACTATTGCTGTTTTGTTCTTTGCAGGAATACGACGTACGCCCGGAAAGTACCTAGACTGAGCCGGCCGGGTTGCCGAGCGGTTCTAGGCGCTACAGTCTGGAGCCGCGTGACCCCTACGGTCGCAGGTTTGAATCCAGTCTCGGGCAGGATACGTGTGATGTCCTTAGATTAGTCAGGTTTCAGTAGTTCTAAGTTCCAGGGGACTGAGGACCTTAGAAGTTAAGTCACATAGTGCTCAGAGCCATTTTGAAACCAGACTGGCTTTATTCCAGGCGTATATGCGACGTCAGCGCCGTAACTACAGTGGCAGATTGAACTAACTGCTGTAAACAATAGGATGTGCGTATGAGCAGTCTGTGATGAACAGGCATTTGACCTGTTTCTGTAATGTGTTAACGTTGTTGTATAACTAATTGCAGTAGAGCGACGTCTAAATCAAATGTTACAGTCTCCAGACTGCTTTGAACAATAGAATAGTGTATACAAAATATGTCGCTCACACCTACATTTCCTAATTAAAACAATGACGCACGGAGGCCTGCCACAACTTGATTGAAATGGAAATCGTGGAATAATGTTTTTATGGAGAAAACATCAGGGTTGACAAGGCTTGGTGTTATTATTACCAACGACATTGTACAGAATTTCACACGAAGTGACAACTGTTTGGCGGCATACTCGACGTTCAAGACAATGTGATGTGCGAGTTGAGCGACATCCCAGAGTAAGACTTTTCGAACGGTTCTTATGCTCATGTCAACGTTCTGTGCTCTGTACTCATGTGGGGAGAGACTACGTAAAACACATGAAGCATTTAAACCACGATCTTACTTTTAATTAGTACAGTATCGAAATCTGTTGGACTGACGAGGTTTAAAGCGTTGACTTAAGAAATCTCATGACGTGTTAGAACTCTGTGTCGGACCCAGATGTGAGACCACAAACTCTTGTGGATTCTAATGCAGGTCCACAACACAATTTAAATCTGCCACGAAATTCCACAACACCGCGCATTGTACAGCGGAGTGAATAATTCATTAAGGAATGGTCCAAGAAGTTTAATTGATCACTAAAGTAAAGAAAAGAAGCAGTTTAGGGAAAAGACCGCACGTCGGCTTTTCAGGTATTGTAAAAAATGTTTCCCTGTGACGGTGACAAAAAGTACTAATTTCGTGACTGTGGTTGCAACATCAACGTGGTATGACGCGGTCGTTTGAAGTCCGTTCACAGAACACATACCGGTGCGTCATTTAGCTGGTGGAGCTCCAGATTTGCCTGTGACAAATATGAAGCGTAGTTACAAATTAACTGAACTCTTCATTTCTATATCGTTCATTTATCCACAGTTGAGAGTATTGCACACATAAAGTTTTTAGTAAAAAGTGAAATGAAATAGTATCTGAGGAATAATAACACGACGAAATGGTATCTGAAGAATAATAATACGACTGTGAATTTAACTGCTTGTCACTGCGAAACTAAAATTGACGTACGGTAATCACAACGTCTGATTCGAGCGTTTTAAAAAAAAAGGAGTTCCAAGAATTCATTGTTTACGAAGTGATAACTTGTACCTTGAGAGGCAACCTTATATATTCGTACGTCAATGTCGCAGCTTCTGTTAAGCTCAATTTTTCTAATGTGGTATTGACCACTAGTGGAGATAAAATTGACAACTAATGACATGGGTATTGAAGCGAAATACATGTAAGAAGGAATATGAATGAATGAAATACTTGCAGGAGAGAAAAAGGTCTCTTCAAGGGTATAACATATTTATATAAGAGGTACGTTATTCAAAAAACTTACTGTTGATTTGACGCAGTATTTATGGATGATCCATTCATGATTATTACTGATTTGATCCGTAGTTACGGTTCTGTAATAAAGAATAAGAAATAAGAAGCTTCAACTTGATATGAGTGTCCTCGGTATTTGACTGTATCCTTCTTTCATCAGGTAAGAAAGTGATATTTTCCTATTCCTAAACTTCAACACTGTATTTTCTGTTTCCTAATGCTCCAAGTGCCGAATTGTTCTGAATGTTCTATTAATTACAGGGAAATACAACTAAAATCTTTCACCATTTGTTAAAGGTATTTAAGCTCATGTCAACTTCCACAGGTTCCTGTTTGATGAAACGGAATTTCTGGAGAAGATTTGGAAATTTGTAGTAAGGTCTTATGGGACTGCGGAGGTCATCGGTACCTAAGCTCACGCACTACTTAAAGTAACTTCGGCTAAGGACAACACACACACACACCCATGCCCCGAGGGAGGACTCGAACCTCCCACGGCGGGAGGGGGGGGGGGGGGGGAGGGGGGGCGCACGGACCGTGAAAAGGCGCCCATAGACCACGCGGCTACCCCATGCTGCTCTGAAGAAGATTCATTCGGCCAAAAAGTACTATTAGTTAGCTACTTTTTACAGAGGCTGACTTTTCAGGTGAATTCCTGCACATTCATGGGGAAGAATTTTCCGCCGCTTTAGCACTCATTCACATAATTTACTTCTTGCCTGAACATACTATATAGCAGATGCCGCACTGCATGGCATTTACGTAAAAATGGCTGAAACACGTTAATTCAGCACGAGCAACAAAAGGAAGAATTGGGGTGCAATCCTCAGAACCTTCGGCAGAGTGGAAGAGATGATGGAATGCAATATTAGATAGGGAAGAGGGGTGTAAAATGGATGGCGGCGGACAAGAGAATATAGAAATTGCGTACCATACTCGCGCTGTTAATCTTTTGAGTTCAATTGCATGTACGCCAATTAAATTAACAGAGCGAAAGCGAGAGAGAGAGAGAGAGAGAGAGGAAATATGCGTTCGCTGATGAAGCCAGAACGGGCGGCTGCGGCACTATCGATCTGGCAGAGGCGCTCTCATCAGGGCGGGCAAAGCAGTACACAGAATGGGGATTTCCCAGAGGCGGACCACTTGCCGCAGACCGCTTCCGTCATTTCGCCTGCAGGCATTCCAGCAGAGCCGTCCGTCACGCCAACACCGGTCGCGCAGTGCCCGCACCGTTGCGACCGCTGTAGGCGTTCGCTCTAAGTACATTACCCATTCAACCAGCCTGCTGTTGGCAGCCCTTTGTTGCTGAACATCTGGCTCTTTTCACGTCAAAGCCCTCTGTCGAGCATGAAGCACCGTCCTTGAGCCTCTATAGAGGTGCTCGTTGGCACGCAGTTGTGATCGGGCCACACGCTGAAAATACCCATATGTTCGGGCACAAATGACTTCTTTATATGTACAGACCGCTTTTATTTTTCCTGTGTTCTTATGGAGTTTTGTGATTGACATGTAACGGTGAGAGAATGACTATTATCAATAATTAAGGAGAGGAAATGTCAAACGTTCTAGATACCAGATGTCACAGTTGACCGGAGAATCAAACGTATAATATTTTCCTGTATGGACATAACTTATTTCCATCTGAAATACTTATAAGGTATTCTGATACCTCACAATTATGCTGCTCACCTCATTACCACAAAAATAATGAAACAAAGCAGAAAATAAATAACTGATTAAGAACCTCCTAGGCGCCGTACTAGGTAACTGACTGGTTCTAATTGTGGACAAGGAAGTTTTGTTTGAGGTACCATTAATTTTTTTTACTATTTTTGAAACCTAGATTATCTCCTTTCATTACAAAGATGTTTTACTGATACAAACAAAAGCTTACGTGGGTTCTGCTTGCCACACAAACAGTGCATCAACTAAACGGAGGATACCTTCGTGCATGGCACTTGCAGTTACAGAGGAAACCACTGCTTGGCACAAAGACCATGCGCCATCTAGCAGTGAATGTCTCACATATTCTCTCAGTCATTTGACGCTTGAGCCAACTCTAGGGACATTCGTCATAGTACCGAGAACACAATAGCACTGAGATGTGTTTTGTGAAAAAATGGTGCCTGGGCGGTTCTAGGCGCTTCTCTCCGGAACCGCGCTACTGCTACGGTCGCAGTTTCGAATCCTGCCTCGGGCATGGATGTGTGTAATGTCCTTAGGTTAGTTAGATTTAAGTAGTTCTAAGTCTAGGGGACTAATGACCTCAGATGTTAAGTCTCACAGTGCTCAGAGCCATTTGAACCATTTTTCAATAAATGACACTTAGAACGTTTAACTTTCCCACGCTTTGCTTGTTTACTGTACACACACATGTTTGACGCGTTAGTACCTAAATATCTATAAACTTTTGGTTAATGATAACAAGAAACACGTACAATTTTCAATATTCAGAAAAAATACGTTATTTAACTCTTTTCCATTCTCACTTCGCCCTGTATTAGGATGCTTATGTCTCCCTACAACACAAAGTTGGTCTCCTTATATGATACTGCTACGTTCTATACAATCTGAATTATAAGAAATTTATAAAGTTAACGGCTTACAGCCGTTAGATATATGAAGTAAAGCATCTTGAGCCTTCAGTTGAACGTGTGCAAATTTGTTTCTCAACCGGTTTCATTTATTACAAGCATCGTCACGGGAGGACTGGAAATAAAATAAAACGAAAAATATATCTAGCATACCCAGTGAAATAAAAAATATAAGTAGTGCTTGTATGAAGAAAGAGTCACCTACAGTACATATAAAGCTGTACTGTGAGAATCCGAAAAGTCGTTAGCATCAAATTTTGCGTTATCGTATGTTCTATATAAATAAATGTCATAATGAAGTGCATAAAAACAATTAAACTGACTTCAGTGATTCACACGGGCTGTGTCGTGAATAGGAGGTAACAGCAAAGATTGTATAACGGAAGAATAATAAAAGCATAGGACCAACTATTATCACAGATCAACGACCCTATTATCAGCTGAAAGTCTTCCGGCAGTTACAAATAATAACAAAAACGTCGTTATATAAATGGAAGTATATCAGTGCCCAAACAATCCTTAGCCTTATCATAGTGATATCCAGTAACAAGTACTTATTATGAAAATATACAGTAATAATCTGCAAGTAAAAAGGAAATAGGTATTATTAATAAAAATGATTTCCTGTATCACTTTTTATGAACAGCATCGCTACATTACGCAGTGAAACTCTGATCCAGATTCAGAAACAATTACATTCATTTCTTTACCTTTCTAATTCAACCCGTTTTAACGTATTAGCCACTGTCGGTAAGATAAAAGAGCCGTATCGGTAGTAATCACAATAACGATAGTAATCACAACAGCCATATATCTATCTTATGCCTCAATACATGGTTGTAGCCCGTGGCCTTGGTTGGGACTCTTCTTTAATACATATTATTTTTATATAAGATTCTGTGCTTAGAGTACATTTTCATGCTCCTGTATGCTATGGCACACTCCATAGTTGTTTCAAGTGTTCACTCAGGAAGTTACTACTTACTTACAATGCTTATTTTAATTTTTATTGCGGATTATTGCTATATATTTTGGTAATAAGGGCTTGTTATTGACTACCACTGTGATTGGGCTAAAGAATGTTTGGCCATAGATATACATCAATACTTTGGACGCCAACCTTCGGCCTGATGTTAGGGTCGTTGGTGTGTGATGATAGATGTTCGTCCGCTTTTGATATGATTTCGTCATATCATCTTTAGTGTTATACTGACAGTATACACCTATTCATGACAACATCCGTATGACTCCCACTGACGTCGCGAGGTGGCGCAGTGGTTAGCGCACTGGATTCGCATTCGGGAAGACGACGGTTCAATCCCGCGTCCGGCCATCCTGATTTAGATTTTCCGTGATTTCCCTAAATCCCTTCAGGAAAATGCCGGGATGGTTCCTTAGAAAGGGCACGGCCGATTTCCTCCCCCATCCTTCCCTAATCCGAGCTTGTGCTCCGTCTCTAATGACCTCGTTGTCGACGAGACGTTGAACAATAATCTCCTCTGCACTGAAGTCAGTTTTGTTGTCTGTAGGCACTTCATCATGACATTTATTAATATAGAACATTTCATCATGCACCATTTGATGTTGATATCCTTTTACTTTTTGATTTTACAGCTTTGTAAGTGCTGCATGTGATCCTCTCTTCATACATACAAAATTTGTTTGTCTACATATATTTCCCATTTTATTTTCCTTCTAGTCATTCAGTGATGATGTTGTAGCAAGTGAAAACGGTTCAGAGATCACGTTCCACATGTACGGCTGAAGGCACAAGATGCATAAAATACGATCTCTTTGTTTTTCTCGGCGTGATAAACAGAGTGCAGTCGGGTGTTCAGACTAATCGTTTGTTCCATTGTTCTGCACGATATTTTCATGAACGACCCGATCGACTTCTTCAGGTGCTGTGAGTTGTATTAGTGCCCGCGTTCGCCCGCTGCCTTCAGAACAGGTTTTCTGTTACTGTTGGTGTCGGTCTACTGTGGCGTTCGACCACTCCGACTACTTCGATGTCTAATTGCATTCTGGAGCCCGTACTGTACTATGAAACCCACGTTCCCCTCTGAGTTTTCCAGCTGTTATATCAGAATGGGACAGTGAAATCTTAATAAATAGATTGCCATATCAAAAGACTGGTTTAAACTGAAGCTTTGGTGTTAGATCCACAATATTGTTTTAGTCTTCTTTCATTTGATGATCTTGCTCGGCAAAAGTTTATGTGTTTCATTAATCCAGTCTTGTAGTCGCTGATGTTCCTTCCAGCTCTCCTGCATTTCTCTAATAGTCATCTTCATAAGACACGCCACATAGCTCAGAAGACGGTACATAGCAGGCTTTCGGGGACGTGTATCACCTTTTAGCTGTACAGTAACTAAAAGATGATAGTCGTCTCCGAAAGCCGGGTGTGTACCGCATGTTTAGTTGTACAGGCCCCCTGTGAACCATGGATCTTGCCAATGGTGGGGAGGATTGTGTGCCTCAGAGATACAGATAGACGCTCCGTATGTTCAACCACAACGGAGGGGTATCTGTGGAGAAGTCAAACAAACATGTGGTTCTTGAAGAGGGGCAGCAGCCTTTTCAGTAGTTCTACAGGCAACCGTCTCGATGATTGACTGATCTGGCTATGTAACATTAACCAAAACGACAGTGCTGTGCTGGTGATGTGAACGGCTGAAAGCAAGGAGAAACATAGCCGTAATTTTTCTCGAGGGCATGCAGCTTTACTGTATTGGTAAAATAATCCGGAGGTTGCATTCGGATCCCCGGGCGGGGACTACTCAGGAGGACGTCATTATCTGGAGAAAGAAAACTGGTGTTCTACTGATCGGAGCGTGGAATGTCATTTCGCTTAATCGGGCATGTAGGTTAGAAAATTGGAAAAGGGAAATGTGTAGGTTAAAGTTAGATATAGTGGGAATTAGTGAAGTTCGGTGGCAGGAGGAACAAGACTTTTGGTCAGGTGAATACAGGGTTATAAATAAAAAATCGGATATCGGTAATGCAGGAGTAGGTTTCATCATGAATAAAAAAATAGGAACGCGAGTCACAGCATAGTGAACGTGTTATTGTAACCAAAATATACGTGAAGCCCACGCCTACCACAGTAGTACAGGTTTATATGCGAACCAGTTCCGCAGATGATAAAGATAACACCATATGAACACACCAGTTGCTACCATGACCTTATGAACACACCAGTTGCTACCATGACGACGGCGTCCTCGCTGCACGGACTAGAGGGCGCCTGATATACGCATTGTAATCCATGGCAGCGACATCCTCACCACAAGTCGTAGAGGGCGTTGTAGTCCTTCCATATTAACCGTTTTAGTAAACTGATTCAAATGTTTTCTACGCAAATGTACGAATAGATAAATTATAATACAAGACGACATCAGTTTTTGTGTGTCACAAATTGTTTTACTTTTTATTATGGCACAAATATAATATACTTTCACGAATTTTACGAGTTTTCTACAGAACATTTGTAATTATTTTATAATTGACACTATAATTCAAACTCTTTTTAAATGGAATGGTTCCGTTTTCTGTTATTTACTGTCGCTTAAATTTATGTTAAACCAAGGTGACTAGTAATTACATGTAATAAACTGTATTAAATGCCGTTGATTGCCGCTGGGGGTGTTGCCGTCTATTCACGTGATCTCAGTACGCTACTTAAGCCCATACGAAGGGTTAGTCTCGCGAAGTTTCCTGCCGTTATGTAGACAGGAGTGACACCACTAGCAGTCGACCAATGGGTAACATATTTTAAATTTACGGAATTTTAGCTGTTGTATAATACAGTCTTTCTGACGGATATCTATAATTTCACAGTGTAAACGCCCAGAAGATGACCCCTACGTCGGCTTGAAAGCGGTATTATAATAATAATAAATGGGAATAAGACTGTTTTTGAATAATTGGTCAGTACTGGTGGCCGAAGACTTCCGGCATAATAAGTAACCCCTGATGCTTCAACGACCTTGTCAAAGGGGGCGGAGGAGCGGACAGAGGTTCAGGGCACTCTCTTGTCCTAGGGGTGGGAAACTGCCCCTAAAGGCGGAAGAATAAGCAGTGATCAACGGCATGAGGATGCTGAAGGCAATGGAAACCACTGCATTAAATGCACGTATCGTGTATACAGAGGACATGTTGCCTGCAGTTGAAGAAGTGTCATAATGAGCTCTCCATAGGGTAAAGATTCCGAAATAGTCCCCAGTTCGGATCTCCGGGAGGGGACTGCCAAGGGGGAGGTTACCTTGGGAAAAAGAGTGAATAATCAACGGAAGGATAACGTTCTATGAGTTGGGGCGTGGTACAGCAGAAGCTTGTACGTGGGAGGGAAATTAGAATACTGGAAAAGGGAAATGCAAAGGCTCAACTAGATATAGTAGGGTGAAGTGAAGTGGATAGAAAACAAGGAGTTCTGGTCAGATGGGTACAGGGTAACATCAGCAGCAGCAGAAAATGTTATAACGGAATGGGATGCGTTATAAATAGGAAGGTAGGACAGAGAGTGTGTTACTGTGATCGGTTCAGTGACAGGGTTGTTCTTAGCAGAATCGACAGCAAACCAACACCGACAACGATAGTTCAAGTATACATGCCGACGTCGCAAGCCGAAGATGAAGAGAGAGAAAGTGTATGCGGATATTGAAAAGGTAATACAGTATGTAAAGGGATATGAAAATCCAATAGTCATGGGAGACTGGAATGCAGTTACAAGGGAAGGAGTAGAAGGTTCAAATGGTTCAAATGGCTCTGAGCACTATGGGACTCAACTGCTGTGGTCATAAGTCCCCTAGAACTTAGAACTACTTAAACCTAACTATCCTAAAGACATCACACACATCCATGCCCGAGGCAGGATTCGAACCTGCGACCGTAGCGGTCGCGCGGTTCCAGACTGTAGCGCCCAGAACCGCTCGGCCACTCCGGCCGGCGAAGGAGTAGAAGGAAAGGTTACAGGACAATATGGACTGAGAGAGGAGAAAGACTAATTGAGTTCTGTAACAAGTTTCAGCAAGTAATAGCGAATGCTCTGTGCAAAAGTCAGAAGAGGAGGAGGTATACTTCGAAATGACAGGATGATACGGGATTACATCATTGTCACATACAGTTTCCGAAATCAGATACTGAATTGTAAGGCGTATCCTGGAGCAGACGTAGACTCACGTCACAATATAGTAGTGATCAAGAGTAGGCTGAAGTTTAAAAGATTGGTCAGGAAGAATCAATACATGAAGAAGTGGGATATGGAAGAACTAAGGAATGACGAGATACGATTGAAGTTCTCTAGGGCTGCAGATACCGCAGTAAAGAATAGCTCAGTAGACAATAGAGTTAAAGAGGAATGTACATCCCCAAAGCACATCACAGAAGTTTGGAAGGAAAACATAGGTACAAAGAAGGTAAGTGCGAAGAAGCCATGGGTAACTGAAGAAATCCTTCAATTGAACGATGAAAGGAGGAAGTACAAAAATGTTGTGGAAAACTCAGGAATACAGAAATACAAGTCGCTGAGGAATTAAATAAATAGGAAGTGCAGGGAAGCTAAGACGAAATGGCTGCAGGAACAATGTGAAGACCTCGAAAAAGAAATGATTGTCCTAAGGACAGACTCAGCACACAGGAAAGTCGAAATAGACATCGGTGAATACTTGTTTTGCAAATCAAACAACCTTTTCCTGCTGCTAGTTATTTTATTAATCCCATACGCGTTTCGACTTCTCCACGCACACACGCGATATAAACATCATAAACAGAAGTTTGTAACGAACATACACTTCGTTAGGGTGGCAACACATAGGTAAACATACCAAAGGCGACGAAACACGTAATGGAGTTTGCAATAGTTACGCTGTGAGAAGAAGTGTACAATGAAATAGTTGTATCAAGTGACAGAAGAACGATAGACCACCACAAAAAAGAGTGAGATACATGGTGAACAGTGTGTGGATGGCGAAAACACAAAGATGTGAATATAGAACAGTGATAAAAGTGGCAGTGCGACCCCCAGACCAGATGTGAGGAAACGCAGATCAGAAAATCGTAAGTAATTACATTTTTACAAAAAATTGCTAAGTGAACTGTTTGATAATCTATAACTAACTAAACTGTATCGTTATAGATCCAACTGATGATGCCTTAGAACAGGAGAAGGCGAAACGCGTATGGGATTAATAAAGTAACTAGCATCAGGAAAAGGCAGTTTGATTTGCAAATCAAGTATTTATATGCTTACTGCGGAGGGTGGCCACACAAACAAACTTGTTAGACTTCGGTGACATTAAATGAAAGGGTGATTACATTAAGAGTGCAACAGGAATTCCACTGTTAAATGCAAAGGAGAGAGCGATTAGGTGGAAAGAATACACTGAAAGCTTCTTTGAGGGGGAATATTTGTCTGATGTTATTGAAGAAGGAACAGGAGTCTATTTAGAAGAGATGTGGGATCCAGTGTTAGAATTTAAAAGAGCTTTGGAGGACTTAAGGTCAAATAAGGAAGAAGGGATAGATGACATTCCATCAGAATTTCTAAAATCATGGGGGGAAGTGGCAACAAAACGACTGTTCACGTTGCTGTGTAGAATGTATGCTCTGGCGACATGCCATCTGACTTTCGGTAAAGCGTCGTCCACACAGTTCCAAACACGGCAAGAGCCGACAAGCGCGAGAATTATCGCACAATCAGATTAACAGCTCCTTCATCCAAGTTGCTTACAAGAATAACATACAGAAGAATGTAAAAGAACATTGAGAGTGCACTAGGTGACGATCAGTTTGGCTTTAGGAAATGCAAAGGCACGAGAGAAGCAATTCTGACGTTGTAGTTAATATTGGAAGCAAGACTAAAGAAAAATAAAGACACGGTTCATGGGATTAGTCGACATCGAAAAAGCGTTCAGCAGTGTAAAATGGTGCAAGATGTTCGAAATTCTGCGAAAAGTAGGGGTAAACTATAGGGAGAGACGGGTCATATACAATATGTACAATAGTCAAGAGAGAATAATAAGAGTGGACGATCAAGAATGAAGTGCTCGTATTAAAAAGGGTGTAAGTCGAGATTGTAGCCCTTCGCCCCTAGAGTTCAATCTGTACATCGACGAAGCAATGATGGAAATAAAAGAAAGGTTCTGGAGTGAAGTTAAAATCCAAGGTGAAAGGTTATCAATGATACGATTCGCTGATGACTGGTATCCTGAGCGAAAATGAAGAAGAAATACACGATCTGCTGAACGCAATAAACAGTCTAGGGAGTACAGAGTATGGATTGAGAGTTAATCGAAGAAAGATGAAGTTTATGAGAAGTAGTAGAAATGAGAGCAGCGAAAAAAACTTAAAATATGGATTGATGGTGACGAAGTAGATGAAGGCAGTAAAATAACCAATGACGGACGGAGCAAGGAGGACATCAAAAGTAGACTAGCTATGGCAAAATGGGTATTCCTGGCCAAGAGACGTCTGCTAATATCAAATATCAGCCTTAATTTGAGGAAGAAATTTATGAGAATGTACGTCTGGCGTATAACATTCTACGATAGTGAAACATGGACTGTGGGAAAACTGGAACAGAAGAGAATCAAAGCATTTGAGATGTAGTGCTACACATGTTGAAAATTTGGTGGACTGATAAGGTAAGGAATGAGGAGGTTCTGCACAGAATCGGAGAGGAAAGGAATATGTGGAAAACATTGGTAAGGACTGGATGACAGGACATCTGTTAAAACATAAGGGAATGTCTTCCATGGTACTAGAGGAAGCTGTAGATGGCAAAATTGTAGATGAAGTCATATATTGGAATACATCCAGCAAATAATTGAAGACATAGATTGCTAGTGCTAATCAATCCAATCAGAAGACTGATGACGAAACAAAAGGAAAGGTTCGAGGGACATAAAAGGCAAGCAGTGGTTGGGAAGAGAGTGAGACATGGTTGTAGCCTCTGCCCGATGTTATTCAATCTGTATATTGAGCAAGGAGTAAAGGAACAAAAGAAAATTTGGAGTAGAAATTAAAATCCGTGGAGAAGAAAAGCTTTGAGGTTTGCCGACGACATTGTAATTCTGCCAGACACGGCAAATGACTGGGAAGAGCAGTTGTACGGAATGGACACTGTCTTGAAAGAAGGAAACGAGGATATAAGATGAACATCGACAAAGGAAAAAAGAGGTTAATGGAATGCTGACGAATTAAATGAGATGATGCTGAGGGAATTAGATTAGGAAATGAGACACTTGAAGTAGTAGATGACTTTTGCTGTTTTGGCAAACAAAATAATTGCCGATGGTCGAAGAAGAGATGATACAAAATGTAGACTGGCTGTGGAAAGAAAAGAATTTCTGAAGAAGAGAAATTTGTTAACATAGACTATAGATTCAAGTGTCAGGAAGTATTTTCTTATGATGTCAGTATAAACTGAAAACAACTTTGATTCATATGTGGGCCTTGTTGTGATGCCTGTCTCTGACACAGCGGCTGGTACTCCATCGATGGAATCATAAGGATTATTGATTAAATTTTCTACAGGCAACCTGAATTTACGACGTCTCACTGTTGTAACAAAATTATACAGATGAAATTTTTAACTTAAGGAAGAATACAGTTTATGAGGAGGTTT
Source organism: Schistocerca americana (assembly GCF_021461395.2). Lineage (NCBI taxonomy): Eukaryota > Metazoa > Arthropoda > Insecta > Orthoptera > Acrididae > Schistocerca > Schistocerca americana. The sequence continues at coordinate 336,066,608 of NC_060126.1, read as the reverse complement.
TCCAGCTGTCTCAATATGTCTCACTTGGCAGACCACACATTTAGAAGATTAGGAGTAGGAGTAAATATGGTTAAGGGTTAAGATTCTGTCTACGAGAACGTAAGTTAAGAGGAAATATAAACGCTGATTGGCCGGAATAGGGATTGATATTAGTCGCACACTGTCGAAAGATTTCATTGCGATATTAGGCTTAAAGGAGAAGATAGGAAAGTAACAGAAAACCTGAATACAGAAGGCCTGACGGGTATTAGAACTCCGCTCCTCCAGATGCGTGTACCGTTTCTTGACTGTTTCGTCTGTTCATTACTTGTGTAGGGTCTTGATATCTTGTCAAACATAGGTTCCTACAGTTCATTCCAGTGGGCATGACACTTTGATGTAAAGGTTTTATTGGAGTCTACCTTGACCTGCAAAATAGTAAGAACTTGCGTCCAGATATGAATCTGAAAATTTCTGTCGATTAGTCGAGGGATTATCAGTACATTTCAGAACTCCTCTCTCTTTGTGCCAACATGAGCGTTTGAAGCCGTCATAACTGTTATCTCTGCTTCCCTTCAAACATGCTTTCCTTTCGTAGCATTGATTGTGCTATACATGCAGCCGATATATACATATAGCTAGTTGAATCCTAAAAGTTGTCATTTCTTCTACTCGACATTCCTATGAAGTAATTTCTGGCAATATTTCCATGTACCGCAAAGTATTTTGTCTCACTCTTTCTTCTTTGTCCTTCTCTAATTATTCTTTCCAAACGACCAGAAATCTGTTGCTTTCCCTCAGACGTTGAAGGGTGCGATTCTACATTAACGTCTTTACATATCCGTGTCTAAAAGTTATCTATTGTTTTCCCTCAGACATTGAAGGGTACGATTCTACATTAACGTCTTTACAAATCCGGGTCTAAAAGCTATCAGTTATCATCCTGAAAGGGCATTTATGAAATGGAATGTGACGTATAATATACTGCTGCGACGTGCAGGTTGAGACATCCATTAGGGTGTTGTTCGCGTACTCGGAGGCACATTAACTACATGTATGTGAAATCTGAGATAGGTAGATTAGAGACATATGAGCGGGAAGGATAAAGTTACGGAAGAAACTGGATAGGAGTAAAAATGCTTTTTATGATGCACATTAACATGGCTGCGGACTTCTACGTGAGATATTTTGCCGCCTTGTAAGTTAGAAGGAAGGCAGCCAACCAATATGATGTAGAATAGGGGATCTATTCGCTCAAGAGGGTTCTTTCTCTTTCACTGTCAGGCCATAATGAGAACCGAAGGCTACGTTCTGAAGGAGAATCGAAAATCATGTGATTTACTATGGACCGAGAGTTGATATCGAGTATTACAAAACCAATGCAGTTTATCGTTCTAACTCAGTAAAACTATTAATTAATTAATAATTAACACCTAGCATAGAATGGCTCCTCTACTTTGACCCGAGAGTGGTACGATCAGACACAAAGAAGCTTATTCGGCATATTCAGAGGCCAGGTGTTGTTTCGCACTTAGTTATAACAGAATCCCGTGAAAGGTATAAACAGAAATGATATGTCTAGTACTTAAATAAAAGATAATTTCTGAGATTCAAAACGTAAATAAATTAAAGAGGCATAGCGAGAAATTGGGTAAACGTTTGTTTGAGAAAATAGCGTGTACTTCAGAGAAAGAGAATGTCTAAATATTAATATTTTCTTTTTCATTTGCTGTGCAACAGCCACAAAGTTATTGAAAGACGACTCATTTTAACTGTGGCTGGTACACAAACACTGTCTTTTATCTTACTGTGAGCTGGTATAAGTGACGGTGATTCTGTAAGAGCCAGGGTGGAAAGTGAAATTTTCTTTATAAATATTAACATATGAGGTACGAAATGGAAGCTTTAAAATAAAGAACAGAGGGAAGATATATGAGACGAGTGAACGGGAAGCCTGTACATCGTACAGTAGCTGTCAAGATAATAGTGGAAGTAGCGGGAGGCGAGAATCATGAGACATAAATAGAAGATCCAATGATGTCATAGTATATACATGTAAAGCCTAGAAGTCGATGAAATTTGTCTGAGATTAATAACAGCTTATACTTTCTGGTGAATTAGTTTAATAAGAATATACTCGTGACAGTAACAGGATAAATTCAAGCGTTCGATATTAGGAGATACAGAAAGATATTTCAGACGCGAATCTGATTACCTGAATAACACGCAGAAAAGGGTAAGAAAATAGTACTAGGTCAACCATGAACCATCATCCTTGCCGTTGGTCAAATGACTAGCCAGACAACCTGATGGCTTACGTTGAGAGTTGTGGAGGCAACAGTCTGGAAGATTGACTGATCTAGCCTTGCAATATCAACCAAAACGACAATCCTGCGGTAGCTCAGGTAATGGCTGAAAGCAAGAAGAAATTACAGTTGTAGTTCTTCCCGACGACGCAGCTCTACTGGGTGATTAAATGACTATGGCATTATCTTGGGTAAAACACCTCCTAGATAAATTAGTCCTCCATTCGAATCTGCAGTCGGAGACCATGCATGAGGTATTCGTCATCAAGGGAAATGTAACTGGCGTTCTACGGACTGAGGTATCGAATGCTCTTAATTACACAGACAGGTTACAAAATTTAAAAAGGGAAATGGATAGGATGAAGTTAGGTATTGTGGGAATTAGTGAACAAATATACGTAATGAAGGAGTATATTTAATAATGAACAAGAAAATAGGACTAAGGGTAAGCTTGAATCAACAGCGTAGTCGACGCATTATTATAGCCAAGATAAACACAAAGCCAACTTTCACCACAGCAGTACGTGTTTGTATGTCAACAGGCTCCGTAGATAATGAAGAGATTGCAGACCTATATGACAAGATAAAAGAAATTATTCGGATACTTAAGGTAGATGAAAGATTAATTGTAATGGGGGATCGGAATACGACAGTAGGAAAAGGAAGAGGAGGAAAAATTGTAGGTCAATATGTTATGCAAAATGAACAGAGCAAGTGACTTTTCGTAGCGTGCAGGCACAGAGAGAAGCACTAGCAGCGCTCTTCGATACAAGTCGTATATATTATGGACATAGGAAATCCGACGAAACGCTGTTAATATTAAAAAAAGTAGCCTTTGATTGAGAATCCAACTAAAGATATGTGTATCTGAGGAGGCAAATATGAGATTAAGAGGTGGTATAAATAATATGATGTGAAGAACATAAACGGAAGTATCAACGAGACATTGATTAAATCTGCCGTTCCAAGAAGAATAAGTATAGTAGCAACGGTTAGAGTGAATTAAGCCACACGTGTTAAATATAAGAGCGGCAGAAGCGCACATAAATTCATTTTGGCTAATGCAGATGATTCTACCAATAATTCTGACCCTGAGAGAGTTGTATTATATGGGGACATTTCCTCAGCACGTACGTAATGAATATGGGATTACCAAAAGCTTCAGATTATATACATTGATGCTTGTTAATACCAACAAAGTCTAGTGTACACTATAATGTTTACTGCTATTCCAGGTTAATTAACTTCTCTATTTATTTACGCAAAACAAACTGTGACAAAGTTGTTGACGGAACTACTTTCAAATTTGTGGGTGGAATCGACATTGAAACTCGTTTTAAGCAATTTGTCACCGTATCTGCAGGTGGCATGTTCTTCACAAATTCTTATAAATCACGCAAATGCCTGTCTGATTAATAATGTTTACCTTTACATCCACTCTGCCCGAGGCTGGCGTCGATAAGCACTCATCACGTAGTTAAGTAGTTATTAATTAAATTATCAGTATATATAACTTATTGCGGATTAAAAACGTATGCCGAAATGAGATTCGAACTCGGAACCTTGCTTTTCAGGGGCAAGTGCTCCACCAACTGAGCTACCCAAAGCCGACTCACGGTCTCTCCTCGCCTGTACCTCTTCTCCTACCTCCCAAACTTTACAGAAGCTCTCTTGCGAAACACACGGGCCTATCATTCCTGGAAGAAAGGATATTGCGGCGATGTGTCGTAGCCACAGCAAGGAGGTTGTTTCCAGAATGAATTGTCACTCTGCATCGGAGCATACATTTACACGAAACTTCCTAGGTGCAGAGTGAATATTCATTCTCGACACAACCCCCAGGCTGTGGGTAAGCCACGTCTCCGCAAAATCATTTCGTCCAGGAGTGCTAGTCCAGTATGTTTCGCAGGGGATCTTCTGTGAAGTTTGGAAAGTAAGGGAAGAGGTACAGGCGGATGTAAGGCAGCGAGGACGGGTCGTGATTCGTTCGTGGGAAGCTCGGTTAATACAGCAGTTGCATGCTAAAACCAAAGGTCGCGAGTTCGAGTCTCGTTTTGGCATGTAATTTTACTCCACCAGGAAGTTTCAAATTAGCGCACACTCTGCTGCAGAGTGGAAATTCGTTCAACCAATATACTTCATGTGTAAATCCTATATTCGTATCTGTGGCTAAGTGTGTTCAGCGATGTTTACGAAAAACAAGATATATGTTTCCAACAGTGCCTCATAAAAGTAATATACATCTAGTGAAAGTTTTAACTTGTGAAATTGTGAAAAACAAGACACAATGGTTTCAAAAATACGTCCTAAAAGAGATATATATATACCTGCAGAAAGATTTATCTCCACAGATACTCAACCACCCACACAATGGGTACAAAAAAGCACTAAATGTATATACCATCTGATGATGAGTTGCTAGGCAGCTCGAAACCGGTCATGGTTAAATAAAATACATCTACATAAAAGGCGACTGGTTGCAGTAATTTCTGAAAACCACTTCATGTTCTGTTGTGAAGTAGTTGTAGTTTTTTGTTTTTTGATGTCTCAATTTTTTTTGAAATTTCGTTCTGTTAGTGACTAAAAGACGTTTTCCATCTCTATGATTCAATACTAAGCTTTTCGGTTGGCACAACAATAAAGTCTAAGCAGAGAAAGCCTCACATAGTTCTCGTTTTCTTATTATAACTAGGAGCTTCTGACAGCGAAACAGATGCAGTCTGTATGTGCTTCGAAGTATCCGACAGTGATTTTGAGGACAATTAGAAACAACTTGCTCTGAGCAGGTTCACAGTGATATGATTGAAAACACTGAAAATTAACATTACCTGAGGTATGACTGTGCGTTTACCTCTTTGTTACACTGAGGAAACGACAATCATCTTCATCTTTCTGACACCAACCGCTGGATAAAGACCACCTGAACACCTTTCTTTCCATCAGATTTCGGAAATATGTAGTCTTGTTATGTTGCAAATTTTGTAATGTGAGTACTATCCGTAACTTCATCTTTTCAAACTTTCCTCTTTTTTAGAGTACGTATCTAATTCGTTAACTGAACATATACAACCGCAACAAAAGTACAGGTCACAACAGACCATTGTCCGAGTGATGAAACTCACCAGAACCTATAAATAATATCAAGCTGTAATTATAGATGATCTGCAGAATCTTAGTTCTGTCTGGTTGATATAACTACCCAAGCGACTTGAGGAGCCGTACCAATACAGTAGAGACAAGAGAAGGCACGCGGCACCTCATATCTTGTTAAATATGAGAGGATCCAGCTAGGAAAGTAATGTTCCAGAAGGAGAAGCAACGGTGTCAAGTGAGAGATGGAAGAGCCTTCAACAAGCTCGATGATACCCAGAATTATGAATGTGCTTATGTGTGGGGACTGCAGGACGCCTTCATTGTTGTTATCAGATCTTGCTGAGTCCACTTGTGTGTTTAACCTTTTCCTCTCTCGCATTTAGGGTGCATATTGACCAGACCAATATTCGCTCAGTAAAGGGTTGTGGTTGATACAGAACTTGTAGTTGACACGTGCAAAGGATCTTCGGACACTGGTCAATTTCTTCTCCACTGTGCTTTGGTAGGAAACTTCAGTGGTACTGCCAAGTACAAGGCCCCACTACACGGATGCCGCTACATTAAATGTATTTTGAGCCATAGTGGATACACGGTTCACAGTGACAGCGATATACGTTTGTTGAGACATCGTTTCGTACAAACAGTCAATAAGTACTTTACAAGCACAGACCAAACTGTCGGTTCTTGGCAGAACATTTTGTACATTAAGAACATGGTGCGTATTTGGGTAAATACAAATACTATTTAGATCTAACCATAAATACCAGTGATCACACCCATATTTTCAACATGCAAACCTACCACTAGAGATACTGCAACCCTGGCGAACAGCCAGTGACAAATAAACATCCTTCTTTTCATTCAACAATACATCGCCTAATATCCATCCCCCTGAGCGATGACAACTTCCAAAACTAATTAAACGCAATCAAGCAAATCACTAGTGCGAAACTCAACTTGTCCTTTCCTCACAAGATATGCTGCGAACTAAGGATGAAGGGCAACGGGCAGAGTCTATGTTTCTACATATTCAGAAAGCATTTGACACCGTGCCCTGATGCAAGATATTAACGAAAGTACGAGCATGTGGAATAGTTTGATAGATATGTGAGTGGCTCGAAGATTTCTTAAGTAGTAGAACACAGTACGTTGTCCACGACGGCAAGTGTTCATCAGAGGCAAGGATATCGCCAGAAGTGCTCCAGGGAAGTGTAATAGGACCGCTCTTGCTCTCTATACTTATATAAATGAAATGTCGAACAGTATGGATAACAATCTGCGGTTGTTTGCTGGTAATGCTGTGGTGTGCGGTAAGGTGGCGAAGTTGAGTGACTGTAGGAAGGTACAAGACGACTTAGAAAAAGTTTGTAGTTTGTGTGATGAGTGGCAGCTACCTCTAAATGTGAAATAATGTAAGTTAATGTGGATAAATAGGAAGAACAAACCATTAAGGCTCGGATACTGTATTACTAGTTTCCTACTTGACACAGTCAAGTCGTTTAAATATGTGGGCGAAGCGTTGCAAAGCGATATGAAATTGAACGAGCGTGTGTGAAATTCGGTAGGGAAGGCGAATGGTCGACTTTGGTTTGTTGGGAGAATATTAGAAAAGAATTTTTCACTTGCAAAGGAGGTCGCACATAGTACGCTGGTGCAACCTACTCCGGGGTACTGCTCGAGTGTTTGGGATTCGTGCCAGCTCTGTTCGAAGGAAGACATCGAAGCAATTCAGAGGCGGGCTGCTAAATTTGTTACCAGTAGGTTGGAACAACACGTAAATGTTATGGATTTGCTTCGGGAACTCAAATGGGAGTCCCTGGAGGGATGATGACGTTCTTTTGCAGAAACTCTACTGAGAAAATTTAGAGAAACGGCATTTGAAGCTAATTGTCACATGATTCTACTGCTGCCAGGATACACTGGGCGTAAGAACCACGAAGACAAGGTATGAGAAAATAAGTAAAACAATAAACTGGTAGCCAAGATCGCAGGAATTCTTTTTATTCCATGATGGTGACTTTAGTTTTGCCGAAACCGGTAATCATGAAATAAAAAGGATTCCTACGATCTTGGCTACCAGTTTATTGTTTTACAAGCATCGACATCGCTCCCACTTGAGCACAATGTGCTCCCTACAGTATGAGAAAATAAGGCTCATAAGGAGGCATTAGCAATGTCGTACTTACCTGCGGATACCCGGCATGCGACTCTCAAGCACAACGTCGGATCTGTACGGGAATACACATAATCGATGAGCTAGTACAGATGGTAGGCATATGGAAGTTTGGGTCTCTCCTTGAGTCGTGCACGAATCGCCAAGTGTTAAGGCGACCGTTCGCGATAGTGGGAAATCCGAGTTCGAGTCCCGGTCCGGCAGAAAATTTCATTGCCAACATTTCGTTCTACAGCTGATGGTAGTCATTATTCGCCATTGCGAATTTATCTGATGTGTTTAGTAACGGCCATGGTCGCCGCAGTGCATCGTCATCAGAAAAACACCGGCACTGCAACATCGTATATATATAGTCGTTTTTCCCTCGCTCTATTTACGAGTGGAACGAGTAAGGAAACCACTAGTAGTAGTACAGGGTACTCTCCGCTACGCACCGTACGGTGGCTTCCGGCTTATGTATGTAAATGTGTGGATAGTTATTAGTCACTGATTATAAAACGGCGTTCTGATGTAATATAGCCACGTGACACCTTTGTTGTAAAGTGGTATAATTGCTCTTTACGAGTTTGTGATGTTTATTTTAAATTGTTGTACAATTTCACAGTGCAGTGTGCGTCAGAAAAAGAATCTATGATGCATCGAAAACTGACACCTTCCCGGAAAACATAATTTTCATTAGAAAATATTTTTTTAAAAATTTGATTAATTTTGTTATGAGTTTTACAATGCTGTATTCTTGTGTTTTGGTTCAGAAATGGTTCAAATGACTCTGAGCACTATGGGACTTAAGATCTGAGGTCATCAGTCTCGTAGAACGTAGAACTACTTAAACCTAACAAACCTAAGGACATCATACGCATCCATGCCCGATGCCGAATTGGAACCAGCGACCTTAGGGGTCGCGCGGTTCCAGACTGAAGGTCCTAGAACCTCACGGCCTCAACGATCGTCTCTTGTGTTTTGTCTGAACGTACTTAGAACAATATTGTGCAAATATTGCATCATATCTAAATCATACTGATGAATGCAGGAAAGAAATGTATCCTTTCCAGATCACAGACATGCCAGTAGCTTCTTCCGCGTACCTTTAAGTAATTAGCGCACTGTAAGTTTACACAGCTCAACAATCGATTACTAAATTCTGTGATGTAGCAACTCTTTTCAGTTGTGTGATGCGATATTAATGCGTAGATACACAAAATGTCGCTTTGCAGCTGGTGAATTTTACTTAGGGATTTATACTGGATGTCGTCGGTGTACTGAAAGAGAGTGTTTCATACTAGCTAGGAAGATATTCTTTCTGCGGGATGTTGTCCCAAAATCGTGGTGTAGCAATAACCTCTTTGTGAGGCACTTCTCTTTCAGCCATTTAACGACACACAGAAGCAAGTATATATTTAAATTTTCAATGACATTAACTCTATCGGAAATCGTGGAGACTATCCTTTATTTTTAGGTACTAGTATTGTAGCAAACTTCTTCGGAGGTACTACTTCTGTTAGCCAGTCATTGTTATGGACAGTGGGCAGTCCGAAGTCATTATTTGAAACAGGACTGTAGCATCGGAATGCGGTTCCTTCAGAAATTCTGAAACAACTGCTGGAATTGGATAAACAGTTATTCAAGGATATTATGTAATTGGAAATACATCATCAGACTTTCCAGATCAATCCACACAATTTCGAAGATTGCGATGGTGGATGAACAGGAGAGCAGTAACACTGTCAGCTTATCAGAACCTGCATCTAAGCTACTTACAATACGCAGGAGAATGGAAAAAAGTGGCAAACCTGCTTGTTAGAATTAGGTATGGTCAAGAAGGAAGTAGGACACTGATGAGGTAGCACTTGATAATCGAATCAAGGTTTAAAACAAGGTTCAAATAGCTCTGAGCACTATGGGACTTAACAGCTGAGATCATCAGTCATCTAGAACTTAGAACTATTTAAACCTAAGAACATCGCCCACATCCATGCCTGTGGCAGGATTCGAACCTGCGAGCGTAGCAGTCGCGCGGCTCCGGATTGAAACGCCTAGAACCGTTCGTCCATTACGGCCGGCGCAAGTTTTGAAATAAATAACACTCTTTTGTAGTATTTGTAGGGCTAGAAAAAGATTTTAACTACGAGAGAGCTATAAAATATCCGTAACTCTCAGAGAAATAAATCTGAGCTGTAGGGAAATACGGGTAATTTGAAATAAGTGCAAGAACTGTGCAAGAATAGTAAGAAAGGACCATGACTTAATTGTTTGGATTAACAATGGCGTAAGGCTGAAATATAAGCTTTCTCCCTTGTTGAACCTTTACATCGAAGGAGCAATGTGGAAATAAATCATAGATTCAGGAGAGGGACTGAAGTACAGGATAAAAAGATAGAACTGGTAAGATTCATTGACGACCTTTCTGTGGTCAGTGAATATGAGGAGGAATTACAAGACCTGATAGGTGTCATGTATAATTTTGGTATCTACGTTTTTGGTAACTGAATCGATTATGTGCGAACAGCGATGGTGTAAGCTATATTGAAGAAGTTAATTGAGTATGCTTGAGCTGCACGAGGGCACACTGGAGCAGACAATGCTTAGTTTTGGTAGAGGGTCCTGTCGAAGTTCAGCTGTGTTAGAGTTTGGCAAGTGAGCAGGCTGTGGTAATATTATGATTGAAATTTAATGTCTCAATTTATCATTTTGTTCAGTCGACATGATTATGAAACTGACTTGTGAAGGAAGAAATCTAATGAAATGTCAAGTAAATACAATAATGATGTTACTTATTTTCACTATTGCTGCGACATCGAGCTGACTTGGTAATTGTACTGAAAGTTGTTAAATTTGTGTATTGTTTGGATGTTGAGAATTTTATTAAATTTAAAATTTTCGTTGAGCACTTTTACCCAATTTACAAGAAAAAAGAGTATTGTCATATATGCGCATATCCCGTTTTCTTACCAACCTTTCTCTAACCATTCTTTTTAATGAATCACCAAACCAAGTAAGTTCGATAAACAGTTTGATTTTCGATTAACAGAGAAGTCATTACACCTCTCGCGTGTCTCTGCGTAAATATGGCAAATTGCAGCTTTAGCACAGCGGCGCGCAGCGCTAGACAGAACAGTACTGCAACGCGTTATCCAGGTTTGTGCAGAACAGAAGTACGGAGAAAATATTATTAGTTTTTCTATTTATTTAATCGGGGACAACTTATGTCAGTCAAAGACAATTTTTGTGATCAAGTTTTGCAAATCCAAGTACTGTAGGTCTCAAAAATGGTTCAAATGGCTCTGAGCACTATGGGACTTAACTTCCGAGGTCATCAGTCCCCTAGAACTTAGAACTACTTAAACCTAACTAACCTAAGGGCATCACACACATCCATGCCTGAGGCAGGATTCAAACCTGCGACGGTAGTGGTCGCGCAACCCCAGACTGTAGCGTCTAGAAGCGCTCGGCCACTTCGGCCGGCCTGTAGGTCTCACGTCCAGGTTAATTACTCAGGTAGTTTATACTGTTTAATATTCTAGCAGTCAAATTGCTAATTTTTGCAGTATGAAACACTTCCCTTTTCATTACGACTATTAATTCCTTTTACAGTGCAGCTTGTCTTTCACTTTACGACAGTATAAGTTTCATTACAATGGTTCACTTACTATCTCAGCCCACGCTTACAAGCAGAAACAGTGTACTTCAATCAATAATTTTTATTTACTTAGATAACTTTCACTTATTTCTATTTATTTAATTAACTTTCAGACCTATTGTTGACCAGTTGTTACTTTCGTTCAGTTTTTTCAATATTGTGTGGCTTATATTCATGGCAAATACATTTTCCCGGTGAAAGCAAGGCTATACGTAAGCCATTTACAAAACTGAATATCCTTAAAACCTTAATGTAGAACAAAATTTGGTAAATGGAACCCTACCACGTATGTGCTATGTACTCATTCACATGTGGCGTAGTAGACGTTGTTAAGCAGAACTTATTTCAATTTCTTTTTAAAAAAAATTATTATTTGCAACCACTTGTAACTCACTGAGGAAGTTATAAAATTTTTTATAACTGTATTTGCTCCTTTCCGTGCTAAAGGAAGGTTGCCGATAGTGGGAGTTATTTAGGTTCCTGGTGTTATATTTATGAAGGTTCATATTATTCTCCAACATTGACTCTTAACATCAAACGTCATTGGAGAATAAATGTACTTTTAGGGCGTTGCTATCGTGCACAGTTTTTATACAGTTACCTACGTTATGTTCAAGGTTGGACACTAGATATTATCCTGACAGCACATTTATATCAAATTAATAATCTGTTTCTGTTCGTGGAATTACCTCAGAAAAGTACCCCATATGATAGCAAATGATGAAAGTTTGGAAATTAAGCTATTTTTAATGCTTTCATCCACAAATATCACTAATAGACAAAATGTTGCAGAAGTTGAGTGTTTCAGAGGATCTATAAAATATGATTTTCAATGCAAGTTCTGATTTAAATACACCTCTAGTAATTTTGAACAGTCAGGGGTGTAACGTCATTGATAATCATGCACATTTCCTTGTACAGAATTTAATCAACAGCGATTTTCAAATGAAAAGAGAAGTTACATCATTTATTGATAAACAGTTAAAAATTATCCTATTTTATTTGAAACTTCCTGGCTGATTAAAACTTTCTGTCGAACTAGGACTCAGACCTGTCAACTTTACCTTTTGCAGGTTATGGTCTATCGACTGATCTATCCAGGCATGATTCCACCAGTACCCCTCCTCTACCAAACTAACTTAACTCTGGATTTCTCTTACTTCTCGTCCTGGTGTTGCAGTTCTGTAGAGCTTGATTAAGATGCTTGCATCATCAGTTACGAGAACAGTTTATGATTTATCTGTGTAAAATGGAAGATTATTTACATGCAATACTAAGAAGTTGGGTCCTGGAGTTAAATCCTATGGAACTCAAGTAGTACAAGGTGCGACAATAAAGTAATGAGACTGATGTAAAAAAAATTTTTTGCTTACCGTTTTAGTCAAATTTAGTGTTGTCTCCTTCAAAGTAGTCCCCTTCTGATTGCACACACTTTTTCCAGCGCTAATGCCACTGATGGTAACATTTCTAGAACTCATCTTCCGTAATATCCTCCAAGACCCTCGTCACAGCTATTTGGACATCTTGTGTAGTTTGAAAATGGTGTCTCTTGACCGCTGTTTTGACTCTCGGAAATAGAAAAAAGTCGCACGGAGTGATATCTGGAGAATAAGGTGGCTGTGGTTGTACTGAAATTCGTTTAGTGGTTAAAAATTGCTGTACTGACAGAGCAGTATGGGATGGCGAAATATCGTGATACAGAATCCAATTATTAGCAATGTTGGAATGGACACGAAGAACTCTTTTACGAAGTCTTTCTAAAATTTCTTTGTAGAAATATTGGTTAGCTGTTTGTCCAGAAGGCACCCACTCTTTATCAACAATTCCCTTGGAAACAAAGAAGCATACAAGCATGCATTTCACGTTTGACTTTGACATGCGACTTTTTTTTGGTCTGAGTGGTCCCTTTGAGCACCATTGCGAACTTTGGCGTTTTGTCTCTGGATTGTACCGAAAAAACCGTTTCATCACCAGTGGAAACACTGCTCAACAATTCTGGATTGATTTCGGTTTGCTATAACAGATCGGCTGCCACGTTTTTCCGTGTCTCTCGCTGTTGTGGTGTGAGATTTTCGGGGACCATTTTTGCACTAATCTTTCTCATACCAAGATCTTCAGTTATAACTAAACGGACCGTTTCTCGAATTATGTTTAGTTCTTCTGTAATCATTTTCATGGATAATCTTTGATCAGATCGTACGAGTTAACGCACCTTGGCCAAGTTGACATCTGTCCGTGAGGTTGATGGTCGTCCACTGCGGTCTTCATCTTCAACATTCGTTCTGCCTTCACTAAATATTTTATGCCTACGAAAAACTTGAGCTCTTTACATAACCCCCTCTCCAAAAGCCTTCTGAAGACGTAAGTTGTCGTAGCGTTTTCACCTAATGTAATGCAAAAATAGATGGCATACCGTTGTGCAATACTATGCGCTTCCATTTCCGTAAGGAGAGACACAAGCACTTAACTTATTACAGCACAATTCACGACTGAGTAGTTTCATCGATGTGCCGCTTGGACTAGAAGCAGCCTATAGACCTATGTCAAAGATATTGTGCCTTCGCCAGCCTGCAGGGTTGCCACATCTTGCAAAGAAAATCAGTCTTATTACTTTATTGTGGCACCTCGTATCTTGTCCCTGTTCAGAAGAAGAACATTTTGAGAACTGCATGAGCTAACATGACCTTTTGCTTTTTATTAAATACTCATTACACCTGAAAAGCCACAAAATTTAAGTTTCACCATTACAATTTTGTGTTTTTTGTAGTTAAATGGCTTAAACAAATTACAAAATTCGGTATAGGCGAAATTTAGTTATTTAGTGATTTTAAATCATGAACAGTGAAATGGTAGTGGACAGCGTCACAGTCGACAGTATAAGAGACCTAGAATCGTCTATTTGCAGACATACCCAAACATTTTAAAAATATTACCGGTTACAAAAACTTTGAGAAGGAAGGGTTGTAACAATGATGGACTTCACTCTGTCTGGAAAGAAAAATTATGAAAGTAATGCATTAAATATGTAGCTGATTAGAAGAGCTATATGAGATGAACATGCTTTCAGTATTTTGCTTCAAACGTTATCAACCGCTGATAATGTTTTATTTTAAGATACTTAATTACTTTGGTGATTTTACTGGAAGAAAGAGTGATATTGAACACACTGAAGGCTTGTAGTGCTGATTTACGTACATGTTGCGATACTTTCTTCTTGTGAACTGACAGTACCAAATTTTGCGCTTACCCTTAGAAAACGATTGATATAAAGATTTACTATGTTAGCTGCCATGGGTTATCTCGTTGTTACTTGTAACTACAAGATTATCTTATTCCCTAACATGTTTTTCCTTTTCCCTGCATGTTTTAATTTTTGTTTCAGAATTATTAACCTTTGATATAACTTCAAGCTATTTTATTTATTTGTAACTATGCTGAATAAATGTCAATATCTTCTATAATATGAAAGCAACTCCACATCTGTGCTAATCCTGAACCTTTGTTTTACTTCTCTCTCTCTGTTTCTGCTATGTGATACTTTCATGTCTTTTGTTATCCATGTTTTCATTCAGGAGAAAAACAGTCTCGGTTGCGAAAGTGTTTAATGTCAATCACACGTTTCACCCATTTGGGGAATCATCATATTGTGTTAGAGTAGCTAGATGAGTGACCCATCAGTTACGAAACTACATATAATGTAAAACAGACACCAAGGCAACCGGGTGTATAATCCATCCTTCGTGAACGATAGTGTGGAAAAATTTTTACATGTTTTCTTTGATACACCATGGCTGTGAAATTTAGCAATTTTTGCTGGAAAACAACGTCTAGAAGTCTAGAGAAATTTAATTTCAAATACATTATATTTATAATTTACATGCACTTCCTATCGTATCTCATCTCAGACGAAATATTACATGCTCCATCTAATAGAGACCGTTGTGATTTTTCTTAACTGATGTAACTCTTTCTTTAGTTAACATAGAGTTTTCATAAGAGCTAGGGGTATCTGACGATTGTGGACTAATGCTTCATTTAAAAGTTGGTGAACCTCACCTTTGGTTCAAATGGCTCTGAGCACTATGGGTCTTAACATCTGATGTCATCAGTCCCCTAGAACTTAGAACTACTTAAACCTAACTAGCCTAAGGACATCACACACATTAATTCCCGAGGCAGGATTCGAACCTGCGACCGTAGCGGTCGCGCGGTTCCAGATTGAAGCGCCTAGAACCGCTCGGCCACATCGCCCGGCCCCTTACCTTTTCTACCTGCGTCCTCGCATAAAAAGTGTTATGTGAAGAGGTGCTACTGCCCTGCAGAACTCTAGTGGGAAACTTTATAGCTTTAACTAGACATTAGTCCACATATCCATATCAGGTTTTTGCTGCTTCTTTCTCGGACGTTATATCACCACAGAGTATCATTTATGTCCGTTTCTCAGGCAGATGATAAAATAGGACTTCATATTTCTAAAACATCCCAGTGGCGATCTGTAAAGTATAATGGCGGCCGCGGTGGCCGAGCGGTTCTAGGCGACAGTCGGGAACCGCGCGACCTCTACGGTTGCAGGTTCGAATCCTGCCACGGCCATGGATGTGTGTGATGTCCTTAGGTTAGTTAGTTTTAAGTAGTTCTAAGTTCTAGGGGACTGATGACCTCAGAAGTTAAGTGCCATAGTGCTGAGAGCCATTTGAACCATTTTGTAAGGTATAATAATTACAGTCTGCGGTGAGGCTGTGCTATAATTATGCTGTTTGCGTCTCTAGGACATAATGGCATTTGTTTTTCTTGGTAAAAATTCTTTGTGTCTATAGTTTTTAATTTGTGATTATATTTCAAATACGTGCTAACCTCTGTTTCCTTCACATTGTTTCTGCAATAATAATCCAATAATTTATAAATCTTAAAATTTCTATACAGACATGAATATGGTGTTATGTGCATGAACTAAAATGTTGTTTCTGGAGTCGTTTAGGTACATGTTAAAATTGCTAATTTTCGTTCCCAAGTCTTTAAAAGTCTAATGAATGGTATCAGATCCACTCCCTAATATCTCTCCCTGCATTTGGCAAATAAGGCAAAAATCTGCTCTCTGGACATAGACGTGCCTATCAGGGCCCACCGGCCGCCGCGTCCTCGTCTGCCAGTAACCATCGGATACTTTATGGAGGGACATGCGGTCAGCACGCCGCTCTCCCAGTCGTTGTCGGATTTCCTGACCTTGGAAACGCTGCTATTCGATCGAGTAGCTCCTCAGGTGTCCTCATGAGGTTGAGTGCACGTACCAGTCCTCCCACCAGGGTAAAATTCCTGGCAGTGCCGGGAATCGAATCCTAGTCCGCCTCATGGCAGACAGTTGCAATGACCACTCATCTGCAGAGGCAGACTTCCAGTATTTCCAGCTTATTTTACTTTATCTCTGTCTATTTGCATAGAGACATTAACTTCAGAAAGGAATACTGTAATGCGTGTTTGAGGCTCCATTTATTCTCTCTGCCAACGGATCTGCTATCCCATCGTTCCCCTTACTATCACGGTGTAAGCCGTGCATCGTTTGTTCCCGTCTGGCAATATCATCATCCGGGAGAGCTCCAATGTGAGCTCGTGTGAGGTGTCAGTGAAGTCCGAAGGAGGCCTCTCTGTCATCAGTCAACCTTTAACTTACCAAGTGGGGTTCTCTAGCGATACTGGAGAGTGACTTGTGATATTGCTGCAGCAGAAAGGATCAGTTTATTTTTGATTCTCTTAAATGCGAAAAAAAAAAGAGAAGCACACTTGAGGTCCTTGCGGGAGCGCTCTTTCTATACTACGTTACATACACTCATGTTCTTTAAAGAACAGGACACCTGGAACGACTCGAGATGTTCTTATTCACAGGGCTAGAACATTAGTATGTTTTGCAGAAATGATTGGCATTCGAACCATGTCAAGGTCAACATCGATATCCTGGAGCAACACCACCTACCAGTGAATATGAACGTCCTATCTCTAGTCGTTTTTTTCTGAACATGAATGTACCCTGGTAGGTTTTTCTGTTATTTTTCATAATGTGAGCGCCCACAAGCAAAACTCAGATGATGACATTTTTCAGATGCTCAGTGGGCCGAAAGGTGCCTTGAGCGAACGTGATCAATACTTTATTCCAGAACGAAATGTTCCTGAATCGGAACGTAATCATGAAGTGAATTCAGAAGAAAGTAACTTTACCATCCAAAATTGTGATGGAGATGGCGGTGAGGGAGATGAGTGTATTGCTAAATCAGGACGGAAAAAGATACGTTGCTCCCAGCGATATGCCGCTGTCACCATAACGTTGTCGAAAGATCTCCCGGGCAAAAGGGCGCAACTGATCTTGCATCCTTAAGTCCGAAGTTTTCAACGTGTTCTTTGATGCCTAAACTGTAGATTCTATAGACACCTTCACCAGTGCTGAAACGTCACATGTTGTTCAGTGTTATATTGCAAGTGCTGCTCTCAACGAATGAGAATCTGAACATGTGAAGAGTGAGTCAAAGTGTCACTGATACTGGACTTCTTCGCTGCCGAAGTATGAACAAGAGAAGAAAGCATTGGTCATGCAGTTTTTGGTGGTGCTATGGCTCGCAATCTTTAGTGTGTCAGGTTTGACGATAAGGCAACACGTCAGCATCACGTTTTTCACTAAGTGTACTTTCAGACATCCAACGAAGTAAAGCTGAGTTACCTCTACACAGCTATATTGGGTAATTAAGAATACAACGTGGTGTTCCGAGAGGACTGCAGCTTGGCTAACAACGTTGACGATTTAGGACTGGTATGTTCAGGGTTAACTCGCTGTACGTCTTTGTTAAGCCAGTACCGGAAGTTGCAGACAAAGAACCTCTAGACGATTCACAAAGATCATGCTTCTAATGTGTCCTGGGCAGTTCTGATGCTCTTCTTTGCGTACCTACCCAGGCTTTTACCTGCACCACTACATCAGTACGTGACTCTCCTCATTCAGATCCCCAGTTAACGCTTTGATGTCCTCCTTCACCCGGCATATTAAGAACTGCGTAATACGCCCAGAGCATCGAGTGAGTGTAAATCGAAGGAAGAGGAACATAATGAGCGGTAGAAGAAATGAATTAGCTATCAATAACAAAATTAGGAACTACACAGTAGACGACTTTGGAAACAGAGTAATTCGTCGGATGCAGCAAAACAGACAAGCACACACAGAGAGGGAATTCCTCGTTAACTGAAGTATATTAATTTCAAACATGGGCCTAAATCTGAGGAAATATTTTATACGACTTTCACAGTTTTGTGCGGAAGCGAAGCAGCGGCTTTAGAAAAAATGGGAAAACAAGAAACTCGTTGTGTTCGAGATAAAGAGTTGCAGAATTATGAAGAACATTAAATGGATTGGTCAAAGAATGAGGAAGATCTTCGCACAATTGGCGAGTAAAGTGGATTGTGGGAAACAATTAGTAGATGAAGGCACTGAATGCTAAAACTAGCAATAAATCATCAGGGAATTATTTCCTTGATACCAGAGGGAGCTGTAGAGGAGAAATACTGTTGGGGTAGACGGAGATAGAGTGGAATATATTGGAGAAATAATTGTGGCAGTGGTACGAGGGGCGTTTGAAAAGTCCGTGCAAAAATAAAAACTACTTACGTGTCTGGGGTAAACCTTTTTTATTTTTCGACATAGTCTCCTTTTTTAGACTGATACACTTCGTCCAGCGCTGTTGTAATTTGTTGATCCCTTCCGAATAATAGTAATTGTCCAAGTGTGCAAAATAGCTATTAGTTGCTGCAATCACCAACTCGTTCGAATAAAATCTTTGCCATTTCTTCATATTCGCGAACAAATAGTAGTCCGAGGAAGCCAAGTCTGGAGAATAGGGGGAATGTGAAACGATTTGGAAACATATTTCCAATAATTTTACAACCGCAAGTGCTGAGGTGTGTGCTGGTGCATTGTCGTGATGGGAAACGACGTTTTTGCGGCCGAATCGCCGGCGTTTTTCTTGCAGCTCGGTTTTGAAACGGTCCAATAACGATAAATAATAGTCGCCTGTAATAGTTTTAACCTTTTCCATATAATTGATGAGGATTATCCCTTGTGAATCCCAAAGATAGTCGCCATAAACTTTCTGGCCGCAGGAAAGGGCTTCGCCTTTTTTGGTGCAGATTCTCCCTTGGTAACCCATTGTTTAGATTGTTGTTTGGTCGCTAGAGTATAGTAATGTATCCATGTCTCATCTACAGTGACGCTTAAAGTCCTGCGGATTCTTCCTGAACAGCTGCAAACCATCCTTGCAGCACTTCACATGATTCCGTTTTTGGTCAAGCGTGAGCATTCGCGGGACCCATCTTGTAGATAGCTTTCTCATGTCCAAATGTTCATGCAAAATATTATGTATCCATTCATGCGAGATGCACGCACCTTAACTCTTCTGTCATCGATCACCATATCATGGATTTTACAAATGTTTTCTGGAGTCGTAACCTGCACAGGGCGTCCAGAACGTTCAGCATCACTTGTGCCCATATGGCCACTTCGAAAATTTGGAAACCACTTATAAACTGTTCTACTCGAAGGTGCAGAGTCACCGTAATGCCTTTCAAGCTTCTCTTTAGTCTCCTGCGGCGTTTTGCCTTTCTTAAAGTAATGTTTAATCACCACACGAAATTCTTCTTCGTCCATTTATGACAATCACTCGACTTCCTTGACCAATATGGCCGATACTTGGTGTTCGTTCTTTCCAAAGATGTTACTAACTAAACATGACTACCTTAGGCGCCGGTGGTGCTATTTCTCGGACTTTGCACTGACTTTTCACACGCCCCTCATACGTAAGAGGTACCGTTCTATGAAGAGGCAGGCACAGGAGGGGTAGTTTTGGTGGGGCCGCACTAAACCAGTCAGAAGACTGATGATGTAATTGGAATATTATTGTTTCTTTATTAGAAAAAAGGAAAGAGAGAGGATCAGCAGCTGCACATTAGTTTACACAGTCTGTGTGCTTTCCCAGTAAAAATGTAAACGTTCTCATCCAGTTCGTGAAGCGAATTACCAGAGTGTGAAAATACTGCCACCGCACAGTTCGAAGGGCAGACATATCTGCAAGGCAGCAAATAATTGTGCGAGTTGAGCGATTGGCTGTGCAGTGTCTGGGATTATCTCGAGGTGAGGGACCTTTCAAAGCGTGCGTGTGTGTGGGCCGTACATTTCACACGCCCACCAGCGCGGCCCGCCCTCCAGTGCGCTGCCATAGCCTTTGGTATTGCAGCTGGCCCTGCCGCGCGCCCTTAAGCTGGTTACCTATACGTGCAGCCGACCGCTGCCGCAGGGGGCCTTTGGCAGAGGGACTTTTCAGGCGGTAATCGGACGTTTTGTCGATACTTGCTCGTGGCGGGACGTGACGTCCGATGCTTTTACTCGTTAACAGCTGTCGATACGTGCGGCCGCCGCTAGAAACAGCGGTCTGTTCGTGACTTATAGTCTGGGCGTGCGTTATGGAGATTATCTGACTGGATATCGCAACACGCGCATTTCATTCATCCATTTTTGTTTTTGATTTTCTTTTAATGGATAGCATGTATTCTGCTGCATAGTTTTATTAGAATTACGATGTCATACGGTAACTCCTTTGAGGCTGCGTCGGTAATACATTTACTTTCAATTAGTTAATCGTTATTACTGCTTATGTTTTTGTTTCTTGTAAACGTCTTCTTCTACAATATGTGATCAAAGAAACTGTTTAAACTGATAGTTAAGACTGTTGTAGTGAAGAAACCATTCGAAAAGGGCAAAATGTAAGTAGGCTGTTTAGACTTTTGTATTGGTAACGCCACGTAGCGCTCTGTATGAAAATAACTGGCTGTGCTTTGTGCGGTCTGTGGCTGGGTGGCATTGTTGGAGTAGTCGCTAGTGTAGCGTTGGGCAGTTGGATGTGAACAGCGCGTAGCGCTGCGCAGTTCAAGGTGAGCCGCGAGCAGTGGTGGCTGTGGAGAGAGAGATGGCGGAGTTTTGAGAGCGAATGATCTGGACGTGTGTCCATCAGAGACAGTAAATTTGTAAGACTGGATGTCACGAACTGATATATACATATATATATTGTGACTTTTGAACACTATTAAGGCAAATACATTGTTTGTTCTTTATCAAAATCTTTCACTTGCTAACTATGCCTATCATTTAGGTTATTGTTAGTCAGGACCATACTTTTGTAGGAATTATTGAAATTCAGATTGCATTGCGCTAAAAAAAGTGTTGGGTGACAGTTTAGTGATGATCAGAATAAGTAAAGACAGAAATGTCGGAGTACGTTTAGTTTTGCTCAGCTGTTTGAAAATCAAATAGCGTAAGATGTTTATCAGCACAATGATTCATTAATTTTTCTAAGGGGACGTTTCACTATGGACGTCTATCTAAAGGCTGGAAATGTCGGAGTAATAAAATGCCTTTTTTAAACAAATCGAGGAAGAAAAATTAGTTCATGCCTCGTCAGTGAGGAGCTGTTTTTAGTCGGACAGCAAATTCGGATTCAAGAAGATTAGGATAGGAAACCACGGGTGATATTTTCTTAGGAATCATATCAACGCTCGCTAAAACCTTAATCCGAACGGGCTGGAGTTCGCCATGCCAATATGCTATCTCCGTACCTAAGAAACTTTCTGCCAGCTGCAGACTCGGTAACGACATAAAAGGCCGAAGCTTGTTGCAGAACTAAGAAACAGTTAAATTACTACAGCCCAAGTGGAAAAATGCCCCCTTCATTTATTACATGTATGTCTGTGCTTCCCACTGCGAAGACGTCTTTGACATTATGAAGTGTTACTAATATTCCAATTGGACAATTTCCTCTAAATGTACTGGTATTTTGAGTAGGTATTTTCATTTTATACTGAGAGCACGTCTCTTGGAGATACTTTGCAGAACACTGAACAAGATCCTCATTTAGCTGAACAGTAAATTAGTCAGTGATAAGCAGCAACCTTTTTAAGTGCATTCTTTAATTTACCTTCACTGCTGGGCTTGCAGTGTGTTTTCATTCTCTGATTATATCATCACCTATGTGTGTGTGTGTGTGTGTGTGTGTGTGTGTGTGTGTGAGAGAGAGAGAGAGAGAGAGAGAGAGAGAGTTTGTGTGTGTGTGTGCGTATATGTTGCGGTCTGCAATACGAAGAATGATCTGAACCATCTCTCCAGGTCAGTCCTAATGTTTTAGCCTATTTATGTCTGCCTAAGTACTGCAGACTACATCCATTTTAACAAGCTTACTGTGGGCTTAGTGTGATTCAAGCATTTGTGTCCCTCTATAATATTTAGAATCAAAACCCCTTCCATTACCCAACTGACTATTCTTTTATGCCTCAGGATTAGTCCCACCAATAGATCTTTTCTCTTAGACCAGTTGCGCCTCTATTACTTTTTTCACAACTCGATTGAGTACCTGGATTCATGTTTGATCAGTTTTCTGTAGCACCAAATTTTAAAAGCTGTATATACTGCCTGACGACGAGTCTACTTTGACATAGTTTAGTTTACAAGCCACTGCGCAGAGTTACGATTAAAATCCCGAAACAAGGTATAGCCTCTTGCTGACCCTACGACTCCAGAACCAGTTGGCCACGAGCTACAAAAGAGAATCAAATGAAAGTGAGACACATGTTGATTAGTAAATTAACGTTTTATTATTTGGAAATTAGTCGCAATAACTATTAATACATGCCATCATGGAAAAACGTTTACCGTTGCCTACGGAATCATTATGATCCTTAGGACTGTATTTCTTCGTCCGAAGCAAATTAACGGCCACGAATCCTTTTTGCCAAGCTCCAAACACATATAAATCGCAAGGGGAGAGAGTCAATGAAATTTCTAAACCGTAATCGAAACAACAGGAAAGCCATTTCTGGGAAGTCGCGATGATCTTTCTCTTTGCTAGGGACGCTGCTCATTGAGTTTCAGGAACACGGTGCCACAATTCAAACACAGTGTTCCGAGGAAACTATGCAATAACTGGAGCGCGTGGCATGGAGTCCAAACGCTCAAGAAGGGTGACGGTCGGCGTAATAATGGATAATGCACGCCCTCTTGTTGTTTCCACTACACTACATACGTTTCGCTAGAAATCTCTTACACTTCCTCCCGTTTACTCACAGTCTCTGCACACGGGATTTCCACATTTTTGGAACCCTGAAGAAACACATGGAACCGAAGATTTTTTCAGACGAAGAGGTGGACGCCTGGGTACAATGATGGTTCTGTAAGCAACTGGAAACGTTTTTCCATTAATTTAATTGCGTTCTTTTGTCACAAAAGGGATAAATGTATTAACAAAGAAATGGTTGAAATGGCTCTGAGCACTATGGGACTTAACTTCTGAGGCCATCAGTCCCCTAGAAATTAGAACTACTTAAGCCTAACTAACCTAAGGACATCACACACATCCATGCCAGAGGCAGGATTCGAACCGATTCGTTTTGAATTAGTAAGCATATTACTTACTTTTTTCCACATGTCTTGTTTCCTTAAACTGCCCTTTACACATTCTTCTTGTATTCTCTTCCCTCACTTCGAAACATAACATCGCTGCGAACCATTTTCTGGGAATCAACATCGGTAGACTCGACCTCTACCATGCAGCGTTAACACCAACTACTCTCTGCCATGGAACAAGTTATCAAGCACTCAGTGCCAGGTAACATTCGTATGGAGCACCCTTTCCCATGGAGCATTGTTATGTAGCACCCTGTGCCACAGAATACTGCAACCTTTCCCATGCAGCATTTTTATGGACCACCCTGGGCCACAGAATACTGCATCCACTGCCACAAACATTGTTATAATGCAACTTCTGCCTGTAAAACTGCAAACAAGCACCCATCCAACACACAGCAATGATATGAAGTACTCTCAACCAGGTAACAGTAATATGAAGCGTTGTTTACCACACAATAGTTCTACGCAGCACTCTAAGCCGCACAACTTGGGAACAGAGCACCCTCTGATTTCCAACATTGGTTCCAAGTACCCACTGTCACGTAAAGTAGGTCCTAAGCTCTCTCTTCCAATGTAACATGCACTGCCGCAGAACAGTGGTACGTAAGACCTTCTCTCTCCCTATATTCGTACGATGCAACCTGTGACATACACAGTAGGCTTGGAGCATCTCTGTCACGCAACGTGGTAAGCACAGAGCTCGTTCGAGGACATGTTTCAACACAAGACCTCTGAAGGGAGTTATAAACTCGACGCCCTCCCCCATTCCTCCAGTCTTACCTCGTACACTTACACCGATATCACTTTTCGTTGCTAACTGTGTTGACGCACCGTGTATGATTGTAGCACTTTGGCACCGCTCTCATCTTCGCGCATCAAACATCCGCTACTTATTGCGATATGCTGTGGACCTTTTGGCGCTCCTCTCAGCTTGATAGGCCCAACATCGGTATAGCGTATCCTCGATCTCACAACACTGGCAGTAGTAACTCTCTGGTATTGAACGTCTATGCTACATGACATTCGTACGAAGCACCTCCGCCATGCAACATTGGTGTGAAACACCCTCTGCCACAGATACGAAGTGCCCCCGCCACGCAACACTGTGAGGTAGTGTCACGTGCCCGTAACGTTTGTACAAAACACTCCCTCGCACGTAACATTGGAATCCACTATATTGCAGTGTTAGGCCATGCCAGCTGCCATAATTCCGAGAAACTCCGCTAGTCACCAGTTGATGGCAATGGCATCGTTTTCACAGTGGCAGAGGACTTTAATTCATTATAGTACAGTCAGTTACACTAAAAACTGTGCTTTATGTATAAAAACCTTGCTCATAAACTAGTTATCCATGACTGAAAATGCGATCAAAATCCCTCCTGGGAGCAGCCTATACATGCATACAAAACCGTGGCACGGGACTTCAGTTTATGCAGAAGGTCGAGAGGTTGGTAGATAAGGAGGGAGGGAGATGATGACAAATTTCTCTTTTTCAGAAACGCTTTTCTTGCTATTGGCAGTCTACGTTCTATATTCTCTATACTTTGGTCTTCATGAGCTATGTTGCTGCTTTTAGTGTTTCATTTCTTAACCTTATTCTGTCAGCAGTACTTACTTCAGTTCGACTAACTTCCATTAGTCTTGTTTCACTTTCATCACATAATCCCTTTTCAACACACTATCCATTCGGTACAATTGCTGCTGTGAAGCGTTGGGCACCGTTGACGGAACCACATTTGTCAACTTTCACTCTCCTCAAAGGTCAGTCAGCGAGAGATGAGCGTAACATAACGTAATTTTCATCCAGTAGTGACGACATTTTCAGTATTTATGCTCTGGTGTGGACATATTTTTGACCATTGCCAATGTCATTGCCTAAAACGGTGAGATATAAGACAATGTAACGTTGGTGTTTGGATGACATGATTTATGGGATGGGTGTTGTCCAAGCTCGATCTCAGTGTATAGTAGCATTCATTAACGTCGAATTTATGTCCAGACGTGGTCTCAATTTAAAGTAACATTCGTTAACGACCGATTCGTGGCTTAAGCATACGTTTGTCGACAGCGGCGGAGCGGCGATGATGTGTACATAGCGTCCCACCATCGAGTGTCGTGTGCGAGCTTGTTTGCTTCCCGCAGGCGAGAGTCGCTTACTACAAGTTCATTGGTGGAACATGGTACAGTCCTGTAGGAATAACACTATGAAGTTGAACATACTCAACTCTAAGCATCTGAAGTAGAGAAGTTGTTGCGTGAACCGCATCCAGGTCCCAGGGAATCATTAGTGTTCACACTTCGATGATGGCCGGTGTCATTAACGTTCGGATGAGCAGCGAAGAAGCCTGCACGAAGGTGGGTACCAGCACTGCCGCCAAACTCCAGTTCAGGTACTCAGATGGACATATCGGCGATGATACTGTTGAACATATAGGCTTACGCATAATGACCCTCGAAACTTTCGAGCTACTTTTTCAGGTACCCACCGATTCCGTATCTCCGTTCTTAAGTTGTACAGGACTGTCATTATCCGTGTTCCTGAGAAATGATAGACTATTAAATGGTATTGCAACACATCCTATAGTGGAGCAAGAGAAATGAAATTGGAACTCACGAAACATATTCCTTCCCACACAAAAATCATCGACTGTTGTGCTTTTATCATGTGCAACAGACAACCGCACACATTCTCAGGATGTGGACAGGAGAGTCATGCTCGCTCCGCTCCGATTGTTTGCAGCGACGGATCTCCCAGAATTTATCAGGCGACGTCGTTCACAATACTCCTCCTTCAATTCTATCACGCCTGCTACGTCTGACGAGAGGATCGGAATAAGCTACTACTGAAGAGTGATGGATACATTTATTCACGAGGCACGCCATTTACCTGCAGAGAGTCATCGACAGGCCCTAGCAGCAGACACCACTGTAGGGAGATGGTTCCGAACACAACGAATGTATGGATGTTGAGTGACGAGACGTACCAACGCGGGATTTTCTCTCGGAAGGATCAGACAAGTCGGACCTACAAACTCATTCTCACACAGAAATGTACGTCCGGAAGCAGCTTTTGTCCCGCAAACACAGAAAACGCTGAGGGTGCCGTGTGACGACTGCCTCTTGCCGAAAGATACACACGATGGTTCTGAAAGTAACCTGTTTATGGGTTTGTATGTTGGCAGCGCTATGCAGGGCGATAGTTGCGTTAATATTACTGACAGCGCTGTGCGCCCTCTGTAAGAGACACTGTGACCGGAAGTACTCGCAGTTAGAAGTTTATAGTTTGCAGTGATGGATGTTAGAAGCAGTGTTAGTGGGAGCGGACTGTCTGGACGTGTGTCCGTCATGGAGATTTAATATTGGTTGGACATGGATTGTAAAATGTGGGTAATGAAATTATTCACTATTATATAATTTTTTCGAACTGTTTGTCACATGATTAAGGTAAAATCTGTTCAATACATTGCTTGCTCTGCAAAAAAGTCTTTCCTTTGCTAACCACATGCTTATTAGTACACACATGCTCATAATTAAGGGTAACTGCAGATTGTGGTGCCACACAACGTGCCACTACACAAAACTGGCGCTAATACCATAGGTAAACACGGAACACACACGTCACAGATCTGGAAGTCCACGGTATTGGTGATAAGTTGAGGAAACCGTCCCGAAACACATGTGCTACAAAAGGCCACTGTTTCCTGGGCATGTACCCCGACAGCAATATGTGATTTGATCACCCTGCACACGTACACAGGCCGCCCAACGTATTGGCATACTCTGGATCAGATGGTCGAGCAGCTGCTGGGGTATAGCCCCCCAATCTTGCGCCAGTGCCTGAAGGATCTCCTGAAGTGTCGTAGGGGTTGAAGACGTGTAGCGACACGTCGACCGGGAGCATCCTAGACGTGCTCGATAGGGTTTAGGTCTGGAGAACGGGCAGGCACTCCATTCGCCTGAAACCTTCTGTTTCTAGGTACTCCTCCACGGTGGCAGCTCGTTGGGGCCGTGCGTTATCATCCATCATGAGGAAGATGGGACCCACTGCCCCCTGAAATGGCGGACATACTGGTGCAAAATGACGTCCCGATACACCTGACCTGTTACAGTTCCCTGTCATCTACGGGTGTACGTGCACCAATCATAATCCCACTCCACACCATCAAACCATGACCTCCATACAGGTCTCTTTCAAGGACGTTAAGGGGTTGGTATCAGGTTCGTGGTTCACGCCAGATGAAAACCCGACGAGAATCACTGTTCAGACTATACCTGGACTCGTCCGTGAACGTAGCCTGGAACCACTGTTCCAATGACCATGTACTGTGTTCTTGACACCACGCTTTACGGGCTCTCCTGTGACCAGGGGTCAGTGGAATGCACCATGCAGGTCTCCGGGCGAATAAACCATGTCTGTTCAGTCGTCTGCATACTGTGTATCTGGAGACAACTGTTCCACTGGCTGTGCTAAAGTACCGAGCAAGGCTACCTGCAGAATTCCATGGCCGTCTGCGGCCACTGATGGTAAGATATCTGTCTTCCTGTGGTGTTGTACATGAACTAAGGACGTTATAACAAGCAGACTAGCACACGCAGAGAGAGCGTTCCTGGCCAACGGAAGTCTACTGGTATCAAACGAAGGAAGTAATGTGAGGAAGAAATTGTTGAGAAGATACGTTTAGGGCACAGCATTTTATGGTAATGAATCATCGACCGGGGGGAAAACAGGAACAGAAGAAAATCAAAGGGTTTAAAATTTTGTGCTACAGCTATCGGGGAATACAGAGACTGGAATATATGAAGCAAATGACTGTGGACGCATGTCGCAAGAGCTACACTGAGATGAAGAGGTAACCGCAGGGAAGGTACTCGTGGGGAATTCGTCGCGTGCCGCATCAAACCAGTGAGAAGACTGACAATTTATAACTAAATGAGCAGTATTCCGTCCAGAAATGGACACAGTACAATAATAACAGTAAAATAAAAACAGTAATAAACTTAAGCAAAGCAGATGTAGTATTTTGAGACAGTATTCTTATTTGGCCCTGGTGTCATACAACTGGGCACAAATCCAAAGCGGCCGGGGTGGCCGAGCGGTTCTAAGCACTACAATCTGGAACGGGGCGACCGCTACGGTCGCAGGTTCGAATCCTACCTCTGGCATGGATGTGTGTGATCTCCTTATGTTAGTTAGGCTTAAGCAGTTCTAAGTTCTAGGGAGCTGATGACCTCAGATGTTAAGTCCCATGGTGCATAGAGCCATTTGAACCATCTGAACAAATCCAAACCAACTGAACAGAAATCCCACCATACCGGAGGGTCTTCTAGTTGGCAAGGTAGCACTGGGCTCAGCAAAGAACTGGACACCAATCCACTCCCTTGGCCAAATAATATCGTATCCTCACTAAATTGCACATAATTAATTATAATTTAAAGATATTCATTTTGATGTAATATTAGCATCCTTTTAAGGTAGCCAAAGGGGTCATACTTTTGCATCCTTGGAGCATATGGTTCTCGTTTTACACAAAGATGTTTGTTGGCTGACGGAAAAATCAATAATGGCCTTACAAAATTATTATTAACATGATCAGACATCAATAAGATTATGAAGATGTAACTAATCAGTAGCGTCAGCCAGTAAGCATCTTTACGTACAACGAGAACTAAAGGCTCCAAGGATACAACCGTTTCATTTAATCACTAAGGTGACGACGCATTTGGCTGTACCATGGCAGCTAGAACAACGTCTGGAATGGTGCCGCCATATTTATCGGATTTGGAAAATTTTTCGATTGCGACTAGCTTTTTTAAATCAGTTTTTCTGTATACGGTATCCTATAGTACCTTTATAAATTGTCAGTCGGAATAACAGAGTATGCTAAATGTAACAATGCCATAACTAGAGCTACACACTATTACTAAGAGCCTCCACTAGTTTTTCATGACAACACTAATATACAGGGCCCCTAATGTACTGAGATCATACATTAGCGTAACACATAAAACATATTATCACATACAGTGACAAAAACATGACCTTTGTATCAATACAAAATACAGTACAGAAGTAGAAATCACTCTCTTTTCCCCGAAATGCAATACAGCTCACATAATTCTTTTTGCCTTCACTGCTCCAAGTACCCGCCACACAAAATGTTCACCATAACAAGTTACCAATCGGTAGATGTAGGACATAAAAGCACAAAATTAGTGAACTACATTCCAGCAATCATCACCTTGGCTGTAGCTGCCATCTGCTTCTGGACACCAGAAATAGACAACATCCCCTTTCTTATAGTCGCCCATGGAGAGTGAAGTGAGATGTTGCGACGACTGTAGATCTGTTTAACTAACTTCTTCATTCCAACCCCTGGCTCTAGTACATCAGGATAAGCTTGATAGAGACGTCCAGTTGCCTCTCATGCAATACAATAGATGTCCAGCATTGCTGACAGTGCAGAGAGTGGATCCGAGAGTGGCGTCACTCGAATGCCGCTGTGAACAACGTCTCTGACTGTTACCGTGATGACAGCACAGCATCACAGCTGACGACACCGCGGAGGCGGCCGTGACCTCCGTCCAGCGAGCGGGCAGCTCTTTGCCCTGGTGGCAGCTGCTCTAGTGCTCAGGGCGGGCTACCCCACCCCGTGGTCGAACAGCGGACCCCATCCAGCATTCTGGAATGTCGATCCTGGTGTCACAGGCTCTTGGTGTAGGTTGTGATACTGAGAAAAGAATATTTTAATACACAAATGGCACAGTGCTTATATGCCCCTTGCTATGTTCGTTTAGGACTTAAGGCACATACGCTAAACACTTTCTTGGTGTCAAGTGAGGAGATGCCTCCGTTCTTCTGATAGGGCATTGGAGCACGCCAAGGTGGCTGTGCTTTGTAACACTAGACGGCCAGGTTTTACTTCAGAACTCGCAACACTCTTGCGTGCCTGTGGCTGCCTCTGTTGCACCTCGCTTCCGGCAGCGTGTTTCCGCATTGCGCGGACCTGGCTCCTCCTGAGTCCCCAACCGAACTCACACTGCCTCGACCCAGAAGAGCCACGACGTCGCCCCGAAGATAGGCCCACAGTTACTCAAATGGTTTAAATGGCTCTGAGCACTATGGGACGTAACATCTGAGGTCATCAGTCCCCTAGACTTAGAACTACTTAAACCTAACTAACCTAAGGACCGCACACACATCCATGCCCGAGGCAGGATTCGCACCTGCGATCGTAGCAGCAGCGCGGTTCCGGACTGAAGCGCCTAGTACCGCTCGGCTACAATGGCCGGCCCGCAGTTACTACATATCGATAATGGCCGCTGCTGCCACTAGCGGACAGGCGACGCTTGTGAAACCAAGTGGTGCCAGTCAACACGAGATGAAGACAAACAACCGCAACTAAACGATTCAGTGTGGCCTCCAAGAGAGGAGAGAAACCTACAAACAGCACCAACGGGAGCCGCAGCACGGCTTACAAGTACTTTCTTTTTACGCTTTATTTATTGTACACGTACAATACCTTTTTCAACCAAGCAGCCCATCCGATCTAATACTTAATTCTTTTATAAAGGCTCTACTACATAAAAAATCCCTACCGGAAAGGTAAAGTTATGACAGCTTTTCGAGGAGATCTTTGCGGTGTGGGGGAGTAGCCATGTATGTGAAAAACGGCGTACCATTTGAGTCAATTGATGTTTCAAAGTACTGCACTGAAAAGGTGTTTGAATGTTGTGCAGGTGTGGTTAAATTTAACGGAGCTAAACTTCTAACTGTTGTTATTTATAGATCCCCAGACTCCGATTTCACAATATTTTTGTTAAAGCTAGAGGAGGTTCTTGGTTCACTTTATAGGAAATACAAAAAGTTAGTTATATGTGGTGACTTCAATATTAATTGTATAAGTGATTGTGCAAGGAAGAGGATGCTGGTAGACCTCTTTAATTCATATAATCTTATGCAAACCGTATTCTTTCCAACGAGAGTGCAAGGGAACAGTAGAACAACCATAGACAACATTTTTGTTCATTCCTCATTACTAGAAGGGCATTCTGTTAGCAAGAAGGTGAATTGCCTTTCAGATCATGATGCACAAATTTTAACTTTAAAAGATTTTTGTGCTGCAACACGTGTTAAATATAGTCATCAGCTGTTCAGGAAAGCTGATCCAGTTGCTATAGAGACCTTTGTAAACCTTATAAAGGAACAAGAGTGGCAAGATGTTTATAGCGCTGATACAGTAGACGATAAATATAATGCTTTCCTCAAGTCCTTTCTCATGCCCTTTGAAAGTTGCTTTCCGTTAGAACGTTTAAAACAGGGTAGTAGCACAAACAGGCAGCCTAGGTGGCTGACTAGAGGGATAAGAATATCTTGTAGAACAAATTGGCAATTATATCAAAACGTTAGAAACAGTCAAAATCTAAATGCAGCAGCCCATTACAAACAGTATTGTAAGGTGCTTAAAAATGTTATTTGGAAGGCAAAAAGTATGTGGTATGCAGATAGAATACCTAAGTCTCAGGATAAAATTAAAACCATATGGTCAGTCGTAAAGGAAGTTGCTGGTCTGCAGAGACAGGTCGAGGATATAGAATCAGAGCGTAGTGGGAATGTCCGTGTTATTGATAAGTCGCATATATGTACAGTATTTAATAATCACTTTCTGAATATAGCAGGTGAACTAAATAGAAACCTAGTCCCAACAGCGAATCATATAGCGCTCTTAGAAAAAAGTGTTCCGAGACTGTTACCTGAAATACTCCTCCATGATACTGACAAGAGGGAGATTGAGTTAATAATTAAATCACTAAAGACCAAGAACTCTCATGGATATGAAGGGGTATCTAGCAGAATACTGAAGTATTGTTCTATGGATGTTAGCCCAGTTCTCAGCCATATCTGTAACTTTTCCTTTAGGAGTGGTCGGTTTCCTGACCAATTAAAGTACTCGGTAGTGAAACCACTTTGGTTCAAATGGCTCTGAGCACTATGGGACTCAACTGCTGAGGTCATTAGTCCCCTAGAACTTAGAACTAGTTAAACCTAACTAACCTAAGGACATCACAAACATCCATGCCCAAGGCAGGATTCGAACCTGCGACCGTAGCGGTCTTGCAGTTCCAGACTGCAGCGCCTTTAACCGCACGGCCACTTCGGCCGGCTTGAAACCACTTTATAAAAAGGGAGACACTGATAATGTTGACAATTTTAGACCTATTTCTATGCCATCGGTGTTTGCTAAAGTTAGCGAGAAGGTTGTATATACAAGGTTACTGGAGCATTTAAATTCACATAATTTGCTGTCAAATGTTCAGTTTGGTTTTAGAAATGGCTTAACAACTGAAAATGCTATATTCTCTTTTCTCTGTGAGGTTTTGGACGGATTAAATAAAAGGTTGCGAACGCTAGGTGTTTTCTTTGATTTAACGAAGGCTTTTGACTGTGTTGACCACAAAATATTACTGCAGAAGTTGGACCATTATGGAGTACGGGGAGTAGCTTACAATTGGTTCGCCTCTTACTTTAAGAACAGAAAGCAGAGGGTAATTCTCCGCAATATTGAGAGTGGCAGTGATGTTCAGTCCCAATGGGGCACTGTTAAGTGGGGCGTTCCCCAAGGGTCGGTGCTGGGGCCACTGCTGTTTCTTATTTATATTAATGATATGCCTTCTAGTATTACAGGTTATTCAAAAATATTTCTGTTTGCTGATGACACCAGCTTGATAGTGAAGGATCTTGTGTGTAATAGCGAAACAGTAAGAAATAATGTAGTTCATGAAATAAGTTCGTGGCTTGTGGAAAATAATTTGATGCTAAATCACAGTAAGACTCAGTTTTTACAGTTTCTAACTCACAATTCAACAAGAACCGATATTTTGATCAGACAGAATAGGCATATTATAAGCGAGACGGAACAGTTCAAGTTCCTAGGCGTTCGGATAGATAGTAAGCTGTTGTGGAAAGCCCATGTCCAGGATCTTGTTCAGAAGCTAAATGCTGCTTTGTTTACCATTAGAACAGTATCTGAAATAAGTGACACTTCAACACGAAAAGTAGTCTACTTCGCATATTTTCATACGCTTATGTCGTATGGTATTATTTTTTGGGGTAATTCTTCTGATTCGAAAAGGGTATCTTTGGCTCAAAAACGGGCTGTTCGAGCTATATGTGGTGTAAGTTCGAGAACGTCTTGTCGACCCCTATTCAAAAATCTGGGAATTATGACATTGCCTTCACAGTATATATTTTCCTTAATGTCGTTTGTTGTTAGCAATATTAGCCTATTCCCAAGAGTTAGCAGCTTTCACTCAGTTAATACTAGGCAGAAATCAAATCTGCATGTAGAATGCACTTCCTTGACTCTTGTGCAGAAAGGAGTGCAGTATTCTGCGGCATCCATTTTCAATAAACTACCACAAGAACTCAAAAATCTTAGCAGTAGCCCAAACTCTTCTAAGACTAAACTGAAGAGTTTCCTCATGGCTCACTCCTTCTATTCTGTCGAGGAGCTCCTGGAAGAACTAAAAAATTAAGCAAATTCCAGTGTTGCATTGTTGATTTTCTTCATTTAAACTTACGACTTATAACCTGAATATGTTTTTCTATATTTCATTTTATCTGCTTCTAATATCGTGTTATAATTTCATGTATTGACTCGCTCCATGACCATGGAGACTTTTCCTTGATTTGGTCCCATGGAACAATAAATAAATAAATAAAATAAATAAAAAAGTTAACACTAATCCAAAGTGATTTCCCAGTACCCAATGTGCACAATCGTGCAAATCAAGTCTTATTGTAGTCGAATGTGGTTTAATTGGTTCGACTTTAGTGACAGACTGCCCTCGTGACATCGCTACATTCGCCATTGCTTCACCTAGCTGAGACATATTTGTAACAAGTTCCACCCTATTTTGGCAGAGATCGATTATGACACAATGCTGATATAAGAAATCTAATCCTAGAATCATGTCGTAGCCCCCACTCGCGTGTGGCACAATGTCTATACATTGTTTAAATTGAACTTTGTCGAGGCAGAAGTGTACATCCACCGTTTCTAATGGTGTGAAGTCTTTACGCCCACACCACGTCCTCTGTATTGTGGTTGATTCCATTGCTTACGTCCCACCAGACCAATGCCGACGACTTGCACATGCGCCCCTGACAAGAGGGAGATTGAGTTAATAATTAAATCACTAAAGACCAAGAACTCTCATGGATATGACGGGGTATCTAGCAGAATACTGAAGTATTGTTCTATGGATGTTAGCCCAGTTCTCAGCCATATCTGTAACTTTTCCTTTAGGAGTGGTCGGTTTCCTGACCAATTAAAGTACTCGGTAGTGAAATCACTTTATAAAAAGGGAGACACTGATAATGTTTCTTCCTGTTATTCATGTTATCGCACAGTCCACCTTTGCGTCAAATCTTACTGGTGTGGCCATAGGTGGCTGTCGGGTTCCAGCTGGCGTTTAACATTTATTCTTTCCCGGTCCTCTACTTCTAAAACTATTACTTCCTCTTACTTTACTGGCATTACTCTAAGGCTTGTTACAAAGCTTCCTTACATACTCCATTCGTCCAAACCTGAGCCGGCCGAAGTGGCCGTGCGGTTAAAGGCGCTGCAGTCTGGAACCGCAAGACCGCTACGGTCGCAGGTTCGAATCCTGCCTCGGGCATGGATGTTTGTGATGTCCTTAGGTTAGTTAGGTTTAAGTAGTTCTAAGTTCTAGGGGACTAATGACCTCAGCAGTTGAGTCCCATAGTGCTCAGAGCCATTTGAACCATTTTTCGTCCAAACCTGAAACATTTTGCTTAGATGCAGACACTGTGTCTGTACCCTGCATTCCAGTCGACAGATCAATCTCCTCACACTGTATAGCTAGCTGCACTGCTGTACACAAATCTGTTGGGCCTCCTATCCATACACATCCAGACAATTCCTCATGCTACCCTCTTAAAAAAGCGTCTAGTGCCCATTGCTAAATTTCTTACAAAATAGTT
Source organism: Schistocerca americana (assembly GCF_021461395.2). Classification (NCBI taxonomy): domain Eukaryota; kingdom Metazoa; phylum Arthropoda; class Insecta; order Orthoptera; family Acrididae; genus Schistocerca; species Schistocerca americana. The sequence continues at coordinate 336,030,932 of NC_060126.1, read as the reverse complement.
TCATTGGCTGCAGCATCCTGTCATAATTCGTAGGTACATCCATTAATTTTCCGTGTCCTATGTGCAAATTCACCCCCGTGAACCATGGACCTTGCCGTTGGTGGGGAGGCTTGCGTGCCTCAGCGATAGAGCTAGCCGTACCGTAGGTGCAACCACAACCGAAAGGTATCTGTTGAGAGGCCAGACAAACGTGTCGTACCTGAAGAGGGGCAGCAGCCTTTTCAGTAGTTGCAGGGGCAACAGTCTGGATGATTGACTGATCTGCCCTTGTAACACTAACCAAAACGGCCTTGCTGTGCTGGTACTGCGAACGGCTGAAAGCAAGGGGAAACTACAGCCGTAATTTTTCCCGAGAGCATGCAGCTTTACTGTATGTTTAATTGTTGATGGTGTCCTCTTGGGTCAAATATTCCGGAGGTAAAATAGTCTCCCACTCGGATCTCCGGGCGGGGACTACTCACGAGGACGTAGTTATCAAGAGAAATGAAACTGGCGTTCTACGGGTCGGGGGGTGGAATCTCAGATCCCTTAATCGGGCAGGTAGGTTAGAAAATTTAAAAAGTGAAATGGATAGGTTAAAGTTAGATACAGTAGGAATTAGTTACATTCGGTGGCAGGAGGAACAAGACTTTTGCTCAGGTGAATACACTAAGCAGACTCAGAAGGATGTAGGTTGCAGTAGATACTGGGAGATGAAGAAGCTTGCACAGGATAGAGTAGCATGGAGAGCTGCATCAAACCAGTCTCTGGACTGAAGACAACAACAACATACGGTGTCCTTATGTTCCCTGTAGTGTCGGGCAATATATCGTTCCGTGTGTCTCTGAATTAACCCTTCTTTAAATACTTCAAATGAGTTGCTCCCTTAAGATCTTCTGTATCCTTACATAAGTTTTAGCTTCCTCTGTTAGTTTTGAAGCACTCAATAATTCCTTATGAAACCAGCCTTGCAATTCAGCCAAAATGCCATGGTCTCCCACAAAAGCCTGCGCAACTGCGGTTTGCCTTAGAATAAAAAGAAGAAATTAAACTTTCGACTGACAAATCTATACCTTCCTAGTGATGACTGCGGTTCTACCAACCTACGCAGTTCGTATTATCTGATGTTAACTGTATTATCTTTTCTAACAATATGTGTACTGCTTCCATCTGTGACACACCTTGTGTCTTTGGTTCTGTCGAAGCTTTGTCGTTGACGACACTTAATTTCAGAACTAAAATTCACAAGACAAGAAAGTGAAATACATTAGCTTAATTTTTACGTATCATGAGCCATCTCAACCCTTGGCATCGCCTAGCCATATGCCTCTAACAGATACAAGTATATCAATTTACTAGAACTGTTCCATACATGGCGCTGAGTGGCTTTCAAGATTACAATATTTGCATCTAACAGGCACTAACGAATCATGACTTTCATTGCCTCTACAGCTAGACAAATCCACTTGTTCTCTGCTCACGACGATATTCACTTGCAAAATTCTCAACCATTTTCTCCAATATAGAATCAAATTTTTTTGGACTCGCCATACCATAGGGTGTAGGTTCAGGTGTGGCGCTAAAGAGATGACGCCAGTGATCTGACACCAGTGGTAAATTACTCATGGACTGTCACCACTGGAGAGTGATATGAAATGTTGAGTCAGCAGTAGATTTGTTTAATTAAGTTCTTTATTCCGGCCATCAGCTGTAGTACATTAGGAACGGCTTGGTGGAGACATCCAGTTGCATCTCAAGCATGACAATAGACATCCAGCATTGCTGACAGCACAAAGAGCGGGCTTAGTGTGGCATACTCGAAAGCCACCACCAGCGTCGTCTCGAGCTGCGACCGAGATCACAGCACGGTGGAGCAGCTGGCAGCTGTGACCTCCCTCCAGCTGGCAGGTGGCTCTCTGCTCTGGTGGCAGCTGCTCTCATGGCTCAGGGCAGGCTGCCCCATCCCGCAGTCGAACAACGGACCTTGTACTGCGTTCTGGGATGTCGCTCTTGGTGTCACAGGCTCGTGGTGTAGGCTTGTGATAAGTAGACAACATCTTAACACACGAATCGCAGATTACTTATACACTCCAGACTATGTTTGTCTAGGGCCTACATTATTGTATTTGCAGCATCGGCTGTTGCTATAACGCACCCAGCTTATTCTGCTTCACCATTTCTGTCAGCCGTAAATTGCTTTGCAGCTTATAATACTCTTGCCTGCCTGTGGCTAGCAGTGTTGCAACTCACTTCCGCTCTGGTGTACTTTTTGCCCTAATGTGGTCGATATGCTACAGTGAGAACTGTCAGTTTGACCATTGCAACTCTCCACACACCACTGGGCCTTGAGGAACCCCACCTTGCTGACTGTTCCTTTTCTCAAATACTTGCTGCCAACATACTGCTTATGCCCTCCTCTGAACTGCGTCTTATGTCGACTCCTTCTATCAACAATAGCAAAGTCAAACAGCAAAATGCCTGGGTCATCCCAAGACTTGTCAGCCTCTTGACACAATAGCTTCTGGAACTTTCTCTATAGTTTAATTCTTTTATCTTGGTGGCTCGCGCATGCTCGCCCAGACGCGGGAGATGGCTGCGTTGCCAGTTTGCAAACGACGCACGTGCCAAGAGAAGCAGCCCCATAGTATATTATAGTTCGCAAACTTAGGTTTAGGAGGGAGAGCGCAGTTTATGACGTAAAGTCACCACGGACGCATTAACCCTTTCGCTGCGACAGAGACGTGCTCCCCGCATTCCGCGCAGTGCGAGATTTTGTCATCACTGCACTGGTCGCCTGTGCTGACACATGGTGTTCCGACTGCTTTGACACACTTATCATTCGATTTCACAAAAACTATTTGGCCCTAAAATTTGATTTTTACAAAATGGCTCTGAGCACTATGGGACTGCTGTGGTCATCAGTCCCCCTAGAACTAACAACTACTTAAACCTAACTAACCTAAGGACATCACACACAGCCATGCCCGAGGCAGGATTCGAACCTGCGACCGTAGCGGTCACACGGCTCCAGACTGTAGCGCCTAGAACCGCACGGCCACTTCGGCCGGCTTGATTTTTACACATCTTCTAGACTGATGTCTTCCCCCAATAAACGACTTAGTTTTGTTTCGATATTCAACGCACTTATTGTGCAGCATTTAATGTAGTAAACCATTGCACGAAATTTTGAAGTGTTTGCAGAGGTAAAAGTTCATAGCGTATACTTTCCGTATGGTCGATTTTAGTTGCCACAGTGCTGAGACTGAAATATGGACAAGATACGTAAATTTCGTATAAAATTTACTGCATAGCAATATCTCATTTAATTTAAGTACCAGATAGGTGGCGCATGTAATACTGAGAAATATTCCGTCTTTTGCGACTGTAATAATTTTTTTTTATACCAGAGTCATTTCGCTTTTTTCTAATAAGTTCTGATTAAAACGAAATTGGCGAAGTGCAGAAAGGGGACTAATGACCTCAGCAGTAGAGTCCCATAGTGCTCAGAGCCATTTGAAGTGCAGAAAACTAAATTGTGGACGTAATAAAACATATAAACTAAAATACATTGTCAGTGAGGCGCAGTGCGCAAACAATTTGTGTTTGTCACAACGGACAGCAAATACTTGACAAAACATAGATCAGTCGCCGAAAACATTGAATATGATGATATTGCCAAAGCAGCGAAGCAAAGAATTGAGTCAGACAATCAAGTAGCTGGGCAACGTACGAGCCGAAATTCTGCTCTAAATAATACTTTTAATACTGTCGCAAAGAATATATCTCAATATGAGTAGTAAAACAGCGACTGCTGAAGAGAAGATATACAAACAAAACAGATAACATGAATATTGTATGTGTGCCTTTTCTTCGTTTTTAATTGCTGTGAAAAGATATATTGGAGGACAAAATTAGAAAAAACCGAAAAATTATTATTATTGCTATGAAGAGACAAAGCACTAGAAATTTCAAAAAATTACATTCAAACGAATAAAATTCATGAACTAACACACTTCGATATTGTTTTTAAATAAAAAGATATTAAGCACAGTACAAGGTTTGAGCACCTGAATACCCTAACCATTACACTAACACAGCTCATCATTCAAGAGAAGTCCTGGAGGACTCTAAAATATCACGCAAAATACCGACCAACACTGTTGGAATGACTATGAATTATTCACGTTTCGTCGAAGTGCAATAAGAAATAAACAATTACTGCTGTTCTTTATAGCGAAAAAGCGGTTCGTGAGAATGATACAAACACCTTTCTTTGCTGTTGCCTGAATTAGGAGGCTTATTGCCTCTTTGGATTAATTAATCAATACAATATGAAGTAATTGGTATAAAGAATGCTTTTTCCAAACTTTCTGTAAAGGAAAGTCTGCTATCAAGACATTGCTTTTGTTCAATTTATTTATGACTGAACGTTTCTGTGTTCATTGGCTGACTGTGTTTTGTGATGTCAGATGCGCTGAACGAACCTAAACTCGGCCGCTGTCGTAAATGACGTGCACTATAGTTATTATTGCTGTTGATCCCACATATGTCTGAGGAGTCTGGGCTGGCAATAAAGACGAACCTAGTTGCTGCATCAATACCTGGCATCCTGTGATGCACCATAGAACTATCAGGATGTAGCAGCCACAACAATGGCCTCCAGATAATTTGTTTATTTTTTCTCTTTCTAGTGCAGACTGTCCTCAGTTCTGTCAGGCCGACACACTGCTGCAGACCATACGCCACCGAATGTGTACTCTGGTGGGCTAATACAACCTTACTCTCACAGGCGTACCGAGCTGGTTTAGTGAGAATAAAGCCGTGCAGCGATATTTCAATTCCACGACCCAAGAGAGAGAGAGATATTTAAGATGCTATCGTTGGCTTATGTTGCTAGACATTGTGTTTTCGGTGTAATTATCACAAGTATGTGCCCAGACATGGGTGTCACAAACAAATAGCAACTTTATTTCGTATTTTAAAGTTTTTAGAGAAGAGAAATTTGAGGTTACTAACATTTCCACATTTAAGTTAGTAACGTATTTTGTTTGTTGTTATTTTTGAAAGCACTTTTCACCTCCCGCGCCCGGGTTCCCGGGTTCGATTCCCGGCGGGGTCAGGGATTTTCTCTGCCTCGTGATGACTGGGTGTTGTGTGATGTCCTTATGTTAGTTAGGTTTAAGTAGTTCTAAGTTCTAGGGGACTGATGATCATAGATGTTAAGTCCCATAGTGCTCAGAGCCACTTTTCACCAAACTGTAAATGGTTTATTTGCTTGATACAAAATACAGTTTTTCGCTAATAAGTCGCTATATTCCAAGTAAAATACATTGAATTTTAATGGTAGTGTTCTCTGTAATGTGGAGATGAGGGGTGGGCAGCATGTGTTATTGCAAATAATATTCCGGGAACAGTAGATACAAAATATGAACTGTCACGACCTGACACTTGTAGAAGTTTGTCAGTAATTACCATACACAATTTTAGAAGAAAAGATCATATGTAATTTTATACACTAGAGATATGTAATTTATGTTGCTGACTGGCTAATTTTTAGTACTTCAATTTTATGCCTAATAGAGTATATGTTTCACTGGGTGGGCAGCATTTGCTGTTGTATACACGATAAATATAATTGAAGTACCAACTGAGAAAGAGTGATTGCATGTATTAGCAATATTATTACCACTAATCAATCATTTACGTCGCAGACGTACAGAAAATAGAAGAAAGCCCCTATCCAACTCTACAGGAAAAGAACCAATTTCATATTCAACATAAAATTTATTTTTTGATCATTTGATTCTGAAAGTTAGCTAACCGTTCTGGGTAGCCACATCTCATCCAATTAAATGACAGTGATTGCACGAACGTTACTGATTCACTCTAATTTTCTAGTATGATGGAATTTTGTGTGTTTTGTATAAGGTACTGAAAAGCCAAACACTAGCCCGTTAGGGGCGAATGAGCACTATGAAGTGCGAGGGGCTGCCACAGGTGTCGTTCCCTTGGAGACCTACGAGGTGGTGTCCCTTACAGGCTGACAGTGAATTTGTGGCCAAGGAAAAGGAGGAGAAAGGGCCTTTGGGCATGCAACCAGGCAGCTGCCATCTGGTATGTTGCCACATATTGTCATTGCCCAGGACAGTACAGCACAACGCATTTGTGGTGCTAAGAAACCAACTCTCACTGTCACCCGCCCCCCCCCCCCCCAATCTAAACTGTTGGCTATACAACACCCCCTCATGTAAGACAGGAAAACTTGCATAGTGGTCAGATTTATTTGAGAGAAACGCTAACGTGGGTGTGCAACGAAAAACATCTTTAGAAAATATACCCGAAATATCACCTACTGTGGCTTCATTGCGTGGCTTGTAGCCCGCAAAACTGGCGCCGACACAGGAGGACGACTTTTTTTCCCTTTTGCTCTACAACAACGGCAAAACTGCACCGGTGGGAAAAGTTTGATCTTTCATTAGTAGACGATACGGCGCAGGTCCTGAGTTCCACGTTTTGGACATAGAACGGCGGTAAAGACCTTGACTACAGGATGAGTTTTTGAAGAGCCAGTGGAGGGAGGATGAAAAACAATAACAAATTATATCACTGGCCAGTGTAGGCTGCGAATCGGGTGATTGACCAGAAGTTTCCTGTCACCAGGAAGAAGAACAGAACAGAACAGTCGTAAGCATTTGGTCTTGCAGTTCAGAACAAAATACATTCAAACTTTTGCACTCATATATTCAGAGATGGACGAACTCGGATGAGAGCTCACCTCTCTGGCAAATAAGTTACACCACTGCTTCGATGACTACCACCGCTGCTTGCAGTAAGAATAAATTGCAGGAGCATCGCTGTAGGAACAAATAGGCATGAGAACTGATTAACTCGTATGGATGAGGCGAACCCTCTGTCTGTCGCTCTGCCCTAGAAACCTGCTTGTCGTCATTCGCTGTCATCCTCGTGCCTTATGATCGCTGCATATCTGTCATATAACTTCAGAATTTAATAACAATGGTAGTGAACTGTCATAACGAAATTGCTACCCCCATCAGTGTAAGAACTTACCAACAAATAGTTACTCTAATTAATATGACCATTTAGGGACTACATGAACTGAAACTGTTAGCAATGAATGTTTAATCTCTTCAAGATTTAATATGTGAATTGTGGAATAAATTATACATTTACTACCTTACTCACAGATTTTCGTTTCATTGTATGTGATTCACTTGTCTATAGGTAAGAGTAACAGAAATTTCGGTGAGACCCAGTAAAGATACCGTGCTAGGACCCCGCAACAGACTGTATTTTATTAATTTTCGTTGACTCTTAAGAAATGATCTGTCGCCACGACACCGTCCTGCTGCTACGGTTGCAGGCTCGAATCCTGCCTCGGGTTTGGATGTGTGTGGTGTACTTAGATAGTTAGGTTTACGTAGTCCTAAGTCTAGGGGCCTGATGACCTCAGTTGTTCAGTTCCATATTGCTTAGAGCCATTTTTGTTTTGGCGTCACTACAGTACCGGTCAGATCAGTCAGGTGGAAGACAAGACGACTCATGCCTCTCACAATTCCTAATTACATTAACGTAGATTTAAGTAGTAATTTTGAAGCAGCAGTAAAGCTAAAATAGAAATTCAGAAAAGTTGGTTGAAAAATAAAATTACATAACAGTATTAAAACAAAACCTGAAATACAGGAAAATCCCATATTAGCGAGTTTATAATACCAATACAATCATCAGTTATGTTGATTGTGACATTCTAGTAAAGGGCTGATGGTTATCACTTGCTGCTTGTTTTTTTATACAGTACATACATCATAGACTCAATGTCGTTCTGAAGATTGAATTTTGTTGACATAATGGCGAGGTCGTGGCTTTCGCAAAAGTCTATGAGGTGTTTTCCATTTTTGTTTGTGTCCTTGTGTGGAGTATGTTTTCCTGGTATGTCTGTATTCCCTTTCTTTTCCAAGTTTAGCGTTGAGGTCTCCCAGTATTATTTTGACTCCATGTGGAGGAATTTTCCTGATAGTTTCTTCCATTATCGTCCAGAAGCCATCATTTTCGTCAGGGTTTTTCCTGGTGTAGTTATAAGTCGGTGCATGTGCGTTGATTACTGTGTAGGATTCGTTGGCTGATTTCACTGTGATGGTGCTGATTCTTTCTTGGTGACGAAAAGTCAATTATGCTGTCCATGATAGACCCGTGTACTGCAAAATCTGTGCCAGAAAGCCGTAGGCTTTTCAGTTGTCTCGATGGTTTTCCGTTGTATATTCTGAAGTTCTCCGTGTTGAAGTGGTCTTCGTCTGTAAATCGTGTGTCTTGCAGTGCGCAAATTTTGATTTGAAATTTTTCGACAGTGTCTGTGAGTTATTTCTTCTTTCCCGTCTTCATCAGTGTGTTCACGTTGAGTGTGCCGATGTAGTGTTTGCGTTTGGTCTTGAGGGAGTTTTAGAAGCTCCGATTCTTTTCATGATGTCCGTGATTCCCCGGAATCAGATGCTCACGACGATACCAGTCTATTGACTGGGACCATGGTAGTGAGATTTTTCTCGTTGTACCATCATGATGTCTAGTAGTTGGATATATGGCACAAGGTTGCTTGAGGCCGTCACTGACATGCGGAACAGACGCCTTTTGTAGCCGCCCACTGTGGAACAGACGTTACTAGTAATTTTGGTCCGGTCTGAGTATTTCATTTCCTCGGAAGCACCTATATCTAAGAGGCAATCCTCTATCCACCACCTGGGGAGGCGCTCGGGGCACGGTGTTAAATACCTTCCTGATGTCTCGGTACACGACTTCAACCTACAGCACTCAGGATCTCATGGAGGGACAGAGCGACCTGAATTCACAAGCTCTCTGCTGGCAAAATCGGTGTTGAATTTTCTGTAGGAGACTGCTTCTCCAGAAAAGGCATAATTCGTGATCATATAACAAATTCTATAATTCTGGAACACATTGACTCCAGCACTATAGGTCTCTAATTATGTGTTTCTGTCCTATGTCCGTTCTTGAAAAATGGAATGAACTTCATTCCAGTCGCTAGGTAACCCTCGTATCCCCAGTGACCTACAATAAAATGCTGTCAGAGAATGTTTTTCCGCATGACCTCTGTAGAAAACTAAAGGTATCTCATCTGGTCCTGATGCATTTCCACTACTAATACTGCGGTTGCTTTTCTATTCCCCGATAATTTATCTCATTATCCGACATTTCGACATTAGTATGATGACTAAAAGGAGAGAACGTGCTACGACGTTCGATGTTAAAACAATGTAAAAACTCAGAAATCAGTATATCAGCCCACCATTCTGCCCTCTCCCGCTGCGGTGCCAATATGGCCCCTGTGTGACTAATTAGATGGTTTCGGTCAGTTTACGTATTTTATGTAGTACCAAAACCTCCTGTGGCTTTTACTCAGATCGATTTTACTGTCAGCGTCACTTAGTACTTCTCTCATTGTTCTCCTTACGCTCACAGTCGCTTCTTCAGTTTATGTTTGTCAACTAGGTTTTGACTTCACTTGAATTTGTCATGAAGCTGTCTTTGCTTACGAAGCAGTTTTCTAACATGGCAATCAGTGTAATTAGCAATGGTCCTACAACACTCCTTTGATTAAGGCTCAAAGCTGCTATTGTCTGAAGCTGTCTCTCGCTTGACAATGACATTCTGCCGTTTGCTAGGAACAAAACTGGCCTGTTTTTAAGTATGCTCGTAGTCGTTCCTTATGCGATAGTATGACAATTTAACTAACGACATCTGAAGGACAAGGAACATGGCTTCAGCCTGGGTTCCCGTGGCTATAGTGTTCTTGAACTTGTGGGCGAACACGAACCTCCCTTGTGGAGTGCATGTGTGTCTTGCAGAGTTTCTGTCACCAGAAGTGATACAACAGTCGTGCATGAAACACAATTCGCAAACCCTACAACACACTGTTCCACTGACATAGGCCTATAATTTTGTGGGTCTGTTCTGCCATCCTTCTTGAAAACAGCAATGATCAGTACATTTTCCCTTATAACGCGAATGCGTCACTTTTCCAGCGACTTAAGATAGGCAGCTGCTAGAAGACGTGCAATTTCTTTCGCTTATCCTGTGTAGAATAGTTTAAGGTTCAGTGGACTTCCCGCTGCTCAGCTAATTCTATTGGTTTTCAATGCTGTAGTCGCGCAATTCGATATCGATCATTGTGACATTCTTACAACGATTTAAAATAAGAAGATTTTACGATCTTCCTCAGAGAAACCACTTTGGGGAAAAAGTATTCTTTCGGTCTTCTCTCAGTCATCATACGTTTCAATGCCTTTATGCTCACAGAGTATCTGATCAGAAGGATCTAATCCGTTTGCTGATTTATCATAATATCAAAACTTCATGGGACTTCTGGTTGTATCTGGAAATTTTAATTTCGAATTCTTTGCATGTCTTACACTAATTTTGTTTATCTATGAGGCTATGGCTACGTTTAAATCAGCAATGAAGCTCTCTTTGCTCTAGGGGCAGTATAGTGTTACTTTATGTTTATTCCCTCTTATGGCGAAAGACAGCATAAATTCATGACAACACTCATATACACAAACAGTGAAAAACTGTGTTCATTACGAAATAACTTATAAATATTGTAATGCGTTGCTATCGACGCCACGCAAATGATACAATGACACAATGGAAGCCTGCTATCTGTTGCAATCATCGAGGTTTCGAGATTATTTCGTAATTGTCCTTCTTCTCTTTCTGGATGCTAAATAGAGCAGAGTTCTGTGTCCTGTATTTTGTCGCTATTTTAAATAACAACCAATGTGTGAGTCAAAGCTGCTTTCATTTCGGTCTTGATCACACAGATCTTCCTTTCCTGATAAGTGGTATGCAAAAATACAATACACTATGTGATCCGTACACGTGGGTGAAAATAACTTACAAGTTCGCGGTGCCCTCCATCGGTAAAGCATCAATGAAATATGGTGTTGGCCCACCCTTAGCCTTGATGACAGCTTCCACGCAGACATACGTTCAGGTGGTGGAAGGTTTCTTGGGGAATGGTAGCCCATTCTTCACGAAGTGCTGCAGTGAGGAGAGATATTGATGTCGGTCGGTGAGGCCTGGCACGAAGTCGACGTTCCAAAACATCCCAAAGATGTTCTATACGATTCAGGTCAGGATTCTGTGCAGGCCAGTCCATGGCATGTATGTTATTTTGGGTAACCACTCCACGAACAGGTAGGTGCTCGATCGTGTTGAAAGATGCAGTGGCCATCCACGAGTTGCTTTTCAGTAGAGGGAAGCAAGAAGCTGCTTAAAACATCAATGTAGGCCTGTGCTGTGGTAGTGACACGCAAAACAACAAGGGTTGCAAATCCCCTCCATGAAAAGTACGACCACACCATAATAACTCCGCCTCCGAATTTTACTGTTGGCAGGACACACGCTGGCGCAAGACGTTCACCGAGAATTCGCCATACCCACACCCTGCCATAGGATCGCCACATTGTGTGCCGTGATTCGTCACTCCACACAACGTTTTCCCACTGTTCAATCGTCCAGTGTTTACGCTCCTTACACCGAGTGAGGCGTCGTTTGGCATTTACCTGTGTGATGTGTGGCTTATGAGCAGCAGCTCGACCATGAAATCCAAGTTTTATCACTCCCGTCTAACTGTCATAGTACTTGCAGTGCATCTTGATGCAGTTTGGAATTCCTGTGTGATGGTCTGGATAGATGTCTGCCTATTACACATTACGATCGTCTTAAACGGTCAGCGGTCCCTGTCAGTCAACAGACGAGGTCGGCCTGTATGGTTCAAATGATTCAAATGGCTCTGAGCACTATGGGACTCAACTGATGTGGTCACCAGTCCCCTAGAACTTAGAACTACTTAAACCTAACTAACCTAAGGACATCACAGACACCCATGCCCGAGGCAGGATTCGAACCTGCGACCGTAGCAACAGCGCGGCTCTGGACTGGAGCGCCTAGAACCGCACGGCCACCGCGGCCGGCGCCTGTATGCTTTTGTGCTGTACGTGTCCCTTTACGTTTCCATTTCACTATCACATCGGAAACGGTGGACCTAGGGATGTTGAGGAGTATGAAGAACTCGCGTACAGACATATGACGCAAATGACACCCAATTACCTGACACGTTCGCAGTCCGTGAGTTCCACGGAGCGCCCATTCTGCTCTCTCACGATGTCTAATGACTACTGAGGTCGCTGATACGGAGTACCTGGCAATAAGTGGCAGCTCAATGCACCGAATATGATAAACGTATGTTTTGGGGGGGGGGGGGGGGGGTGTCCGGATACTTTTGACCACATAGTGTATAATATATGGCCTTTGAAACTGACTTGCGGACGCCACGTTTGATGACGCAACGGTCAGCCGCCTTCGGTGCTTTACTGTTAAACATTCTATTGTTTAGGCTGAACCTGCATATTTCCGGTACTCTTGGCTGCAAAGTATTTTTACTCATGTCTGTGGATGTTATTTAACTTACGCAGTCAAGCGTCATAGAGGTTACTTCCGCACTTCTGCACTTCGGCCTTACTATTAGACATTGATAAGATTTAACAAAGGGCAATAAGTTAACAGGAAATGTTAAAAGCCTAATCCGTTATATAAATGGGTTCACCATGCAGCTAAGTGAATAACTTCAGTCCCATAGAATCATTAAAGTGATTCCTTTCGATACCTATTTTAAATTACATAACTAAATTAAAAGCTAATTAAAGCAGGAGAGGAACGCTTGAGAATCTTTCCAACACGGCTTTCGAACCCCGGAGGTCCCTTCCATACCTCACAAGTTCTCTCGACACGCACCTGTGTAAGGCGTATGTGTCAAATTTGTCCGTTTATTTACTAAACATCTTCAGTCTCTGAGGCACTGCAATGCTGGATTTATTCCGCCTGAAAACTAATTTTATTCTGAACTTCGCCAAACAAATAAATATTTGAGATTTTATCAGCACAAATAAAAATAACAACCCAAGACCAATAACTTATTGTAGTGTACGGTAGCGGATAGGGAGTGACTTACATTGCTGCAGTATTATACCAGAAAGACTTATACATCCGTATATGCAGCCGTGTGCTGTGTAACTTGCTATATTTCAATCTGTGTCGAGTAAAACATTCATTTAGCGAATTTTTCCGCGAATTTGCTGGTGAGATAATTGACAATAATGAGCACAATGAATTCCGATGTAAATTTCTGCTCATTTTCCTAATATGCATAGTTATTGATTTCAGTCGACATGCTGATACATATTACAGATGCATACTCATTTCTGTTAAATGCATTCGGCGCGTCGTCACATTATTTCGGAATCAGCGTATAGCGATTATTTATTCGCCATATCAAAATGACCATTTTATTGAACTTGAGCACTGTGTCACTGGGGAGAATATAATTGTATTTTGATGCACGCGAAGGCTCTCAGATGGGAAATGAGACGTCTAAGTCGTACACAATACACTACCTCATAAGCTGTACAAGGCATCTAACGAATGTTTGGGAAAAGTGTGAGTTACTAAACTTTGGATATATCCATGTATTGTGACTTGGCAAGACAGCCAAGCCACTAGGAGATAGCCGAAAGGCACGCGTTCAAGTTCACGCAGGCTGGCGTGAGGTCTGGAACAGTTAAAGGAATAGAGACTAGCAAAAAAGGTACGTAACTTCTGGAATACTTAACTTTAATCCATAATTGGTAAACATCGGTCTGGCGGTACATGCATCACAAGATAAATAGCAAATGATAATGGCGTCTTGCTAGGTCGTAGCAAATGACGTAGCTGAAGGCTGTGCTAACTATCGTCTCGGCAAATGAGAGCGTAATTTGTCAGTGAACCATCGCTAGCAAAGTCGGCTGTACAACTGGGGCGAGTGCTAGGAAGTCTCTCTAGACCTGCCGTGTGGCGGCGCTCGGTCTGCAATCACTGACAGTGGCGACACGCGGGTCCGACGTATACTACCGGACCGCGGCCGATTTAAAGGCTACCACCTAGCAAGTGTGGTGTCTGGCGGTGACACCACACCATGTTCTTCTGCTAAGACACAGTACATAATATAGTTGTGCTGTATATCAGCCCACACGGAGTCAGATGGTTACTGACATCTCTCACCTCATTAAGACACTACTGAATATGGTGTTCTAATAGCAGGTGTACTGCTTCCTGCTACGTACATCTCCCGAAAAGATCATGGAGGTAAAATCAGGGAAAAGTGAGCTAACACGGAAATTTAACCATTATGGTACTTCCGCAGGATTTTCGAGACTAATATACGGGGTAGAGGAACTGACTCAGCTACACTAAGTACCCTCAGCGAAACACCACAAGTTGACTTGCGGAGTGTAGGGATAGTGGATGCAGAAAACACCTCGTCGGATGCGTAACCAGCTGTTTCTCACTTGCTAGACAATCGGTCGACACAGTTAGTATTACGATTTTAAATGTTTTTAATTTTGTTAAGGAGGGCTCCCGCTGTTGGAACGATGGATTTTTTTGGTGTACTTAGAGAGGTGGTGCAACGGTACGGCACTGTACTTGTATTCGGAGGAACGGCGGTTCACTTCCCTATCTGGCAATGCAGATAATTTTCTAAACAGTTTAAGACAAATATTGTGATACTGGAGTGCCTGTGTTGCTTTGAAGGAAGTATGTGGCAGTGTTCCTTCGTATGTGAGTGAGTGTCTGAAGGGAGAGGCACTGCGACACCTACAGTCGTTGTGGAATACATTGAACGTACTAGCAGCTGCACATATCGACGACAGTCAGCTGTATTATGGAATGAGGACAATCAAAATTTGTTCCGGGCCGGATTTCCCGCCTTCGTGAGCGGTCGCCTTACCATTAGGCTATCCGTGCGCAACTCAGAGCAAGACCTAAGCGCCCACATGTCTTCGACCATGTGTGTACAACCTGTATTTTTATATCTATCATGTATATTCCCGTTGAGGAAAGATTTTTTTATTGAATGTTGCTAATGTACTGTCGGCGGATACCACTCGCCATAAGTACGAAATCTGGTTTCGAGTTTCCTGGTCAGGCACAAATTTTCACTGCCATCATTATGTTTGATTATTGTCCACATATGCATATGCGAATATATTAATGTAAATAAATATTTGTACGATTCTTTCTAAAGGGACACGACCGATTGTCCCCTCCAAACTACCTGCAACGGTGAAACAATGATAGTGTTCCATCTCTAATGATCCGTTAGTCGACGTGAAATTATCCTTAGTCTCGCTCCCTCCTTCTTTTTAGTGCTGTCATCTCTGTCACGTAAATAATTGCATCAAAAGGAGAGACAAAAGGTAATCCTTTTGCTCCAAGAAAAGCTGAAAGTCCAATAGTGACTCATGGGGCACAAATGCTGGACTCGCCTTCGTTTGTCTGCTGTCAGTATACAAGGGGCTGTCGGAGAGACGCCCCCTTCCCCACCACAGCTCCCCCCCCTCACAAGCTCTCCCCCCCTCCCCCCCCACTGCCTGCCGTCCACCACCGTCCCACCCCTCCACCAACAATTTTAGTTCTCCATTTGATGCAGCTACCTAACACTAAACATAATTTTTAGAATAACGTAGAACTTTGGGATTTTGGGTTTGAAATTTACGGTCATATGATCAGAATAAGAATAAATTAAATTTCTTTTGATTGCTTCTTGTTGCAACAGTTCTTTTGGTATTCGCGTAATTAGCAGCGACTGGCATCACAGCATTCAGTGCGTGGCAGTGTCATAAGAAGTGCTTTCAATAACTGTCTCTTTTATGATCACAAATGGTTCAAATGTCTCTGAGCACTATGGGACTTAACATGTGTGGTCGTCAGTCCCCTAGACTTAGAACAACCTAAACCTAACTAACCTAAAGACATCATACACGTCCTTGCCGGAGGCAGGATTCGAACCTGCGGCCGTAGCAGCAGCGCGGATCCAGACTGAAGCGCCTAGAACCGCTCGGCCACAACGGCCGGCTTATGATCACATGATAGTATGATTATTTTGAGTGCATCGTTTTTAGTTTGTATGTCGGTACTCTACAGTTAGATTTATATAATAACTATAAAGAGGAAGCACCTGTGCGCTTACTCTGAATCTACACTACTGAATCTCTTGTCCACAAGATAAATGTAGAAGCAGAATTTCCTTGTCCTCTGTTTTTGTTCTTCTGATGTTTCGAATAATCTTGTTAGAGTTCTCTTTTATGTGTTTTTCTGGCAAGATAACGCAACCATTCTGCGGCGCTCTTGTAAAGTTTCCTATGAAAATATTATATATTTTTCTTAGTATAGGCGTAGTACAATATGAAAATTCTTCTGCCATTCAGTAATACTTTTAACTTCTTCATTTCACTATGATTCACATATGATGCCTTCATGGAGAGGCGCGGCTGGAAGAGAGGAAAGAGAAGAAGATTTGGTTTAAGGTGCAGTCGACGTCGAGATCATTAGGGACGGAGCACAAGCTCGGATGGTGGCACGATGGGGAAGGAAGTATACCGTGCCCTTTCAGAGGAAACATCTCGGCATTTGCCTGGACCGATTTAGGGAGGTCAGGGAAAACCTAAATCTGGATGTCCTGACATGGTTTTGAGCCACCGTCATCCCGAATGCAAGGCGTGTGTGCCTGCGCCACCTCGCTCGGTGAGCAGACGAGTCGACGGCACATTGTTGGCGGACGTTAATGACCGAACACTCTTCATGTTCCGTCACTGCTGGGTATTGCGGCCGGCCGGTGTAGCCGAGCGGTTCTAGGCGCTTCAACTGGAACCACACCGTCGCAGGTTCGAATCCTGCCTCGGGCCTGGATGTGTGTGATGTCCTTAGGTTAGTTAGGTTTAAGCAGTTCTAAGTTCTAGGGAACTGATGACCTCAGATGTTAAGTGCCATAGTTCTCAGAGCCATTTGAACCATTTTTTTGGGTATTGCGCAGTACGCCCCTCATATATCTGCAACTATCATTTATGGTTTCCTGTAGAATTTTTCTTACAAACCATACGTTGGAAGATTTGGTTTCTTTTCCTCTAACAGTGATGTTGTCATATTGTGAACACCAGCCGGACACAGACCCCCGCGATTCATTGAAGTTGATGGTGGTTTTAACATGTTATGCATTCCGCTTATCTCTGAAATCGACACGAAGTGTTGACTGATTCTGACCACCATCTGGTGACGCCTAAACCGATTACAAATTATTTTCCAATTTGTATCAAATCTCAGAAATGTCCGTTTTAAAATCTATGTACCTGGTAGTAACACGTCAATACGTGTCATAACCTACAGTTTTTTCTGACAGTCAAACCATTGGACATATCAATAATTATGATTATCGTGTTGATTAATTACATTTTTATTTCGCTGTACTATCATCCCTTATGACACTGTACTGTGAAATCTTTGTATCTCCAGACTTGTGTCTCCGTGAGTGAAACCCAGGATGAAAATGTTTATTGTCGAGTGGTTTACCTACCGCTCCGATGGCATATCTCTACCTCTGTATCCGATAGCAAACTAACGCCACATATTGGCCCAGAGTAACAAGTGACCGAAGTGTCGTCCTCTATCAACTGCGTCATTCGGATACGTTATGGAGGAGTGTGGGGTCAGCATACAGCTCTCCTGGCCGTTGTCGTTTTCCAAGACCTTGGAGCCGCTACTCTCCTCAAGTAGCTCCTCTCGGCGATTAATACTCACTACCGCGCCCGTACGGGAGCGCATGTATCGGCCGCTGAACAGCACCCTTATCCCGTGAGGGTACAGCTTTTCCATTCGCTGGAATGGGTTTTCGTGCAAGCTACACGACTGTCGGCTATGAGGTAGCCGTAATACTTAATATTTTGTCTGTTAGTTGCAGGAGGAGTCAGTTATCTAGCGTGCCTTTCCTGAACAAGTAGGAATATCATCAGAAGAGACTAGTTGCCGGAACTGTCACGAAGATGAAGAACAGAAAAGACCTACCAACAAGCTTCAAAACAAGGAAACTGGAGCATTTTTTTTTTAGGAAAGGGTGCTATTATAGCGTTCAAATAGAAAAATAAACTTCGTTTTACTACCTCTCCGCAAAGCATCAGGCAACCACCAATGAGATTTCTGTATGTTCAAAAGGAGGTTCAACATATACAATAAAGCCAAACATTGTCATAATCTCACATGAACAAGACCAGTGAAGACAACGTGAATCATCTTTACAGGTAATACCCATTTGCAAGAAAATCAGTGAAGCGGAAAAAAACCATTTCCTTCATACATTACTTATATCTACTGCGAATGATTTTACGTTGTACAAAGACGCCACCAAGCACAAGACTTCTCTAGTGGAACGCATACAAAATGAAAGCATGAACTTAGTAGTTGCTGGTGGAGGTATTTGATTACTGGAACCAACCCGTCAGCCACTAAGGTAGATAAAAAATTTTGGTGCCATTTTTCAGAGAAGGTACCACCCACTATCAACAACTTAAACTGAGCTCACAGTGAGAACGTAAAGATGGCTAGAAATTAGCGTCTCCCGCCAAGTATGAGGCCCTGGCGAAAGTTTTCCCCTGAAGCTATGTAATCCACATAACATAGGTGTCGTATGGTTCGTTCTACACGACAATAATTCTCGGCCGCAGTCTGCAGGGGCAATGAAGATGCCCCTGCAGCGTTTTCGATGGGAAGTGTTTGATCATCCGCAATACAGCCCGTAATTAGCTACCCCTGAGGTTCACCTTTGCTCAGATGAACCGCTGGCAATGAAGACAATATTTTGACGTAGACAACGAACTGCAGTCCAGAGTATAAAATTGTCGAAATACAATGACGGCTGTCTTCTATAACGAGGGAATTGAAAAGTTGGTACAACGCTACGACATATGTCTAAGTCTGAGCGGCGACTGTGTAGAGAAGTAGTTGGAAGATGTAGCTAACCGTTGCAAGTAAAACAGTTTTGATCTTCACTGTGGTTTCCATTTCGCGGCCTATCCTTCCTTACTTTCCTAATAGTCTTCATATTTTTAACTTTTATTTCCGTGTAAATACAAAACTCTTTCGGGGGTACGGTGTAGAGTTTTACAAGTTCCTGGCAACGCTAAGGCACCAATTCTGAAGAGAATATATAGAGCAAGCGTATTTCCTAATCTGTAATGCACAGGATTTAAAATGATGCTAGATGTGTGCCTCTAAGTTGCTTAACTATTATCTAATTATTCCTTAAATTTCCTAGTAAATCGGCAGTTCACCACTACGCAGACGAAGAGCATAGAGAGCAGTGTTGAATGTTTTAGCAAAATTGAGTGCACCCTGTAACTCTCTTCCACCAAGAATAAATTCCTGGCACTACCGTGAATTGAACTCCACGCACTACCGCACAGCAGACAGACACACAGATTATTTAGATGTGAATGCTGACCTCTATCTCATAATAAGGTCAATAAAAGTATCACGCATGTTGGTAGGCAAGTGGTCTAATACTTCGAGCAAACTGCTATATCAGTCATGTAGTAAGTGATTTAGGAATATACCGGAAGTGTTTCTACGGTGTAGTAGACTAGCCCACTCTCGATCCCTGAAACGAGACTTTGACAGAAGTTTTGAACTTAGTGCATCGTATCCTTCACCTCCGTAATTTCCGAGTTTTATCTACTTCCATAGACGCTGACTTAATCCAGATTGAAGAATGTTTCGAAAGTAAGTAATATAACGTACCCTCATTTTAAAATTTCTGCTTACCCAAAGCATGCGTCGGAATGGGTCTCGAACTGAGCTCCCTGTCTTATACGGGCATTACGCAAATGTGCTGTTCTGTCAGTATTTCTTCCACTCTCACAAAAAAGCTCTCCATGATACTGGCCCGACTAGCATTTCAAGAAGACGGATATCGCAGAAAAACGATTTAGCCCGAGCCTAAGGGTTCAGGTGCTGTCCTTACGATGCATTTCGAAGAATTCGAACATTCTGTACGAAGTTCACTCCCAGTTGTACGAAATCTTGTTCACTTTCTCGGTAACAACTTTAGTTTCGCAGCCTTTTTTACACTAGTTGCAACTATGAAGTAAGTTTCCTTCCACAGCTACTTCTGCTACTCTTTAGTTATAAGAGGAATTGGCTACTCTTTAGTTATAAGAGGAATTGAGAAATTCTTCTATATCGAAACCCTTATCGCTTATGTCCTGCATGCACTGACACGGTTTAATCTCAGAATATTGACTCCAATACAGTGAAAGCTGTCCATGTTGGCGAGCTTGAGGCTACTTACGTTTACGTAATATCATAATGCATTCTATTCCATAATCACGCAGTAGGGTAGTTTTTGATACGTTCGCTGGCGCCAAGACTCATGCATGTGTCTCCCTATGGAAGCTTTTTGAGTAATGTGGCGAACAGTCCAGAATCTCATAATGGGATGTCACGCGTCGTTGAGTGTCCGGGCTGGATTGAGGCATCCACGCCTAAGGTAGTGCCGTCACTACAGTCTGGAACCGAGCGACCGCTACGGTCGCAGGTTCGAATCCTGCCTCCGGCATGGATGTGTGTGATGTCCTTAGAGTAGTTAGGTTTAAGTAGTTATAAGTTCTAGGGCTCTGGTGACTTCAGAGGTTAAGTCCCATTGTGCTCAGAGCCATTTGAACCATTTTAGTGCCGTCAATCCACCCACAACTATTTATCGTAGCAGAGTAATGCTTCAAATTTAGAGTTATAGCTAGGGTACGGTTACAAATGTGGTGGTGTGTTAGTATTCCTCTTTGTAATTCCACTTTTTTATTTGACGAAGAATCGTCTTTCATTTTGTTTATGTGTGTTGTACCGTGAGGATTCTTAAAAAGTCGCAACGCATACATTCAGTTTATCGTTTCGTAAATTTAATATGTGATGTTGGAATGTTATTTTAATATAATGTTTAGACTGTAACTTCTGTACTGCAACTTTCTGACTGCCGCATGACACTACAAAACTCTGAATATAATGGTACCGAACTCTCTAAACGCAGTGCTCTAAATGTAATGTGAAATGCGATCCAGCAACTGTGGAGGGAAACGCAGGTGCTGTCACTTGTTCCTAAGATAACTTATAACTGATTTCTACATTCGCTATGATACGTGAAATTCGTGTAATGAAACCAGTTCAGCACAACTTAGTATCTGTTAGCGTATTCTGTGAAACTTCACTAGTTTGAACTGAAAACTGTAATTAACGGTTTATTCTCTGATTTAATAATTAGTGATTTGAACTGTGAGGTCTGGGTAAGAGTGAATCAGAACCAACCTAACCATTTTGTTTATCCCAAGAGTACGTTGACAGTTGTAAAGTTAACATTTCAATGTAAGTACAGTTAAGCAAAATAGTGATAACAATCGCTTGCTAACAAGCATGAGGATATAAAGCGATTTTGGGTATTACATACAGTCTGTTACGAAGATAAGACAAAGGTTCCTACACACAATCCATTTGAATTATGACATACAAATTTCCTGAATACTTACGTAGCCATCTTGAGATGGCTACCAAGACGATTATTCTCACATCATGAATGTGGTCTCCACAGAACAACTAGCGATACGAGTAATCAACTGTAAGCCAGTATTAGCGACCGCAGCAAAACTCCTTCTTACTGGTGCCTACCTTACTCCGTATGTACACACATGGGAAGACCCAAAACTTATTCTGCACACACGGCAATCGCACCAGTATAAGTGAATAACTCGGCCAGCCAGTTCAAAATGTTCAAATGTGTATGAAACCTTAAGGGACTTAACTGCTAAGGTCATCAGTCCCTAAGCACACACACTACTTAACCTAAATTATCCTCCCATGCCCGAGGGAGGACTCGAACCAATGCCGGGACAAGCCGCACAGTCCATGACTGCTGCGCTTTAGACCCCAGCCAGTTCATGAGACGTCATCGACACATAACAAGAAGCTCTCTGGTTACCAAAGAGATTGACTCCCCCCAAGTGCCCAGGTACAAAACTCCATGCGGCGAATATAACAAAAATTCCTGTCATTTCCCATTATACTCATACCTCTCTATTTAGTTTATTTTCGTATTTCAAGGTAGAAATCACATTGACGTAAGTAGTTGAAAGGGCGTCGACAGGAATCGGCGGTACGAAATTAATTAGAACAGAGGGTAAGTGCATTTCATAAGTCCTTCCGGTTAGGCGAAGTTTCTCCCCGGTAAATAGCTACTTCACCTCGTAATCAAGTAATTAGTATTATGTCGTACACCATACTACATTAAAAATAATCTTGATTAACAATTTAATATTCATTGTAGACACAGTCTAGTAACCAAATGTGGCTCAGAGTATATCTGTCACTGACTTTCCAATCTTGATTCGGATATACAGTGCCAATGACAGAATCTACTATTTCTTTGTAACTCCACCCGTTAGCAGTTGCCGTTTGAGAGATCCGAATTGTACGATTTCCGTATTGTGCGCCTACATACGGCATGATCGCCGTTACCGTCGACTGTTGTCGAGGTACTGTGTAACACAGGGAAGCACGTACGCCAAGGAAACAGAAGGAAAAATGCCGTTCCATGCGTAGCTATTGCGAGACTCGCATGAAACGATTTTTGTTGTGACGATCGCTCCTGTGTAATAACTGCTGCACTGGACTGCAGCTGTTACATTGTCTTAAAATACAACGAGGCGATAAAGTGGCTGAGAAATTGTTTGAAATGCACGCGGTCACGGCATGCACCAGTAAATGCCTAGTTATCTGGCGCAAGAGGTTATCGAACGTAAAGACGTAGTACCTAATTTGTTTGATTTATTACTCTCGTTGAGGAAATTCTGTCTGGAAGCTGATAAGGCTGAGGGTAGGTGCGAGAACAGTGCCACGTCGACCAATCGATGGGGAAAGCTGCCGGCGAAAATAGCCGGTATTTTGAAACGTTAATCGCTGTGGTCATGAAATCTGAATTGAAATGAGAAGAAACGGGGAAGTTGCGTGCACAGCTCTATAATCATCAGTGCTGTTTATTATGGGCCGGCTTTTTAACACAGATGTTTTGCTGTCACTTTTTCACACAGTCTGATCATACTGCGTCCACGCCGGAGATATGTCACGGCATGGAAGAGAACTCGCTGTCAGTACTCGTGACGGTTTTATGTAAAAAGAAAGTTCATGAGTGGACGGAGCGAACTTTCAGCACAGACATCTGAAAGCCTGTCACGCTGAAACAAAAGATACTCGCTCGCATCATGCAGCACTTTTTCCTCAGAGTATGTGTCATATGTAGAACAGTTTGGCCTACGTTTCTGTGACTAGGCAAAGAAACAGAATGGAAAAGAATGAAATATTACAACATAAAATATACTATCGACTTATAAGTCAGTTGAAAGGCAGCAGCGGTGGACAACGGTAGTGGAGGAACACCCATCACTATCCTGAAATGATTTGGACACTGACTATAAAAGAAATGTTATTCAGATTGATACGGAAGAGAAGTAATTGAAACATAACACAAACATGGTATTTTAGACAGTATGCAACCATGGGCCGGCCGGTGTGGCCCAGCGGTTCTAGGTGCTTCAGTCTGGCACCGCGCCTAGAACCTCTCCGGTCACCTATGGTCCTGCCCACCATCAGGGATGGCAACCGGATGACGGGATCCTGACAAGAAAGTGCTGAGGTCCTCGTCTGATTCCTATTCCCTGACGACAAAGAACAAGAGGATACAGAAGAGCAATGCCTAATTAGGCAGGCAAATCAGGGAGAGCACGTGAATGACACCGTGGTGTTTCCGTTCTCCGAGGATGAAGTGGCGACACATATGAAATCTTTAAAGAGAGGCAAGGCCTCAGGACCAGACGGCATTGTAGCGGAGGTGGTGCAATGCCTCTCTCTTCAACTAGTAACACAGAACTGGAGCCAGGGACAGAGACTCTTGTGACATTATCCTGACTGCCTTGTCCGAGAATTACTTCGAGCAGATAGTTAGAGAACCAACTCGTGAAGCTAACGTTTTAGACCTAATAGTAACAAATAGACCGGAACTTTTCGACTCCGTGAATGTAGAAGAGGGTATCAGTGATCATAAGTCAGTGGTTGCATCAATGACTACAAGTGTAATAAGAAATGCCAAGAAAGGAAGGAAAATATATTTGCTTAACAAGAGTGATAGGGCACAAATCGCAGAATATCTGAGTGACCACCATCAAACGTTCATTTCTGAGGAAGAGGATGTGGAACAAAAATGGAAAAAATTCAGAAACATCGTCCAGTACGCCTTAGATAAGTTCGTACCGACTAAGGTCCAAAGCGAGGGGAAAGATCCACCGTGGTATAACAATCATGTACGAAAGGTACTACGGAAACAAAGAAAGCTTCATCATAGGTTTAAGAGTAGTCGAATCATAGCTGGTAAGGAAAAGCTGAACGAAGCGAAAAAGAGCGTAAAGAGAGCAATGAGAGAAGCATTCAACGAATTCGAACATAAAACATTGGCAAACAATCTAAACAAGAACCCTAAAAAGTTTTGGTCATATGTAAAATCGGTAAGCGGATCTAAATCCCCTATTCAGTCACTCGTTGACCACGATGGCACCGAAACAGAGGACGACCGAAGACAGGCAGAAATACTGAATTCAGTGTTCCGAAACTGTTTCACTGCGGAAAATCGTAACACGGTCCCTGACTTCAGCCGTCGCACGGACGCCAAAATGGAAAATATTGAAATAAACGATATCGGAATTGAAAAACAACTGCTATCACTTAGTAGCGGAAAAGCATCCGGACCAGACGAGATACCCTTAAGATTCTACAGTGATTATGCTAAAGAACTTGCCCCCTTTCTATCAGCAATTTATCGTAGATCGCTGGAAGAACGTAAAGTACCTAGCGACTGGAAGAAAGCGCAGGTCGTTCCCATTTTCAAAAAGGGTCATAAATCAGATGCGAATAATTATAGGCCTATTTCGCTTACGTCAATCTGTTGTAGAATAATGGAACATGTTTTGTGTTCTCGTATTATGACGTTCTTAGATAATACAAATCTCCTTCATCATAACCAACATGGATTCCGCAAACAGAGATCATGTGAAACTCAGCTCGCCCTATTTGCCCAAGAAATTCACAGTGCCGTAGACACTGGCGAGCAGATTGATGCGGTATTCCTGGACTTCAGGAAGGCATTTGATACGGTTCCGCACTTACGTTTAGTGAAAAAAATACGAGCTTACGGAATATCGGACCAGGTTTGTGATTGGATTCAGGATTTCCTACAAGAAAGAACACAACATGTCATTCTTAACGGTTCAAAATCTGCAGATGTAGAGGTAATTTCGGGAGTACCGCAGGGAAGCGTGATAGGACCTTTATTGTTTACAATATACATAAATGACTTAGTTGACAACATCGGTAGCTCCGTGAGGCTATTTGCAGATGACACGGTTGTCTACAAGAAAGTAGCAACATCAGAAGACTCGTACGTACTCCAGGAGGACCTGCAGAGGATTAATGCATGGTGCGACAGCTGGCAGCTTTCCCTAAACGTAGATAAATGTAATATAATGCGAATACATAGGGGCAGAAATCCATTCCAGTACGATTATGCGATAGGTGGTAAATCATTGGAAGCGGTAACGACCATAAAATACTTAGGAGTTACTATCCGGAGCGATCTGAAGTGGAATGATCACATAAAACAAATAGTGGGAAAAGCAGGCGCCAGGTTGAGATTCATAGGAAGAATTCTAAGAAAATGTGACTCATCGACGAAAGAAGTAGCTTACAAAACGCTTGTTCGTCCGATTCTTGAGTATTGCTCATCAGTATGGGACCCTTACCAGGTTGGATTAATAGAAGAGATAGACATGATCCAGCGAAAAGCAGCGCGATTCGTCATGGGGACATTTAGTCAGCAGCGCGAGAGCGTTACGGAGATGCTGAACAAGCTCCAGTGGCGGACACTTCAAGAAAGGCGTTACGCAATACGGAGAGGTTTATTATCGAAATTACGAGAGAGCACATTCCGGGAAGAGATGGGCAACATATTACTACCGCCCACATATATCTCGCGTAATGATCACAACGAAAAGATCCGAGAAATTAGAGCAAATACGGAGACTTACAAGCAGTCGTTCTTCCCACGCACAATTCGTGAATGGAACAGGGAAGGGGGGATCAGATAGTGGTACAATAAGTACCCTCCGCCACACACCGTAAGGTGGCTCGCGGAGTATAGATGTAGATGTAGATGTAGTAACACTGAGCCTAAGGGTGTTTCCCTCCATCTGGAAACAGACCAATGTAGTCTTCATTAAGAAGAGCCACAACAAAGACCCAAAGCAATTAAAATCATACTGGCCGATGTGTCGTTTAGATCTGTAGGGCAAATTGCTAGAGAGGTTATTGGCTGACAGACTGCCAGCTCATGGAATACTGTGTGGGATGAGTTACAGGCAATTGGGCTTCCAGCCAGGGCGAGCTGCGTCTGACGCAAATGCCCTGATGGGCGAGGTCTGTGGTTCGTCCCCACTTAATTACATAGTTGACATCATGGTCGACATCAGTGGGGCCTTCGACAACCTGTGGTGCCCTTCGCTCTTCTCGTGCATGCGGGAGAAAGAGCGTCCAGGGCCGCTATATGGCTGTCTTGGGAGCTATTGTATGGGAATGGAGGTCTGGCTATTGTCCCCTAGCGGGAGTATTGGCAAAAAGATCACGAGGGGGCGTCCACAGTGCTCGGTCCTGATTTCCTGGACAGCCTGGAGAGCAGTGCAGATGTGCTAGAGGCGATAGCCTACGTGGACGACATCCTCCTGTTGGTAGGCGACCGTAGCCGCGAAGATCTAGAGCCAAAGGTTGATATGGCAATGACCATTTTGGCACAATGGTGCGAAAGAACTAAAATGAAGAATAACCCAATAAATGATCTACCTGTTATTAAATTGCCAACTATCCAGGAATTTAACGGTACGAATCGAGGGCTCACCAGCTATTCGGTGCCGCGAGGCCCAATACTTTGGTGTCGTTATAGATGAAAACTGGGTACGAAGACTCACGAGGGTCATGCTGGCCATTGCCGTAAGGAGGGTGCAGCGCACCATGCTTCTGCGTTCAACAGGGGCTTACCGAACATCTCCTGGGGGAAGGGATGGGGGGGGGGGGGGGCACTGCTTGAGCTCATGGGGCTTTGTCCCTTGGACACAAGCATAAGGGAACAAGCAGCTTGGTGCTGCGTCAAGAAAGCGAAAATCGAAAAGGGTGAACAAATTTTTGGGGCTATGGCAGGAGATAAATTCGCAATCAAAAGAAGGGATGAAAATTATGTGAGGAATATTGGGGTAATGAAGGCAGGGGACTAAGGACCAGCTACTGCTTATCATCAAAGAACGGTTACAACACACACATTTCAACCCAAGTAAAGGGTTGCTGTACTTATTTACGGGGCATGGACCATATCTGACATATCTTTGCCAATTCAGGAGCAGGGCTACCCCATGTGTGACTGTGGCAGTGAAGAAGGTACTCCGGACCATGTGATCTACGAGTGTCCATTTCGATGACAAAGCCACCTAAGTTAGACAACAACTACCGAACAGAGACACTTATCATCTGATCAGAGAGCCAAACACCTACAGAGTCACTGACAGTCTCGTCAGCGGGGTATCATCAAAATCGTGCTAGAATACCGAAGGAGGAACTCACTAGTTCCTCGTTCGTAGGAAATAAAATGATATACCACGCGCCTATCCCATTCCGCTGGTGCGCAGACTGGCCGATCATCATGACGGTTGGAAACCGCCACGCCCTGGAACAGGGGGAAGGTGTGAAACAAAACCAGGTTTGACACAAGAACACCAATGATAACCAGTTGTAATTATCTAGTATTTAAGTAGGATTTAGTCATTTTGCAAATCTCTAATAGTTTTCTTCTTCTTTTGCCAGCGCCTTTGTCCCATATCGTTGCACAGGGTCGTCACGGTTAATTCGGATTTGACATTGTTAAATTTAAGCGGTGCGCAGACACCCTTCCTGCCGCCACCCCATACCCCCCCGGATGAAATTAGCAGTCTGCGTCTAGTGTAAATAATGAAAGAGTACGAATGTGTTGCAAATGTCTATGAGGCATGTAACTGTGGCGGGGCTTGGGAACCAGTCCGGTATTCACCTTATAGGATGTGGAAAACCGCCTAAAACCAGATCCAGGCTGGCTGGCACAACAGCTCTCATCGTTAATTCGTCGTAATTCGATCTGGGTCCGGCGCGCTTACCCGAGTCCAGGATGCAGCGCATTAGTGCTGTCGGCTAACCTGGCGTGTTTGCAAATCTCTAACAGTGCCTGCAGCGATTTCAAGTAAACGCCAGCTCAGTGCCAGGGGCACGCTCACTGAGGTTAACTGGGTGGGCATGGCCAAGATAAAGTATATTTGTAGATTCGCTGGCACTCCTGTAACGCTGCAGGACTTTGGCTTGTTAGGGTAGTTAGCATAGTATATTAGCAGATAGATAACAGTTCCCCATAGAGTAACTTACCTCCTGTACAAAGTAGAGAATCGTAACACATACCAATAACAGTAAAATGCTGCTAAGAAACTGTATTGTGTTGTAAATATTTAAGACTTAATTTTTAATTAATATTTAAGACTTTTAATTTATTTTTTAATTAATTTAATATTAATTAATTTTAATTAATATTTAAGACTTAATGTACAACATGGCGGGTTTAAGATGGTTTAATATTATTATGTTGAATGAAGTACATTAAAAAAATACATGTCTGTTATCTTACAACAAGGGTAGAGATAATATTAAGTAAGATACATTGAAGGGAGGCTACATATTTCGCCATTTTTTGTTTAATTCAAAATGGTATAAATGGCTCTGAGCGCTATGGGACTTAACTTCTGAAGTCATCAGTCCCCTAGAACTTAGAACTACTTAAACCTAACTAACCTAGGGACATCACACACATCCATGCCCGAGGCAGGGTTCGAACCTGCGACCCTAGCGGTCGCGTGGTTCCAGATAGAAGCGCCTAGAAGTACCCAAAAAATAAGAAAACAACAATGAACTCCACCCGGATAAGAAGGAGCCATCACTTCCAGGATTCCAAGCCGGGTGTTATTTCCACCAATCCGTACAGAGGTTCCTCGAACTGCCGTTACATTTAAGCTTGCGGAAGAGCCCGGGAACTTGTCGACTAGGTTGCACGCGATGTCCGCTGCTCTTCCCGCAACTTGCCCTTACCAACCCTTAAGCGAGCCGGCAAGGCTTGCCTCCGACCGATTTAACCTTACGCGGCTTCTCGAGGCCAATATCGGACAGCAGGAGTTCCCCCAAAGCCAACAACTTGCCAACAAGTGCTCTCCAGTCAACTGACTGTACCAGTAGCCTCCAAACGAATCTCAGGTGCCTCGATCAAAGAACCTAGCGCGACGTATGATCAGATCGATATCGGCAACCCAAGTAGTTAGTGACGCCAGCGGAGTACCGTGCCAGCCAAAATTAAAGCCACCTTGGCTCAATGCCCTGTTGTTGATGAACGTTAAGAATTAATGAGCGAATATAACCACAAAATAAAACAACTAAATAAATGCAATTTACTGCTGATAACAATATTTGAGTGACACCAGCTGTTGTAATTTCTAACATTCGACCATAATATTTATTTACATTTGCTTGTCGCTGAGGAG
This sequence comes from Schistocerca americana, assembly GCF_021461395.2. NCBI lineage: Eukaryota > Metazoa > Arthropoda > Insecta > Orthoptera > Acrididae > Schistocerca > Schistocerca americana. The sequence continues at coordinate 336,001,320 of NC_060126.1, read as the reverse complement.
AAGTTCAATAAGAAATACGAATAGAAAATACTAAGAATAACTAAGTACTAAATGGATGCGATAGAAAGCAGTGTTTGCTTTTTACATGCAACTGCACTAAGGCCACAGTAATCTCTAACTGTATTTTGAGATTATAATTGCACTTCGCAGTTTGTGTAAGCACTTGAAGCCATATTTCTGTATGCACTTTCAGCCGTATTAGCAATAGGCAAATCACATTTCTAGGCGACAGTGAGAAATATGTTTGTCGCTTAGTAAATTATATTTGTTTAGGAAAGTCAGCTTGTATGACGGGCAGAGGTATTGAACTACTGCAGTTGTCGCCGTTGTTATCTGTGTACAAATTATCCAGTTAATAACTTCTTTAAAACAATAAAATTGTAATTGTAGTAAATTAATGTGAAAAGTGTCTCTTATTCGTGTTGTAAATGGAAATGTCGTGTGACTAGGACCTCCCTTCGGGTAAACCGTTCGCCGAGTGCTAGTCTTTCGATGTGACGCCACTTCGGCGACTATTCGTGTTTCATATGCCGAACAGGCCACGGAGGCCCAACCGACCGGCCGCCGTGTGATTCTCTGCCCACAGTCGCCACTGGACGCGGAATGGAGGGGCATGCGGTCAACATACCGCTCTCTGGCCATATATCGGGTTACGAGACCGGAGCCGCTACTTCTAAATGAAGTAGCTCAACAGTTTACATCACAAGGGCTGAGTGCACCCCTCTTGCCAAGAGCGCTTGGCAGGCCGGATGACCATCCACCCAAGCTCTAGCCCAGCCCGACAGCGCTTAACTTCGGTGATCTGACGGTGACCGGTGTTACCACTGCTGCAAGGCCGTTAGCGTTTAATAAGTTAGCTTCGTAAAATACAGGTATGAACCTCGGCATTCAAGATGCCTTTTTGCGTATGAGAAATAAATTTATGTATCGTGTTAAAATTTACCACAAATAATTCGTTCCAACGTAAAGTCTATGTACAGTGTAGAAACTGGTTAAAAAACTTTTCTGGCGAAATCTCATTCATGCCAAAACGAATGGTATGTTTCGAGAAAGAGGGACGTTGACTTGATAAATCATATATACGATGATAAGGTAAGTGAAAACTATTAACGAAACAGACTCTACAAATATTTACAGCTATTGGCCACGAGGCACGAAAATCTAACGTGTTAAATGTTGGAGAAGACCGTAAACCACATAAAGAATTAGACCTAGTGAATTAATTATTTTTGACGAGACATCTGTCCGATTACCCACTCGAGTTCTTCCACGTGGGGCAGTACTAATACTGAAATCTCCACTACCAGATCAGGTTTACTAGAAGAAAACCGGATGCCTCTACATCCCATTGGCGTTAAGCATCTAATGGACCGTGACGCGCCTTTTGAGATTTAGAAGAGCGTTGGCTTGACGTTCTGTTGCCGTTAGCTTGCAACCGCGCTTAATGTTGGTGTCAGTTTTACAACGTTCACTGAAGCGTATATTTCACCTTGCTTTAACGTATTGATTGGCATTATCTTTTAGATTCACTGTCGTTGCAGGCTTTTGTGAATTGCCACTGTTTCATCTTTGAGATATCATATTTGATCAATAGTGGGAAAGTGACGAGCGACACTGCTTTGTGGTCAGCATAACGAACTCAGTTTCCGGAGCACGACTACACAAACCCACTTCCACCCACCACTTTAAATATTCTGTTGCTTCTCTGAAGCGGTGAAGGCAAATGATGGGATCGTTCGTTTGAAAATGATTCATATAATTTCCTTCCAATCCTTCACAGAATTCTATCTAAAGCTCCATCGTCACTAGCGACCACGTCGTTGCTTAATTTTATTCCTCCTCTTCCCCAACATTACTGCAAATACATCAATAATAGTCGAATAATTTCATGATCTGAACCAACGCAAATTCGGAATGTGATAAAGAGAAAGTATTTATTGAACCTAGTAGGCAGTTATAGAGAGTCACCACTGAAGAGTATGTATGGCCAGTGCGCTTTGCTGTTTTGGTATTGTGGTTAGTTTTCTGTGAACCAAGGAAATATCCCTTGACTAACACACATAGTCAAGCAGCACGTATCTTCTATAATTTCGTACATATGTATTCGATAGTGAACAGTCTCACATGAACGGAACAGTGTGCATTCCTTTCATGAGGATAGTTACAAATTATTAAACATCAATATGCCTGCAACACACTATCGATTACTTTGTTAAGATTGTCTGGTGTACATAGAGTGTCTGGGGTATAAGTGGAGTTATTGCAATATTATTGGTACCTTAATATGTACCCACTTCAGTATGTTAGTTTGTTTTCTGTCAGTTTAATAGTCTTCAAGCATCAAGTCATGTAATTTACTACATCATGCTTTCTGCACGGCCATAATGGCACCACTAAGTGTGCTACGCTTGCCAATATTGACTAACCATTTTGAGTTCCCGTGCCCACACTTCGGTCTCTAGGCTCCTGCCACGGGGAAAATAACAGTTAATGGCTCTTCCCACATGTACTTGAAGGTACTAACCAAGTTAACAACGTACTACTCGTCATTAGTCTGCAGATGAAGTAAATACTGGTGTAACGTTATCCACTACACAGTCCTCAGTCACCAATAAAAGTATCTGCACTTATACCCCCTTGCCGGCCGCGGTGGTCTAGCGGTTCTAGGCGCTCAGTCTGGAACCGCGCGACTGCTACGTTCGCAGGTTCGAATCCTGCCTCGGGCATGAATGTGTGTGATGTCCTTAGGTTAGTTAGGTTTAAGTAGTTCTAAGTTCTAGGGGACTGATGACCACAGTAGTTTAGTCCCATAGTGCTCAGAGCCATTTGAACCATTTTGAACTTATACCCCAAAGAGCTGTATTTTCAAGTGCGCATCGCTCAACTAGGCTACTTTGCTATGGAACAGCCGGCCGAAGTGGCCGTGCGGTTAAAGGCGCTGCAGTCTGGAACCGCAAGACCGCTACGGTCGCAGGTTCGAATCCTGCCTCGGGCATGGATGTTTGTGATGTCCTTAGGTTAGTTAGGTTTAACTAGTTCTAAGTTCTAGGGGACTAATGACCTCAGCAGTTGAGTCCCATAGTGCTCAGAGCCATTTGAACCATTTTGCTATGGAACACGATTTGTAAGTGTGATCTGTTGTAAACTTAGAAGTTACAGAATTAATGTCCTCACTCTAACCAAGCAGAAGCTGTTATTATGTGTTTCCTTCCTTTTGTCCCTTCTTTTCTTGTTTACAGACTAGTAAAAGACACATAGCCCACTAATAGGAAGGGTGCAATCCGGAATCATATACTTATTTATGCTTCAATCAATACGGCCTGTTTTTATTGTACTGTACCTGGCAATTAACCAGCAGAGACCGCGAGACCGGTAAATAAAACAGTAAATCTTAATCTTGATATGAAACTTCCTGGCAGATTAAAACTGTGTGCCGTACCGAGACTCGAACTCGGGACCTTTGCCTTTCGCGGGCAAGTGCTCTACCAACTGAGCGACCCAAGCACGACGCACACCACGTCCTCACAGCCTTAATTCCGCCAGTACCTCGTCTCCTAATCTCGATATGAACAAACAAATGTCTAACGCAGTGTCCAAATCACTGCCGGCCACTCGCGAGACTCGAAACCTGGACGAACGTGCCAAAGTCGCGCACGTAGGCCCGAGTGACATCGATGCGATTACTCGACATGGGTTGGATGATCAAGTGTGATAGACTTATACGCTCCACCGCTGTACGTCCGACGAAGTACGTCATCTGGTCACGATCACATGCTCAACGCTTGTCATCCACTTTGGCGGTATTTCGTGACATTTGCAGCCCCATGTGTCTGATATCAAATTACTTGTCTCAGCGTCATCTAAGTCGCTTCAGGAGAACATTAGTAAGAATCAACCTCTAAACTTGCAGAGAATGGAGTAACGTAGAGAGCATCAAACCAGCCTGCGTAATGAAGACCACCAGCACGACGGCAAAGAACATCCTCCGCCATACAGCGTGCAAATGTCGTCGCTGGCGTTCAGGTAGACCGGGTCACCTTGCTGTGAGGGCTGGCGTCAGGGCGCCGCTGTATCACCGCTGATGTTTAAAACAGAAACAGGACACAGCCTCGTCAGGAAGCCGTCGCTGTGTATTTGTATTGCGGGGCCTCCTCGCGCTCGCGAACGCTCTCAAAGGCCGCCGCTGAGACGCTCGTTATTTCCCCCGCGACGCCGGCAGCCCGGCCTCGCCTCGCCTCGCCTCGCCTCACCACACCTCACCCGCCTCACCCCGCAGCTCAGCTCTGCCTGCTGCGCGCGGCTGAGCCCGGCTCAGCTCGCTTCCCCGTGTGTTATGCAGGCAGAGACAGAGGCCGCCGTCTGCGCCAGGCGCCTCGCCGGGCCTCGAGGAAGCGGCAGGTGACACCCATCACGTGCAGCACCGACACACGCGGCCCTCAGACAATGGCGTGCCTCGCACGGCGATTGCTTTCGCAGCCAACCACATCTGAAAAGCGGGGGCGTCGTGGACGGTCGCTCTGAGATTCACGCCATCGCCTCCGCTGTCTCTCGCACAGGCAAAAATTATTTAGTATTTTATCCAGCATCAGCAACCGTACTTCTATTTGTAGAAGAAATCGGCAACCGGTTGCACAAAGAAATTTTATTCCTTTTCCAGTCTCAGGCTACTAGTGACCTGCTTCAGAAGATCGTAAAGTAAAATGGTATATACTAATAACTTTCGCATAATTTACAAGTTAGGTGTAGGCAGCATATTCCTGTGCTCCTCTAAAATACGCGAACAATATGTAAAACAATAATGAATCCATTTCACTTCAATAGAAGAATACCACTGTGCTCATGCTTCCTTTCCTCTGCCTATATCTACATCTACATGATTACTCTGCAATTCACAGTTATGTGCTTGGCAGAGGGTTCATCGAACCACTATCAACATGATGAAGTCTTCTCTGGTTATCAGCCGAGTCAAGGCGACTCTTCGCCTGAAGATAACAAGTAGAAAACTTGTTGAAAGGTTGGCGCAGGGTGACGCCTTGACTCGGCTGATAACCCGAGAAGACTTCACTATCGACATTCGCCACGCATCCACCTTCAACACTCTATCGTTCCTCTCTCCTACAGCGCGCGTCTAAAACGAACACTTAAATCTCTCCGCGCGAACTCTGATTTCTCTTATTATGATGATCGTTCCTCCATCTGTAGATGGGTCCAACAAAATATTTTCACAATCCCAAGAGAAAATTGGCGATTGAACTAACCTGTCGCATTGAAAAAAGCATATTTTCAATGTCGCCGAACCCAATTCGCGTATTATAGCCGCAGCACTCTCTCCCCATTTTTGCGATAATACAAAAAGAGTTGCCCTCCTTTGTACTTCTTCGATGTCCTCCGCCAATCTTACCTGATGCGCATCCCACTCCGCACAGTCGCGCTCCAAAAGAGGGTCGACAATTGTAACGTAAGAAGTCTCTTTAGTAGACGTACTGTATTTTCTACCTGTTGCTCCAATCAATCGCTGTCTTTGGTTTGTTTCCCCACGACATAATCCACGTGATCGTTCCAATATAAGTAATTCGAAATTGTAATCTGAAGTGTATAACTGAATTTACTGCCTTTAGTGTGTTTTATCCTGTAACCAAAATTTAACGGATTCCTTTTAGTACTCATGTAGATGACTCCCCACTTTCCCTTATTTATTGTCAGATTTACAGAGACAGTTTGTCTAAGTAATTTTGCAGTTAGTTTCGATCGTCTAATGAATTTAGAAGACGTTAAATGACAACATTACCTGCAAACAAAATAAGAGTACTGCTCACATCGTCTCCTAAATCGTTTATGTAGATCAGGATCAGCAGAAAACATATAACATTTCCCGGGAGAACGGCAAGCTGTAGGTAATTTCTGATAATATTAGCCACTGACTGGGAACTTGAGGAGTTGGGACCTGGATAAACTGAAAGAACCAGAGGTTGTAGAGAGCTTCAGAAAGAGCATTAGTGAACGATTGACAAGAATAGGGGAAAGAAATACAGTAGAAGAAGAGTGGGTAGTTTTGAGAGATGAAAGAGTGAAGGTAGAAGAGGATCAAGTAAGTAAAAAGACGAGGGCTAATGGAAGCCCATGGGTAACAGAATAGATACTGAATTTAATTGATGAAAGGAGAAAATATAAAAATGCAGTAAAAGAAGGAGGCAAAAAGGAATACAAACGTCTCAAAAATGAGATCGACAGGAAGTGCAAAATGGCTAAGCAAGGATGGCTAGAGGACAAATGTAAGGATGTGGAGGCGCATATCACTGGGGATAACATAGATACTGCCTACAGGAAAATTAAAGAGACCTTTGGAGAGAAGAGAATCACTTGCATCAATATCAAGAGCTCAGATGGAAGCCTAGTTATGAGCAAAGAAGGGAAAGCAGAAAGGTGGAAGGAGTATACAGAGGATCTATACAAGGGCGATGTTCTTGAGAACAATATTATAGAAATGGAAGAGAATGTAGACGAAGATAGGAGACATGATAGTGCGTGAAGAGTTTGACAGAGCACTGAAAGACCTAAGTCGAATCAAGGCCCCGGAAGTAGGCAACATTCCATTAGAACTACTGACAGCCTTCGGAGAGCCAGGCCTAACAAAACTCTACCATCTAGTGAGTAAGACGTATCAGACAGGCGAAATACCTTCAGACTTCTATAAGAATATAATAATTCCAATCCCAAAGAAAGCAGGTGTTGACAGATGTGAAAATTACCGAACTATCAGTTTAATAAGCCATGGTTGCAAAATACGAAGACGAATTCTTTACAGACGAGTGGAAAAACTGGTAGAAGCCGACCTAGGGGAAGATCAGTTTGGATTCCGTAGAAATGTTGGAACGCGACTTACCTTAGAAAATAGATTAAGGAAAGACAAACCTACGTTTTTTAGCATTTGTAGACTTAGAGAGAGCTTTTGACAATGTTGACCGGAATACTCTCTTTCAATTTCTGAAGGTGGCAGGGGTAATATACAGGGAGCGAAAGGCTATTTACAATTTGTACAGAAACCAGATGGCAGTTATAAGAGTCGAGGGGCATGAAAGGAAAGCAGTGATTGGGAAGGGAGTGAGACAGGATTGTAGCGTCTCCCCGATGTTATTCAATCTGTATATTGAGCAAGCAGTAAAGGAAACAAAAGAAAAATTTGGAGTAGGAATTAAAATCCACGGAGAAGAAATAAAAACTTTGAGGTTCGCCGATGACATTGCAATTCTGTCAGAGACAGCAGGGACCTGGAAGAGCAGCTGAACGGAATGTGCCGTGTCTTGAAAGGAGGATATAAGATGACCATCAACAAAAGCAAAACGAGAATAATGGAATGTAGTCGAATTAAATCGGGTGATGATGCGCGAATTAGATTAGGAAATGAGATACTTAAAGTAGTAAGTGAGTTTTGCTATTTGGGGAGCAAAATAACTGATGATGGTCGAAGTAGAGAGGATATAAAAAGTAGACTGGCTATGACAAGGAAAGCGTTTCTGAAGAAGAGAAATTTGTTGACATTTAGTATTGATTTAAGTGTCAGGAAGTCTTTTCTGAAAGTTTTTGTATGGAGTGTAGCCATGTATGGAAGTGAAACGTGGACGATATATAGTTTAGACCAGAAGAGAACAGACTCTTTTGAAATGTCGTGCTACAGGAGAATGCTAAAGATTAGATGGGTAGATCACATAACTAACGAGGAGCTATTGAATAGAATTTGAGAGAATAGAAATTTTGGCACGACTTGACTAGAAGATGGGATAGGTCTGTAGGGCCTATTCTGAGGCATCAAGGAATCACCAATTTAGTACTGGACGGCAGCGTGGAGGGTAAAAATCGTAGAGGGAGACTAAGAGATGAATACACTAAGCAGATTCTGAAGGATGTAGGTTGCAATAGATATTGGGAGATGAAGAAGCTTGCACAGGATAGAGTAGCATGGAGAGCTGCATCAAACCAGTCTCTGGACTGAATACCACAACAACAACATTAGCCACTAATTGAGAATTACTTCTCCACGTGTTGCAGTTACAGCTTCAAGCCCCATGATGAGCTTCACACTTCGTTTTCGTCACCAGATTCCCCAATAACACGCTAATGGCCTCGCTACAGCTGTTCCCGAGATTAGTTCCCAAATTTTGCATCCATTAGGATTCTTATTAGGGATACTTTTTATTGCAGTACTTACGGAGGTTTAGGTTTTTGTTAATGCCTCATGGCAACTATAGATACGTAATTTTTTGTTTTATCATTGAGCTCAAGTTGTGCATGTCTTTAGCTGATTAACTCCTGTTCTGGGTATCTGCACTTGTTCTTTAGTTTCCTTATACTATTATTGTACCTGGACTACGAACCAGAGATAAGCATTTACTAGATCTATTTGCATTACTGGATTCATTATTATTTTACGTATTGTTCGTGCTTTCTCTACCATCATAACAATATAATATATACATCTTACTTTTGACGCTCGCAAATAATGGGATATTTACATGTATCTGTCCGCCCCGATACCTGAGTGGTCAGCGTGGCGGTCTGTCACGCCAAGGGGCGCGGGCTAGATTCCCAGCTGAGTCAGCCATTTTCTCCGCTCAGGGACTGGGTATTGTGCTGTCCTCATTATCATTTCATCATCATCAATGGAAGGCAACGGGAAACCACCACTGGAATCACTTCCCTAGTCACTCAAGCGGGGACCTCTCTGGCGAGGCTTCACCCATGACGAGGTCTGCCGTAATGCAGAACACAAAGTTCTACATGTATCTTTAAAGTTTAAACGTCTGGTTCTTAAATTTTTATATTCGTATCTAACTTCTACTTATTTGTGGTATATATTCCTGTACAGCCTTCTGAAGAAGGGGACTAGGTGCCTGAAACCGGCAAGGGAAGAAAATTTTTGTGGAATTGGTTCCTGATTTTTTTCTACAAAATGAAACAGTTTTTTTTTTTCCTTATCGAAGGATTTAGAGTGCACTTTCCCATTTGTTTGAAATCAAAACAGGGTTGAGATATGGGTATGAATTATTGACATTGGAATTTGAGAAAAGTAAAGAATGTTTCGATTATGTGAGTCTTCCAGAACCCCACTTGTGTGTCATAGATCTTCCTAATTTGTCAGTATGACGCTAACGGCTAGCAGAAACGGTCGTTTCTTGTTTAACTGTGCGATTTTACCATGCGTATAAAAATTAATGTTCCCATCAATGGTGATAGTCATAGGGTAATGCGGTTTCAGAATACAAGTAAAGTGTACCCTATTGAAATTTTCAAACAGTTACCTATAGTTTCTGAGAATGACATGATTAAAAGCTTCATTTTCGAAAACGGCGCATCGCTTCTAATGGCATACGAGCGAATATTCTTGATGACGCACAAGGAGGCCGATCTCATTTGTGATTCAATAAAATCTTCTCCGTTTACAAGCTACCCCACTTCGTATAAAACACTGGAGCTTTCAATAGCTGTCTCCGCCATCGTCGTCTGGAGTTAAAATTGCTGACTGTGCGGGCTGGCATTGTGTTCTGCTTATACAGAGGTAACTCGGTCCCGCGGCGCACGGAGCTACCACCAGCTGCACAATTTGCCTTCCGCACTTGCGTCACTCTGGCCCTCCCTGGAAGGTTCCAGAGGCTGCCATTGCAACTACATAAGCAGAACACCATGACAGCCAAAGTAGTCAGTAATCTGAACTCCTGACGTCGACGGCGGAGGCAGCTACCGAAAGCTGAAGTGTCTTATTCGAAGTGACACGGCTTGCAAACTGAGGAAATTTTATTGAAGCGTGCCACCGCAATGTACTCAGAGGACTCCTTTGCGAATAATGAACTCAAACCAATGGCGACTTAAGTTATTTTTCATTTTGCCTTTTTCCAAGCGGTTTTAATTCTTATAAATGAATTTCTCAAGTCTGCTGCGATAGGTTCTCTGAAAAAGTCAGTCATTTGAACTATTCACTAATTCCAGAGACAACATAGAATGTACCTCGAGGAATGATCAAGATTCAGGGACGTGACGTGAACGATCATTTGAAGCAAAAAACCTTCATGCGGAGTAATGGCTTATTACGAACATTTTCTGGGATATAGCACATATCACACAAAGAGCTACTTATTTTCTGCATTATTCAATACATTGTCCGGTTTACAAACAGTACAGATGTACAACAAAAAGGTTCAAATGGCTCTGAGCACTATGCGACTTAACTTCTGAGGTCATCAGTCACCTAGAACGTAGAACTAATTAAACCTAACTAACCTAAGGACCTCACACACACCCATGCCCGAGGCAGGATTCGAACCTGCGACCGTAGTGGTCGCTCGGTTCCAGACTGTAGCGCCTAGAAATGCACGGCCACTACGGCCGGCAGATGTACAACAGTTATTAAATATTCCAACAGGCATTTTACAAAGCCGATCGTTGTGGCTGAGCGGTTCTAGGTGCTTCAGTCCGGGAACCGCACTGCTGCTACAGTCGCAGGTTCGAATCCTGCCTCGGGCTTGGATGTGTGTGATGTCCTTAGGTCAGTTAGGTTTAGTTAGTTCTAAGTCTAGGGGACTGATGACCTCAGATGTTAAGTCCCATAGTGCTCAGAGCCATTTGAACCATTTTACAAATCATCAATAGAAAAAAAACGTATCTTTAACAAATTAATCTCTAAGCATTGTCCTGCACATCTCATTGGAGCTGTTATACACTTCAAAATAAATGTTTGACCGTCACACAGCCAGCATCAATACATTTGTGCGCTTTTGGGAGAACATGTTGTCTTGCTTGTCCGACTGCCTCTGCACGTTCCGTAATTAGGGCAGAAGCGTTCTCGATGCGACCAAACAGCTTACGTCGTATTCACCTTTCGTTTGTACTGCTCAGGCTTCATCCAACCCATAAAGTAAGATCTAATGGTGTCATATCTGGTGATCATTGTGGCCAGTTAATTGTACTGTCACCACCAACCAGAGATTAGGGTAAGTATGGTTTAGATATTCCCACACACGAGTGATTAAAGACGAACTAGCCCCGTCAGACTGGAAGTAAATTGCAGTCCGCTTTGCTGAAAGAATGTCCTCAAAGATATCACAGCTAACCCCGGCGGAGGTTCGAGTCCTCCCTTGGGCATGGGTGTGTGTGTTTGTCCTTAGGGTAACTTAGGTTAAGTAGTGGTTGGTTCAAATGGCTCTGAGCACTATGCGACTTAACTTCTGAGGTCTTCAGTCGCATAGAACTTAGAAATAATTAAACCTAACTAACCTAAGGACATCACACACATCCATGCCCGAGGCAGGATTCGAACCTGCGACCGTAGCGGTCACGCGGTTCCAGACTGAAGCGCCTAGAACGACACCGCCACACCGGCCGGCCGGTTAAGTAGTGTGTAAGCTTAGGGACTGATGACCTTAGCTGTTGGGCCCCATAAGATTTCACACATATTTTTGAACAAAGATATCATGAACGATTTTTGCAAAAATTGAAGATAACATTCTCTCGTGATTCGCTCCTCTAAAATGACTCGGACTACCAACATGCTATCACGCTGCACAATACATTAAATGGAAAACGAACTTCGAAATTGGTTTCCACTTCAACGTGTAGATTTTCCATCTATGGACATTACGTGCGTTGTTGATTACATTCCGTGCAAACGCGACTTCATCAGTAAATTGTATAACTGAAACCGAATGTCAGTTGTCATTTAAAAGATATTAAATTTAAGTCGTGTGGCCAAAGTGAAGATAGTGGACACGCTGTATGTGAAATGGGCACAACTAATGTTGGCTACACACAGCTGCGTACGGCATTGATACGAGAAGACCCGTAATAGGAGCACGCCGCTCCATTTCACCAAGAGTTGCTGTTTTTGCAGATGTTGTTGCACTATATGTTCAGAAGGAAAATGGGAAAAATACCTGTTTCACTGAATGTGCTGGAAACTCTACTACACACTCTACGGCCAGTAATTCGAGTTGTCGAAAGGTCACGAAAGTATTCTTCGACAGCACCAACGGCAACACCATCGTGGAAGACGTAAACATATATCATATTTTTATATTCTTCATTATACAAGTTGCACGTGTTGCTGGACGCGATCTGATCCTTACTCATAAATGAGAATTTTTTGAGCCAAGATCAAGTGCTGAAATATTTTTATTTACTGAATGCCCGATTGGACAGGTCTAGCTGTCATCTTCGGATCTTCTACACCTGTTGAAACCAGCCACTGACGAAATGAAAGAATTCACGAACGAGATTTTGGCAAGAAAAATTAATATTTATCACTATACCTCATTAGTGTTGATGTATGGTATTAGAGGTTGTACAGAGTTTCAGGGAGAGCATAAGGGAACAATTGACAGGAATTGGGAAAAGAAATACAGTAGAAGAAGAAAGGGTAGCTTTGAGGGATGAAATAATGAAGGCAGCAGATGATCAAATAGGTAAAAAGACAAGGGCTGGTATAAACCCTTGGGTAACAGAAGAAATATTGAATTTAATTAATGTAAGGAGAAAATATAAAAACGCAGTAGATGAAGCAGGCAAAAAGGAACACAGAAGTCTCAAAAATGATATCGACAGGAAGTGCAAAATGGCTAAGCAGGGATGGCTAGAGGACAAATGTAAGGATGTAGAGGCTTATCTCACTAGGGGTAAGATAGATACTGCCTACAGGAAAACAAAAGATACCTTTGCAGAAAGGAGAACCACTTGCATGAATATCAAGAGCTTTGATGGAAACCCAGTTCCGAGCAAAGATGGGAAAGCAGAAAGGTGGAAGGAATATGTAGAGGATCTATACAAGGGCGATGTATTTGAGGACAATACTATGGAAATGGAAGAGGATGTAGATGAAGATGAAATGGTAGATACGAGACTGCGTGAAGAGTTTGATAGAGCACTGAAAGACCTGAGTCGAAGCAAGGCCCCCGGAGTAGACAATATTCCATTAGAACTACTGACAGCCTTGGGAGAGCCAGTCCTGACAAAACTCTACGATCTGGTGGGCAATATGTATGAGACAGGCGAAATACCCTCAGACTTCAAGAAGAATGTAATAACTCCAATCCCAAAGAAAGCAGGTGTTGACAGATGTGAAAATTACCGAACTACCAGTTTAATAAGCCACAGCTGCAAAATACTAACGCGAATTCTTTACAGACGAATGGAAAAACTGACAGAAGCCGACCTCGGGGAAGATCAGTTTCGATTCCGTAGAAATGTTGGAACACGTGAGACAATACTGACCCTACGACTTATCTTAGAAGAAAGATTAAGGATAGGCAAACCTAATTTTCTAGCAGTTGTAGACTTAGAGAAAGCTTTTGACAATGTTGATTGGAATACTCTCTTTCAAATTCTGAAGGTGGTAAAATACAGGGAGCGAAAGGCTATTTACAATTTGTACAGAAAGCAGATGGCAGTTATAAGAGTCGACGGGTATGAAAGGGAAGCAGTGGTTGGGAAGGGAGTGACACAGGGTTGTAGCCTATCCCCAATGTTATTCAATCTGTATATTGAGCAAGCAATAAAGGAAACAAAAGAAAAATTCGGAGTAGGTATTAAAATCCATGGAGAAGAAATAAAAACTTTGAGTTTCGCTGATGACATTGTAATTCCGTCAGAGACAGCAAAAGACTAGGAAGAGCAGTTGAACGGAATGGACAGTATCTTGAAAGGAGGATATAATATGAACATCAACAAAAGCAAGACGAGGATAATGGAATGTAGTCGAATTAAGTCGGGTGATGCTGAGGTAATTAGATTAGGAAATGAGACACTTAAAGTAGTAAAGGAGTTTTGATATTTGGGGAGCAAAATAACTGATGATGGTCGAAGTAGAGAGGATATAAAATGTAGACTGGCAATGGCAAGGAAAGCGATGGCAAGGAAAGCGTTTCTGAAGAACAGAAATTTGTTAACATCGAGTTAGATTTAAATGTCAGGAAGTCATTTCTGAAAGTATTTGTATGGAGTGTAGCCATGTATGGAAGTGAAACGTAGACGGTAAATAGTTTAGACAAGAAGAGAATAGAAGCTTTCGAAATGTGATGCTGCAGAAGAATGCTGAAGATTAGATGGGTAGATCACATGACTTATGAGGAGGTATTGAATAGAATTGGGGAGAAGAGAAGCTTGTAACACAACTTGACTAGAAGAAGGGATTGGTTGGTAGGACATGTTCTGAGACACCGAGAGATCACCAATTTAGTATTGGAGGGCAGAGTGGAGGGTAAAAATCGTAGAGGGAGACCAAGAGATGAATACACTAAGCAGATTCAGAAGGATGTAGGTTGCAATAGGTATTGGGAGATGAAGAAGCTTGCACAGGATAGAGTAGCATGGAGAGCTGCATCAAACCATTCGCAGGACTGAAGACCACAACAACAACAACATGGAATTAGGCCAGCGCGTGTATAAACCGATGCTTCTCTCTAACATAGTGTCAATCCTTCGTGCGTCCAACGTACTAGTTTAATGGAGAAAGACATTGAGAGCGAAGAGGTTGAAAGCAACGAGGTAGGTTGAGCTTCAATAAAAGAGTAAAGAGGCCGGGTGGGTAAGACATCTACGTGGGCGACACTCACTCAAAAACGATGTACGAGCATGTATTCTCTATATCGTAAACCATTCGGAACAGGGCACTTGTCCATATGAAAGCTATTGCTTCAATTGGGCGTTCCTGGCGTATACCTATATATTGACTATTTCACCTGGGACACCCTCACAGTGTCTGTGGAATATGTTCTCACATCTGGATAAGGTGGTACTACTGGCATTTGTTTGCATTTCAGATGACAAGTATCAAGAATAACGTTCTGTCTTTGTTGTTGTTTCATGAACTGCATTGTAAAGTCTTCGCAAACATGGCGCGGTTCAGTAATCGAAACCTCAAGGAAAATTTATAACTAACATTATTGATATTCATCTTATAATATAACCGTCAATCCTGCTAAGTGTGGTTTATGAGCAGACTCTGGCACCAAGTGGACCTGAGAGCCATAAATCTGTTCAATTCCGTGGTTAACTCACATTGATTCGGTGTACGACGTTTAGAACATTTTTTCACTAAATCACGTCAGTATCAGTCAGCTCACTGAAACTTCGTTCATATAATGTTGATGACAGGTTTTGGTGGGCTGTATTTACATGTACAAACACGCTCTGATCATTGGCCTATGCACCAACAGATGATAGCTTTTGGTGGGCTGTATTTACGTGTATAAACACGCTCTCATCATTGGCCTATGCACCAACAGTCTGCTCCTTTAGGGAATAACCCATGTAAAGCTTTAGTGTCTACAGGCAGTTTATTTTCTTACTCCACGTTTGGTAAATGACTCCACAGTTTCATGTTCTCTAGAAAATACAGTATCAGTGCTATAGCATTCGTAGTAACCGGGAGCGAGGAGAATACAAATTGACCGGGACCAGGCAAGCTAGAGAAAGGACGATAGCTGAAGAGTGGTCTGGGAGCTGGAAAATCCGTCCCTAAGTTCCGGGAGTTCATTACAGAGTTGTCTCTCCGCAAACGTACCTTTCTGCCGTATGATGATCACAGTCATGTGAGCTACTAGATATCAGTGTTTTAAATTATCTACCATTGTTCTCAGTTAAAAATTTTTGGTCGGTTTTATTATAACGTATCATAATTAAAAGATCATGGTCAACGATGGTAAAAATGTTATGGTTCCAAGCAAAATTACCAACGTGTAGAAACCATTTTTACATAAAGTTTCGAACGTTCCCACCATGCTACCCTCAATCTCATTATGGTGCTGGTGGCATGAAAATAAAATTTACATTTTATATACAAGGTGTATGGCTTGGGTACACTAATTGTTCTGTTGCTGACAGGTAACAATATTTCACAGTAGCTTTGTTTCAGGTACAGAGAGTCTACGCTATGATGCAACTGGCACACCCGCGCAGTGTCGCGCATGCGCACGCAAGCTGCGCCACACACACATACACGAGCCCAGACTGGACAGTGAATTCCTGTGAGGACGCCCCGTCCGCTGGGACGTCGTCGGTTAAACAGCGACCACAGTGGGTGGGCGTGTCCGGGCCTAACTTCGTTAAATCCGACAAACCGTGGCCGCCGCTCGGAGCAAATTAATTGGCTATAACGGTGCCCAGTCGCCGTTACATTACGCCGGGGAGCCCCTCTTATTATTGTTTTAAGTGGCGGCAAGCACTTCTTTTTCCGAGTCCCCGTCGAGCGCGCGCTGTGAATTGCCTGCACTGCTGTCCGCGTTCTGTGAGGGCGGATTCGCTTGCATTCGACCATAGGAGCTGATCGAGTGACATACAGAGCTCTGTGATTCCCTTTTGTGTTGTTGTTACACACAAACAGTATCTCAATATCTTTCGGCTGTATTGTATAGAATTGTATTTCTATTGCCACGAAGTATTTCTCTTACGAATGGAAGAAATCCCTCTTCAGTTTTCGTGTGCCGACACTATCATTTTGTTAATCTGATAAATTGGCAGTTAGCGGATTTTGACCAAACAAATTGGAAACAGAGAAAGAGAAACGTATAATGATTGTTCCCCTCAAAATAGAAGGCTAGAAGTTTGGAATTTTAAGACCGTCATCGCTATAGCGTTTTTTATGGCAATTACTGCACTAGCGGTTTGAACCAAATATTGGGAACACGAAATATTGCGATTTTGAAGTGATTGGCTTTGTTAATTTATTCTACGACCGTGAGTTTGAAATAAATTAAGTGCGCCAATCTTGCTCGCAATGGCGAATCGTATGTCGTACGTAATATAGCAAGCAGACTCTGCGTAATTACTACAGTTAGTAGTTACCTCAGTGAAAGCCGTAAATGCGGCTAAGTTAATCACGTCCAAGCCGGCTAATTCTGACCATGAAACAAAACTCACCAACGCTTCCAAAGGATGTGCTGTTAGAATACATATGTCGCCTTAGTATGAGAAAAAATGAAAAATGCATTGCAATAATGTCTATGTGATGGTAATTATTACTAGCAAATAATTTACAAATTTATGTACTCCATACAGATTGACGCTCCAGACAGACGCTAGGAGGAGAAGAGATAAGGAAGTAACTTTAACCTATCCACTTCAATTTTTAAATTTTCTAACCTACCTGCCCGATCAAGGGATCTGACATTCCACGCTCCGATCCGTAGAACGCCAGTTTTGTTTCTCTTGATAACAACGTCCTCTTGAGTAGTCCCCGCCCGGAGATCCGAATGGGGGACTATTTTACCTCGGGAATATTTTACCCAAGAGGACGCCATCATCATTAACCATACAGTAAAGCTGCATTCCCTCCGGGAAAAATTACGGTTGTAGTTTCCCTTCGCAGTACCAGCACAGCAAGGCCGTTTTGATTAGTGTTACAAGGCCAGATCAGTCAATCAATACTGTTGCCCCTGCAACTACTGAAAAGGCTGCTGCCCCTCTTCAGGAACCACACATTTGTCTGGCCTCTCAACAGATACCCCTCCGTTGTGGTTGCACCTAGGGTACGGCTATCTCTATCGCTGAGGCATGCGAGCCTCCCCACCAACGGCAAGGTCCATATGGTTCATAGGGGGCAAGGGGGGGGGGGGGTAATTAGCACTGGAAAAAAAGGCAACTACAGGAGGTATAAAACATGAAGAGTGGTACCCAAACCAATTTAATGAAAGGATTATCACTGAAACTAGAGAATATATGAGGTACATAAGCAATATCCATAAGGTAAACAGAAATGAATAATTGCAGGAAAATCGAGGAGTGTGGGGGAATGTACAGTAAATGCTGTCTTTGAGACTGTAGTGGTATTGCAATTTAAAAAGTAAAAAGTTAATCAATATGCAAATATAAAAGGAGAAAACAGGTAAAACATTAACACTAAACTCAAAACTGTGCCCATGTAACAGTTTGCGTTAAATAAATGAACCAAGTAAAATAAAAACAGTACTTGATGAGACAACTGCAAGACGTATTAGGCTCGTTTCACACTGGGACACTTGTGGCGGTCACCGGTGACCGTCACCGGTGACTGTGGCGAACACTCCTGGGTCACTGGTGTCCCACACTGCAGCTGTTGCCAACTGATTAGTTGGTGAAATGGACTCGAGGGAGGAGGAACTGTTGTTAGTACTTGTAATGAGGAGGAGGAGGAGGAGGAGAATGAAGACAAAACGTTCATTACACAAACATCCACTGCTACGTGATCGGCTGGAGAATGGATTGTATTACACCCTTTATGACGATCTGAGACAATCTGAGAAGAAGTTTTTTCAGTATTTTCGAATGTCAAAAACTTCATTTGATGAACTACTGGAAAATGTGAAAGAAGCAATCACAGGAAAAGACACTATACTAAGGAAGGCTATCCCACCAGAGGAAAAACTTGCTCATACATTAAGGTAGGTACTGTAGTATTATTTTGTATTATTGAAAGCACATTTTACAGATTTTAACTGGTATTAATATACATTACAAAATATTGTAAAACTTTCACTGATAGTTTTAAGTTCATTGTTTCTCTGCCTGTGCTGTTGAAAGGTATATTAAGGACTCGTCACTGTACTCAGAGGCCGCTGGCGAGCACACAGCTGGTAACTGATCGGGCAACCTTGACTATCCTCCAATGTAGCCTTGAACTGTTCCATGATATGCACGGTCGTGATGCAGATCCCCCGTAGCGTAATTTGATACCGGCGCAAATCCTATTTGGGACGAAGAGGAAGCAGAAGCGCTGTAATATTGTTGGGCATTCATCAAATCTGATTTCACTTTCAATCTTGCATGACTGGGTAATTTTTTTTAATTCAGGTACTAAAGACTGCGTAAACAAGCTATCTTCGTCGGCTTGCTGTGATGAATTGTCTTTTCTGGCGTACGTTTCCTTCTAAATCTTATATAGGATGTCTTCTTCTTCAAGACTCTTCTTTTCATGTGGCCTTTTTTGCCGTCGCTCAGCAGTTTTTTCACGTGCCTCCTGCTCTAAATTTTCTCCTTCATGAAACTCGTTTCTGTCTTCATTATCATCGTTGTCAATACTAGAAGTAGTGTTCTTACAGTCAGTTGTTAGGAATCGCCGCTGATCGAAGTAGATATTCTTCTTCCTACCAGTTGCTGCAGAACCACTCTTTTCTGTTTTTTGCCTTAATAACTCTCTGGTATAACTGGACCTTAAGCTCTTTCATTTCCTTTGAAGGATTGTCTCTGCAACAAACAAAAACCACCATAGTATTGTAATGTCTAATATATAAAAATGAGTGTTTGTTTGGTTTTGTTCGTATTTTATGCGCAGCCGTACCGTTCATCCGATAGCGATGAAACTTTGTCACTTGCGCGAAAGTTATAGGCATAGTACAAATACTAACATTTATTAAAATTATAGTTGCCGGGTGTTTCAGCAGGTTATCTACAATGTCTACGTATGCGTGCGTGTGTATGCTTGTGTGTAACCTGCATAATTTTGTAGCTTTGCTCCATATGCTTTATCTTTTTTTTACAGTAACTTGGGGGCCGGATTATCCAAGATGGACTTACATTTCCAGTACAGAATTGGAGTATCAATTATCTCGTATATTATACGAGACGTTTGCTCTGCCATATGGCGTAAAATGAAGTAAAAATGTTTTCCCGACCTCTTGAAAGATCTATGGCTTGCCTCAGCTGAAGGATTCCGTAAGAGGGCCAACTTTCCTCATTGTGTGTGTGGAGTGGACGGGAAGCACATCAGAATTGTAAAACCCACTTCCAGTGGTTCACTCTACTATAATTATAAGAACTATTTTTCCATTCTGTTGTTAGCTGTTTGTGATTCAACGTACAAATTCTTATTTATAGACGTTGGAGCATATGGGAAATCGTCCGACTCAACTGTGTTTCGTAATACAGTGTTAAATAATAAACTACAAGATGGTACGCTAGATTTACCTGCACCAAAACAACTGTCATCGTTTGAAAGACCTATGCCATTCTTGTTAGTAGGAGATGAAGGTTTCGGATTGTCAAAATTCATTTTGCGCCCTTATGGTGGAAAGTATTTAGACATTAAAAAACGTGTGTTCAACTATACACTGTGAAGAGCTAGAAGGTACATCGAGTGTACTTTTGGAATTCTTGCAAACAAGTGGCGCATTTTCTATCTACCACAGGATGTTAAATTAGATTTGGCAGAGTCTATTGTGAAGACATGTTGCCTCCTCCATAACTTTCTGTGTGATCGTGATGGAATACAGTTTGAGGATACGTTAACTATTCAGGAATTGCAGGACATGTCACCTTGCTTGGTCCGTGGAGGAATTATTGCGAACAGTATCGGAGAAGATTTCGCAAACTACTTCATCAGCTCTGAAGGCGAAGTGCCATGGCAGCTGCAAAAAATCTAAGTGCTAGAAATGTTATGTGAACATTAATGTCGTTAGGCCTAAATGTTCACTGAAATTGTATTTGAAATGTGCAGTGTTCAATTATTACCATGTTAACTGTAACAAACCATACTGTTGCGTTCACTGAACTGATTAAAACTTGCAATTAAAATTATAACTACAATGTACTTTTTTGTATTACAGTTGTATGTACCTATTTGAACAGAACCCTAGCACGAGCACTGTTCTCATTCGGGTGTCAAAAACTTGTAAGTCAATAGTATTATGGTAAATAAATAAAATTCATTGTTATAGTAACAACATATGCGTAAATTATTGTTGTTTTGAATAATATTTTAACTGTATTTTTCGGACCATAAGGCGGAGCGCCTTATTATAGACTACGAAAAGACGTACCCTCAATTTTGTTATGAAAATGTTGAAATAAAACTATTTATTTTATTTTACTTTCATTCGCCCTGTAGGGGTGAGTACATGGTTTCTGCGCTCATCCATTTTGTCCATTATTCTCGCATTGAGACTGCATAACAGTACGCATGCTATTCGTAATGCAAAAGAAAAGGGGTGAGGGATACCATTCTCCTTGTAGGTTATTAACCTCCTAGCCTCGTACAGGGGTAGAAAATATATTTCGCTATTCTTGTGGTCCGAAAAATACGGTATTAAAGTGAGTAAAGAATATAGAACTTACCAATTTTGTTTCTTTCATCTATGCTCTTTTCTTCGAAATCAGGCACGACCTTCGTAATAATTTCTTGCCACGCTTTCATTTTCATGACTTTGTTACTGTAGTCATCGCTTTTCATATCCCAAATAACGGGACGACTTTCCACTTCACTTATAAATTCTTCTGTGTTGATGAACTCTAAACTCATGGCTGCACTGTGTGGATAACCACTGGGCTCAGCAACGGCTGCCTGTCTGTTGGCAACTCTGCACTGCTGTGTCTGTGATCGGTGTCCCAGTGTGAACACTCCAATACAAGCTAATGCATGTCCGGCGGTGACCGCAGCGAACACAGTGTCGGTGTCCGTCACATGTGGCGAGGGTGAGTCACTGCTGGGTCACCGTGACTCGGTGACTCAGTGCAGTGTCCCGGTGTGAATGCTCCAATTCAAACGAATGTATCTCTATCAGTGACCGTCATCGATGACCGTCACAAGTGTCCCAGTGTGAAACGAGCCTTAAACATGGAAAGTAATACATGTACCAGTTAAAAGATAAACTTAAGAATTGTGACTACAGTCTTTATGAATTACATATTCTATTTCAATAAAATAAAAGAAACTCAGTTAATACAGCAAAATGGGGAAATATGTGGGAATGGACAGTGTTTGAAGTGATGAGAAGCAGAGAGGATTATGTAATGTTTAATAAAGGGGAAGTATTAAACTGTGTCCGGTCATTTATGATTACATTGGTACTGTGAGCTAGATGTTTGTTATTTTACATGCTTTCCCGGATTTTGAGTTTTTGGTCTTTGTTTGTTAAGTGAAGGACTTGGGACACTGCTTGGTAGTTGTGACCCTCACTCAGTACATGCTGTGCAAATGTGAAGTCAGAATTCTGAAACCTACTGCTGGGTACATGTTCAGCCAGCTTAGTTTCTACGTCTCTGCCCAACTGAACAAAGTAAAAGTTGTGACATTCAGGACAGGTAATTCTGTGTATCCCACTGTAGGGTAATAACTGGATCTTATCTTTCCTACTGAAACTACTCTGAGCTGTAGCGTTCCTAACATAGTAGAAAACCCTACACTTGCAGGATTTCAGTGTTTTTGCTACATCCTGTGATGCCTCTCTTAGACATGGTAATGTACACCACTTCTTGCAGAAAGTGGAAGGGACAGAAGATAGGGCATAGAGGAGGGCTATAATTCTTTAGGTTTTTTTTCCTATGAGAGATGTGGTCAGTCAGGACAGGAATGGAGCCGTTGGTTGACACAATAAATTTTTTTTCTATCTTACTCTACTTTAAAATCATCTGTTGACTTGGGGACAGATATGAGATGGTTTATCATTGAGTGGAAAGTTGTGAGCTATGGGGTGTTGTGAGCAAGAAGGTATTACTGCGTCTGTAGTTGTAGTTTTTCTATGAATGTTGAAACAACATGTCTGTGTACGGATGTCAAAGGTTAGATCTAAGACATTTATGGATTTGTTACCGATAACCATTGTGAACCGCACAGTTTTATGTTGACTGCTTAACTTCTGCAATAATGTGTTGGGCTGTCTTGTAGTACCAGTCCACATACACAGCACATCATCTACGTATCTAAACCAATATTTAATATTTGCACTCAGAGGGTCTTTTTTCAGAAAATATTGTTCAAAATGGATTATGAATATTTCAGCCAACAATGGACTAAGAGAAGAACTCATAGCTAAGCTCTCTAATTGTTTACAAAAAGTTCCTTGGAAATGGAAGCAGTGTTTCGCTAATCATGTCTGAGTGGCCAGACTGAAGATATTCAATTCCATGGGATTGACATTTGACCCGTACATCAACTCTGTCGGTATATAAATTCATTCCGCTACTGGTATGTTGGAAAACAAACTGAAAATATCAGAGGATATTAATTTATCTTATTTACAAGGCATACTGAGTTTGAAATATAATGCCTTGGTTTGAAATTAGTCTTGTTCTTAATTAAGTAGCTCATTTTACTAGCTACTTTGTAAAATGGAGCAGTGAATGATAATACATTTGGACGGATAGGAACACATTTTTATGTAGTTTAATGTAGTTTAGGAAGCATATAAATCCTAGGAGGCACTGCATTGAAATTAGGTAAGGTGTCACTTCAAAATCTGACAATATTCATTAGCATGGATTCATAACATTTAGCATCATATGTGAATAATTTAGTGGGGCCTTTAGGAAGGACTTCGAAGCATGTGGTACTCAGGAAATAATTAACTTTATCCAAATAATAAAGTTTGTTCAAAAGTAGAATGCTGTTGCCTTTATCAGATTTTGCGGCCGTGATATCTTTTTGTCGTAAGTTCTGTTTAAGGGCTGGAGGGTGTGGAAATCGGTAGCCTTTGGTATGTTATACTCAAATCTGCTTTCTTACTTTAGTTCAATATCAACTAAATATTTTGCGGTGATGTTTCTCATTAGAGCATATTCAGTATCTACTTTTATGGTTTTTCTGATGGAGGATGGAAGGAGAACATTTAACACCTTTCTCAAGCACTTTTTGATCATTCGGCGACAGAGCTAGGTTCGATAGGTTAATTACACATTGGAGAAACTTTCGTTTATAATTTGAGGTTAGGGGTGCACTCACTTTACTAGTAATACGTAATTTCTTCTTCTGTCGCAAAAATATATCATGAATAAGAACACACACCCTTTGACGAACTTCATGATCAGAAATAACATTTTCCTTTATTCATTGAGTCTCTTTTATTTCATTCAAATTGTTTATGTAACTCAGTTAGACTGTAGTTACAATTGCTAAGTTTTCATTTAACTGATACTTTCATTACATCCCATGTTTAATACCTCTTGAGGTTCTCTCATTAGGTACTGCTTTTATTTTACTTGGTTCATTTACTTAATGCGAACTGATACATAGACACAGATTTGAGTTTAGTGTTAATGTCTCCTGTAGAACAAAAGCAGACTAGCGCTTTTCATTCATTATAATGTTGTTCTACCCAACACCGATGGAAGACTTAGTCAACACGAAAAATGATTCTATGATATTTTTTAAGACTTACTATAGAATGTTTTCATGATTGTACAATCCTATGTGCAGTTTATTTAAAGCTCTTGTTGCTTATGTTCCTTACTTTTTGTTCATAACTGTGTTAATAAGTCAAGTTTGTTTTATGACAGGTACTATGCAGTGTCTCCCTCGTTGTAATGCGACGGTTTTGCTCTAGGCTAACTAAGGAATGATACTTTACTTACGTGTGGTTTTATTCCTCTTTTATTTCTCCAAATACCAGCTGTAACTTTATCCCAATTGATGTTTTAAGGACTTTTTGTGACTTTAAACAACTATATTCGCAGTGCCTTTTGATTTTTGACTGCTTATGCATTTATTTTGTTTGTATAACTACTGAAATGGGTCCATGACGTATTATATCATTGTGATATAATCTACATTTCTGTAATCTGACACTGTGTACGCCTATTTTATGGAATTCCGTGGAATATTTATGAGTGAAAACTGTTTTATGGCTGTTAACTGTTTGTTGAAATTTAGGTTCTTAGGCTCGTTGGCTTTTGTCTTTGACTACCTTGGTGGGTCACCGAGATTTTGTGCCATACTTCTTTTGATGTAACTTATATGTTTTTCATGCTTTAGTATTACTATACCAGTTTTCTTGTTGCGTACTTCGTCAATGTCATCTGGAGGACCTGACACATATTACGACAGCCGTCTTACTTGTACGCCAGTATTTTGTAGCAACTAGTCGCTGTCGCCACTTAGAAGTCGTCTTCTGTTCAAACGAGCACAGAAGTCGTCTTCTGTTCAAACGAGAACATCGACACAACCACACCACTTAGATGATAACGGCGTCGCTCAAGCAGGATTTTCGCTGGCACTACGACCTAGGAACAATATGCAATACCTAGCATGAATTTCTGCATGTCAGTATGTATTTCACATCCAGCCGCTGTCGCAGCTCTGGAATTCTTTTCTGCTGGATGGTGCGTATCCATATTAGTACGCCGACTCCGTGGGAACTATTAGCGTCACCTTCCCACGATCTTTGCTGGCGCACAGTCTGCGAGTTTGCCGTTAATCCTCACAAATGGCTATCGGTGTTCTGACAACATATTATGTTTGGTTATCTATTTTCTATACATATGTTTATCATAGATTGACGAAATGCCGTTTATAGCAGTTATTTTACATAATGTAATGAAACTATTTTTCCATTTGTTATTAGCTTTGTTTAACCTTTCTGTATCTACCTTATTGTAACAACTGTTTTACATACTATTACCTGCCTGGCAGTCGCTGACGTAATTCGGTATGCAGTGGAGGGAGCATGGCGTATTTAAGCGACAGCTGCATTGCGCTCCTTGGGAGTTGACGTTCACGGAATTATAACAGCCGCTCCATTTACCATGGAATACATTAAATTTTGTCAGCTTTTTTTTCATTATAAATTTCTTCCCAGGTCATCCCTTGTGAATTATTTCTCCTGGGGTCATTTGATTTCCATTGTGAGTATCCACACCGTAAAGCCCTATGTTCTTTATCTTAAGTAACTGAACTTCATGTACAGTCAAACTAGTACAATCGAAATTCGGAGCATAATTCGACGTTTCTCGCACGTACCATCATTATGTAGGTGTAAATAATTGCATGCCGGATTTTAGCTGTAAATAAGACTTACCAATCATTAGTGGTCCGATGGTAATCCCCGGTATTCAAATCAAACACTACGATGAAATAGTTTCGAACATCTAAGTCATAGATAAGAAAACTGAACAAGAAGATTCATACACACTTACACACAAACGAGCTCACGCGTGCACGCGCTTTCGCACGCACGCGCATACAAGAACCACACTAATAGTATCAGCATGCTCATGTCAGCCCTTTCACAAAAGATCTAAAGTAATAGGATTCAACGTAAGTAAGAAAGTGTGGTGAAAAATTGGTGTGTCGTTATCATAGAAACTAATAATTACTGTAGATAGTTTCAGATTTCAAACAGCTTCAGACTGGATAGCCAAAAGGTCGGATAAAAAGAATGGGAGTTATTATATTATGGGGACAATACATAGTTATTACAGTGGTCATCCACGCTGGAACTGAATGCGAACTAGTTCTCAGTTGACTGTAAAGTCAGTTTCAAAGACCTTCTATAGGTTCAGATGATATTGTAATTTACATGTTTTCTGTCCTTGAGGTATTATCCGCATCGCAGCTTCATTTCTGGTACAAGTGCTGCCATGCTGATTGTGAGGTGATTCTAGCATGTATCTACCTTGCTGCCTTGGAGATTTTTCGAACCTCATTCCATCTTTCATAGGTTCTACACACTAACTTGGATACTCCTTTGGTTACCTTTTCCCCCAAAGATTTTAAAAATTCCAAATTTGTGTTAGCGACGCCATTAGCGTTTCTTGATCGCACGTCTTTCAACTATATGTTACACACCGAGTACAGAGAATTCATGCCGTTGTAGAAAGCGTCAGGTCAACAGGGAATTAGAAGACTGCTGTACTGAGGGCAAGATTCACATTTGTCATCAACAGTCAAACGCAGTCCTGCCTCGACGCTTGTCATCCCGTCGACTTTCTCGGTTCTAATGGTCCCTTTCTATTCGGACGGAGTTCAAAGGAAATCTTTTAAGATGACATTAGGGAATGGTGTTACAAATAGAAACTGGAGTGAGGATTTCTTTGGACGGAGGACGCTGGATGTACTTTGGGTGGAAAGCCATTGGTAGATGTAGAAGTAGCTTCAGGGGTGTCACAGGGAATTGTGTTGGTTCTGTCGTTATTAAAGTTGTGTAATAAGGACTTGGCAGATGATATTACTGGTTACGTCCGATTTTTTTGTAGTCTATGCAATTACCTGCAGCAAAATATTGACGGAAGAGAGCTCCACAAATATTTAATCAGATCTTGATAAAATTTCAAGCTGGGGCAAAGAGTGGAAGTGTCCTTTAAGTATTCCGGAATGTAATATTGAGGAAACAAAACGGCAAAACATAGTATCCCATTAGTATCAATAAGCCACAACTGAAATAAATCATGTCATATAATTATATGTGTCGATTTGTCGAGTGGAATGATCAGATTGGTTCATTTGGAGGCATAGCAGGCGACAGACATCGGCTCATTGAAGGAAAACTGGAAAAACGAAGCCTGCAAAGGCGATTGCCAATGTGTGTGGAACACATGCCAGATAGGAATAACTGGGGATATTTAGAGTACAGAAAAAATGGCGACAGGAAATGTCATACGTTTGTTTGGACTATGAAATGCGGGAAAACCTGAACCGACAGATGCTTGAACGTGAATTATGATCATCCGTCGAAAGCCTAATTACAAAGATCCAGGAAGGAGTACATATTTCGGAATCTAGGAATATACTGCCGCCTCTTACGTAACTAATCACTGCGAACACAGAGACATTTCAGCTGTAGTACTCGCCGCGCTCCATATGACAGTGAAAGCGGTAGAAACCTAAATACGCAGAACAGTGGGAATCACCCACTCCAGTGCTATTCATAGCGGTCCGCAGAATTCAGAAGCAGATGTAGATGTTTCCTTTATTCCATATTCCAACATCATTGACATCGCGTGAGTCACCACTCCATTGCCAGTGCGGTGGTCGTTTTCCTTTGACAGGTGGCGTCGGTGTGCAACATAATTATTTAGCCATCCAACACGACGTGATGCGTCGGTGGCACAAGAAGACCATGGCTTCATTTGTGCACTCCTATTCGAGTGGTGTAAGCAGTTAATTCATTGAAAGTGAAGTCACCATCTTTGGCCGCTCCACTCAAAAATTCCGCCGTCTTTATTTCCATCCCTAAATCTACAAAAAACTCCTACCTCTTATAAACTCAGTGAAGTACTAAGCTGGGGTGCACCCCTCTTCATCCTCCCGGATAAAACTCAGAATCAACTGAAACCAAACCATTTACATACCGCACCTCAGTCTACATACCACTTTTCAGCTATCAAATTTTGAAAAAGCCTCAAAATTTGAAAGTCCACTTGCTCTCGCCTTCAGTATCCAACTGCCATCCACAGAACTCATTCTGTACCAGGCCATTCAGTTCCGTAAACTTCATATTTTCTGCTACACGCAGTGGCCCAATATTTTAACTAGGGAGCATCCAATTTCTAACACCAAGCCCAGGTACCCCACTGCACCATTTCACCCATGTCGATGCAACTAAATGTGTTTCTCATTCTCTGCTGTCATAAATATAACCTGGTCTCGCAACAACTATCAAATTTCTCACGAGATGCAAAGTTCGTAAGAGCCATGGCAACCACGTTATCCTCGGCCAATTCTTTCTTTTCAGCCGCCTCTTTGTGCCGTCCTTCACGGCCCCATTGTTAAAATCATGACAGCAATATCGAGGTCACAATGTCTATGTCTGTAAATTGCCGGAAGAACTCTGCTGCTTGTAAAATCTCAAAAAATAAATAAATAAATAAATAAAAATAAATAAATAAATAAAATAAAACAAATAAAATTGGCGAAGTTATTTTATAGCTGAAGTTATTTCACCTTTGTAGCTGTAAAAGTCGTAAATATTCTTCGTTTTATTTGATTGTACAGCTACAGGACTACGAACATCTCCGACAAAAGAGGAGATTCCACGATGGAAGAAGAAAAGAATATTGTTAAAAGGACGTCACGCTGCATTTTTTTCTTTCCTCTCTGGAGTACCACGACGAGTCTACCTATTGACGTATCGGCGTTTTTCGACGATCTCACGCGACTGTATTCCCCAATACTGTGCATCCTACGTTGTTTTCGACAGTAACCTACTGTGGGTCATTCATATCGTCTTAAATTGTGCACCTCATATGTTGAGGAATAAACACTTGAAGCCCCCAAGAGAAGTCTGCAGTGGTCAGATTTGTATTTTGTAGATAGTTGTTACTTTCTCCTACAGTATTTACTAATTAAAAAAGTAGTGAAATTACTGCATCGTACGGAATGTGAATTACGAACACTGAAGAAATGTAATTATAATAAATTCACTGAAATCATTCAAATTTACTACAGCATTGCACGAATGGTAGTGCCGTCTTTGTTTCAAGACGTTGGAGATATGCTCTGTGAGAAAAAAAAGACACAACCTGAAACTTCCTGGCAGATTAAAACTGTATGCCTGACTGAGACAGGAAATCGGGACCTTTGCATTTCGCTGGCAACAGTTCTACCGACTTTTTTTTCGTTGATATAATTTTGTTCAACATTGTTCGTTGAATTCATTCTGGGCGAACGTCCGATGACTCCCGTTCAGGTTCTTCGTTGATACCTTCACGCAGTTTTTTTTTTTTTTTTTGTTTTTTTTTTAATGAAATGAACGTCGACCGATTCACGCTCGCTTGCGTCTGACGTAATCTCAGGTGTACTTTTGCTGTCGTCGTAACTTATTTAGTGAAAATTACTTCGTGTGACAAGTCATATAAAGACGTTTTACGACAAGGATAAGTGATTGTTCGGTTCTGAAAACTGAGCTTACTGCCTGATATCACAGTTGGCCAATTCTTGCCAGAAGCACCAAGAATTATTTTGTCGGCAGCAAATATATGTGTAGAATATTAATTAGCTTGTAAGGTGAAAAGTAAAAGTTCGTAAGTTTGCAGCTACTATTACATTTTTTTCAGTGTTCTACGTTATCTTTTTAGCTAACTGGCCAAAACATTGAATGTATATCAAAATATTCCAATGGAGCGTAACTTACTGATAAAGCGTGCATTTCCGATTTTCATAATCCATTCGGAAGTACGATGTGAAACCCAAGTTTCTAGAATGCTTTTTTTACTCTCCTAATCTCTGCGCCATTCCTCAGAAGGACTCGGAATTAAATTGCAGCTATATCGACGACATATTTTTGTAGCGGCATAAATCATTTTCGTACGAGGCACGCGATAGTCCCTTCTCGGCGACGGCGTTGTTGCCCTGTTTTAGCTCATGCTCTAAGATTATTTGGCGTGACTGTATATTAATCGGAACATATTTCAAGTTCTCGCGTGCACCGCGTACAAAACAGCCAATATGTATGCGAAACTAGGCGGTCCTCCGTTTAACCCTTATTTCTTTTTCAAAACAAAGAGAGAGAGGTACGCAGCGCCGTTACGGCCTTCCCACGTCGTTGCGTCAGACATACGCCTGCGCGGACTAAGCTGCGGTCACGCGCGCTAGGCGTACGGCCGGAGTCTGGTTTTTGCTGTTTGACCCGCGCCGCTCCCAAGCCACGCAATCATGCAAATTGCTGGACTTGTACGTCGTGCCGCACTGCGCGAGCTGCGTCCCTAACTATTCCGATTTTCATACCGAAATAGATGGCATACCTACGCCGACGCGGCATCCGCATTCAGGTGAGTTTGCGCTGGGATTCGCTAGGCAAGCCGTCCTCGTCTGCAAACTGCGCTGCGTTGCTGCGACACTCAGTTTGAATTCCGATGTCCAGGATCGTCAGCACCGGATTGGCAACGTGACGTCGGACGTTACGGCAAACGCCACTGTCAACTGTTAATTACGTACCTCGTGGCACCAAATAGTCAAATTAGGGTTTCTAGCAGAACACTGCAGTGTTTCGCACTGCGATATAGAGAAATCTACTGTGGTGAGGGTTCACTGAAGCTAAAAGGAGTTTTTGTGATGTTAAGTGACTCCAGTTGATGGAATGCTGACATCACAGTTACAGAATCCAGAATGCGATTTTTACTCTGCAGCAGAGTGTGCGCTGATATGAAACTTCTTAGCAGATTAAAACTGAGACTCGAACTCGGGACCTTGGCTTTCGCGGGCAAGTGCTCTACCAACTGAGCTACCCAAGCACAGCTCACGCCCCCTCCTCACAGCTTTACTTCTGCCAGTACCTCGCCTCCTACCTTCCAAACTTTACAGAAGCTCTCCTGAAATCTCATTCTGGAAACATCCCCCAGGCTGTGGATAAGCCATGTCTCCGCAATATCCTTTCTTATAGGAGTGCTAGTTCTGCAAGGTTCACAGGAGAGCTTCTGTAAAGATTTGAAGGTAGGAGGCGAGGTACTAGCAGAAATAGAGCTGTGAGTCGTGCTTAGGTAGCTCAGTTGGTAGAGCACTTGCCCCCGAAAGGCAAAGGTCCCGAGTTTGAGTTTCGGTCCGACACACAGCTTTAATCTGCCAGGAAGTTTCACAGTTACAGAATGTCTGCGTGAACCAGTTAAGCTGGCTACTGATGCAGCGTATACATAGACCATAGTGACGCCTTCAGCACCAACAAAGACCTGAAGATGGCGCACTGAAGCACCGAAACGGTAGCTACACAATAAATAAGATCATAAAGACGGCTGAAGCGTTTCATTTTCCTACAATAGTCTTCAATCGTGGTTCACTCGCTTCTCAACTACTGCTATTTCATGTCGTTCCACGCTTGTAAATGCAGTCTCGTTTCTCTACGTGTACACAGCACTTCAGTAGTTTTTGAGAACATTTGTCGTGGAGGAACAGCGGTCTGGCTGAAAGTACTTTAAAATGGACACAAACAGCCACTACGGCAAAAATGTTTATTTCGATAATAACCGATTAGGGGACGATGACAGATTTTTTGCACGCGTTCTGTTTAGCGACGAAGCGTCATTGACCAACAGCGGTAGCGTAAACCGGCATAATATGCACTACTGGGCAACGGAAAATCCACGATGGCTGCGACAAGTGGAATATCAGCGACCTTGGCGGGTTAATGTATGGTGCGGCATTATGGGAGGAAGAAGAAATGGCCCCCATTTTATCGATGGCAATCTAAATGGTGCATTGTATGCTGATTTCCTACGTGATGTTCTACTGATGTTACTACAAGATGTTTCACTGCATGACAGAATGGCGATGTACTTCCAACATGGCGGATGTCCAGCGCATAGCTCGCGTGCGGTTGAAGCGGTATTGAATATCATATTTCATGACAGGTGAATTGGTCGTCGAAGCAGCATACCATGGCCCGCACGTTCACTGGATCTGACGTCCCTGGATTTCTTTCTGTGGGTAAAGTTGAAGGATATTTGCTATCGTGATCCACTGACAACGCCTGACAGCATGCGTCAGCGCCTTGTCAATACACGTGCGAACATTTTGGAAGGCGAACAACTCGCTGTTGAGAGGAATGTCGTTACACGTACTGCCAAATGCATTGAGGTTGTCGGACATCATTTTGAGCATTTATTGCATTAATGTGGTATTTACATGTAATCACGCTGACTCTTATTTCGTGAGATATTTGGCCTGGTCACGATTAATGGACCATCCTGTATACTACCAAATACTCATGCTGGTAAACGTTATGATAAATGAAATCACTTAAGCAAATCACATAATTAATCAAATTCAGAAAACCGTGTTAATCATAATTTATTCCGTTCTGGAATAAAACTAACTGTTAACCCCAATCGGCTCCAAATGGACATGTTGGTTAAAAATAGAGGAATGTCACTTCTACAGTACTACCAAGGGGAGGCCGCCAATTGTGAAATTCAGATTCGACTCATACTGCGCATAATAAAAGCCCATGGCCAGAGGTGTAATGTGGCAAAGCACCAAGATGCACTTCTCAGCTGTTGTCGAGAAAATCGACCGTTAAAAGAAACCGTTGCGGTGAAATACTCTCTACGATTATCAAATTTTCTACAGCGTCGTGGCGCAGCGGTAAGCGCTTGTGTTCGTAATACGAAGGTCGCCGGCTCGAATCTCGCGCCTTGCAACTTGTTTTTTGTATTTGTCTTTTTGTAATTCATATATATATATATATATATATATATATATATATATATATATATATATATAATTCCCGGCAATCAGTTGCAACAATTATGCATATAATAAGTTGTTGAAAGTCGTTTGTCGTGGAAAAACTGGCGACTTCGAACATCATTATGTTTTCCGCAAACAAAGTTGTATTTCGCAAATGCTATTAATTGTCTGCATAATTTTAACCACGTATAGTTAACGGAAGACGTAGAAACGGTATTCAGAAACGAATACGTATAGCGTAAGTCAAACGTTCGAATAGAGACCCCACGAACACAAACTTGCTGCGGCATGTATGAAATATAAACTCCGTTACTCGCTCGTTACACTTGAAGGACAGGTGTTGAATGGGCCGAAACGAGCCGCCGCATAACAGCGTAGTTGCCTGCTTGCTAACTTCGAAAGAAGGTAGATGCGGTCCCTAGCGCAACTTATAACATCGTCGAAAATCAGTGCGGACGGGAGAGCTTTGGTACACCCTGTTAAAAAAACGGAAAAATGGAAGCGGTACAATTGGAGAGCGATCCACCTTCACCAACATGCATAAGCAATTCATTAATAAAAAAATTGCATGGCGCGAGATTTGATCCGGCGACCTTTGGATTACGAACCCGAGCGCTTACCGCTGCGCCACGACGGTGTAGAAAATTATTAATCGTAGAGAGTATTTCACCGCAACGGTTTCTTTTAACTGTCGATTTTCTCGACAACGGCTGAGAAGTGCATCTTGGTGCTTTGCCACATTACACCTCTGGCCATGAATTTTTCTTATGCGCAGTATGAATCGAATCTGAATTTCGCAATTGGCGGCCTCCCCTTGTAAGCAAGTTAAACTTCAACAGTATGTATTAAAAATTACTATAGTTTTCATACGGCTACAAAACAAATTTTTTGTTCTCTGTGCGTTGCTAATAGAGTACAGTGAGTACTTCAGTCAATTATCACGAACATGTACAAAGTATCTTATCTCAATCCATGCAAACTTCAAACCATATGTTAATAAAAAAGTGCACTGATCACCTACGAGGTAAACCGTAAAAAATGACACATAAGCAACACTAGGGGTAAAAATACAACCGCAGCAACAACACCGTATATAAAAAGCTATTGGTAGGGTCCTGTAACCTATAAAAAACTCAGGAAGGTAAAGCAAAAAAAATGTAGTGACAGAGCCTATGTCCGACTCCAGTAATATACAATTCCACGTACGTAAAATGTGACATCAAGTGACATGAAACTGAACTCAATAGTCGTGCAAGTAAGCAAAAACAAGTGAGTGGATCGCTCGCCGCCGTGACAAATAAATAATTAAGAAGTATGTTTGTCTATTTTCATTATTTTATCTCTCATATTTGTCAGCAATTTTTGAGAAGAATATGATGATAAAGTAATTGTTTTGTATCGTATGTGTTTTCGTGCTACTCTGTCATTAACTGAAGCATAATCAAAAGGTAGAACACTCTGAGGTTATGCATCAAGTTGTTGTTTGAAACGGTAGCGTTCGCACTGCGTAAGTCGCACCTGCCGAGAATTCGTTAATCGAGCCGGTACGACTTAGGTACTGATGAAAAATACATACTAAATATTGCTTAGTAAGTAAAAGCTGTGTGTTTCAGCTGATCAGTATGACGAAGCGAGGGTACAATAAATGGAACTAGGAGGATATGGACGAAGCTTTTCTGAAACATCTGAATGTTGAAATTATATTTAACTAAGCATGTAGAAAGTATAACGTACCACAGCCTGTCTGTGGTGTCATTTGATGGGTTTAAATAAAACATTAAAATTTGAAAGACTCTAAGATAAGACAGCGGAGATGAAAGATGAATTAGTGCAGCATATAATTAATTAAGAATCTAGTTTCTTCAGAGTAACTGTTACTAAATCAAGGAAACGTGTGTGTCAGATTGATGAGAAATATCATCTATCGCACAGGTTCAATTAAGGCAGAAAAAAAACCGTAAAAATGGGATTACCGGTTTATGAGAGATCATTCCATTTCGACCTCCTGAGTTACCAAAGCAATATCGATGGCGTGATAGAAGGGGTTTGATAAAGAGCAAGTTAATGAGTTTTTTTTAAATAAATTTGAGGACATACTAGATGAATGTAAGTTTCCTGCTGACCAAATGTCTAGGTGGATGAAACCGCATTATCCACAGTTCACAAAACATCTGAAACAATTGCCCGAAATGGCAAACAGTAAGCGGGAGCAATCTCAAGCCGAGAAAGGGCTCTTACAACGAAATGTGTATGTTCAGCGAATGCACCAGGCTGTTACATAACTCCGATGTTAATACTCAAGGGCAGCAGAATTAATGATGTCTCAAAAACGGGAGCTCTACCAAACATTGCATTCGGATGGACAGATAGTTGTATACCAACTGACATAGAAAGAAAAGACGGGAAACAAATCTTCCTTTTACTCGATGGACGTAGCACACACACGAAAAATTTACAGGCAATTTAGCTGGCTGGTGACTATGGCATAATCATGCTGTCATTTCCAGCTCACACTACTCATCGTCTACAGTTGTTGGACAGATCGTTATGTGAAACTCTAACGAACAGGTACAGTGTAGCGGCACCTTGTGCTACTTTCAAATCTTAGCAGTGTCATAAAATAAACTAACATTCCAGAACTCCAGGATAATGCATACCTCCGATCAGTTTGTATGGACGTAGCAGTAAACGACTATAACTCAACTGGCTTGTGATCATGTGATAGAAATATCATCAAAGAAGAGCACTGTGTAGCAACTACTGGATATATTGTAGATCTATCAGACTAAGAAGCGCTTGGTGGGACTGAATCAACAACGCGAAAATCCGAAAGGTCGGCTAACGCCTCAACACTACTTAGTGATCAGTCTCGAGCTTCTACAATGTCTCAATAATGTGGACCCGAAAACAGCATTGTACAGATGCGAAACTAGCAGTGAACAAACAAAGTTTTATTTGAATGTTTTATATCCAGCTCGTGTACAATAACAGTTGCCCAGAAAAGTACGAAACAACCTAAACCAACATTGGAATTAACATCAAGTCCTTACAGAAAGGAAACAGCAGCCTACGAAAAAGCAGATAAAAAGAACGCATAAAAGAGGAACTGATGGATGAAAACTTTAAATAGAATTTAAAAAATAGAGGACACAGTGAGCTGATTATGTCAGCTGTATAAGGAAGACCAATAGAAAGACTTGTGTCTTTCGAAGTGGCATGACTGGATAAAAGCTTCTCAGCTTTCAAGCCGCGTCAATTCAAATAAAATTCTCGAGCTTTCAGTGGCTACCTCTGCTCAGGTCAGGAGTGAAACTCAGGAGTCAGGAGTAAAACTACTGACTGCTGGAACTGATTTTTTTTCCTTTATTGTAATTTTAAAACCTTTACAGAAAGGTAGGCCGCAGCGGCCTATCTATGCCGCCCTTCGGCCACAGAAAAAACATACATAAAGCAGGAAGACATATAAACAAACATACACGGAGGATAAAAACAGGAGACATACATATTAAAATAAATGAAGGCATTCACGTTAGCACTGTTTGTATAAAAACGTTCAGCATTGTACACAACGGGGACACAGAGTTTCACACGTGAACGGATGAGCACTGAAGGAGAGACACTGGGTAACTGACGGGAAGACGATCCGGCGCACTAAACACATACTGTGCACACGAAAAAGCCAGGGGGCCTGCCAGAGGGAAGAGGTGAGGGTAGGAGGGAGAGGGAGGAAGACGGACAGTGGGAAAGATGAAGGGAGGGGGATGGGAGAGGGTATGGGGGAGTATGGAAGCTTGGAGAGGGGGGAGGGGAGGGAAGGAGGAGGGGAAGGAACTGAGAAAAGGGAAAGAGGGTGCCCTGGAGGAAAAACACAGGAGGAGGAAGGTGAGGATCAAAGCTGGTAGGAGGGGTAAATGGAGGGGATGAGGGCATGATCAGGGAGGGGGAGTTGGTGATAGCCACGTTGGGCAAGGGTATCGAGTGTAGTGAGATAGAGAGGGGTGGGATGCAGGTGTACAGGTGTGGCAGCAGGCGGGTGTGGGAAAGGATGGGAGAGACAAGCAGGTGAGGGGGATCAAGTGTACAGGTGGTGTGGGAAAGGAATTAAGTCGAAGAGGATCTGCGGAAGGGAGGCGGATGCGATAGGCGAGGTGGAGCGCATGCTGTCCCAGGATGTGAGGGGACTTGTAGAAGGCAGGAGAGGCGCAGAGCCAGGCGGAATGGGCATAACAGAGGGTGGGGTGGATGAGGGATTTATAGGTGTGGAGGATTGTGGAGGGTTCCAGACCCCATACGCGACCAGAAAGGATCTTGAGGAGGTGGATCTGGGAGCGTGCCTTGGCTTGGATCGTCCGGAGATGGGAGGGTCCAGGAGAGGCGACGGTCAAGGGTGACGCCAAGATGCTTGAGGGTGGGGGTGAGGACAATAGGACGGCCGTAGGTGGTGAGATAAAAATCAAGGAGGCAGAAGGATGGGGTGGTTTTGCCTACAATCATCGCTTGGGTTTTGGAAGGATTGACCTTGAGCAGCCACTGGTTACACCAAGTGGTGAACTGGTCAAGATAGGATTGGGGAAGGTGCTGCGAGCGTTGCTGGGTGGGGGCGAGGGCAAGGAATGCGTTGTCATCGAAATATCGGAGAAGGTGTAGGGGGGGTGAAGGCAATGGCATGTCAGCAACGTAAAGAAGGTAGAGAAGAAGGGAGAGGGGGGAACCTTGAGGTACAGAGACAGAGGGGTTGAAGGTGTAGGAATCTGTGTTATGGATGGTGACATAGGAAGGACAGTGAGAAACGAACGAGGCGATCAGACGGACGTAGTTCATAGGAATGGAGAAGGTTTGGATCTTGAAGA
This sequence comes from Schistocerca americana, assembly GCF_021461395.2. Classification (NCBI taxonomy): domain Eukaryota; kingdom Metazoa; phylum Arthropoda; class Insecta; order Orthoptera; family Acrididae; genus Schistocerca; species Schistocerca americana. The sequence continues at coordinate 335,963,631 of NC_060126.1, read as the reverse complement.
GGAGACCGGAATGCCATACACGGTCGTAGGCGTGCTCAAGGTCGAGAGAGAGGAAGATGGCAGAGCGACGGGAATTTAACTGTTCAGAGAGGAGGTGAGTGAGGTGAAGAAGAAGGTCATCGTTAGAGAAGGACGGCCGAAAGCCGTATTAGGTACAGGGAAGGAGGCGGTGACGGTGGAGGTGCTGGTGGATGCGTCGGTTGAGGGTGGATTCCAGAACCTTGCTGAAGACCGAGTTAAGGCTGATGGGACGGTAGGAGGCCGGGACTGATGCTATTCCCCGCTTATATACCTACGATTACAGCCGCCGGTACCAATCAGAGAGGGCCGAAACGACGTGTCCGCGGAAGGCGAGCTGGTCAGCTCACAGAAGCTCCGGCTCACAGCGGGACCGAGTGACGTTAGGTGAGGCGAGGGGCCGACGCCACGTTTGACACTGCCACTTCCGCCTCCCTACAAGCGTTAAACATCCGCCGTTGCTTCCTTTCGACACCCAAAGCGAGCCCCAGACCCTTCTCAGCGTATACCCTAGTCTCTGTTGAAATTGTTGCTTTTCATTCTAATCTCAGCCGCCTCTTTTATAACCGAGTCCCAGCATGTTGACGCATCAGCCAAGGCTCTTGTGTGTGTGAATTTCTAAGGACCCAAACTCTTGGGGTCATCAGTCCCTACACTCACACACTACCTAAACTAAGAACAACACACTCAGTCGTGATCGAGGGAGAACTCGAACCTCTGGCAGGAGGGGCCGCGCAATCCTTGCATGGCGCGTCTAACCGCGCGGCCACCCCTGCGGCGACTCTTTGTATTTCCATACTGTATTTTGTGCCCATTTTCGAGGTAATGCTCAACCGTGGTCGACCTGTCGACTTTCCTTTGCTTAATATGTCTCTTATGCTCGGTACAACGCTCCGCAAACTGTGCGAATTGTCAGGCCTATATACCTGCTGCCGCCCTCGAGATGGGCATCATACACACAGGGCACAGGAAAAGCTACGTCGTCTTTAACAGGGCGGATGGGAACCCTGGTCACAATCAATGTCTCGGCAGTAGACATCATAACTTGCTGCTCGTTGCCCCACAGTGAGCAGGAAAGCCGCCGACTTGGCTTCTTCTGCCGAATCACAAGACGCCCTTCTTCAGTGATTTCTGAAAGCGTTTGCAATTTCTCGTTTGCTTTAGCTATTCTCCATGAACACGAGCCTCAAGTACTGCAATTCAAACTGTAAATAGTCATTGGCTGAAATAACTTTGGTTCTGTGTGTTAACGTGTTCAGAACCGCTTTCTTGTGTACGGGATGGCGAAAGCTACCACTGAATGACCAAGCCGGCTTCCTCCCTATAGCCCTATTTCTACTAATTGTAATTTAGTATGCTTTTGCCCAAGTAACGGAAAACCTGTCTCTATGTTGTCACATAAACTACACCCTGTCAGAACAAATAATCTTATTACGGGAAAAGCCACTTATGACCCTCTTACTAAAATTTAGGTTAGTTTCCAAATAAAGTATACTATGGGAGAATGGTCCTGTTAATAGGAAAAGCTAAACAATAGAGTTACCCTTTTTACAGGATTGACCATGTGATGTGTCTAACGGATAAGCAAATCAGACTATTCAATCCTTTTCCTAAGATTTTACGCAGAGCTTAAATCGAAACGCAGTATGAATAATATTACATTGAAGCTAGGACAACTCAGTTACAAGTCCATTTCGTGATTTAAACCATGTACTAATGGTCGCCAGTCTCTCCAGGCAACGAAACAGTGAAGTATTGGAAACGCAGAAGTATGTATTTTGCCTTCTTTCTTCCTACTGTTTAATTTGGTTCTTCAATTTAAGTATTACTCTACTCAAACAATATTGATACCTGTACTGGAATTTCCTTTTGACTTCTACGCCCTTATACAATTCTTTTCTAAAATAGAAAATGTCCAATAGATAAGTAAGCTAAAATAATTTGACCAGGGGGGACCCATAGAAAAGCATTTTCTATAATATACAAATTAAATACTAAAATACGTACATAATAAAGCACAAACTTTTTAAACTGATCATTTCACTTCAAGAAATCCTCTTTCTCATTAGAATTTCTTTCAAAGCTATTATTCTCTGAGCAAACTCTAAATTGTCATTTATCAGTTTCTAGTTACTTGGCTATACTCTGATTGAAATTGTACTTAGCCAACTTTTACTGTAACACTTTACAGTAGTTAAGAAAACACAGAAACAAATGAAATGGTGTCTCTTTATATTAACTTCGCACTTCATAAGTCTGTAAAATAGGATACTTGGATTTATCAAACACCGGGAGGGAACCCTACATAGGTGTATGTTTAGGATGAAATAACAGGGTGAACCTCTTCTTTAAAGTTCAAGAATGATTATTGAAACACAGTTTAAATTCATGGTTCGCGCTGTACTAAAGTAAGTTTACTATAAAAAGCCTTACTTGGTGGCTGAAGGCTTGGGTGTGGCTAACAGTTATGGCGGCTACACTACCCACAGTTCGGCCTGCAAGTCTCTTGCTGATGGGCTCAATTTCTCTTCATGACGACGTTCAGTTATACATACAGTAGCCCAACAACTAGCAGCTATGTCATAAGTCGTTTGCAGTCTCCATCCGAGCATTTTGTGCGAATCTGCAGGCAAAGCTTCTCCTGCTCCACAAAGGTGTTCCCTCAATCACTGCTGCCTACAGACTGTGTGCATTACTTACCGCGCTTGCTCTAGGTACCACGCCAATTCACCCTTGTCATGTTTTCCACTCCCCAGAGACACTTTCATTTTAAACAAAACCACACTGGCTTTTCCATAAGACATATTTCTTATATTGTTGCTAAGTGTGGCCACTTCTTAAATTGCCAAATTTACATCAACGTGAACAATTTATACACACAAAGTGTTCTTAAATACGAAAGGTCATCCGAAAATTATTTAACATAATAAGCAATTTAAATAGTATTTTACTTGCATTACTCACATACAATGCAAAGAACTTCAATTTCCAGCACAGTAAACTTTACAAATATAGAAAAAAATAGTACCGATATGCGAAAATTGTAAAGGAAAAAATATTATAAAAATTTAAATGAACTATAAACAAATATTGTTATATGCCTTCCGCTCTGCTGAAACATACAGGAACGGTAGCTTACCATCCTTCTGCTTCTCGATGGTAAATGTATTCTTGGGTATTAATAACCACCTCTGGCGGTTTCGTAGCGTTAAAGCCTCATCTTCAGGTGACATGATTAAAACATTAGAGCTGAGTAAGACAGAGCACGCGACCGCGTCACCTGTACGCGGTTCCATATAGATCGGAGAAGCGGTCACTATGATACGATTTGTTTTGTACCCATTCACTATATTTTGTAATTTGGCTGTTTTCAATCCATGACATACCGTCTTTTAGTGGTGTTTTGTACTGACGGACAACTAAATTTGAGAAAAAATATTGCGAGTTTTTCTGCTCTAATGTTTTAATCATTTGCCACCTAAAGACGAGGCTATATCGCCACGAAACCGGTAGTGGTACAGTAATAAAAGACCAAAATACAACTGAAGCGGTTATTAATACTCCCGGCTGTATGAAGATGATATCCGTTCTTTCGGACATGTTCGAAAGAACCGATACCATCTTCATATAGTTAAGGCTAAGTGGCCATTGACCTTCTTCTTTTGTGCTGGATGCACACGCATTGCCCGAACTCCTACGGGACTGGGTAAGATTGTCTGCCGCGAGTAATGAGTGTTCAAATGGTTCAAATGGCTCTGCGCACTATGGGACTTGACTGCTGTGGTCATCAGTCCCCTAGAACTTAGAACTACTTAAACCTAACTAACCCAAGGACATCACACACATCCAAACCCGAGGCAGGATTCGAACCTGCGACCGTAGCGGTCACGCGGTTCCAGACTGTATCGCCTAGAACCGCACGAGTAATGAGTGTAACGGGCAGGGGCACTACGAATGTAGTGTGTGGATATTAAGTTGGGAATGTGGGTCTCACGAGGAGAGTGCAAGGGATAAATGTCTGCAGCCGCACTATCCTCTGTGCTCTCTGTGGCTCAGATGGATAGAGCGTCTCCTATGTAAGCCGAAGATCCCGAGTTCGAGCGCCGGTCGGGCCACACATTTTCAACTCTCTCCGCTGATGTATATCAACGCCTGACGACTGCTTAGGGTCTTGATTATCATTTCACTCTCAGCTGTAGTTGCCCCACCTACAAGATTGTCAGCAGGTAAATTTAATGTTGGGAATGACTCCGTTCATGTGATCCGCGAACTGTCGCAGTGTATTTTCACCGTGATGCCATATCAGGAAAGTGTCGTCGACGTACTTACGGAAGCAAGAGGGACACAACACCGCAGAGTTCAGAGCGTCCTCCTCAAAGTGCTCCACGGACAAATTCGCGACTAAAACAGTGGCGAGCCCGTTGCTACGCCATTCGTCATTTCATAATATTCGTCCCGTTACAAGACGTACGTTATCATTACAACATGACGGAGCAACTTGACGATTCCAGGTGGAAACTGCAGGGCCAAAAGATCTGCGTGTCTTGTAATGGCACTCTCGTAAAAAAAGACACGACGTCCAGACAAATAATTACATCGTTTTGACCTATTTTTGTTTTCTTGTGCCTTTAAACTAACGTCTGCGAGTTTACAACGTGGTGTTCACAATGACCCAGTTTTGGCGTTAATAATCCAGCATCATGTTTTGCCAGTCTATAGGTTGACGAGCTGATTGCTCTATCAATGGTCCTAAGAGGAATATGTTCCTTATGTATCTTCGACAGTGCACAAAGCACAGAGCCAAAGTTGTTTCTGCCGACGTCCACTTACAGTCTGAATTACAGCACTTGAGGCACGTGTCCAGGGAGAATGGCTACAGCAAAAGAGAAATTGCAAGCGCTTTCAAGTGTCACCGAAAAAGGACGCCTTGTGAATCGGCAGAAGAAGCAAAGACGGTGGCTTTCCCGCCATCCTGGGGGCAACGAGCCACAAGTTAGAATGTCCACGGCAGAGAAATCGATTGTGACCAGTGTTCCGACTCGCCCTCAAGATACGAGATGTGTTGAGCACTTTCAAAGACGACATAGCTCCTCGTGTTCCCTGTGTGTACGGTGTCCCTTGCGACTGCGGCAGCATCCATATAGGTCACACAATTTGCACAGTTTGGGAGCATTGTAACGAACACAGGAGACATATTAAGCAAAGGGAGCTCGACAAGCTGGTCATAGCTGAGCATTGCCTCTAAAACGGACACAAAATGGATTTTGAGAACACAAGAGTCTTGGCCGATGCTTCAGCATACTTGAACTCAGTAATAAAAGAGGCGACTCATATTGGAATGAACAGCGACAACAGAACAGGGCTGGCTTTGGACGCCGAAAGGAAGCAACGGCGGCTGCTTAACGCTTCCAGGGAGGCAGAAGCGGCAGTTTCAAACGTGGCGCCGTCCCAACGCGCCACCTGACGTCACACGGTCCTGCAATGGGCCAGAGCTTCCATGTTCTGCCCAGCTCGCCTTCCGTGCACGCGTCGTTTCTGTCCTATCTGACCGGTACCGGAGGCCTTAATCGCAGTTGTATAAGCGTGGAATAGTGTCAGTCCAGGCAGTCAGCCATCGAAAGGTTGAGAATTTTGTCGGAATTAACGCGGCTTGAAAAGCGAGATGATCGTATCCAATGGGAAGACATGATTCGGTGTCCGAAATGTAAGGGTAGGGTACGTGACCTATGCGCTGGCATTGAAAGTTGTTGTTGTTGTGGTCTTCAGTCCTGAGACTGGTTCGATGCAGCTCTCCATGCTACTCTATCCTGTGCAAACTTCTTCATCTCCCAGTACCTACTGCAGCCTACATCCTTCTGAATCTGCTTAGTGTATTCATCTCTTAGTCTCCCTCTACGATTTTTACCCTCCACACTGCCCTACAGTACTAAATTGGTGATCCCTCGATGTCTTAGAACATGTCCTACCAACCGATCCCTTCTTCTAGTCAAGTTGTGTCACAAGCTCCTCTTCTCCCCAATTCTATTCAACACCTCATAATTAGTTATGTGATCTACCCATCTAATCTTCAGCATTCTTCTGTGGCACCACATTTCGAAATCTTATTTTCTTGTCTAAACTTTTTATCGTCCACGTTTCACTTCCATACATGGCTACACTCCATACAAATACTTTCAGAAACGACTTCCTAACACTTAAATATATACTCGATGTTAACAAATTTCTCTTCTTCAAAAACGCTTTCCTTGCCATTGCCAATCTACATTTTATATCTTCTCTACTTCGACCATCATAGTTATTTTGCTCCCCAAATAGCAAAACTCCTTTACTACTTTCAGGGTCTCATTTCCTAATCTAATTCCCTCAGCATCACCCGACTTAATTCGACTACATTCCATTATCCTCGTTTTGCTTTTGTTGATGTTCATCTTATAGCCTCCTTTCAAGACACTTTCCATTTCGTTCAACTGCTCTTCCAAGTCCTTTGCTGTCTCTGACAGAATTACAATGTCATCGGCGAACCTCAAAGTTTTTATATCTTTTCCATGGATTTTAATACCTACTCCGAATTTTTCTTTTCTTTCCTTTACTGCTTGCTCAATATACAGATTGAATAACATTGGGGAGAGGCTACAACCCTGTCTCACTCCTTTCCCAACCACTGCATCCCTTTCATGCCCCTCGACTCTTATAACTGCTATCTGGTTTCTGCACAAATTGTAATTAGCCTTTCGCTCCCTGTATTTTACCCCTGCCATCTTTAGAATTTGAAAGAGAGTATTCCAGACAACATTGTCAATAGCTTTCTCTAAGTCTGCAAATGCTACAAACATAGGTTTGCCTTTCCTTAATCTTTATTCTAAGATTAGTCGTAAGGTCAATATTGCCTCACGTGTTCCAATATTTCTACGGAATCCAAACTGATCTTCCCCGAGGCCGGCTTCTACCAGCTTTTCCATTCGTCTGTAAAGAATTCGCGTTAGTATTTTGCAGCTGTGACTTATTAAACTGATAGTTCGGAAATTTTCACATCTGTCAACACCTGTTTTCCTTGGGATTGGAATTATCATATTCTTCTTGATGTTTGAGGGTACTTCGCCTGTCTCATACATCTTGTTCACCAGATGGTAGAGTTTTGTCAGGACTGGCTCTCACAAGGCCGTCAGTAGTTCTAATGGAATGCTGTCTACTCCCGGGGCCTTGTTTCGGCTCAGGTCTCTCAGTGCTCTGTCTAACTCTTCACGCAGTATCGTATCTCCCATTTCATCTTCATCTACATTCTCTTCCATTTCTATAATATTGTCCTCAAGTACATCGCTCTTGTATAGACCCTCTGTATACTCCTTCCATCTTTCTGCTTTCCCTTATTGGGTTAGGACTGGGTTTGCATCTGAGCTCTTGATATTCACACAAGTGGTTCTCTTTTCTCCAAAGGTCTCTTTAATTTTCCTGTAGGCAGTATCTATCTTACCCCTAGTGAGATAAGCCTCTACATCCTTACATCTGTCCTCTAGCCATCCCTGCTTAGCCATTTTGCACTTGCTGTCGATCTCATTTTTGAGTCGTTTGTATTTTTTTTTGCCTGCTTCATTTACTGCGTTTTTATGTTTCCTCCTTTCATCAATTAAATTCAACATTTCTTCTGTTACCCAAGGATATCTACTAGGCCTCATCTTTTTACCTACATGATCCTCTGCTGCCATCACTACTTCATTCCTCAGAGCTACCCATTCTTCTTCTACTCTACTTCTTTCCCCCACTGCTCACAATTGTTCCCTTATGTTCTTCCTGAAACTCTGTACAACCTCTGGTTTAGTCAGTTTATCCAGGTCCTATCTCCTTAAATTCCCACCTTTCTGCAGTTTCTTCAGTTTTAATCAGCAGTTCATAACCAATAGATTGTGGTCAGAGTCCACATCTGCCCTTGGAAATGTCTTACAATTTAAAACCTGGATCCTAAATCTCTGTCTTACCATTATATAATCTATCTGATACCTTTTAGAATCTCCGGGATTCTTCCATGTATACAACCTTCTTTTATGACTCTTGAACCAAGTATTAGCTATGATTAAGTTATGCTCTGTGCAAAATTGTAACAGACGGCTTCCTCTTTCATTTCTTACCCCCAACCCATATTCACCTACTATGTTTCCTTCTCTCCCTTTTCCTACACTCGAATTCCAGTCACCCATGACTATTAAATTTTCGTCTCCCTTCACTATCTGAATAATTTCTTTTATCTCATCATACATTTCATCAACTTCTTCATCATCTGCAGAACTAGTTGGCATATAAACTTGTACTACTGTAGTAGGCGTGGGCGTCGTGTCTATCTTGGCGACAATAATGCGTTCACTATGCTGTTTGTAGTAGCTTACCCGCACTCCTATTTTTTATTCATTATTAAACCTACTGCTGCATTACCCCTATTTGATTTTGTATTTATAACCCTGTATTCACCTGACCAAATGTCTTGTTCCTCCTGCCACCGAACTTCACCAATTCCCACTATATCTAACTTTAACCATTCCATTTCCCTTTTTAAATTTTCTAACCTGCCTGCTCGATTAGGGGATCTGACATTCCACGCTCCGATCCGTAGAACGCCAGTTTTCTTTCTCCTGATAACAACGTCCTCTTGAGTAGTCCCCGCCCGGAGATCCGAATGGGGGACTATTTTACCTCCGGAATATTTTACCCATAGGCCACAATAATACAGCTAATCTAGCATTAGACGGATAATACAGGAAATGGATACAACATCGTCCGGTAGGCCCACACGTTGGCAGTGATACCTGTACTGGACAGTATATGAGCAATACAGAAACATGTTTCTGTTCCTGTCATCCTTCACATGCGCTAAAATAAAAATGTGACGCAAAACAACAACGCGTTATCAGAAGTGGGGTCAATTGAATGCAGACGCCAGAGTGACCATATGAGGCATATCATAAGGAATGTTCTGTCACCACAAAGGAAAGTAGAGATGACTTAGGAAGAAATCATCGAAGGCGGGAGGCAAGAATCAGGGTAAAAATCTTGAGACACTTTAACACGGTCAGCGGCAGATACAGAGCAAGGTGGCGCAGTGGCTACCACACTGGACTCGCATTGGGGAGGACGACTGTTCAATCCCGCGTCCGGTCATCCTGATTTAGGTTTTCCGTGATTTCCTTAAATCGCTCCAGGCAAATGCCGGGATGGTTCCTTTGAAAGGGCACGGACGACTTCCTTCCCTGCCCTTCCCTAATCCGATGAGACCGATGACCTCGCTATTTGGTGTCTTCCCCCAAACAACCCAACCAATGGCAGATAATGTCCAACCCTCCGAACCCTGGACGTCTTGAGGACTGGGGTAAACAGACCTTCCAAAAATTCAGTCCCGTTCATTGCTGTGGTGTTCTGGTCCTCTGCCACATAGAACTGTTTGCAGTGATTCACAAAGGCGCCTGCGGTATTATTCCGGGACGTTAATCGCCAACTATCTGGCTTGTTGAGGGCGTGGACCAGCTTTCCCGACACAGCTGTTTCTCTCGGATAATATGATAGATGGGGGTTCTCTTCGTACTCGGCCTTGATGTCTTGTTTCCTCAAGGTGGCATCGCGTAATCTAAATTACATTCCCCTTAAATCACTGCAATTCAACTTGTCGTTGAATAGGAGGGGCGTGGCCTGAGAGCACGCAGAGAATTTTGAAACAATTTTTCACGGTATGACGATGCCACTACATTTTGTGGCATCAAAATTCAAAAATTCATCATTCACCGATGTAAAGCAGGCCTGATGCAGTCGAGCCGCTACCGAAATGTGGAAGAATATGGTAGAAGGCGTCTCACACAGTGTTCCATGTCGTCATACCTGCATTCCAGATGTTGGACATGGGCAACATTCAGCTTCCACGTGCATCGAAGGCGATACATCTTCTGTCGCTGTAGGGAAACACTGCAAATGTAGTCAATATAGTCAGAGAAGGTTGCAGACCATTAATTAGCATGAAATATGGAAGTTGTGAGTCTATGGGAGATACAGACAGGGTGAAGACAACTCTGTGTATTGCTAGTGACATATGTACAGAGTGGAGCACGGTAAACTGCAGATTTGGGAATGAAATGAAAAAGTAATGGACTCTTAGAAACTTCCATTTTTATTTTTCTCATATTGAACAATAATGGAAGTTTCTAATTGCGTGGTTTAAATAGTATATCCGGAAAATGTCTACCTTCACGATCGACACACTGCAGCAGTAGTTTTCTTAAGTTCTCATGCACTCTTTCAAGCATGTCTTCTGTTGTTCTTGCTATTTCAGCCTCAATATTGTTCTCTAGGTCTTCCAGGGTGTTCTGACGGTATCTGTACACCTTTGACTTCAGGTAACCCCAAGGAAGAAACTCGCATGGGGCCAAGCCCTTAGATTTTGCGGGCCAGTTGAGATAACCCATCCAAGAGATAAGCCTATCAGGAAACATGGTAATGCCCGTTGTGTGTGCAGTGGTACCGTCTTGTTGAAACCAGTTATCCTGTAATTGCATTGCCTCGGAAGCCGACTGGAAAAACTCTTGCAGCACTGTTAAGTAACGATCCGAACTCAAAGTTACAGCATGACGATCTTCCTGGAAAAAGTAATTGCCAATGATGCCTACTCGTGATAAGGGGCACCACACTGTGACGCGGTCTGAGTACATGGGTCTCTGGTGAATTTGCCTGGGGTTCGTGTGGTTCCAGTACCGCATATTCTCTTTGTTTACACATCCACTGAAGTGAAAATGGGTCTCGTAAGCAAATACATGTGTCCACTTTGGACGAACCGCAAAATAACCCTGGGTTCGGTGTGTTGCGGTGGTTGGGTGAGTGGACTGCTGTAGCCTGTTGTGAGGTTGTGTACCATTGAGGACGATGGTGGGGACGAAACGTCTCCGTCGTTTTCAGATCCCCAGTTACATACAATACAATGCCTACAACACAAATAAGCCATTGGTAAAAAATATTTAGTCTTTCGACCAGGTTTCAACACTGCTATGAGTGCCTTCATCAGAAATTAAATATTCAAATTGGCCAGTTACGTAGGTATAAATTTATGGGATCTATTTTTTATATTTAAAAATGTAAGTACTGAGTAACAGCTCAAGAAAGACACAGTACTTACTTGTCATTTATAAGATCTGTATCGAGCCAGAAAGGCATTGGTCAAGAAAATTTTAAATGTTTTAGTCCAATTTGAATATTTAATTTCTGCTGAAGGCTCTCATAGAAGTGTTGAAACCTGGCCAAAAGACTAAAAATTTGAGACCCAGGGCTTATTTAGTTTAACTTCAGTAAATAAGAGTTACGACAAGGGAAAAGCGGACAGCACAGATAAGATCTAATTCCGATGAACCAGTGTAGTAAAATCATAGCGCGTAAGGGTAATAGATTGCCATCTATGTATGTTCAGGTCAAGGAGGAGCTGGTCTGTACGTTGCTTGACTTGGTAGTTCCGCGTCTGTACTGTGTGCTAAAGGTACAGTGCGAACGTTGGGGTGGGGAAGTTGCAGGATTACGTAAGGTGGAAGAGATATGTGAGGTGGCAGGTGGTTATGAGGTAAAAGTATTGGAAGAAATTGTGGTAAAAATTAGAATATGTGGTGTCCTCGGAAAATATCTTTGTTGGTTGCTGACAAATTATCAAATGACTTAATAGTGGGCTACCATTTCCTACAGAAGGTGTGGTTAAGTAGTGACTGGAGAGCAAAGCAATTCTATTTAAATTTCACCTTGGTAAAAGAGATCTGTTTTGTCCTCACAACGTGAATAATGGTATTTTTAATTCGCAGGCCGCACTTTGAAACTGAAACAGTTTGATGTAGGGAAGCCTTCATCACTGCAACTGAACTTCTTTGTCCAGTTACTGGAAATTTCTAACGATGTCTTAACGAAAGGTTGGAAATGACAAACAAAGTAAATGTTTAATTAAACTGACGGATCGGGAACCGACCAAACCGAAGCCATATGGATCGTCTTCTCCCAAAGTGAGAGAATTAAAGAAAGATTGTACAATTGTTGCTACACCAAGCAGTAATTCGGCCTTCAAATTCCCAGTATGCTTCACCCATGCTTTTTATTTCTAAACCTGGGGAAGAGGGGTCGGAACAGTTAAATAATAAGGTAATTTTACACGCATTATTGCTTTCTGACATGCTGACTTGTTTTAACTGGTTTAAGGGGGCTGAGTATTTTACTGTATTTGATTTAAACCAGCCATATTACCAAGCACTTTTGATAGAAGATTCCCAGGCGGTCACAGTGTTTTGTACAAACTGGAATCTTCATCAGTTTCAAATGCCGTTTTGTCTTGCTACAGGGGGAAGTTCTTTCGTGGTTACTGGATTCTGTATTTGATAATTTAAATTTTAAACTAGTGTGTCATTACTTAGATGATTAGTTCACAGTGCTTCATTAGCAGAACATGTAAGACAGGTATTGCGGCTTGTAAGGGATGCAGGACGTACGGTGACCACCTAAAGTTAGTTTAGCGCATTTCCGTGTTTCACTTTTGAGGCATATTACATCTGGAAAGGAGTACAAGATGCTCAGGAGAGGACGGGTGTGATTCATACGTTTCCTCCACCACGAACAGTTTCAGTGGTAGCTAAATTTATTATAAAGGTCAAATTTTTCGAAAATTCACCCCTAACTTTCCACAGTTGCTCACGGACCTTTATGAGTTGAGAGAAAAAGGAGAGAAATTTCGGTGAACGGATTCGTAAGTGAAAGATGAAAAAAAGGCGTCGATGAACTCTCCGATGTTGGCTGTACCTGTTTTTGAAAAACAGACGGACACATCCACGATGGGTGTGGCCGATATTCTTTTACGAGAGCAGAATGGTGAACACAGGCTAATAGCATATGCCTCCAGTGGACTGACAGAATTAGGAACGCATTATTCGGTGAATGAATTAGAAGCACTACCCGTGTTATTTGCTGTAGAAAAATGTAGATTCTGCCGGGAGAATAAAAGTTATATGTTGGAAACTGATAACCAGACACTGAGTTGGATGTTGGCTCGCCCATGTAAAGTATGCAGAATTTCTCGTTGGACAGTGCGAGAGTCGGTCTGTAAATTTGTGGTGGAATACATTAGTGGAACAAAAATGTTATTGCGGGTAGTCTGAACAGTATGTTCCTGGAAGGATCCATGGAGCATCAGGGGAAAGAAATTCGGAGAGGCACCAGAAATGTTGAAGAAATGACAGTTAATAACAACGTGGTGAATTTACGTGACCTGTTTAAGGATTCGAGTTTCTGACAGGATGATGATTTGGAAGTAAATGTTTGGAAATTGGAAAGTAGAGATGAAAGAATATTTAAAGAAGATGTAAAAGGATACGTCCTTATAAAGTGTGTATTATGTTACCGATCATGCAATGACAACAGAGATAAAGTAGTACTCCCTACACAATTAGTGGCACTGATATTTACGTAATGTCATGAATCAGTCACAGGATGAGGATTCAAGTACAAACGAGAGGAGAATGAAAATCGTGAACTATTTGACATGGAAGGAAACGCGTAGCAATATCCGAAAGTCAGTAGGGCAAAGGCCAGTATTTAAAATGAGTAAGGCCAGTAATGCTAAGACACAAAGTAAGTTGGAATGAAATAGCGAACAAGCTCCTATCCATTGACTATTTGGGTCCCCTCCCGAGATCTGAGAATGGAAATAAGTATGCGTTTCTTGTAGTAATTGCTTTTATAAGGTTTCCTTGCTTAGTTCCAATTCCTGGGATGAGGAGCATTTTAATATAATGGCCTTAACGAATATCTTTGCAAGTTATGTCGTCCCTAAAATCTTGGTAAGTTATAATAAACCTGCATTTCTGTCAAAGTAGTTTAAAAGATTTAGTTTTCTTCATGTCATTAGCCACGTGACAGCTGCTCCATATTTTCCACAACCTTACTTTGCGGAAAGGTTATATCGTAATCTCAAGGTCCATTGGATCAGACGAGATGGGACCAGTCCCTTCCGTGCTAAGTTAAGCCTACAATTCACGAGAGTCGTAGGACCTCGCCGGCTAAATTGATGTTGGCTTATACTACTAATTCGTCATTGTCTAATTTATGGCGGATGCTTCACTACCTACCAGAGAAGGGTGGTCTTCTCATTATAAAGCAAAACTGGAGTAAAGCAGAGGCCTGCACGTTAGTGGTACACCAAAGACAAACAAAGTGGGACAACCGGTAGGGACAGCCCACGACGGTAAAAAATCGAGGACTGGGTTTACATTAAAAAATTCTGAATGCTGGTCATGAGTAAAATTCTACCAGACCTGTCAGTCTGTGTGAAGTCCTCAGAAAGCCAACCCCAGTATCTCTTTTGGTGCGGGATGTGACTTCATGGAAAATGCATAGAGCACATGTGTCACGGAGAAAAGCAGAATAAGAAACTGTTTACTTTATGAGACTGAGTCAGTTGCGTAGTTATCAAATGTGAGGTGATTATAACTGTTAACAAAAGAAATATTCAGGATCTTGTGTTTAGGCGCTATCCAGCTTCAAAACGTAATGGTTCAAATGGCTCTGAGCACTATGGGACTTAACATCTGAGGTCATCAGTCCTTTAAAACCTAGAACTACTTAAACCTAACTAACCTAAGGACATCACACACATTCATGCCCAAGGCATGATTTGAATCTGCGACCGTAGCGGCAGCGCGGTTTCAGACTAAAGCGCCTAGAACCGCTCGGCCCCACCGTCCGGCCAAAACGTAATAATTTATGATTGTGTGCTTATCTGCTATTTTGTCAAAAACTGACATTTTGAGCTCGTGGCCGTATACAAAATATACGTTTACTCTCACATAGAAGATTACAGAAACCAGTCACTTTTTACAATGCTACTTATTCACTTAAACAGCTCTGACAGTTTCATATTCAGGTAGCTAGCTCACGTTTTGCATTAGACTTCGCCTTTTGTTTCCCAAACTGACGAAATTTCCTTGGGATGGTGGTACCCTCCATCCAACCAAAAGAAGTTGTGAGACAACATCTCTTTAACTGTAACTGTGCCTCACAACTATTTTAAGTCATGTAAACAAATTATTGAAGGGAAGAAATGGCGGTTACTGACAATGAAGAATCGGGGTTATTATGTTCCAGTGCAGGCTCCGTATCATACTGTTCATCGCAAGTAACCGAAACAATTTCCGTTCAATAACTTGTTTACATCACTTAAAATCGTTGCGAGGCGCAATTACAGTTCAAAATACGAATGTCTCACATCATGTTTTGATTGGACCCCAAGGAAATTTCGTCATATCCGAAACAAAAGGCGAAATGTAATGTAAAACGTGAACTAGCCCTCTGATGATGAACCTCTCGTTTCGAAACCGGTAACGACGCTGTTTCAATAAATAAATAGCATTGTGAAAATTGACAGGTTGCTGTAATCTTCTGTTTAAGAGTCAACCTATATTGTGTGCCTGTCTTCTCTGGAGCCTACAGCAGGTTAATTTTATGGTGGGATGGAAGAGGAGGAGAATGGGCGGTATCGAAGTATCGGCATTGCTAGCTCGGGGTCCAGCTGTTGCTTCTCGGCTATTTTTCAGAGTTACAACCTAAGGTGCTCGTCTTTATAAGCACTATCTGGGTGTTGTAGAGGGGGAGCAACATACAAAAGCCATAGATAGCAGGAAACTTGTCTAGGCGAACTTCCTGCAGGAGGGCAAAATAGAAGTCAGACGCTCTCAACATTTCGCGGAACAGTTGACAGTCGTGCTGGCTGACGCTGAAAGAATATGTGAGACGTAACATTAAATAAATGAAATTCTTGACTCAGGAGCTACGTCAGTACTGAGCCCTCTCCAAGTATCGACCTTGTTACACAGGGATCGAACCATAGGTTTTAAGCTGTTTTTCAAAGACACAAACCAAGCATCTGTTCTATCTATAGAGGTGGAACTGAGTGAGTTGAGATGGAGAGCGGAGGTGCGGATAGAGCGGCGAGTACAAGCGAGGCGTGGCTGTCTGCAGATAACTGTGGTCACCAGTGCGAGGGAGCATCGAGCCCTGCAGTACATTATCGCTGGTAATGTACTCTGGAGCTGATCGCGAAGTAGACACAGACGGGACGAAAGTTATATTAGTTAGTTGCTGTTCGAATACCCTGTATCACATCGCTTGAACTGGCAAGACATCAGCGACGACAGAAGAAGGTGGAGGTGATGATCAGCTACGTGCTAAGATAGACAGTACGTGAATGTGATTGTGCTCGTGAACGTAATTAACGTTTGTTACCGTTGTGTTCAATACAACTACAGCCTGAGTGTCAAGGAAGTAGGACTCTTGCCCTGCTGTAGCCGACGATAGGAAAACAAATCCACTACTATACAGCTAGATGGTTGCACCCGTGGTCTACAGTCTGGCATTAGCTGCCGCAGCGGTCGCACGCTCCTCAAGTTTGCTCCGTGAACGTTCAGTGTTTACGCCAGTGTTTTCGTGTTTTGTGCTCGTTTATTGACGTTTTGCACGTGAATTAAGCGTTATCAATTGAGCATTTGGTCTTCTTTCGTGTCATCTTTCTACGAAGTGCCGTTGGGATTTCGGCGTTGTCCGAGATTTCTTCGCTGCAGAACACCATGGCAAACTCCGTGAGAAAAAACACCGTGATTTTCACCTTCGACAAGTACACCCGTCGAGTACAGCCCTCTGCACTTGAAATACACGACTGGATTACCGAGGTAATTGGCCTTCATTCTGAATCTGTTCATACCATGCAGCTGGACTCTGATGAATACTGCATTTTTGTAAAGTTTAACGATTCCGCGAGTGTAGACCGCTTTCTGGCAAAATTTGGTTATGAAACGGAATTTATACACCGTGATGGTACTAAAAGTACTGTCAAACTCCGGAATTCCGAGTCTGTAATTAGGAATGTTAGGGTTTTGAATATTCCCATAGAAGTAGACAATTCGAAAATTAAAGATGTCCTTTCAAAGTATGGGGTTGTCAGGCAAATAGTCAACGAAAGGTGGGCTTCGCATTTCAAGCTGCAGTGCTTTAACGGCATTCGCTCCGTGGAGATGGAAGTGAAAGCAAACATTCCCTCCCACATCTTTGTTGACGGGCACAAGGCGCATGTTATGTACTCAGGACAAACCCCTACATGTCATGTATGTAACGAGTCTGGTCACCTCCGTCAGGACTGCCCTCGCCGTGTTTTTGTGCTAACGAATAACCTTACGCAACGCCGGAAATTGACACTCAACGATTTGTTGCCAGCCAGTAATACAACAGAGCCAGCGGCGGTCGTGGATCCTGTTACTACCTCTGAAAATGTTGCACTTAATGTTAATGACTTTCCGTCTTTAAAACCTGCATTAACTGCTGAAATTCCGTCCCGTGACAGCGAGATTCCCACAAAAAAGCGTCCTCTAGAGGACACTGAAAGAAATGTTGATGAGGACTCTTCCTGTGAAACACCCGTTGCCAGGAGGCCGAAGCCCAGTCCTGAAGATCTGTTGGAAGTGGAAAAAGGAGATGGAATGAAGGTCGATGTGGCTCCCACTTCCGCACAAGGACTTACACCGCCACGAACAGATAGTAACGCAGCGGGTAGTGATTTTTCCCGGAAATGTGACCCTGAGCCTGAGGTCACGGCTGAAATAACCGCATCAAGTGCACAACCCATACAGTGCGAACCGTACGAGGAAGTACCAGGTAAAGAACCTGCTGACTCCGAAGCGCAACGCCGCGCCGAAGGAGGAAATACACAAGCATCACCGCCTCGCCAGCAAAACAACACAACAGACACCACGCCGGAATCAAACATTGACGACTCGCAAGCCACGGCCGTTGCCCCATTTAGCCACCGCCGGCGGCTGCGACAGACACCGGGCCTTGCTGTCACGCGTCATCAAGCGAAAGTCACACCAGAGAAGAAAGACATCAAGAAAAAAAATATCAAATATGAAGTCATCAGGTCCAACACTGACGAGGAGAAAGAGAATGGCCACAGTGACTTATAGCAATGAATTGTCAGGATTTCAGGATACTTTTCTTCTCAAGCTATTTGTTTAAAAGCAGTGCAAATTTTCTAGGCAGTTAGTACATGTAATGGGCACACAGCTTGTAAAGATCGTGCCTTGTAGGGAAGCACGTTTGCTGCTATAATCATACCGAACCTCATCCCAAATAGCTTCTTCCGGTATGTCTGTGCTGCAAGCTTATAGCATTACTACTATTAACATTAATAAAATACAGTCACCCTTGAAATTGGCAGCACTAAAGGAATTCTTGTACCAGTCCGGAACAGATATCGCGTTGCTACAAGAAGTTGCGATAACGGAATTTCGGATCCCAGGCTTTTTTGAAATTGTTAATGTTTCTACGGAAGCAAATATCGGTACAGCCATTCTTATAAGGGAAGGCATTCCGGTGACTGAAATCGAACGACTAGAATCAGGAAGAGCCATAGGCATAAAACTTTTCGATGTGACAGTGATTAACCTTTACGCCCCATCAGGAACTTCCCACAAATTGGATCGTGCGAAGTTTTTTCAAGATGAACTGATTTATTTATTGAGGAAAAATCCGTGTTCTCTTATACTAGGTGGAGATTTTAACTGTGTTTTAAACCAGAAAGATCAACAACCCAACTTCAACTACTCGCCACAGTTAAAAAAATTAGTAAGTGATCTACACCTTAAGGATGTGTGGGAACTTCAGCACCCGACGTCAGTCAGGTTCACGTATATAACCAGCCACTCCCGCAGCAGACTAGATAGAATTTACGTGTCACCAAATTTGCAAAATTATTTATTAAACGTTGAGACTATTCCAGTGTATTTTAGCGATCACAGTACACTTTTAACTTGCTTTAATCTAAGTGTACAACCAACCCGTCGATACAGAGGCCAATGGAACTTAAATATCTCTGTTTTAACTGACGAAGAACTGGAACAGGAAATAAGGTTTGCGTGGACTATGTGCCTCCGCACAGTAGACAAGCACCCAACAGTCATAGACTGGTGGACAAGGAGGGCTAAACCAAGGCTGCGGAAAGTTGTCATGCAGTATAGTGCAGCCAGGCACAGGGAGTTGAGGAATACAATGGAGTTTTATTATAAAGTTTTAAGAGACTTATATCAACAGGCCCATGATGACGTAATTCGTCTAAATGATATCAAAAAAATAAAAGCCAAGTTATTAAGCATTAAACGGCAACAGATGGAGGGACTCAAAATTAAATCGAAAGCCACATCAGTCGTAGCAGATGAAACAGCTTCTCTGTATCACTTGGTGCGGCATGCTAAAAACAGACGTCAAACTTTAATTGATGAAGTCCAGACGCATACTGGTACGAGGCTCACATGCCAGAAACAAATACTGGACGAAATCCACAGGTACTATGAAACCTTATATGCCCCTACCACAGTGGAAGATGCAGCTCTCGAGGACTTTCTCACTATTTTAGGTCCACAATTGTCGGGAACAGACAACGCTGACATCCTGTCACCTATTACTAAAGATGAAGCGCATGAGGCAGTGCGTAACTCACCTCTCAACAAATCTCCGGGACTTGATGGCCTCCCTGTGGAGTTTTATGCCCGCTACTGGTCTATAATTGGGGACAAGATCACTTTCATGGCAAATGAGGTCCTGAACGGAAAACCGGTCCCTGCAGAGTTTAAGGAAAGTAAAATAGTACTGATTCCTAAGAGTAAAGGCAAAACCAACTTAAACAATTTTCGGCCTCTTTCGCTACTAAATTCTGATTACAAAATAATTTCGCGTATTATCAACAAAAGACTCTCTGCCTTTTCCAACAAAATATTGAGTCATCACCAATCTTGCTCTCCGACCAGAACGATATTCGAAAGTCTATCTGCATACAGAGACGTCATTGCAATTACCTCAGTGACAAGTATAAAATGTGCTTTAATCTTCATAGATTTCAACAAAGCTTTTGACCGCGTTAGTCATAGATACCTCTTTGCGACGCTGTCAAGAATGGCTTTCCACCCCCAGATTGTGAACATGCTAAGGAATATTGCAACAGGTGTAAATGCGAAAATAGCAGTCAATGGCCAAACATCTAAACCCATACAGATAAGGCGAGGGGTTCCACAGGGCAGTCCCTTATCAATGTTTTTATTTTCAGTATCTTTAGAGCCCTTCCTCCGCACTGTCCACGAAAGATTAACAGGCATAACATTGAGTGGTGAGAAAACTGTCATACGAGCTTATGCTGATGACGTGGGCGTTGTAATAAGGAATAAGGAGGAGACAGTTACACTGGAAAGAGAAATCCAAAGATATTGTCTAGCGTCGGGAGCGACAGTAAATGAAAACAAAAGTCAAATATTGAATCTACGGGGCCTAGATCACCTTCGACTGGCATGGGCAAAACAAGACAACAAACATAAAACTTTGGGAATCACCTTAATGGCATGTCCGATGCGGATGGCTGCTTTAAACTGGACGGAAACTAGGAGGAAAGTTCATGGTGCTGTAATGGAGAACATCCATCGAACTATGGACCTGGTGCAAAAAGTCAGATTCATCAACTCCTGCGTTTTGTCTAAAGCGTATTTCACTGCGCAGGTATTTCCAATCCCTAAACTAGTAGCGAAAGGGATCATGTCCACTGTTACAAATTATTTATGGAGAGGAGACATATTCAGGGTTGGTGCGACTACGGTTATACTGGATGTCAGAAACGGGGGCCTCGGTTTGGTGCATATTGGCAATAAAGCGTCTGCCCTGTTCCTCAAACGGACTTTCCATATACTCAGAGAACTTCCACAATGTATAACCGCAAAGCTCTTTGAGGCTGTGACACCCCATAGCCTGCAAGCACCGATTGATGTGCGAAGGATTAATGCCCGTCTGCAGTATGTGAGGAACTTTTTCCTCGAAGCAAGTTATCTTAGTGACGAAATCAGAAGCAACACACGTATCACAGCGCGCGACATCATACTTGAAAGGAGGTTAAATGAGGGTAGAAACAAAATTGAAACGAAATTCCCAAATTGTGACTGGAAAGCTGTATGGCGGAACATCAACTATGCCGGGCTATCTACAGACGCTATTTCCGCATGGTACAAAACAGTTAATAATGTCATCAGCACCAACGAGAGACTATATGGGATCGGTTTAAACCAGACACACCTTTGTGGAAAATGCAATCTGGTGGATACACTCAGCCACAGATTCACCTGTGGTGGCAATGTGCATAACTGGAATTGGATCAGGCAACAAATCGCCTTTCTCACCAGATCCTCTACGCAATATATAACGCCGTCGCTCCTCCTGAGACCGGACATGACATACTTTTCGAAATTAAAAACCAACGCCATTAGCTGGTTACTGGGAAAATATGTTAGTTATGTCACCCACACACTTGGGTCGGACAACGAGATAGAATTCCGCGTTTACATGAAGTGTGAATATGCAAAAATCAGCACGTATCGCAACCACAAGAAGCACTATGGCAACATGCTGAAGATCATTTTTGAAAGAATGGGTGTTGGTTAAATATGTGAAACCACTACAACACCTTGAACGAGAACGAACAGAAGAAAAATAAAAGTCACTTGGTTCCTTATTATTATTTACTTTAACCTTGCTTCCGGAACTTTTTTTTTTTATGTGTTTAATGGGATTGTATTTAAACTGGTTCATAGTCAAGAAAACTGGTACTAAATATGCTATTATTTTTTATTCAATGGACAGTTTACAAATTAAACAGTGAATTCAACTTTGTAGACAAACCCACTGATTGGGTGACAATAATTTGCACCTAGAATAATCTCAGTTATCTTGAGCAAAGTTTATACTGTAACCACTTTTAAAGTTTGTTTTACCATTATTACTGTATTAGACATATTTAGCATATAAATAGTTTAAAACTGGTTCTTTTTTTAATGTTGCAAATGGTTTAATCATTAATTGTACTGTTGAATACTTGAAATGTATATTTTAGTAAAATAATTGATTCGTAATCAGAAACGTCTTCGGTCCCGGGTTCGATCCCAGCCACTGCCTAAATTTTGATAAATAATCAGCTTTGGCGGCCGAAGACTTCCTGCATAAGAAGTCAGCCTCATTTTGCCAACGGCCTTGTCAAAGAGGGCGGAACAGCGGATAGAGGTTCAGGGCACTCTCTTGTCCTAGGGGTGGGAAATTGCCCCTGAAGGCGGAAGAATCAGCAATGATCAACGACATGAGGATGCAGAAGGCAATGGAAACTGCTGAATTAAAGACACGTAACGTGTATCCACAGGACATGTGGCCTGTAATTGAAGTAGTGTCATGATGATCTGTCCATTGGTAAAAGATTGCGGAATAGTCCCCCATCCGGATCTCCGGGAGGGGACTGCCAAGGGGGAGGTTACCATGAGAAGAAGATTGAATAATGAACGAAAGGATAACGTTCTACGAGTCGGGGCGTGGCTTGAACGTGGTAGGGAAACTAGAAAATCTGAAAAGGGAAATGCAAAGGCTCAATCTAGATATAGTAGGGGTCAGTGAAGTGAAGTGGAAGGAAGACAAGGATTTCTGGTCAGATATCGGGTAATATCAACAGCAGCAGAAAATGGGATAACAGGTGTAGGATTCGTTATGAATAGAAAGTTAGGGCAGAGGATTTGTTACTGTGAACAGTTCAATGACCGGGTTGTTCTAATCAGAATCGACAGCAGACCAACACCGACAACGATGGTTCAGGTATACATGCCGACGTCGCAAGCTGAAAATGAACAGATAGAGAAAGTGTGTGAGGATATTGAAAGGGTAATGCAGTATGTAAAGGGGGACGAAAATCATAGTCATGGGCGACTGGAATGCTGTTGTAGGGGAAGGAGTAGAAGAAAAGGCTACAGGAGATTATGGGCTTGGGACAAGGAATGAAAGAGGAGAAAGGCTAATTGAGTTCTGCAAACAGGTTTCAGCTAGTATTACCGAATACCCTGTTCCAGAATCACAAGAGGAGGAGGTATACTTGGAAAAGGCCGGGAGACACGGGAAGATTTCAATTAGATTACATCATGGTCAGACAGAGATTCCGAAATCACATACTGGATTGTAAGGCGTACCCAGGAGCAGATATAGACTCCGATCACAATATAGTAGTGATGAAGAGTAGGCTGAAGTTCAAGACATTAGTCAGGAAGAATCAATACGCAAAGAAGTGGGATATGGAAGTACTAAGGAATGACGAGATACGTTTGAAGTTCTCTAACGCTATAGATACAGCAATAAGGAAAAGATATGATTGCCGGAAGGACAGACTCAGCATACAGGAAAGTGAAAACAACCTTTGGTGACATTAAAAGCAACGGTGGTAACATTAAGAGTGCAACGGGAACTCCACTGTTAAATGCAGAGGAGAGAGCAGGTAGGTGGAAAGAATACATTGAAAGCCTCTATGATGGTGAAGATTTGTCTGATGTGATAAGAAGAAGAAACAGGAGTCGATTTAGAAGAGATAGGTGATCCAGTATGAGATTCGGAATTTAAATGAGCTTTGGAGGACTTACGGTCAAATAAGGCAGAAGGGATAGATAACATTCCATCAGAATTTCTAAAATCATTGGGGGAAGTGCCAACAAAACGACTATTCACGTTGGTGTGTAGAATATATAAGTCTGGCGATATACCATCTGACCTTCGGAAAAGCATCATCCACACAATTCCGAAGACGGCAAAGGCTGACAAGTGCGAGAATTATCGCACAATCAGCTTAACAGCTCATGCATCGAAGCTGCTTGCAAGAATAGTATACAGAAGAATGGAAAAGAAAATTGAGAATGCGCTAGGTGACGATCAGTTTGGCTTTAGGAAAAGTAAAGGGACGAGAGAGGCAATTCTAACGTTACGGCTAATAATGGAAGCAAGGTTAAAGAAAAATCAAGACACTTTCATAGGATATGTCGACCTGGAAAAAGCGTTCGACAATATAAAATGGTGCAAGCTGTTCGAGATTCTGAAAAAAGTAGGGGTAAGCTATAGGGAGAGACGGGTCATATGCAATATGTACAACAACCAAGAGGGAATAATAAGAGTGGACGATCAAGAACGAGGTGCTCGTATTAAGAAGGGTGTAAGACAAGGCTGTAGCCTTTCGCCCCTACTCTTCAATCTGTACATCGAGGAAGCAATGATGGAAATTAAAGAAAGGTTCAGGAGTGGAATGAAAATGCAAGGTGAAAGGATATCAATGATACGATTCGCTGATGACATTGCTATCCTAAGTGAAAGTGAAGAAGAATTAAATGATCTGCTGAACGGATTGAACAGTCTAATGAGTACACAGTATGGTTTGAGAGTAAATCGGAGAAAGACGAAGGTAATGAGAAGTAGTAGAAATGGGAACAGCGAGAAACTTAACATCAGGATTGAGGGTCACGAATTCAATGAAGTTAAGAAATTCTGCTACCTAGGCAGTAAAATAACCAATGACGGATGGAGCAAGGAGGACATCATAAGCAGACTCGCCATGGCAAAAAAGGAATATCTGGCCAAGAGAAGTCAACTAAAATCAAATACCGGCCTTAATTTGAGGAAGAAATTTCTGAGGATGTACGTCTGGAGTACAGCATTGTATGGTAGTGAAACATGGACTGTGGGAAAACCGGAACAGAAGAGAATCGAAGCATTTGAGATGTGGTGCTATAGACGAATGTTGAAAATTAGGTGGACTGATAAGGTAAGGAATGAGGAGGTTCTACGCAGAATCGGATAGGAAAGGAATGTTTGGAAAACACTGATAAGGAGAAGGGACAGGATGATAGGACATCTGCTAAGACATGAGGGAATGACTTCCATGGTACGAGAGTGAGCTGTAGAGGGCAAAAACTGTAGAGGAAGACAGAAATTGGAATACGTCAAGCAAATAATTGAGGACGTAGGTTGCAAGTGCTACTCTGAGATGAAGAGGTTAGCACAGGAGAGGAATTCGTGGCGGGCCGCATCAAACCAGTCAGTAGACTGATGACAAAAAAAAAAAACAAAAAACAAAAAAAAAATAGCTAAACTATTGATGACAAACAGCTGGAGACAGCGTCTGCCGTAAAATATCCTGAGCGTCCTTAAGTGGAAAGCCCATATAAGATAGTGGGAAAAGCAGACACCAGACTCAGATTCATCGGAAGAATCTTAAGGGAATGTAACTCATCCACGAAAGAAGTGGCTTATAAGAGACTTGATCGACCGATTCTTGAGTGTTGTTCATCTATCTGGGGTCCTTATCAGGTAGGACTGATAGAGGAGACAGGGAAGATCCAACGAAAAGCGGCGCTTTTCGTCATGGGGTCATTTAGCTGGTTAGAGAGCGTTACAGAGATGGTAAACAAATTCTACTGGCAGACGTTACAAGAGAGACGTTGTGCATCACGGAGAGATTTGCTATTGACATTTTGTGCCCGCACTTTTCAGAAAGAGTCAGATAACATATTACTTCCCCCACCCCCCACCCCCAAAAAAATACATTCCGCTTATCGACCACGAGGATAAAATTAGGGAAAGTAGAGCTATTCGCTGGCGGAACAGGGTTGGAGGGATCAGGTAGTGGTACCGAAAGTACCCTCCGCTTGCGGAGTATGATGTAGATGTAATATGATAAATTATGTTTAGTTTTGCCTTCTTATTCACGTAAAGTCTGAGAGAATGAATAACGTAGTCTGAAGTTCTGAGAAATAGACCGGTCAAAGGTGCGGGTAGTGCTTAAGAAGTAAATTGCCTTGAGTTATTAGGCTTAAGTTAAATCTTAAGTGTAGTTTTATACGGTTTTTATATGTGTTGAGCTCTTGTTAATGACAACAAAATCTTTGTAAGTCTTCTAACTTGTATAAGTCTAGTAAGAAAGTCAAGAGCATACAAAGTTTTTGATTCATGAAGTAATTTTTATTAGCTGGTGTTCTTGATTAAATTGAAAAGATAATTTAATAGTACAGACACTATTCCAAGAATTATTATTTTTCTGAGGACTGAGCAATACGATAGAACAAGGTTCAACTGTGCAGCAATGTTTGATTCTTGTTTGTACTACCGATGTCAGACAAATGTTTTTAAAGCTTCGCTTGACTTGCATTAAACCTCCAGTACATTTCACTTCCCTAAATCTGTGTTGTGCCACTGTTCATACGCCTTATGACACATAACAGGCCAGAGAGCTTAGACTGTTGACGAAGAAAATAGTGCAGGCTAGGATTTAATGGCCACTCGACGACATCATAATAGAGAAGACAAGACGCGTGTTGGAATTAATTAAGGATACGGATGGAAATAAGTTGGAAAGTATCCCTATAGCAATTATTTTAAACTAGGGAAGTCACGGAAACGTAAATCTCGATGCCCGTATGAAGTTTATCCCGTCTCGTCTCATATGAGAGCCCAGTGCCTCACCACGGGACTTAGAGACTTGGTAAAAAAGGAGAATAAAAGAAGATACAGAAAGACAGAAGAAATTTCCAGTTGGATATATAGAAAAAGAGAACTTAAAGTGTATTAACATTCAATAATAAAGTGATAACAAGGTCATATGGAGAGAGATCATAGCGGAAATAAGCTGATTGGCCCAAACACGACTGGAAGATAGAAAGAAATAATCATAACGACAGAAAGAGGTTCAAAACCTAGATTTATGATTGTCAAATATGATTTCACCCATTTCGGTAAATTCTATCAGGTTAATATGTCGATATGTTCTTCAGTAACGGCTTTAGTTTTACTCTTTTATGTATCAACTGTGGACAGAATATTTTCATCCGCGTGGCAGCGTTTCTATATCTGTAATTAAGTACCTCTTTTGTGAAAAGTCATCCTATTCGTGGTGAAAAAGTAGCATGTTTCTTTTCGATTGTTCTTGCGACACACTTTAATGGATAAAGAAATGATTCTGTAGAGCATGTACAGAGAAGGATAGATTTTCGTGACCCTATACGTCCTCCATCAATGTCATGAGTGATGGAGTGAGCAGGAACCGGTTATAAATCAAGTGGTTGACAGTAGCGTCTGCGTAGAATATAGTTCCCACAGAATTTACGAAAGCACCTCTCGTGATTGCCTCAAGTGCTCCGAATCCTACGAATCTGTAAACTCATAAAGGCGCTGTAAATATTAAAAAGGTGGTTCACCCTCCTCAGTGTATGTAAAGAGCACGCTCTTGTCTCAGCTATACACACCTGCTGGAGTTCCTATGTCCGGATCTTGGAATACATCGAAAACCATAGACAGTACGTGTTTTGCGTTGTTATCGGAATGCTGAATGTTGAGAGACGGTGTTGCATCTTTTGTCTAAGAGTTATTTTACGTATAAGACATCTTATACGTAAAATAACCTTTAAATTACACAGACGTTGAAGCACTGGGCCCAGAAAATAACTATACATATATATATAATGACCTAAAGAGTGAACTGATGTTGTTTCCACTAAAACACCTCTCCTGAGAAATGTTAATCCTCATGATAAAGGTCCAAAATTTCCCCATCTTAGAAATACCGCAAGCTGTACTGCAAAGCAGCGGCAGTGAAGCCATCATCCATTAATTCAAGACATCTTGTTACATGTGAAGAGACGATAGAGGGGTAAGACCAGTGAGCCTGTGTGTGGGTCGTGGGTGTGGCAGGGTGTGGTGGGGGGAGGGGGGCCAAAGGTGAGGCCATATAATTTTTAAGGTACGTTAGAAGTGTGACATCTGAAAAGTGGACACTGAACGACAAAGGATAAATGTAGTGCTCTTCTGAGTTTCCCTTGCCTACAGGTCCGATGATTTGCTTCGGCGAAGATTAGAAGGAAAAACTCGTGGAGCTGATTGGTAATGAAGAGTTCCGTGTGAACAGAGGTATATTTGCCATAATGCTTACGGATACAAAACAGAAGGAAGAGGCAATGTAAGGGCAATTTTGTAACCACTTTAAAACGTTCAAAATGTTGTGAATATCTGCATAAGAGAACAAACTCAAATGACAGATATAAAACATCCACCAAAGTCAGATAGCTGTAGTAAAAGCGGAACGCCAAGCAAACCTCTGTAGAGCTTTACTCAACGAGACTGAGGAATGTTTCAGAATACGACTAAGTGAAGAAGGTGATTGATCTCAGCAGTAGACAAGCAGAATCTAATCAAAAACAACTATACAGGAATATCAAAAGGATTTTCCCAACGAGCGCACAAGATTATATAAGGCGGTGCCGTTTGGGCATGAAAGAATATTTTCTAAGTGAAAAACCGGTCTTCACCAACGTGTCACTCACGATCATTATTACGAGTCGCTGCATAAGATATTCATGTATATCAATAAGAATTCTAAACTGCGCAGAAACTCTAACACGAATGATATCTTTTCTCACTGTACACCTAACATCGAGAGACTGCAACAGAAGCGTGGCATGACTGAAAACTGAAACTTCTTACTGAAGTGAACCACACATAGCGAGTAAACTGAAGTACTAACAAATTAAAGTAATGAAAATGCAAGAGAAACTTACAAATTATTAAACTTAATTACTACAGACAATTCAGAAGGCTAGGAAATACGTTAAGTCAGGTGCATAACTTTATGGTTTGTGTGCCACAATTTCTGGATTTTAGGATTTTATGTGGCGTGAGACGGAAAAGTAGCAGTAAACTGCCAAATTCATAGACGATAATAATGGGAGATTCTGCATTGACTAAGGGTTTTTTACTCGAAAGTAGCAGCTTTCTTTCTTTTTGTTGTGGTCATAATTTTGTCACGTCATATGGATTACCTACGAGATGGATACCTGACGGTACCGAAAGAGATGATATCTAATAAAAACAAGCTGATAATAAACTGTTTTTCGGCAGTGCAGATGCATCTGAGTAAACTTTATAGAACAGCCACTGAACCAGAAAATATGGTGTAAGGTAGTAATTGTAATATAACCAGCATCTGCTGTATTTTGAGCGAACACCATTTTCTTTCCCTAGTAAACGTGCTGAAAATGTGGCTTGGGCGTGTTGTATTGAGATCGTTCTCTTGTTTCCTACCTTTATTAATATCAGCATTTTCATAACAAACCAGAAAAGTCATTAAGATTAACTGGTACTCGTTATTTGTTATGTCAGCTAAGATACATCTAGTGAATGTATTCATCTGCAGCGATTTTAAACTCTATGTCGCAAAGAAGGAGTTCGTAGACGAACGTTTGTTTCCACAAGGATTGTGCTTTTATTGCCTGTTGTCCCTCTGTATCTTTGCGACTTTCTCCTAAAACATGTATTCAGTAGCAAGTTGCGATAAGTATCAGAGTGATGTTTAACCATCTCAATTTGTTAAAGTATGAAAGGTTGCCGGAGCACTGCAGGATCTTCGGTAGGAGCCATGTTCTCATGAAACTCGTTTGAGGATATTTACAATCAGCGTCTACGACAGAGCACACAACGGTTCAATTGCCTCGAACGCTCATCTCATTAAAGGTCTCTAAGTTAAAAATACGAATGGGGGTCGTACAGAGACATACAGGAATGATGTTTACCTTTCTCTGTTTGCGAGTTTAACCGGAAACATACTGATTCACTACGGATCAAAATATGCCTCGCCGTTCACTACACATTGCCTTACAGAGTTATTACGCATATGGGAACTTCTGACTTGACCCGGGGATGCTAAAGATTTCGTGTTGTTATATGTCATATGGTTTCCAGTGTTTAGGCCCTTTTCTGCAACCCCCGAGCCGGCCGCAGTGGCCGAACGGTTAAAAGCGCTACAGTCTGGAACCGCACGACCGCTACGGTCGCAGGTTCGAATCCTGCCTCGGGCATGGATGTGTGTGATGTCCTTAGGTTAGTTGGGTTTAAGTAGTTCTAAGTTCTAGGGGACTGATGACCACAGCAGTGAAGTCCCATAGTGCTCAGAGCCATTTGAACCATTTTTTGCAACCCCCGAGTATATTGGATATTGTAGATGCTTCTAGCCCTCGCGTTGCATATAACGGTCTTGAAGCATTCAAGTATTAGGACAGCGTCGTAAGGCAACCCGTGATATTAAGTTAGCAGATACACTATAAAAACGTACGGAGGGGTTTGTTAGAATGCCACGCAAGAACTTCTCTTTCTCTACTGGTTTGATGTAGAGGGAGTAGGCACCACTCCTACGGCTATCGTCGATGCTTTTTCGGCGGTAACTGTCTCCCGTTTGCTGTAACGTTATAGTTAAATGTGTATAGTATATCTTTCTGCGCGGCAACTTGTACGGTCCTCGCTCAACTGACTAGGGCAGTTCCCTTCCCTGAAGCCGTCCATCGATTGGCTACAGCTTATTCTACATTATCCTACATTTTAACATATTTAAATAATCAAAGCTTCACCACATTCAATTTCTAAATAAAGTAACAATAATATCCATTACATAATAAACCTCAAATTCTTTTACACAAAACCAGTACAATTTCCTTCTTAACTTTGAATGTCTGGGCGAGTAGGCTTGCACAAATGTGCTTTCTGATAAGGAAATAAAGAACAAAAGTAATTTCTACGCACTAAACTTGACAACAAATACTCTATTACCTAATGATTCAATAAGGTGTCATGCTGTCATAGTTCAACGTGTTTTTTTGTGGAGGAATTGATTATCTCATACTTAACTGAAAATACTGATAATTTAAATTAACAATTTTTTTTAAACAAATGAAGTTTCAGAGTAAATATGTACAACATTTGTCAATTTAATGATGCGTTTCTGTATGAAAAGTCGGTCGTTAAAATCGACCAAAGCGTTCAGAAGAATCAATACGCAAAGAAGTGGGATACGGAAGTACTAAGGAATGACGAGATACGTTTGAAGTTCTCTAACGCAATAGATACAGCAATAAGGAATAGCGCAGTAGGCAGTACAGTTGAAGAGGAATTCAGGTCTTTATTACAAAACTTTTTAATTTCACTTTAACTGTAAATCCTAAACTATTACAGATATGATCAGTATTCAAGATTTATTGGGATCACCATGAAAGATTAGAAAGGGTGGCAGATGGAAATTACTGTGGCTTCATTCCCTGAGTTACTACAGAATTAAATAATTTTCATAAATGTTCCTCTTTACTGCCGATCTTAGGTCTGCCATATTCAACACTGCTACGTCTCCCTGGTCACAACCAGCTTCTACGGGGGTTTCCCTATGACGCACGTTCTCGTCTGTCTCACTCGCACACTACAGCGCTTTGACCTCATTCAGCACAACAGACGCCAGAGAATTTCCACATCTCGTGGCGTATCTGCGCACTTTGTGGTGCACGGTCCTCAATGACAGGGTTCGTTTCACAATTCCTGAAGGCTGACTCTTTCGGCCATATACTTATATGAGAGCGCAATGCTCGTTAACTCAAGACATCTCCACTCCATATATGGCGTGCCATATATGTTATGAAGTAGCACCCAAATTAACAAGAAAAATTTCAATAACATCATTATCCCAAGCGCCAGATCAACAGTGTAATTATTTGCGGTGGTGTTGATGCAATTTAAAGAAACTGATATCTACCATAAATTATGAATTGCAGCACAGTAATTAAATGCCAAATAAACCTATACTTTTATCAAAATCGACTGTCTATTGAACTACCGCAGAAATATCAGCACCAATGCGCTCACTTTCACAAAACATTTTCGTCATCGAACTCTCCAGCGGCGCTCCACAGATTCGGAACCGATTACCCTGCCAAAATTCTGTACGACTCTGCATTCCAGCGCCATCGTGATGCGAGAACAAATGTGTTGAAATCTGAATCGGGTGTAAATAACAGGAAACAACCACTTTCAAAAACCACCCAGGATTTACGTTGAACACTTCCACCAGTAGAATCAATACAAACAGATCTAAAGTACACAGTAAACAACTGGTTTACAGCGTTTGCAAGATGCGGTTAAATTCTTCAATGATTCTGACACTTTATTTTAAGTCCCACTAGAGACATACATCTCGTGACAGATTCGACTTCGTCGGAAAATTACTATATTCTTTGAAACTTCCTGGCAGATTAAAACTGTGTGCTCGACCGAGACTCGAACTCGGGACCTTTGCCTTTCGTGGACAAGTGGTCTACCATCTGAGCTACCGAAGAACGACTCACGCCCGGTCTCACAGCTTTACTTCTGCCAGTATCTCGTCTCCTACCTTCCAGACTTTACAGAAGCTCTCCTGCGAAACCTCGCAGAACTAGCACTCTTG
This sequence comes from Schistocerca americana, assembly GCF_021461395.2. Lineage (NCBI taxonomy): Eukaryota > Metazoa > Arthropoda > Insecta > Orthoptera > Acrididae > Schistocerca > Schistocerca americana. The sequence continues at coordinate 335,931,449 of NC_060126.1, read as the reverse complement.
AAAGAAAGGATACTGCGGAGACATGGTTTAGCCACAGCCTGGGGGATGTTTCCAGAATGAGATTTTCACTCTGCAGCGGAGTGTGCGCTGATATGAAACTTCCTGGCAGATTAAAACAGTGTGCCCGACCGAGACTCGAACTCGGGACCTTTGCCTTTCGCGGGCAAGTGCTCTACCATATTTTTTTTTTTTTTTTTGATTTTAGTTCTGCAACAAAAGAATTAAAAATCTTGCATTCAGCGAGTCTCGAAAGGCGAACAAGGGCAGCGTGCACCTGACAGTCAAGCACTTTACCTTTTTTTTTTTTTTCTTTTTTTTCTTAGACGCTACCCCTTTTTTTTTAAAGACGCAACCCATTTTTTTTTTTTTTTTTTTTAAAGAGTGTTCAGTTATGAGTAGGTGGAGACAAGGCGGGTAGGGGTCGAAACCCGAGGCCTGGCCGCGATGTCTCCCCCCTCCCATCCCTGAATCACTCCCTCAAAGTAGCTTTTTGATTTATTTTTGTTTTATTTTTATTTATATTTTTTTTTTACCAGGAAAAGGGTAAATGAAAAAAAAGCTCTTTATTGGTACAAACTGAAATACAATAGAAATGCCATTCTACCGGCGAAAATAACACAAGACAATATACTCGTACAAGGTGAGGAATTTTTTTTTTTTTTTATGAACGAGGTGTAGGGAAAAAAAGAATAATAATTCAGATGTAATCTAAGAGGTGTGAAGCAATATACAGTGGAGTGAGGGAAAGACCAGTGTGGTCTGGGGTAGTGCATTAAAGAAAGGAGGCGCGTGTCCATGCCCCTACTCCACTGTGGGTTACAATGTAGAAAGTAGCGCGGGGAGTCTCAGATGTCAGCAGGGGGGGCGGGAGTGCTGTCGGCGTGTGGCACCATCCAACTGAGCGGGGGTGAAGTAAAGATCGCATGTAGGTAATTGGCGAAGAAGGCGCGGTAGCGCGGTCGCTGTTCGACTTCACTGTGGGCGGTTTGTAAGTACTGCCAGAAATCAAGGCGTGATTTGTCGCCACCATTATACATGTAGTTGATCGTCCATCCCTTGACCCATACAATCGCATGATTTTTGGAGGCGGGGAAATAAGTATTCTCAGGATGGATAAAAGTCCGTGGGTCAATCGAGTCCGGCGGAACGCGGAGGTAACAGGCAACGAACTGTCGGGCAAGTTTCCAGACGTCACTGGTGGCAGTACAAGTCAGTTGATGGACATCGTCATCCACGAGGTGGCAAATGGAACAAAGTGGAGAGTCCTGTAGTCCGATGGCGTGAAGGCGATGGTTTGTGGCGAATTTTTCATTTGCGACTTGGTACCATGTTGCCCGGACGTTGGAGGGAAGAAAGGGCTGGTGGATATCACGCCAAACCGTGGGCCACCGCTTGGACGGATGTCTGAGTTCGATATTGTTGCTGGATATGGAACGAAGAAGTGGGTGTAAAAATCTGTAGGTCGAGGAGAACGCGTGGTCGGTAAGTGTGTGTGAGCATAACTGAAGTCGACGATGAAATCAGAAATGTGCGTCAAATGATGCTTGATGTGTCCGACTGGTACTGGTGGTGTTATGGTCGCGGTCACAAGAATTTCCAGCAAGCTGCGCGTAATGGAGGTGCCCCCGTGTCACTGCTTGTGCATGGTGGACATGTACAAGGACGCCGCTCGGAGTCGCACATTGACAAGACCGAGGCCTCCTGCTCGCGGGGGAAGGGTGAGAGTGTCGCAGCGGACCTTAAAGATCGTACCGGCCGTAAGGAAGTATCCGAGGGCAGCCTGGAGGCTGCGTCCAATAGTTGATGGCAGCGGGAGGACCTGTGCGATGTGGACCATTCTGGCCGCCACATGTTGATTGAGGTATTGGACACGTTGTAAAGAATCGAGTCGTCGGAGATGATTTTGTCGCACCGTCGTGCGGATAGTTTGGAGTGCACGCCGAAAATTGATGGCAGCGGAGCGGCGCACGGTGGAGGTGAAAATGATACCAAGATATCGTAGTTGTTGTACACACGGGAGAGGTGCTAGGTCTTCGTGTGAGAGGCCGCGTCCAATGGGCATCGCCGCGGATTTAGCCACATTCACGTTACTGCCCGCTGCAATGCCGTACGTTGATATCAAATCAAGTACCGTGTGTGTTTCACTCCGTGAGCGGATCAAGAGGAGGAGGTCGTCCGCATACGCACGACATCGAAAACTGTGCTGTCGCAAAGTGAGGCCAGAAAGGTGGCTCGTCAGACTCCCGATGAGTGGCTCCAGGCTTATGGCATACAGTAGGGTCGAAAGTGGGCAGCCTTGCCGTACGGAACGCCGGATCGCCACTGGTCCCGCCACGCGGCCGTTAACCTGAATCAGAGATTCGGCGGTGCCGTACAGGCGCCGGATCACGTCGATAAAGGCTGGTGGAAAACCCATGCGGTTCATCACTGAGAACAGAAAAAGATGCCGCAATTTGTCGAATGCGCTGTCAAAATCGATGGCAACCACTGCGGCGCGGAGTCTGCACGCCGCTGCCAGTGCAATTAAATCGCGACATTCTCCTGTGGCCGTTTGTATATTAACTGAGCCGCCCGGAGTTGTCTGTTCCGGGGATAGAATGCTAGGCAGGATCTTGCGGCATCGCGTTGCCAGTAGGCGTGTAAACATTTTACAGTCTGCGTTAAGCAGAGTCAGGGGACGGTAATGTGCTGTCGTCACACCTGGTGTCGGTTTGTGGATGGGTATAATAATTCCCGTGACGAAGGACGGCGGTACGGCGTTCCCCATCGTCAGCAGTTCATTAAACATCGTTGTCCACCGTGACGCCATTATTGTGAAGAAAGCGCGATAAAATTCTATCGGCAATCCGTCGACACCAGGTGACTTATTCAGAGCACCTTTTTTGATTGCATCGTGGGTTTCGTCACGCGTAATGGGCTCCATCAGCTCGTCCGCTTCGTCGCTGGTGAGGGTGCGAGTTACGTGTGGTAACACAGACTCCTCAACGTGGTTGTTGGTAGTCTCCTCCTGGTACATTGTGCGGTAGTGGTCGACAAAGGCACTGACGATTTCGGCCTGGCAAGTGACGTGCTGGCCGCGACAGGTGGTGATCTCGGTAATGAGTTGTCGTCGTCGATGTTTCAAAAATGGTTCAAATGGCTCTGAGCACTATGGGACTCAACTGCTGAGGTCATTGGTCCCCTAGAACTTAGAACTAGTTAAACCTAACTAACCTAAGGACAACACAAACATCCATGCCCGAGGCAGGATTCGAACCTGCGACCGTAGCGGTCTTGCGGTTCCAGACTGCAGCGCCTTTAACCGCACGGCCACTTCGGCTGGCCGTCGATGTTTCCTATCGGAGGCGATATGATGCATGGTCGGATGTTCTTGTTCCGCCGAATCTTGACGTCGGGTTCGCACCATAGCCCCCTGCAGTCTACGGCGTGTCAAAGTTACAATTTGCGCCTTAATCCTGCTGCGTTCCCTCTGGGTGTCGGGGGTGGGCGGATGGGCGTCCAGGTCGCGGAGAACGGCGTAGAAATAGTCGGTAGTGTGCCGGCGCCACATAGCAACTTCCTTTCCATACTGAATCAAAGTACGTCGAATGGCAGGTTTGGCACATTCTAGCCACCAGGTCAAGGTCGTGCAGTATTGAGGTAAGCGACGTTCACAGTTGGCCCATGTCTCGGTAACACGTTGAAGACATTCGGGATCATGAAGATGGGAGGTGTTTAGCTTCCAGGGTGCACGACTACGCCAGACCACTTGCTTGGGGAAGAGAATGTTGCAGATGTAGGCACAGTGGTCCGAAAAGGCCAGGGGCCAAAGTTCTGCACCTTGGACTGCAGATGTGAGTTCCCGAGAGACGTAAATTCTATCAAGGCGGCTCGCGGAGTGACTCATCTGGTAAGTATGTCCAGGCGCGTCGCCGTGCCGAACTTCCCAAGTGTCGCGGAGCAACAGATCTTGGACGACAAGACGCAGTTCTTGACAGGTGTTGTAGTGGGGCACTTGATCTTTAGGGTGCAAGACACAATTAAAATCACCCCCAAGCAAGTAATGGTCGCAGCGTCCAAGAAACAAAGGAACGATGTCTTCGGAATAGAAGAGTGCCCTGTCGCGTCTGCGGGTGGAGCCTGACGGAGCGTAAATGTTGACGATACGCGTCCCCATGACGGTGACGGCCATGCCTCTGGCAGATGGCAGGTATGTGATATCGGCCACTGGAATACCTTCTCTGGCGTAGATGGCTACGCCGCGTCCCAGGAGAAGGATAAGTGTTATATCCCGCGACGTCTGGAAGTGTGGCCAGGTGTACTTCCTGTAGTAGTGCGATATCGACGTCCGACGCCCATATCATCTCTCGCAGCAGTTGAAGTTTCACGGGTGAGCTAGTGGTGTTAGTGTTGATTGTCGCTATTCGGTAGGTTTGGAGCCGTACCCCGCCGTGGAGGGGAACTCCACCGGCGGAGGATGAAGAGGGACGAGGCAACGGTGAGTCGTGCCGTACGCCACCCGACGGCATTATCAGGGGCGTAACGATGCTTCCGTCTGGGGTAACTCTGTCCCCAGCGTGTGGTCCGGGTCCTCATCGACGTCCTCACTCCACACCATCGAAGGCGTTGTCGTTGTGATGGTCGTACGTTCCACTTTGGTCGTAGGGGCAGAGGACGTCTCGGCGGCAGTCGCATCTGTGGAGTCCATTGGTTCAGGAGCACCTGAGCGAGCCAGTAGAGTAGGCATCGACGTATCCACAGTCGGCGTCATGTTGTCGTCATTCGTATCGTCGTGCAGGTTCTCCGAGGCCTCGTCGTGTCGGACGGCCTCTGGAGCATCGGGGGGGGTGGTGATCCGTCTCGTTCCGAGACCGTACGGCGCCTCCTCTTGCGCCTCTTAGGTGAACGTTGTTTGCGGGTTCGTCCCTCCGTGTCGGAAGACGGGAGGGAGTCGCGTCGCTCTGAGAGGAAGGCCGTCGCGGAAACGTCCAATGAAGGGGCGTCCATATGTTCAGGCGGGGGGGTGTCGGAAGTCGTCGCTGTTGGTAGTGGCGCCGGAGTAGCGTCAGGCTTTGAGCGCGACGCGTCGGCCCCAGCGGTATCCGTAGCAGCTGGAAGGGTCACCGGTGCATGGTCCGATGGGCGGGGGCCGGTGGGAGGAGAAGAGAGCGCCGATGCGTAGGTGATCGGTAAAACCGTCGTCGGTGCCGGAGGTGCCACGGTAGCGGCTGGCAGTTGGGTGATTCGTCTCTGAAGACACTCAGATCTGAGGTGGCCTTCTTTGCCCGGAACAGGTCTTGGGTTGGCCGTCGTATATGACAACCGCGCGGCACCCGCTAATTTGCAGGTAAGATGGCACGTGGCGATGGAGGTCGATGGTGATCTGCCGTACACCGTTAAGAACAGGGTACGTTTGGAATTGCGCCCAACGTTCGGCAGTGTGGCCATGTACAGTGCCATAGGGACGGAAAGCCGCGATAACATCTTCCGCTGGGAGCTCGAACGGGAGTTCGAAAACTCGTATGGTGCGCATTCCTAAGCCGGCATGGTCGACAGTGACCGCTCCGACTTGCCGTCGGCGTGGCAGATGCGTAGTCCATGGTTGGTATCACGAAGTATTCTTTCACATACCGCGTCATTTACGACTTTGACGTACACAGTACTGCTTAATATGGACAAATGGATGCCCAAGATGTCAGAAGCTGGGATCTTAGCAACGTCGCGTAGGAAGCGTTCCACTTCCAAGACCTTTGGTCGTGCGTAGTCGTTGCAGAAGTTGAAACGTAAAGTTGATTTTCGAAAACGGTTGGCCATGATTCTAGTGCACTTAAGCGACACGTAAGTGACGGCCGCTGAAATGTAAACAAGCGCGCGCGCTCCACAGGCGGAAATAACAACACGTCCACACTGCAGGGCGGCGAAAGCCGGACTGTCCATCTGAGCTACCGAAGCACGACTCACGCCAGGTCTCACAGCTTTACTTATGCCAGTATCTCGTCTCCTCCCTTCCAAACTTTACAGAAGCTTTCCCCTTCTCAATGTACTGTCTCAGTTCTGTCACTTTTTTTAATCCTAGAAGTTTTCCTGAAACCAGGTATGTGAGTCGGTAGGAATTAGGGTGCGGACATTCTGCCTCAACAAATAGCCCATTTTTTTTGGTCATCAGTGTACTGACTGGTTTGATGCGGCCCGCCACGAATTCCTTCCCTGTGCTAACCTCTTCATCTCAGAGTAGCACTTGCAACCTACGTCCTCAATTATTTGCTTGATGTATTCCAATCTCTGTCTTCCTCTACAGTTTTTGCCCTCTACAGCTCCCTCTAGTACCATGGAAGTCATTCCCTCATGTCTTAGCAGATGTCCTATCATCCTGTCCCTTCTCCTTATCAGTGTTTTCCACATATTCCTTTCCTCTCCGATTCTGCGTAGAACCTCCTCATTCCTTACCTTATCAGTCCACCTAATTTTCAACATTAGTCTGTAGCACCACATCTCAAATGCTTCGATTCTCTTCTGTTCTGGTTTTCCCACAGTCCATGTTTCACTACCATACAATGCTGTACTCCAGACGTACATCCCCAGAAATTTCTTCCTCAAATTAAGGCCGGTATTTGATATTAGTAGACTTCTCTTGGCCAGAAATGCCTTTTTTGCCATAGCGAGTCTGCTTTTGATGTCCTCATTGCTCCGTCCATCATTGGTTATTTTACTGCCTAGGTAGCAGAATTCCTTGTATTTTAATTCCACTCCTGAACCTTTATTTTATTTCCATCATTGCTTCCTCGATGTACAGATTGAAGAGTGGGGGCGAAAGGCTACAGCCTTGTCTTACACCCTTCTTAATACGATCACTTCGTTCTTGATCGTCCACTCTTATTATTCCCTCTTGGTTGTTGTACATATTGTATATGACCCGTCTCTCCCTATAGCTTAACCCTACTTTTTTCAGAATCTCGAACAGCTTGCACCATTTTATATTGTCGAACGCTTTTTTCAGGTCGATAAATCCTATGAAAGTGTCTTGATTTTTCTTTAGCCTTGCTTCCGTTATTAGCCGTAACGTCAGAATTGCCTCTCCCGTCCCTTTACTTTCCCCAAAGCCAAACTGATCGTCACCTAGCGCATTCTCAATTTTCTTTTCCATTCTTCTGTATATTATTCTTGTAAGCAGCTTCGATGCATGAGCTGTTAAGCTGAATGTGCGATAATTCTCGCACTTGTCAGGTCTTGCCGTCTTCGGAATTGTGTGGATGATGCTTTTCCGAAAGTCAGATGGTATATCGCCAGACTCATATATTCTACACACCAACGTGAATAGCCCATAGTACAGCTCAAACAACTTTTTTTTCCTCGATCCACTTCGATGAACTTTTCTTTCGTACGTACTAGGACTTCGTCTCCTATTTTGTATTTAATTGGTTTGTACATTCCATCATGCCGATTCTTCCTTTCCTTCTCCATAGGGGATTTGACCGCCTGCTCCGTCTCAGCAGCCGACTCAGCCTGGCGCTGTGGGAACTCCACAATTTGCGTTAATAGAAATTTCGGTTTCACTCCCGTCATCACTTCCAAGAGCGAATATCCGGTTGTGTTACTTTTCACGCTGTTTACAACGTCCTCAAATGAACGTACGTATTCCACCCACTTTGAGAGTCTATCACTCGCGTAAGTCCGACACAGTCGTCCAACTTCTCGCATATACCGCTGGCAGGGGTTACTCGCCGGGTGGTACACAGATATTGTAATGTGTTTTATGCCCTGGTGGTTCTAAAAATTTTTTTCCAAACGTTTGATGTAAACTGAGATCCGTTGAGATCCGTTTCTGGTTTAATTACGTTTTAAAAGAAATCTTTTCTAATTTGGCTATCAGCGTCTTGCTGTTAGGTTTCCGTATCGTATAAAGTTTAAGAAATTTTGAAAAGAGGTCCACAACAACAAATATGTACTTCATACCGCCACGTCGTGTGGGCAGTGGGCCAAAATTGTCAACCACCAGTAACTCTCCTACGTTGGTCGGCATTATACTTTGCGTTTCCCCTTGTTGAGTTGTAGTGCAATATTTTACCCGCTGACATCGATGACAGGCAGCCAGATGTGCGCGTACTTGTCTGGCGAGGTTATTAATGTGGATGTATTGCTCCATACGTTCCGTGCACTTCTAGGCCCCGTAATGACCGTGACTTACGTGGACGTAATCTATCAGCTGTTCCACGTATTTGTCTGGGAAGCACAGTCTCCAGTGATCCGTCTTCCTGACTCTTCTGCAAAACAGCACACCCTTGTGGATCTTGAAAAACCGGAGTAATTTTTCGTAGCCCTTGCTTTCAAAGTTCTTCCGTTCAGGGCCATGATTTTACGCTCTCCACATATCCCTGCAGACAGCACGAATTTCCTTTTCCACCGGTACTCCTTTCATGTACAGCAGTTGAAATTCGTTCTTTGTCTCCTCCCCTTTGTCTTCCTCTCGAACAGACAACCACGACAGAGCATCGGCAATACAATTTTTGTCCCTTTAATAAAGCGTATCTGGTAATTAAACTGCTGCAGGAGCATAGCCCAGCGCATAGAACGTTCGTTTAGTATTTTAGTCTTCCAGAAAGCTAAGGGCCTTATGGTCGGATAGCACTGTTACCTTCCAAATACATATGGAAGTTTTTGAATCTATACACGACTGCAACCAGCTCCCTCCTGTACTGTATATGCGTTCGTGTTTGTTGAGAATGCGGCTGGCGAAAGCCATACTACGGTGTTCTGTCTTGCCGTCGATTTGTTTTTCTTGGAAGATTTCGCAGCCTAACCCATAATCTGAACTGTTCGACGACAAAAAGAACGGAAGTACCATGTCGGAATAATAAAGCATCCTGCTCGCACAAAGTTTGTCCTGTATGTTCTGAAATTCCTTTTAACATTCCTCGTTCCATTTCCAGGATGCGTTTTTCTTTAAAAACTTACATAAATTTGGGTTACTCATTCCTCCATTCCCCAAGAATTTTTGATGAAACACACATTATCCGAGGTACAACTTTAGTTGCTCTCTGTTGGTTGGCCTTTTAGTTTCTCGGTACTCGGTAAAATTCTGTCAAATGTAAGAGTCTGCAGGCTTTCGTGGCCGTTGTAAGTAGAAATCTTCTGGGTTATTAGGCTGCGTCATGTTTCTTCGTAAATGTTGGACGTTTCGACCCCATGTTCGACATTTTAGAAGAAGCATGATGCGGCCTAATGACCCAGAAGATTTTAAGTTAAAATGTATGAGTGTGTCTTCTGAGGTGTGGGGTTGATCTGCTATTCTGTTATTCTGCGCAACTGATTAATCTGAGATGTACCCTTTACCCTGTGGGTCCTGCAAGATGCAATTTCCACCTACACACTATTACAGAAGTTAGACAGACGCTCCTAACGTTCTAAAGAGAAATGCCTGAAAAACTTTCAGCAATAAATATCTTCTGGAGTCGTCCGTTGTAAGGAAATGGCACAAAAATTCACAACATTTCTTACGTAACTAGCAGGATACTTGGGTACTGGAGTAGTGCTAGTTAGTGTAAGAAAAACATGAAACTAACGAAAGCTGTTATTTATTTTGCAAAAATTCTGAAGAATCACAATGGCACTTTTAGTTATGAATTGAACAAGTTATGTCTTAGTTCTTTTCGGAATGTGAGGTTACCTTTTCAGGATAGGATTCGCTAAAATTTCTATACAAAGTTTAAGATGCTTGTTGACTTGGCAGAATGGCTGAGAGGCGCGCGTACTCAACTTGAATAATTATCCTTTAGAATGTTGCTAGGTACGGTCGAGGCTGTCGCGTGTGAAATGCAGTGAGTGTACTGTCGTGGAGGGAATATGGGGCTGCAGTGCACAATACCGTAAGCTGCGATGTCTGCTGTCTGCGCCATTTGCTGCTGACAAATAACTCTCGTTCTATATGGATTGACCTCCGCCAATCAAACTCTCTCTATGCCTTGATGAAGTCAAGGATTCCTATTCGCTCCTAGCGTAACTATTGGTGTGGTACACCAGTCAGATAACCAGTCCACCACGATGCCACTCAAAATTCGCTCGCAGGCGTTTAACAATAGCTCTGTCCGTTCACACCGCACAATAAGTGTGTCGACCAACACAGTGAACAACGCTTAATCGCAAGGACTCAATATAGAGTCGTCCTCTGATTCGCTCTCGACAGAGGTGCTCTCCCAGTGAAGTACTGAGGAGAGACTCGTTCCTCGCTCTTTCGAGTCCATGTACGAGCGCGCACGCTCTCGTTACGAGTTCTAGCTCCAAGAGCGACAACGCAACCGTGCCTCTCCGCGCCAGACGTGAAGAGGTATATCTTTCGGTCTCTTCCATTATTCCTTCAGCTCAAGGCGTCAGAAATATCGTCTGCCAATCAGCATTGCTCTTCTAAAACGGGAGAATGACGTTTTGTTTAAGGTGACCAATCCGGAAACTTGAAGCTTTGGCGTTTGGTGTTTGCTGTCTCCCTGTGAAAATCTCTGAAACTGCGTGCTATGTGTAAAGAATGCGTAGGCTGGCCGCTCCCACACAATGTAGCGGAATTTGCTTGTAAGCCGAACACGGCGTTGTTCCCCCTTTCCACTCGGGCCCACGCGGTCCACTACGGGCGGTCACGGGCCGACATGGGCTGGGTTGTCCTCTGAAGGGCCTGGCGTCTCGCTGTGCGGCCTCTCTCCCGAACTAAAGGCCTCTGTGAACGTCATGTCTGGAATGTATGTGTGCACGCCAGCCTCTATTATTTCAACCACTGTGCGCTCACTTGTCAATTGCATATCGTTTACTGAATTCATACAACTTTGACTTTATCTTATCGAGTTTGGGATCGAATGAAGTGTCTTGATGTGCGGAACATGATTGTGAGGGCGGAATATGTAAGCAATGAAGGTCAGGAGACCACGAAGTCTTACATACCTCACTCCTTCTGACAAAATTATTGCTCAGTCCGGAACCGCGGGACTGCTACGGTCGCAGGTTCGAATCCTGTCTCGGGCATGGATGCGTGTGATGTCCTTAGGTTAGTTAGGTTTAAGCAGTTCTAAGTTCTAGGGGACTGATGACCACAGATGTTAAGTCCCATAGTGCTCAGAGCCATTTGAACCATTTGAACAAAATTCTTGTCTGGGGCTTGTCAATGCCGAGGAAAACATTGACAGACTCAGGCAAAAATTGTTCTTTTAGATTTTCCAATAAACTTTTCTCAGCCATTCTTAACAATGTTTCGAATGATTTCTTTATAGCTATGGTTTCTATTTTTTTAAGTATAGAATTTATGTTTTGTTGTTAGGCAAATATAGGCTTTACAAAGATTGTTATTCTTTGTCATTGCCAGTACGTGTAAATTTGTTTTTACAATATTGATTTTTCTAAACTCATAAGTGTACAGTGTATCATGTCTTAGTGTGGTTATATCTTTTCTTTAGTTAAGCTTGCATAAATGTTCGCAAAAGCTCTGTTGTGTTACTTTGTTTTATTTATTTAGGCATTATCTTTTTCTTTTTGTGTCTTTTTTTTTTTTTTTTTTTTTTTTTTTTGTAAGAATGAAGAAGCGTTTCCTCTTATTTCTTCCTTGGTATTAATATTATTACCCCAAAAAGGTGTTTTTGAATGTTACTTAACGAAGAAAAATCCTGCACAGTTCCTTTTAGACTTTCCTTGAGTTTATGAGATTATATAACTATACTAAGTTTCATTACAAAAGGTTTTAAGGTATCTATATATTATGGACTTTACATACATAATAAAATTATTACTTTTACAAAGAAGGAAAAAGAAAATATTTAAAAAAATATCATTTTCTTAACTCTACATTCGTAATTTATCTTTTTTTTTGTGCTGCGTCAGTTTCTGTGCTCGACAATTCCCACTGAAATGCTGGAAGGCGTCGACTCATTTGTATGGGTGTCACAAATCATGAGAGAACCACTGTAGCATGCGTTGCCGGGTCTTACTTGTTGACATTGTCATCATGGAGTGGTACTTTTAACCGATGATGATGACTGTGGTTTACTGCATAAACAGTGATGTCTTGGTACTCCTTTGCTGTCACACCTGGGACGGTATGGTAGTTCAATGATTGTAGTTGACTACCGACGATCGTCACCCAATATTGTGCTGTAACGTCCTGGTACTTCACACCTGGTTCGGTACGGCGATTTGATGATGTGGTAGGGAGAATACTGTTCATTTTTCTGAATCTATTTGTAGATAATGTTGGTTGGTACTACTTAACATTCCGTTTGCCGTTCGCTTGTATTTGTTTGACTATTCAAGGTTTACTTTTGGAGAGTTGGTTATAGTAGTTGCTATGCCTCAAAGTTCATGGAAAGACGTTTGTAGCAATTTGCTTTGTAGGATAGGAGAGAAAGGTATCTTGCTGTCTTCTGCCCTTCTTCATCTTGCATCTTGTGTTCCTCTCTTCTTTCTTGCATTCTTCTGTTCTTCTTGGGCTAGGTATATGTGAATTTTAGTGTGGGAGAAATATAAGATTTGTAGGATCTGACTGCCCTTCCAACTGTTACTTGATGAGTTTGTAGATCTTAGTAATTTTTTGTATCTTCATTGTCGACTCTTCGTATTATGATTCTCCCTACGCTCTTACGTTGTGTAGCAGTGTCGTGTCATATGAAATGTCCGTGCTGCATGTTGTCCTCCTGAAGTCCAACCTGGTTGCAACCTGCATTTCCGATGTGGCGTTGGTCTTCATGTTGTTGTTATTGCCCTAAGTGCTTTCTCAACATGTCTGTACCCTCTCCGTCGCTATCTCGAAGCATCTGGTGTTACGGGAGCTGGTGATTGGTGTTGGTGGCAATGTCCCTCTGACGCATGGAAATATTTACAATTTTTGTTTTACATATATTTGTTATTTGCAAAAAAAAATGATTTTATATAATGCAAAAATTTTCTGATAGTGGCAAAAATTATTAGATAGTTATATTTCTTTATTCTAATTATGTCTTACCTCTTCTTCATTGCCGGCCGGTGTGGCCGTGCGGTTCTAGGCGCTTCAGTCTGGAACTGCGTGACCGCTACGGTCGCAGGTTCGAATCCTGCCTCGGGCATGGATGTGTGTGATGTCCTTGGGTTAGTTAGGTTTAAGTAGTTCTAAGTTCTAGGGGACTGATGACCACAGATGTTAAGTCCCATAGTGCTCTGAGCCATTTGAACCATTTTTTATTCTTCATTCTTTTAATTGTTGTGTACCATTTATTGTTTGTGTGCATGTTGTAGTGTACTTGATACTACAAGATTTTGTTAGCGTATATTGTGTCCCTCTTTACTTATATTTAATGTGTTATTTTGTTGAGCTATTAATTTAACTTTTATTTAGTGGTTAGTATAAAATAGGGTGAACGTTAATTTGCTTAACCTCTTCCGCATTTTTTCAATCCAATTTTTACGTTTGACAGAGTTCGGTGGCCCTAACTTCTACATCTGGTTTCTATTTGCTGTGTTGTTCTTGTCTTTGTGGACCATAATTTCCTCGGTAATTATTCGCGCCCTGGTCTCGCCAGTTGCTGTTTCTAACATCGTGACCTCTTTGAAAGTACCCTTGACCGTTGGCGTTTTGATTCCTAAATCCATATCCGCCTCTGTATGAGTGTCCATTACCGTTCCTATTTCAGTACATATTATTCTGGTTATCGTTTCTATGCCAATTGTCTCCATTGTGCCACTGTCCTTGTCTGTTAAATTGCCTGAAATTATTGGTGTTAGGATTACGATTATTATTATTATTGGAATATTCGTTCCTAGTCCTCTCCTTTTGCTGTTCCCTTTCCTTTCTTTTTTCTTTCACCTCGTCTTCTTCATACATAAATTCAAGTTCCCTTATAACCTCTTTGAATTCTTCGGTATTTTCATTTTTTCCTACTGTTGCTTGTTGATACTTTACCGGTAATTTCATTCTACGTAGACGTATCAGCTCTCCGTTACTGTATGGTTTGTCTAGGCATTGATTCTTTTTGTCCATTGTATCAAAGAATTTTACCACGGTTTTCTCTCCTGAGTTTTAATATGGTGTCATCTGAAGTTTAATTTTCTTTTGCGCCTCCTAGGACAAATATCCTTCGAGAAATGCTGTTCTGAATTATAGGTAAGACGTACAGGTAGCCGCAATCTTTTGCATCACCTCTGCTACTGTCTCTGAGAAGTGTGCACAAATCAAGTCACGTTTGTGAGCTACGCTCCAGTGGTTTGGTAAGCCTACTTGAAACTGGTCGATGAATGTGCGTGCATGCAAGCTACCGCCTTCTTCCTTGAAATGTTGAAATTTTCTAGCTGTAAGGGAGTAGTCTGTATCATATCTACTCATAAATCCGGTTTGTGGCTGATTCATGAACTCAAATAATCTGCCATTGCTTGTGTCGTCGTGCTTATTCTCTGGTAATCTCCTGCCTGTCTGCCTATTCTCAATTTCCTGACTCATATCCGCGTCATATCATATCATTGGTGAACAAAAGTGTTATTCGTGTGTTTCTACTCTCGTCGTTCGTGGTATAGTACTTGTGCTGCTATTATGTTGTGTCATTGTATTTACTGGTTCATTTGCCTGTCTTTCGATGGTTATCGGCTGAATGTATGTGTTCCGTTTTTCTGGGTACTGTGGTGTCACCGCCAGACACCACACTTGCTAGGTGGTAGAATAAATCGGCCGCGGTCCATTTAGTACATGTTGGACCCGCGTGTCGCCACTGTGTAATCGCAGACCTAGCGCCACCACAAGGCAGGTCTCGTGATACGAACAAGCACTCGCCCCAGTTGGACGGACGACCTAGCTAGCGACTAGATGTACGAAGCCTTTCTCTCTCATTAGCCGAGAGACAGAATAGCCTTCAGCTAAGTTAATGGCTACGAACTAGCAAGGCGCCATTAGCCTTACAGTGATTGTAATTAAAGTCTCCTGTGTATAGTCAAGAGCGATGTACCACAATGATTGATTGAAGATAAGTATTAATCCAGCTACGTACTTTTCTTCATAGCATTAATTACGTAGCCTGTTCCAGTACTTCACGCCCGTCTGCGTTAGTCTAGCGTGCATTTTCAGCCATCTCGACCTACAAGGTGTTGGCCCAGCTGCCGACACATCAGGTACTGTGCCTGGTCCGGTGGCATGTCATGTATTACTTTAATCGCGATTTTCTGTTTCGATTTCTGCGGGAGTGTTTCGTCTAGCCTTGTTTCTACTTGAACTTTCTTAGGCGGCGCGTGTTCGTGTACTGAATTAATGCTTGACGCGTCAGTTGTTTCGCAACAGGTATAATCGGTCTCGATCTGTTCTTCGATAGTTTGTATCAACTCTGTTCGAGGCTTTTCAAACTGATTTTTGTTTTTAAGTTCTAATTTATTAATCCGCTGATCATACTTTTTCAGTGCAACCTTTGCGACCTTGCTTTGAATTGCTTGTTCTTCCGAAATTTGTATTGCTGTTCGAGTGGCTTTTATCGTAAAACGTTCCACCTTTTTGTCAACGTTTACGATGTCCAATTGGACCTTGTCCACGTCAGTGCGTGATTGCTGCTGACCTTGTGTTAGTACCTGAATTGTTTCTCTACATTCTTTCGCGTCTTTGTTTATCTGAGCGATCTGACTATCAATTCTAGCGATCCCTTCTTCCATATGAATTTTCACCTGTTGGATCTGTGTCTTAATAGCCTGATTATCCCGTTTCAATTCCTGATTATTCTGTTTCAATTCCTGATACTGTTTTGTCATCTGTGTATTAATATTATTAATATCCTGATTATGTTTCATCATACTAGCGTTCATTTTTTGTAACATCTCCATGATCGCCTCCTGTCCTGTAACATTACCTTCTGCTGAACTGTGTATTCTCGATCTATTGTTTTCTACTCGGCCAATTACGTCTTTTACTGGGCTATGCTGTGACGTTTCTATGTTTGATAACTACAATAAACCGTGCTGTCTGTGTCGAGGACTAGTTGCGTTTGTCATTGAACCATTACGTGTCGCTAACAACTCCGCATTCTGCCCTCTCTGTTGTGTATGTCTTGTGTATGCAGGTACAGTTGCGTCTGTTACGGAACCTTTTCGTGGCGCTCGTAACTCCGCAAAATTCTGTCTATGCTGTTGCGGCATATTTAGAATGTGTACGATAGGTTCGACGTATTCTGAATGTTCCCCCTCTTTCTCACTGTCTACTTCTCTTTGAACGTTAGCTACCTGCCGGTTCATTGACTGTATTGACGCGTATTCTGTCTCTGAATATGCGGCACACAAACGCGTTTCCTGTGCTCGTTTCGCTTCTAATCTTTGCCATTTCCTACGTGGGATGTCTATTTCTGGCTCAGAATGTGCCCTACCGGGAATTTCATATTCTGGAAATTCGATGTTCTCATCCCTTCGATTCCCGTCTGTCTGATCTGTCTCAATTTTATCCCAGTCTAACTGAGCTTGCTGATTCCGCCGCTCCCCGACTGTTCTATTCTCTGATTCACCGTCTGTCCTATTTTCAGCTTGACCTTCTGTCCTATTCTCAATAAGCTCGTTTACTTGCTGTCTATCTGGTTGATTCTCCCCCATTTTGTCTACTTGCTGTCTCTCACGTAACCTTTTGGCTTGTGCTCTTCTTTCAACACACCACAACCCTATGTACAAAACTGTACGACCACTTACCAGTTGGCTAAACGAACAACAACAACACCGTCGTGACTTCTCGGCTAATGCTCTGTCTGCTCTGCTACAGTCACCAATCCTTCCCTGTGCGCTTGCAAAGGGAGAAAAATGTTATTTCTTTATTCTAATTTATACGATGCTGCGTCACACTGCGTCTCTGCGTCACTCTGCGTCCATGCCTATCACCTGAAAATCCAATGCCCTAACATCTACACTAAAGTCGTAAAAAATGCAAGATTTTCCAACACAATAACACACACACCTTTCCCTTCAATTCTGCTTTCTTCACTACCTGTATCTATTCTGATCCCAATGTTTGCAAATAGCTATTTAATACATGAAAGAAAGTTCTTCAAAGTGCTACTGCTGCAGCCTGCCGTATCTAACTATCCTGACACTTTCCTCTCCTGGTGGCTTACCTATTTTACCTATCCTGGCAGGTTACCTATTTTACCTATCCTGGCAGTTTACCTATTTGCAGTGAAGTGTTCTGTTGTGGAGCAAATATGAGGCTGGCAATAGCCGTAGCGCACAATTCCGTAAGCTGCGATGACTGCTGTCTGCGCCATTCGCTGCTGACAAATAAGATAACTCTGGATCTATCTGGATTGACCCCCACCAATCATACTCTCCCTATGCCTTGATTAAGTCAAGGACTCCTATTCGCTCCTAGTGTAACTATTGGCGTGGTACACCGGTCAGATAACCAGTCCACCGCGATGCCACTCAAAATTCGCTCGCAGGCGTTTAACTATAACTCTGTTCACACCGCACAATAAGTGTGTCAGCCAACACAGTGAACAACACTTAATCGCAAGGACTCAATATAGAGTCGTCCTTTGATTCGCTCTCAACGGAGGTGCTCTCCAAGTGAAGTACTGAGGAGAGACTTGTTCCTCACTCTTTCGAGTCCACGTACGAGCGCGCACGCTGTTGTTACGTGCTCTCGCTCCATAAGCGACAACGGAACCATGCCTCTCCACGCCAGATGTGAAGGGGTATATCTTTCGGTCTCTTCCATTATTCCTTCAGCTCAAGGCGTCAGAAATATCGTCTGCCAATCAGCATTGCTCTTCTAAAACGGGAGAATGACGTTTCGTTTAAGGTGACCAATCTGGAAACTTGTAGCTTTGACTTTGGTGTTCGCTGTCTCCCTATGAAAATCTCTGAAACTGCGTGCTATGTGTAAAGAATGCGTAGGCTGGCCGCTCCCACACAATGTAGCGGAATTTGCATTTAAGCAGAACATGGGGTTGTCCCCCCCTTTCCACTCGGTCCCACACTGTCCGCTACGGGCGGTCACAGGCCGACATGGGCTGGATCGCCCTCTGAAGGGTCTGGTTTTCCCGCTGTCCGGGCTCTCTCCCAAACTAAAAGCCTCTGTGAACGTCGTGTCTGGAACGTATGTGTGCACGCCAGCCTCGAGTATTTCAATCACGGTGCGCTCATTTGTCAATTGCATATCATTTACATGAATTCATACAGCATTGACTTTATCTTCAAGAGTATAGGTTCAAACGAAGTGTGTGGAACATGATTGTGAGGTTGGAATGTGTAAGCACTGAAGGTCAGGAGACCATGACGTCTTACAGTCTCAGAAACTGAATTTCAGCTCCGACAAATTCGGTTTTGGCAATCTTTAACGTCATCCCTCCTCTTCTTAAGGACACAAGCACTTCCTCCAGCAATTTACAGTGTACGTACCAGGATTCCGTTGCTATTAAAATGTAGTCCACGTAGATCACCAATTTACTTATTAAGCGTTCTCCTAAGACATAGCTTAGCGCTCTCACAAATACTGCCACTGAAATCGTGAGGCCGAGCGGTACCACCTTAAACCGGTAGCTTCGTCCTTCGAATAAGGAAGTTATGTAACGTCTGCTTTCTTCTGCCACTGGGATTTGCCAAAATCCTGAGATCAAGTCAGCAATAAACATCAGTTTTGTATTGCCTGAAGTTTAGCAGCAGTTCGTCCATATTACCAGGGTGGTCGAGTTCACTCAGAATTACCTTAGTTACCTTACGTGCGTCAAACACAATTGTAACAGATTTGTCTTTTTTCTTTACAATGACAATGGGATTATAATAATCGCTCCTACTCTGATCTATAATACGCCATTCCAGCATTTGCCTTAACCTGGCCCTGACTGCTTCCCGCTCAATAACAGGAATTACATAAGGCTGGCACTTAATCGGCTCATATGTATTCACTTTACTGTCGTATTCGAAGTCTCTTACTTTACTGGAATGATCAGAAAATATGTCCTCAAACGCCACAACATTTCACGTAACTCTTTTTCCTCTACCTCCGATATAACCTCGACTGCTTCTACCATTTGCTTTATCTTGTCACACACATTGTTCCCTTCATCCTAACCATGTGTGGTTATGGTGTGCACAATCTGGTTGTCCCCCATCAAAAGATTCTTAAAATTTACTTTCCTTTCTTCACCCTGAATTAGAAAATCCAAGCACCTTCCCATGCCGTGAAGCAAAGTTGTATATTTACATAAGTAATTTGTTCGCAACAGCACATCTTTTACTAGTTCTTTCACTACAAAGCATCCTATACTAAAATGATTCTCCTCGCACTTGAATTTCAAGAGTACTTCTTACCTTCTCGGCTTACTTATACCGCCAACTACCATTTTAATTTTTCACTATTTACAGGTAATACTTCTAATTTCTTATTCTTTACCCTGTGTATAGAACCTTCTGATACATTACTCCCAGAATCGAGCAGTGCATTTACTGTAATTTCAATGATAGGCTAAACATGAATCATTTCTTTTCGCTCCAAGCACTGTTCCCTCAATAAATCCTTCTCTATGTTTCATCCCTTCTCTTTCATCCCTAGAGTACACATATCCTGTTCGATCCACCCCTCAATTTTACACTCGTTCCAAAATAATTCATTAAATATTTCTTTCACCCCAATTTCATTTTTTTCTCCCTTCTAGACCTCTCGCTATCTTAAACTTCTCTCGAGTCCACAAATGACTCAATAACGATCGCAATGCTCTACCATAGAATCGCCAATCAGTTACAGTTAAATCACATTCCTCCTTAAGATACCATTCTGTCCAAATATTGCTTTCAATATTATAATCGAACTCACTGTACTCCCCCTTAAAATTATTGGCATTAGTAGCTACATCATCATTATCATGAAATAAACAATTACTTTTTTCATCCACCTCATTACGAACACATTCACAAACAGCACTTTCAACAGCTGCTGATACACCATACAACTCGCTGCATAAAACCTCATTTATATCCGTCGACAAATCACCAGTACAAGAATTGTTCATAGTTTCACCATCCCCTGCCGTTATATCACATAAATTGTAGCTACAGCGTCGTCCAATTTCAGAATCAACAGTACCATTCATTTCCGCTAAGTTTTGATTTAAACCTGAGCGTATTATCTTTTCCTCTCCTACATGCTGCTGCGCCACATTAATTTCAGATCGCACATCAAATTCACATCCACATGCAGTCTTTTTGGGTTCACCTCCATTAGTAGAAAGATATGCACAGATTTCTTCCTCTGGAGTATCAATAACAGCAGCTTCAACTTCCGTAACTTCAGCATATAGAACACATCATTACTATCTTCCTTCAAAAATAATCCACCAATAACTGCCAATACAAACACAAATTCATCAACAGCTGATGAATCTAATGCTATGCAGCCCTTATTAACCTCCTTAACAACTTTCCCAGTCACAATATCACCTGGAACATCATCACCTTCATCACTATAATCGGTAACGCTGGTTAGAATGTCTTTAGAATATTCTATAGAATCTAACTCCACCAAATTCAGCTCCACCTCAGCTTCCTATAGCACATAGAATGTTTCATTGTATTAACATTCACACTCACATTCATAAAACAAATCGTTTAGTTCTAAAACGTCGTCATCGCCTTTATCGTTATCTTTCATTGTCTTGGGATTACGCCTTCTACGTACGATCTGATTTGAAAATTTACCTATTTGATTCTCATGTGTTACTAATTTCAATTCAATATTCTGACGCCTTTCTGCCGACTTGTTGACACTTCTCACATTACCATTTACTCACGTTCTATTCACCGCCGATTCATTTTGCCATCTCTGGACCCGAGGTGCGTCGAAACTTAGTTTCCCGATCTCCCATTTCGCCGTATGCCGATCGCTCGAATCGACGTTCTTGGTGTTGGTCCCTGTCACGAAGGTATCCGTTCCCACTATCCCCTTGGAATTTATCATTGGATGTGTTTCTGTTACCGTTTCCGTCTTTCATAATAATTACTCGGACTGTAGTTATGCTCTCTACTTTTTGTCTGCTTACTTGGCTGTTTAAATTTCAACGCCCGTTCTAGTTTTTGTACAAAGTCCTAAAATTTGTCTATTGACTGTTCACTAGATCCCACTGCAAATTATTCGGTAACCACCTTTACAACATCGTAATTTCAGTAAGCTCTCCCAACTGACGTTTCACATGCATTAATCTTGCAAGTTCACGTTTACAAAATTCTCGCATCAACCCATTCCTGTATTTAAATGCTGGCACGTTCAGAAACTCATTTTGGAATCGCGTTTGCTTCGCTTCACTCCGGAACTTGTTCAGTGAACTGCTTTCAGACATTTAGTAGGTAGGGAACGTATCACTGTGTACATTTGCCCAAGATTGCGGATTACCTTCCAAATGTCTTTTTAGGAATTTTATCTTCGCCTCTTCGAACCTTCCCCTTATCAAACCATCCCTGCATGCTGCTAGAAAATTTATTGGCTGCTATTTCCCGTCGTCTCCAAAACATTTGACCGTTCCCGAATTCATCCACGGAACAGTGATCACGGTAGGGGTTTGATGTGCTAATGAGGAATTCAGTTCACTTTTTATTTAATTGATTTGCTTTTTAACTTTACCATTTTCCATTTTAACGCCAGATTCTACTCGTTCCTTTGTTTTATCTTTTCCCCCCTGTACCTATTCAAACAGATAAGTTACCAGGGGCCTCTGCCGTCTCAACCATTAGAGTATCTTGTCTACTCATGTTATCTCTTACGTTTCCTCCCAGATCTGCCTGCAGCTTCTACACCTTATCACTAAAATGTTTCTCCGCTTGATTTAGAGGCAGGTAAATCAACATTATCAGAAATTGTGTCCATTTCATCACGAATGGTTTTTAATTTTCCGTCCATCAATTCCTCGACTCCACTAGAAATTTTACCTACTTCGTCTTTCACAACCAAAGCTATTTCGGATTGAACCAAATCAATTTTTAAATTTACGCCACCCATATCGGTTTTAACAGAATCAATTTAGCATCCCAATCCTCTTGTCACTTGCATTAACTGCGAAATCATGTCTCCTCCAAATTCATCTCACTTCGGACTATTTGCCAGACTAAATTCACCGCCAATCACGCTCTCCTTCTCCGACTTCGGGCTAAGCGGCTCACTAGTGTTTTCGGACCTACACAAACTGACCGACTCCTTAATATTAGCGACGTCTTTTATTGACGACTGAAGTACATAATCGTACATAATCTTGCTATCAGTGCTGGCACTTAGCTTTGTCGTGCTGGATCCTTCTGCCATGGATTTGCTGCCGATGTTGCAGTTAAAGCAGACGCTCAAGATCTCGTAGCCCCTGCTGTTGTCATGTAACCGCCGCTGCCCGATAAATCGCCGTTGAAGATGCCGCTGCTGGCTGGAACCACGTGATTTCAATGTCACCTCTTCTCTCGCGTTCCTTTTTTATCACTCCTGGCCAATGCTAAAATTCGGCGCACACTACTGTTGCAAAATTCGTAGCTCGGAGCCCCCACGCAAACTGTCTAAACTACCGCAGACTTAGGACCTATATCACAGGATATCGTTAACAGTGAGAATTACAACTGTAATTTCACAACTATTAAAGAAATCTAATATTCAGTCCTGAAACGATCTCACATTTAACTTTTGCGAGAGGTCCTGCCTAGGTTCAGATAACACTTTTGGAAACAAATGGTTCAAATGGCTCTACGCACTATGGGACTTAACATCTGAGGTCATCAGTCCTCTAGACTTAGAACTACTTAAACCGAACTAACCAAAGGACATCATACACATCCATGACCGAGGCAGGATTCGAACCTGCGACCCTAGCAGCTCGGTTCCGGACTCAGTCGTATAGAACCGCTCGGTCACAGCGGCCGGCTTTTGGAAACACTTTGCAGAATTCAAATCCTACTTTATAATTTTCCAGAGTTCATATTCCGCAACTAACACTTTCCTAAATCCTGTTCCAACACTTTGCAAGATCCTTATCATTCAACTCATTCCAAATTCCTCTCCAGGCTGAGCCCCCAATTGCTAACAACCCAAAGATGTTGGGGCTAACAAGCGGGTGCTCTTCGTCGAAATGTCTTGGCTCAAACTCGACCAGGGGTTGAACCGCACGTATCGCCTTATACGCCTTAAAGTGCAAAATTGTGACCCTTTGCTTAAATTTTCTGGCTGATGGCAAGTTTGTGAAATTGTATGAAACATACAACGTTAATACAACGTATAGCAACAGTAACAACAATATCGGGAGCTACATTAACTACCCATAAATTATGTAAGCCACACAGTTGCGATTTTGTTAGAACAATGTTTATTCAGAAAGCAGATTAATAGCGAATGTGGTCATATTTAGAATTACTATTACACTCTAGCGCATATCCATTTGACACAGTTCGATCATTAACAATTTCATCGCAATTACAAGTCCAATACTCCACTTCGTTAACTACGCGAAAAGTTAGAGTTCACACCAGGCGCGCGGCTGCTCACCGCTCGGAGACTAAGTGCCGCGATACCACACAAAGGGAAATTTTCAAAGTCGTTCCACTTCCTAGCTACCTAAAGACCGACTGTCCGCTTTCGTGTCTCCACCAGCACTGCCCCTCTGCCCATCCCCGGCAGTGCTTCCCGTGTGCCGAACATCCTCACTTAGCTGAATAGGGCAGTTCCCTTCTTTCCTGAAGCCGTCCATCTGATTAACTGCATCTTATTCTACTATATTTTACATTTTAAAATATTTAAATAATCAAAGCTTGACCACTTTCCCGACCTAAATAAAGTAACAATAATATCTATTACATAATTAACGTTAAATTCTATTACATACCAATACAATTTCCTTCTTAGTTTTGAATGTCATTGCCAGAATCTCGCACCAATGTGATTTCTGATAAATAAAGGACAAAAGTAACTAATATGCACTAAACTTTACAACAAATATTCTATTACCTAATGATTCAATAAGGTGTCATGCTATCATCGTTCTATGTGTTTTGTGTGGAGGATATGATGATCTCATGCTTAAATGAAAAATTCTGATAATTTAAATTTACTACAGCTTTCAAACAAATAATGTTACAGTGTTGATATTTACAACATTTGTCCTTTTAATAATGCGCTTGTATATGAAATGTCGATCGTTATGTTTGACCAAAGCGTTCACATTTTAGCATTGAGATCTTTGTTACAAAACTTGTTAATTTCACTTCAACAGTAAATTATAAACTATTACAGATATGATCAGTATCCAAGATTAATTGAAATCACCATGAAAGATTAGAAATGATGGTAGATTAAAATTGTTGTGGAATCATTCCCAGAATTGCTACAGACTTAAATAGTTGTCATAATTGTTTCCCTTTATGGCCGCTCTTAGGTCTGACACATGTAACACTGCTACGTCTCCCTGGCCAAACACAGCTTCTACGGGTTTCCCTACGACGTAGGTTCTCGTCTGTCTTATTCGCACGCTACAGCACCTAGGCCTCATTCAGCACAATAGATGCCTGTGAATTTCCACATCTCGAGGCGAATCTGCGCCCTTTGTGGCACCCGGTCCTGGACGACAGGGTTCGTTTCAGAATTACTGACGGCTGACTCTTCCGGCCAATTTTTTAAAATGAGAGCGAAATTCTCGTTAACTGACATGGCCCATCGTCATTGGGTAGAAAGGCACTATTCCGTACTTATGCTGGGGAAGGGTTACTGGCTGAAATTTCTCCGACTGCTATTGGTTGGGCGTCATCATTGGCTACGTGAAAATGGAGAAGGCTGGACAGGGGTAATGTTTACCCAAAATATTTTTGTCCACCGGGGTGATTTGCAGCGCGTTTTTTATGTCGCTATCACGCCACGGCCGCATATTCACTTGTTTGATAGTGGGGAGCCACGATTCCGGAAGCCTATAGCAGTCCTTTCTGTTTAAATTATATGCGGTCTTGGAAATTTCAACCGTTTCTCGGTGTTCCGCTACTGCCGATTTTACACTTTGTTTTGCGCCGTGTATCGTTCGTGTTCCTTACTGCGTTCTTTAACATTCTTCCCATTTCGCCTTTTTATCCTTTGCCCCAGCCACATGTCACTAGATAGACGGCAATCAGGTGCATCCGTTTTTCGTCGGAAATTTTTTTCATTTTATTTTGGCTAAAGAAAGTTTCTGGATATCATTTTTCTTTTGAATTCTGCTTAGGCGGTCATTGACCCCAGAAACAAACGGTAACCTAATGGAGCGAGAATGCGGTTCCCCGTCATTCTTACTAACGAGATTAATATCACGCTTAAAGCCACTGTCGATTGAACAACTGTTAGAGCCATTTGCCTTCAATGTCCTCTTTACAAAAGGTCCCCTCTGCGCAGAAGCAAGCAATGCTCAACGCTCTGTCTTCACGTGCCTTCCGTATCAGCGATGACGACGACTTGGACTCGGAGTTGAAGTTTTAAAGACGACACTGAAATCAAATGACTATGATATTTGTTCAATCGACAGGGCTTTTAGGCTGAATATTAATCCTGTTAATAAGAATGACGAGGAATCGCCTTCTCACTCCGTTAGGTTATCGTTCGTTCCTTGGGTCACTGACTGCATAAGCAGAATTCAAAAGAATTTTTTTTTATGAAAACGATGTATGATTGCTTCCGATAGAAGAGAACGGATAATGAGAAGAAATACACTGACAGAAAAAACTGCTATACCAAACATCAGTCGTGATCGGACGCTTTCTCTCTGAGGAAATCCGGTGTGCTACTTTTCCAGCTGTCAGCGTGAAGGATGGGTTGTACGCCGATAAGTTAGAGAATAGTATCATTCCTGGCGTGGCTGATAAACACCTGTTGAAAGGCACAACTTTTAATGCAGAATCCGCTCCGCCCAACATTGCTAAACTTGTGAAAGATCTCTTGCACACATCATTTGGTGAGGATCGCGTACTGCTGCCACCACCGTCATCCATGACCTCTCAGATTTCCGAAGCTCAGACCCTGTGCTTATCAGTCGTGGAGTTACCTGAAGTAGCAAGTGTACTGCGTTTAGGGATGCTAAAACACGATGTTCCAGCATTGTCCCTCGACTGCAGGTTTCGTTGACAAATGACGGCAGACATGTAGCGCATTTGTTATCAAGAACCTTTTCATGGATACATAACAGTTGTATTGCTAATGAAATTACTGAGCTAGCTGGAAAGAGCAGATTAGGTTGTGGAAAGGGCCCAACAAAAGTTGCTGTCAGTTGTACTCAACATACAAACTTTGTTTATCAACACACAATATTACAACAAGGATGCAAAACACTCAAAACTTTTATCCACCTCCTTTGATTAACTTTAGATCGGCTGAAGTCCACACTCAAAATACAAGACACAAGGCCTAAGCTAGAAATTGAAATAAAAGGTTCTTCTGGAGGTTTCACCAAAAAATATTTTCTAAATCTTCAATCTAAACAGGCTGAAGGATATAGCTATTTAATTTTAATTGAACTTGGCAGCAGGCCGCATATTAAGCAATAAGAAGAGTTAAAATCAAAAGGCAGAAGGCCTTATCTTAAAATATTTCATGCTAAATTCGGCTGAAGGCCCCATACAAAAGCATAACAATTTTATGCCTTAAGGTCAAGACAAGAGCATTAATTGAAGAGATATTAAAACTCTGCTGAAGGGTGCACATCAGCAAATAATTTAACGGCTTAAGCCCTAGAAAGAAGAGTTTCAATTTTAAAAGGCAGTAGAACGTATCTTGAAACATTTTATACAAAATTCAGTAGAAGGCCCCTATAAAGAATAACACTCTCATGCGTTAAGGGCAAGAGAAGAGCATTAATTTAAGAGATATTGATACTCGGCTGAAGGCCACATATCAACAAAAATATGTTTAACGTATAACGACATAGAAAAAGAGTTTCATGAAAAGGCAGAAGGCCCTATCTTAAAAACATCTCATGTAAAATTCGGCTGAAGGCCCCATTTAAAGGAATAACAATCTCATGCCTTAAGGGCAAGATAAGAACATTAATTTAAGAGATATTGATACTCGGGTGAAGGCCGCACATCACCCAAATAACTAAAACCCAAACCTGAAAATTACTATGTAACACACAAGGAACGGCGCTCATAGGTTTACAAGGGTCGGCCTGGTATAGGTGAGATAAGCAGCCTGTCCAGCGACTTCTTAATCTGAAGGCAACCCAACCGACAGACAGCCGATCGGCCAATCATCAAGATCACTTCCGCACTACGCAACCAGCAAAGTGACCGCAAGATTTCAATACAACGACACACAGAATATTGGCGCCCACAACGACCAACAACACCTCAGCTGTCGAACTACACGCCGCACTGGAAACCACCAAACGACAAGGAAAATACACTGCCGAAAATTACGTCAACGACCAGGGCAGATAACCGGAACGTCAATAGCAACAAGGCAGAAGATATCGCTGGTCAACTTCAGTAACAGGGAATAAATTAAGTTACGTTAAACTCCACAAGAAAACAGCTGGAATCTTGGCCGTCTTGAATACATACACGTTGTTGCTCGCGGGAATGTCGTAAAAGCGACAATCAGGATGAAACGAAGAAATGTCTCCAACTGACTGCCAGACACACGACGATCCAGAAATACTATCGGTCGCTCCACGGCAGTGCTCTTATCGATACACGCTGCTGAAGACGCTGACGGGCAAGTAAGGCAGGAAGTTAGTGACGCCAGTGAATGGAATAAGAAAACGAGGCGGCAGTACCGTAATTGAAGATAACATACAATAAATGGCATGAACACGAGCCGTGCACGGCTTTTGTGCCATGTGAAGCTCAATTTGTTGGTAATTTTGTGTACTTTTCTTTGGTTTCAGTGAAATCCCATGTCATGCCTAGCGTGTGTGTCAGTTTCACCTCTCTATCTACATTATAGAATTCTCTAATGTTAACGGGCTTACGGGTCGCCTCTTATACCACTCTTTCGTCGTAATGAAATAAACACTTATTCGATAGTGTAGAGTATATTATTACATTACAGCATGTTCTGAACACTTTATAGTTCAAACTCAATAAAAGCAAATAGAGATTACCCCTCTTTCTCGAAGCACCGCTGATACTGCGAACTTTCTTCAAGCATATGCTGAAACCGGCTGGGAGCTTGCAGCAATGGAAAATATTTATGTACAGAAAGCACATGGTGTAAAGTATACGCTCCAAACAGGCAAAAGTTTAATTAAATCCAGAAAAATTTCTAAAAAAATAACGAAACTTGGGCGTGTCCACGTGTTACACAAGGAATTAGGAGACTAGATAAGGGATCAATTACAGTTCTTTAATTGTACACATATTTTGTATTGTACTATACATAACCTATAGTATTACGTGCATTTCAGTAAAGTGTAAGACATCGCTTTCGTGACTAAATTAATTAAAAAGTTTCACACATTACTGTAAAAATTTGTTTCCCTCTTTAGGAAAGGTTACTGAGTCAGGTCATGTTTCTAAATTTCTATTGTTGTTTGTATCTATATCATTATTTTAAGTGTGTGAATGTCCTGCTGGACTCGACAAGGCGTAAACGGTTCCCTAAATTGTGTCTAGTGGCACATGTGTATCACAGTTAAAACATTTGTTTACTAGGGGCTAGGATCTGTAAGAAGAGGAAAGTGAGGACCAGTATAATGTAAAATGAAGTTATTTGAATTATTCACGACTTAACATTTTACGCATAGCTTTTCAAAATATGGTTGAATACATAATGGTATTTTGCAGTAGCAACATATGAAATCAGTCGTTGTCTCTTGTTGCATGTACTGCACTGACTTCATCGCCTCTTTGTGATCCTTGCTAGAATATGTTTATCCAACTGCACAGAGGCGCACTTTACCACCTATACAAAAGGTGATTGTATTTGCAGAATGATGGAAAGATAATAAGCCGATCACAGTTTAATCCGCTGCTCAACACCCTATAGATGTATGATTCGTCACAAGAAACAAATAGTGAATTCAACCTCATCTGCATGCTACAATGCATCCATGCAGAGTACCCAACTGTAATGGGAGCGCCGGCCGAAGTGGACGAGCGCTTCTAGGCACTACAGTCTGGAACCGCGCTGCCGCTACGGTCGCAGGTTCGAATCCTGCCTCGGGCATGGATGTGTGTGATGTCCTTAGGTTAGTTAGGTTTAAGTAGTTCTAAGTTCTAGGGGACTGATGACCTCAGCAGTTAAGTCCCATAGTGCTCAGAGCCATTTGAACCATTTGTAATGGGAGCTGTTGATCGGCTCGACCGACAGAAAGAAAGATATGCTATGGCAGTAGTCCACTCAAAGGTTGGCATCTTCTTATTTTCCTTTGGACGGTGGAATAGTAAACAGTTCCATAATGTGGAACTGTAATAATGGGGGAAAATGTGACCAAACTTTTTTTTTCATCCTGCTCTTGTAAGGCAGCTTTCGGCTGGGAGGATTATAAGGAGAAGAGAGAGGCAAGCATTCATCACAAAAAACAAACCTATAGTCTGAGTTTTCCATTTCATATCAAAACAAGGAAAATAAGATTACACCGCAGAGTAAAATGTATAAACGTATAAATTTAGACACTAATATGAAAAAATGCATAAACAGAAATTCTCTACACACAGCATTTCAGAGTGCCTTGTCAATAAACATCTGTAAAATTCTGTACATCTCTACGAAACAATGTAAAACATATAATAAATATCTCTGCTCAGCTTATGTGTTGTACAAAGGAAAAAAAATCCATAAAATCGCGAAAACACACTGCACAAGTCAAACAATTATGCGATATCTATTGCATTAGATGCCAAACAATCTGCCTGTTATCTCCAGACACTTGACTCATTCAACGCTAGATTTCAGCACTACATACATGTGAATTTTGACATCCCTTTGATCTCAGGGAAATAGATTTTTATATGAGACATATATGTCCCGTTGGTCACGAAAGGGTTATGTTTCGTGGAGCGACGCTAGAGCAGATTTAATGACTGGTCCTGATGTGTAGGTGATAAGAAAGGAAAAAGGAGCATCTACCCTACATAAAACTATACTAAAGGCGTCTGATAACGGCACGACAGGGCAATGCTATTCATCTTCACGACCACAAGCAGTGAACGATTCGGCTTCAACAGACTATCACCACTCTGGCCCCTTCCTCCAACCCTAGTAATCATCAGACACTCACCTCTCCCCAAACCTCCCCCGCCCTCTCCTTCGGACAATGCCGAAAAGCGTGGGCTCCCACTAACAGCCGACGTCAGCGCAAACACAGAGTTCACACGGGGTCGTGGTGTCGCTCGCTTAATCCGGGCGACCATCATTAACGAAGATGGGGAGCAACGGCCGCGATCCACTTTCTCATTACACAAATGGCGCGTCGACCCCTTTTTAAAACCCAGTGACACCACTTCGCCGCTAACATCCAACCCTCACCGCTACCACCACTCTTTCCCTCTGTGTCTCTCACTCTCCCTATCCGTCTCTCTCTCTCTCTCTCTCTCTCTCCCCCCCCCCCCCCCACACACACACACACGTACGATCGTCTCGTAAGCGTTATTGGGTTCACGGCGCCGTAAATTGAAACGGATATTAGCGGCCGGTCGCGGGATCCGCCCTTCTGGGAATGATCGCCGCTCGGCGTGCGACGCGGGGGCGTTAATGCCACGGCCTGCCACCGTACTTGCTGTAAGGGAACGTCGCGGCGCTAATCGGTGCCTTCGTCGCACTAAAAGTGACGCCTCTTACAAAGCGACGGATGTTATCAACAGCAACTGAACCGACCTCCTCCTATCGCTCGAACCGACGGCTTTCTTTCACTCGAACACGTCCTGTGTAATCTTAGACATCCCCTTGGCCATAGAAGTAAAATAAATGAGAGTGATAGCTAAAGAGTTAGAGACATCCCTCAAGAATACCAAGTTTACGTGTAAAACGTAGTCTCTTAGCACTAAGCCTTTTTTCCGTTTACTGCTGTGCCACAAATAATTAATAAAGTTCGCCTGAGTAAGAGCCAAGACACCTGCCAGAGCTAATTCATAAGTCTGCATAAGACTGCATCGGAGGCTGCTGCTGATATAACGAGAGCTGTGCTACGACCCAGTGGTTACAATATAGCAGGGTGCAACCAGAGTGGAAACGTAAACGACGCAACAGGAAGGCAGAGCCATTGCATAATCTGCAGCACAGTTACTATACATACGTGTCACAGACTTTTTGTAGCTTACGTGACACATACCGACGCTACAGCTAAGTAAGGAAGGTAAGTATAAGTAGCCATCAGTTTTAGTCAATTTTTTCCGATCCTACTGAGCACCCGAGAAGGGACCTACATAGGTCCACCATTACGCTAGTCCACGAGTTTCAAGTCCACGAATCTATGTTTGCACGTGGCTCTACCTCTCACCCACTGCGGACTCTGCCCCTGCAAGTTGCATCCCTGATCCAGGTGCCCAGTCCGATGATGTGATCACAGTGCCCTTTGACTGGCGGGCCATTTGGGGGGACAGTGCTTAGCAGATACTAGCCTTACACCCTGGAGTCTCTGGCTCTCATCCAGGAACGGAAATCATCTTACCCCTCGTCGCTTGAGCAGGCAAACTCCTCGCTGTTTGTCTCTGCTCTGGGCAGTCAGAACTGTGGTGAGTGTTGCTGCCACAACTTGATCCCATGGGCCAAGGCGCGCCTCATCTGGTCCTACATTGCTGCCTCTGGTCAGCGCAGCTGCCACAGTGGGGCGCTGACTTGCTGGTGTCAGGGGCCTTACATCTGTCAGTCTCATTGCTTCCTCGCCTACCCGAGACGGCCAAGGCGCGTCCTAATCACAGAATGTTCCTCGTCTGCCGTGTACGGTTTATATCCTGTGGCGTACGGCTCTCTGGGCATCGGGGCATCGACACGAGCTCTGTATTCTGTATAAGAGATGTTTCATTTATCAACGTTGTTTTATTCACCTCACGTCGGACGTCTACCAGGCATCCACTCATAGCCTCACGACTAACCTACCTGGTTAGTAGACTACCGATAGCCTTTCCACCACCCTCTATAGCGGCCGAACACCCCATTATGTTCTTTTTCTAGGATTAGTATCTTCTACAGCCTTGAGCGGTACCTGCAGCGTCATGTGAATACATTTGTTCGGAAAATATAAGTATTCATCATTTGGTTACTCAAAATTTCGTAAAACTTTACCTAAAACAATTTTGAAACTGTAGTACCGGTTTATTTATAATAAGGCCTTTATGTTATGTTTAAAGAGTCACTTGTGTTCAAAAAATGGCTCTGAGCACTATAGGACTTAACTGCTGAGGTCATCAGTCCCCTAGAACAGAACTACTTAAACCTAACTAAACTAAGAACATCACACACATCCACGCATGATTCGAACCTGCGACAGTAGCGGTCGCGCGGTTCCAGAGTGTAGCGCCTAGAACCGTTCGGCCACTCTGGCCGGCGCCACTTGTGTTGTTAGATCCTTCAGTCGAGTGGTAGCTTTCGTTCTGCAGCAGTACACCGAAGTACGTCGTTTAGTACATCGTTTCGTTTCTAAGTTCATTGGAAATCACTTATTCTGAATTTACTCTGTGCTCGTTAGTTTAAACCCTTAAATTTCGTGCACGTTTCTGCATTAATCAGGCGCAGCTCTACGGTTTATTAACTGCGTAGTCCATAGTATCACTGTTATGTACCGCGATAGGCTTCTGTTTTGTGTTTGAAAAGCCTCTTCCAGTTGTTAGATCAGTCGAGTGGTAGCTTTCGTTACTGCAGCAGCGAACCCAAGTACACCGTTAAGTACAATGTTCCTTTTGTGAGTAGACACAGCTATTCATAGGTAGAGACCTTTTGTGAAATTCCTGTGTGCTTTTTAGTTCAAACTCCTAAATTGCATGTGTGTTGGTGTGTTTGCCAGGCGGATTTTTGCGTTGTAACAAGTGCCTAGATCATATTTCGACCTTCGGTATGGACAGGAACTGTGACTGCAGTGCTCTGACGCAAGCGGAGTTAAAGACCCTTCGCTCACAGCTCTAGATGATGCGCCCTTCACTGAGCTTGAGGATGTTGCACATGGGCATTAGCGTGGGGGTCGGATGTGGGGATCGGATGGACGTCCAGCACATCCCACGTGTTCCAATCGGTCCACTATTGTGGCACACCGGATACTGCCCTCACTACAGTGGACCCTTCATTTGTGGTGAAGTGAGAGGTCGTTCCAAGAGGTGGCTGGCAATGAAAGACTTTCCGGGGGACCAATCGGAAGGCTTCTCAGGTTCGTCTAATAAATGTTTCAAGAGCTGAGTGTGCCAACATCCTGACGCAATGAAGTCGATTGTCTTGTTTTAGGAGAAGTCTTTCGGCGCGCAAAATGTGGGCAGGCACAGAGGGTAGGATTAATGGTAGTTGGGCACTGGACACGTCACTACCCTTAAATAGATTCAAAACAGTAATTTCAATAATTTAATATAAATTCAAAGAAAGAGGTAGGTGTCACCAGATGATGGTTGCACGTATTGTCGTCCGCAACACGTATGGACGAGCGCGATAATACAGTCCACTCTGTGTACCGCGATCGGCGTGAAGCTGAGAATGCAACAATTGTTTCCCTTCTTTTTGTTTCATCGGTCTTCTGACTACTTTGATGCGGCCCACCACGAATTCCTCCCCTGTATCAACATCATCTTAGAGTAGTACTTGCAACCTACATCTTGAATTACAGTTTTTGCCATCTACAGCTTCCTCTAATATTATGGAAGTCATTCTCTGATGTCGTAACAGATGTCCCATCATCCTGTCCCTTCTCCTTATCAGTGTTTTCCATATATACCTTTCCTCTCCGATTCTGAGAAGAACCTCCTCATTCATTACCAGTTCACCTAATATTCAACATTCATCTGTAGCACTATATCTCAAATGCTTCGATTCTCTTACGTTCCGGTTTTCCCCGCAGACCATGTTTCACTACCATAGAATGCTGTGCTCCAAACGTACATTCTCGAAAACTTGTCCGTCATGTCAAGGCCAATGTCTGATACCAGTAGACTTCTCTTGGCCTGGAATACGCTTTTGGCTAGTGCTAGTCTGCTTTTCATATCCTTGCTTCATCCGTCATTGGTTATTTTGCTGCCTAAGTAGCAGAATTCCTCAACTTATGCTTCGTGACCATCAATCCTGATGTCGTTTCTCGCTATTCTAATGTAACATGTCGAGGAAATTAACCACCATTAAAAACTTTAAATGTTCGTCAGGCCTATGTCCGACTGGTGGAGGCCGCAAAACGACGTGATTGTCATTGTGGACAAATTTAGTCCAGCAATTGGGTATGAGGCTTTAGGAGTCGATAAACTCACGTATATGCGTTAAGTGTGAGCACAGGTGCATCGTTTACAGAGTTATTTCACAAACAGTACATACATACATAATACGATCAAATAAAAGGTAATAATACAAGCTCCAATGTTAGGCTCGGTGCTCCTTCGGGATATGGATGCCAATGAGGGAATGGAATCCTGTGTGCACTGTGTGCAAAACGATAGGAGTCATTTCAAGTACGGAACGGATGCTTCCAGGTGCCAAGAAGAGCAAAATGTGCAGCCATCTGCAGTTAGTGACTCATGTCGGTACTAACAATGTGTGTCACTTTTAATTGCATAGGTTCCTCTGTGGTGTCGGGAGGCTATCTGAAGTGGTGAAGACTGCTGGTCTTACGAGACGAAGGCGGAATTGTAATCCGAAGCATCGTTGACAGGACCAACTGTGGTTCCTAATCGGATACGTCGTTCACAGGACTGACTGTGGAAGTATCGTACAGAGCCGAGTGGAGGGTCCGAGGCACAGGTTAAGACGGTTTTGCAACCGTGCAGACTGCAGATTACTCGATTTGCGTGATAAACTGGTGGGCTTCCGGGTAGCGGGAGCTGTGTGGAGAGGACTTCACAGTGTTTTTAGGTTAGAGAGTATCGGGAAACTGCAGAAAGGGAGTCAGTCTAAAATGGTGCAGGACAAACGCAGGACGAGGGTAGTCAATCAGTACTGTAGTTGTAAATTATTGTTACTGTTTTGGGAGAGAACAAGAGTTCCAAGCGTTAATAGAAAACGCTGAAGCAAGAATCGTTGTTGTTGTTGTGGTCTTCAGTCCAGAGACTGGTTTGATGCAGCTCTCCACGCTACTCTATCCCGTGCAATCTTCATCATCTTAGAGTAATTACTGCAACCTCCATCCTTTTGAATCTGGTTAGTGTATTCATCTATTGGTCTCTCTACACGATTTTTACCCTCCACGCTGCCCTCCAATACTAAATTGTTGATCCCTTGAAGCCCCAGAACATGTCTATCAACCGATCCCTTCTTCTAGTCAAACTGTGCCACAAATTCCTCTTCGCCCAATTCTGTTCAGTACCTCCTCTTTAGTTATGTGATCTATCCAATCTTCAGCATTCTTCTGTAGCGTCGCATTTCGAAAGATTCTGTTCTCTTCTTGTCTAAACTGTTTATCCTTCATATTTCGCTTCCATGCGTGGCTATACTCCATACAAATTCTTTCAGAACAGAGTTCCTGACACTTAAACCTATACTTGATGTTAACAAATTTCTCTCCTTCGAAAACGCTTTCCTTGCCAGCGAGAGTCTACATTTTATATCCTGTCTACTTCGACCGTCATCAGTTATTTTGCTCCGAACATAGTAAAACTCATCAACTACTTTAAGTGTCTCATTTCCTAATCTAATTCGCCCAGCATTATCATAATTTAATTCTTCTGCATTTTACCACTGCCACCTTCAGAATTTGAAAGAGTGTGTTGCAGTCAACATTGTCAAAAGCTTTCGCTAAGTCTACAAATGCAAGAAACGTAGGTTTGCCTTTCGTTAATCTATTTTGTAAGGTAAGTCGTAGGTCAATATTGCCTCGCGTCTTCCAGCATTTCTACGGAATCCAAACTGATCTTCCGCGAGGTCGGCTATTTCCAATTTTCCCTCTCGTCTCTAAAGAATTCGTGGCAGTATTTTGCAGCCATGACGTATTAAACTGATAGTCCGGTAATTTTCGATCCTGTCGACAACTGTTTTCTTTGGAATTAGAATTATTATAATCTTCTTGAAGTCTGGTGGTAGTTCACCTGTCATATACACCTTGCTCACCAAATGGTAGAGTTTTGTCAAGGCTGGGTCTCCTAAGGCTATCAGTACTCCTAATGGAATGTTGTCTACTCCCCGGGCCTTGTTTCGACTTAGGTCTTTCAGTGCTCTGTCAGATTCATCAAACAGTATCATATCATCCATTTCATCTTCATCTTCGTCCTCTTCCATTTACATAATATTGTCTTCAAGTATAACGCCCTTGTATAGACCCTCTATATACTCCTTCCACCTTTCTGTTTTCCCTTCATTGCATAAGACTGGTTTTCCATCAGCGCTCTTGATATTGATACCGGTGGTTCTCTTTTATCCAGAGGTCTCATTAATTTTCCTGAAGGCAGTATCTGTCTTACCCGTAGTAACAACCGGTCTCTACATCCTTACATTTGCGTGCCAGCCGTCCTTGCATAGTCATTTTGTATGTCCTGTCGAACTCATTTTTGAGACGTTTGTATTCCATTACTCCTGCTTCATTCACTGCATTTTTATATTTTGCTCCTTATGTCGATTAAATTCAGTATCTTTTGTGTTACCCAAGGCTTTCTACTAGGCCTCATCTTTTTACCTACCGATCCTCAGCTTCACTACTTCATCTCTCAAAGCTACCCATTCGTCTTCTACTGTGCTTCTTTCTTCTGCATTTGTCAGTAGTTCCCTTATGCTCTCTGTGAAACTCTCAACAACATCTGATTGTTTCAGTTTATCCAGGTCACATCTCCTTAAATTTCTGCCTTTTTAAAGTTTACAATTTTAATCTACAGTTCATAACCAGTAAATTGTGCTCAGAGTCCACATCTGCCCCCGGAAGTGTCTTACAATTTAAAACTTGGATCCTACATCTGTGTCTTACCATTATATAATCTATCAGACATCTTCCAGTTTCACCATTCCTCTGCCGTGTATACAGCCTTTTTTCATGATTCTTAAACCAAGTGTTACCTATGATTTAGTTTGCCCTTCGCAAACTTGTACCAGACGGTTTCCTGTTTCATTGCTTTCCCCCAGTCCATATTCACCTACTACTTTTCCTTCTCTTCCTTTACCTACTATCGAATTCTAGTCCCCTATGACTATTAAATTTTCTTCTCCCTTAACTATCTGAATAATTTCTTTTATCGCACCATACATTTCTTCAATCTCTTCATCATCTGCGGAAATAGTAGCCATATAAACTTGTACGACTGTGGTAGGCGTGGGCTTCGTGTCTACCTTGGCTGTAATAATACGTTCACTGTGCTGTTCCTAGTAGCTTATCCACGCTACAATTTTTTGATCATTATTATGCCTACTCCTTCATTACCCCTTTTTGAATTTGTATTTATAACCCTGTATTCAGCTGACCAGAAGCATTGTTCCTCCTGCCACCAAAATTCACTAATCCCCACTATATCTAACTTTAACATATCCATTTCCCTTTTTAAATGTTCTAACCTGCATGCCCGATTAAGAGATCTGACATTCCACTCTTCGAACCGCCGAATTCCAGTTTTCTGTCTCCTTGTAATGACGTCTTTCTCTGTAGTCCTAGAGATCCGAAGGGGGGACTACCTGAGGAATATTTTTAGCAAGAGGACAACATCATTATTTAACAATACAGTAAAGCTGCATGCCCTCAGCAAAAATTACGGCTGTAATTTCCCCTTGCTTTCAGCCGTTCGCAGTACCACCACAGAAAGGGCATTTGGTTAATGTAACAAGGCCAGATCAGACTGTTGCCCCTGCAACTGCTCTAAAAAATTTGCTATCCCTCTTCAGGAACCACACGTTTGTCTGGTCTCTCAACAAATATCCCTCCGTTGTGGTTGCACCTACGGTACGGCTATCTGTATCGCTGAGGCACGCGAGCCTCCCCCCCTAACGGCAAGGTCCATGGTTCTTGTGGGGCTGAAATCGCTAAAGCCGGAGCTAAGTTCAACCGCAATTTTTACGAACGACTTAACCGTGCTCAGAAAGAATGGATTAAGTACAACTGGTAGTGGAGTGTTTATTGCTGTCAGAAGTAGTTTACCTTGTAGTGAAATACACACTGTGACTTGACTATCGGAATAAATTAATAATGTTTTTCTTCTGCCCACTCAGATGACACAGCAGCTGAACAATTCAAAGAAAACATGAGTCTCATTGCAAATACATTACTCATGCAATTGCTATCGACGTTCAGTAAGTAATTCAACACTTTCTTTCACAGTCAGTTTCGGTTGAGAAAGTTGCAGAATTTGTCGAGGAAAATTGTGGAAATTTCTCGTTTCAGTCCCTATAGTTTCATGAACTTTTGATAGGTGGCGCCGCTATACATACTCTTCAAAATGGCGTCTGTAACGGAGGCGTATTCCAAGCAGAGAGCTGTCATTGGGTTTCCTTTGGTGGAAAACCAGAGCATCGCTGATATTGAGATACGCTTACAGAATGTCCGAGGAGCGAGGGGATTTGCAGCGAATAAAAGCACAGGGCGAGCCGTCTGTGATCATCGATCAAAAAAGGTCGCGAAAACCTGTTCCTTCTCCGACGTGCCGTCCGACCCTCAGGAAGTTGAAGAAATGTTTTCAGCGTGTTCATCGCCACAAAAATGCAAGCGAACTTCTTCTCCATGACAACGAAAGACCTCACACAAGTCTGCGCACCCAGGTAGAGCTCACAGAAGCTCATTGGATATCACCCCGGTTATCACACCTTCCTGAAACAGCAATATTTTATTTAGATGAAAGAAGTGAAACTGAGAATAAATTGTTGTCACAGTAACAAGGTTCGAGGTCTCTTATGAATAAGAAATACAGATCGATGTTTAGGTGCTGTGCTACGAAGTACATTGACAGAGAATCATGACGCGTTTGGCAGTGCTCAACCTCTGAGGAATCTTGAAGATACCGTATGACTAAACCGGAACGGAATAGGCTCGAAGTTTTTGAAATACCCCTTGAGATGTTCTGGTATAGAAGGGTACTGAAAATTAGGCAGACTGATAAAATAAGAAATGATTATGTTCTGTGCAGAATGGGGAAGGAGAGGCACACGTGGAAAACATTGACAAGACGATGGGACAAGAAGATTGGACACGCGATAAGAGATCAAGAAATAATTCCAAGATACCTGACGGAGCTGAAGAGGTAGGAACTGTATATTACGTCCAACAAATAACTGAGGACATAGGGCGTAAGTGCTATTCAGATGAAGAAGAGGGCCCATTACAGGGATTCGTGGTTGCCGCATCAATACAGGCGACTAGAGACCTAAAAATAGAAACTGAAAGAAAGAATGTAGTCATTACCTGTCTCCCTTTTTTCCAGATTAACACGATGATGCTGTCACTTTCGCGGGGCAATCGTATCAGTAAAAGCAGATGTAGCAGTAGTGCACATAGCAAATTTAAATATAAGGGGGCAGGGAGGTAGAAATATAAAAGAATGTTAGGACCTTAGTGAGTTTTAAGAAATAAAAAGAACGGAAAGCTGTTTTCGTTTTGGGCCTTCGGATTATGGAGATGCTGTGGGGTCAAAGGAGCGTAATTTGATGAAGGTTATCATCAAAATAGACGGGAAACTTTGCTGGTGTTTCTGGAGGTATGGCATCAGGTGTCAGTTGATGGCAGAAACGAGGAAGAGATCTCTGATACTGGGAGGGAAGTAATACCACAATATATCCTACATCAACACTTATTAATAATGGGAACAAAACCGAATAAGTAATAAAATAATAATTAAAATTTAGAAATAATATAAAAAATTAAAATAAATAAAAAAATTGAGTGATAGAAAAAATAAAATGATAAACAATTAATTAACAAAAAAACAAATAATAATAATAATAATAAATGTTGTGACTACTGGGTTAACCTTTCACTACATTTTCTTTGTTAATTTGCTTGTTACGTCAGGATGACATCAAGCAAGAAACCATACAAATACTGATAATGCAGCAGAAACGCGGATGTGACAGATGATACGTTTTTATACAGAAGTACCGTCTAATCTAATTCCTATACTTGTAAGGCCAGATTTACACTGATTAGCGAAAACATTACGACCACTGCCCGTTGCAACGCTGGATACCTCCAGGTGGCGTTGCGGGCTCATGACGCAGTAACAAAAGTATGTAACTGGAGCAACACGGAGGGGAGACAATCCTAGCGAAGATATGGACTGCAAATGGGGAAATCCATTGAAAGAAGCGACTTCCACAAAGGGTAGATTATTAATACGCAGAGCCTGTGAACGAGTATCTCGAAAACGGCGAACCTGATCGAGTAGTCACGTCCTACAGTCTGGAGCATCTACA
Organism: Schistocerca americana; assembly: GCF_021461395.2. Taxonomy (NCBI): domain Eukaryota; kingdom Metazoa; phylum Arthropoda; class Insecta; order Orthoptera; family Acrididae; genus Schistocerca; species Schistocerca americana. Next base: position 335,891,116 of record NC_060126.1, on the reverse strand, counting down.
GAAACAGGACGGTGAAACTACCACTAGACTATAAATGGCTGGACGTCCACTGCTCTTCACAGGACTTGCGCTTCGGCGGCTTGCCAGAATAGTGCTACTGTGGTTCGAGGAGTATGATGGTGTAATCACGTTAATATCTTGGCCACCAAATTCGCCTGATGTGAATCCGATGGTCCCCATTTGGGTCATAATGATGGTCAGACACGTTGTTAAGAAGGTGTAAAGGTTTTTAACTACCGCTATCACTAACAAAATTTGTTAACTAATCTATTATTTATTTATTGTGCGACATGTTTCGGGGGTATACCTAATCACCAGGCTATATGGGATTACAAAAACAAGTTCACAATACGATCTTGCAGATGTTAAAGTCTTTTCATAAACGCTGTAGTTATCCTGTGGCAGAAGAGAAAACCTAGTAAGAGGCGATGTCACTGGTAAGCTGGACTGATGTTCGCATGAAAATGTTTTGCAACAGTCACTCACTTTGTTCTTATGGCGTGACAGTCTCGTTGTGATGAGCTGAGGTGTTGCCATTTCTGTGGCTCTCTTGGTTTTCCCGATCACTGTTCACAGATTTTCGCACACGTACCAGTAACTTCGAAACACGATCACAAAAACAAATCTGTAGTGCAGTGGACCAGATGGCGGTCAAAAACAGCTGGTTTCGATTTGACGATCGATCTGTCGATGTATGTGGTATGAGATGCTTACAATATCTTTGGTACGTCTTCATATCGTATTACAGATGTAGGTCGACAAAATAATTAGAAATTGACTACCTGTTACAATATTATTGTAAAAACGATGATATAAAAACTATTTGTTTTTAACGTATCTAAAGTGTTCCTGGGGCTAGAGTCAAATGACTCTGATTTTGTATATCTTTTAGTCTAAGAGTACTGTAGTGAAATTGGAAAAGAAATGTGAAATCCTGAAGTCTGTGATTTCATTCACGTTGTTCCCCATGTGGCCATGGTTCAATATTCCCATTTCTTTCCAAGATGTCCATTTTTCCAGTTCTTTTCTAAATTATATAGTACTTTGACATCGTTGTCTATTGTAACACTGTGTCCAATTTCATTTATATGTTTCGCTGTAGCTGATTTATTCGGTTTGCCGAGTCTGGAACAGTCAAAATGGCTTCAAATTTTATTAAGAAGGTGGTCATAGTGTTTTACCTCTGTGTGTGTGTGTGTGTGTGTGTGTGTCCTGTCACACAGGAAATGAGATTCCTAAGATTTCTTGTGTGGTGAGATCAGCCCGAAGTGATACACAGAATGAAATAGGTTTATTTAAGTAGCTTCTGCATTTGATAGGCTCAACAGGTATGGAATACGGTACTGAGTCAGGTAAATGAAGATCGATGGAGTTGCAGCTCACAAAAACACTGCGTGGAAAAACGCTTTCATGCGCTTTGTTATCGAAGAAATGACAGCCTATTAATAAACACGTGTTTCCACGAAGAGGTAGCTACTGTAAATGTCAGCTGTTATGAACCGCTGTGGCTTTTGCCTCCCGTATGGGTTTGGGTGGTCCGCAGTTCGTAGCATGCTTGTGACGTAATGGACCGTTTGTAATTCTGTTAAAGCTGTAAAAAGCTGATTTCCATGTGGCCACAAGAAACTTACAGCACTGTCACGCTCACACCATGAGTGTTCCACGTTGCTCAGCGTGCACAAATTTCCGTGTACCCTGTTTCGCATTTCACCTGCTTGAAGTATACTTTTTCTGCAGAGAATATTTCCCTTTTGTGCTTATGACAGCATAATTTAGGTACCAACGTGGTCCATCGAGTCATTATTTTCTATGGGAGAAATTGTGCTGATGCTACTCGCTTCCACATCACATTGTTATAAAATGATATTTGTAATGCAACACGTTCAGTCAGTACTCAGTACTGTGTCGCTGGCCACATGTTGTCAAAAATGTCTCCCCAACTTTTAGCTTTGGTAATTTGATGGGGCAGCCGTAAAATGCGATTCTGAATTATACTGTCGGTACTGGCAAACTGTGCCTCTTCATGTGATCCTAAGTATTTCTTGAGAACCACAATGCAACTCTGATATTCCGAGTGTTACACCTGGCTGTCAAGACTTTAGTGATCTAGAGATCATACTGTTCTAATTGTTAATAATCAAGAGTAAAAATAACAAACACTTAAACACCAGCCTTTGTGAATCTCTTTTTCTATATAGGAGAAATGATTCATCTTTCTACATTTAAAAGACTGATGGTGCATATCTCCTAAATCAACAGCAATGTCCGTACATTACGTTGATGACACCTTTTACTTTGTTATCCCCATTAGCTCGCTGATTTTTCCTTAAATCCCAAGGCCCCCAGTTGAAATAGTGTAGCAGAAGATCTCGAAGAACTTGCTAATGGATTAATAATCTCACATCTGTAAATCTCTTCATACATTTTCTGCTGACAGCGTTATTATCATTATTACTAATACTTCTATTAGCAGTAGTAGTAATAGCAGTAAAACTATTATTGATTTTGTTGTTATTTTTTCACTATTGTTACTCAAAACCATATTAGGCGTTAGACTAACCGTAGCACGACAAAAATTATTGATACCAGGAATACAGTCAAACCGGTCAAAAAAGTTCGACCATATACTCTGTCGCTAAGGCCCTCCACGCGAACCGGACGTTGTCTTCCTTCCATTTGTTTTTCCACCCAGTACCGCTTCTCGACTTATATAAAGAACGTAAGGCTTACCAGTGCAGTTTGCGCCTTTTATCTGGATTATAGCGTTACACTGTTAAAAAAGTTGTGTGTCTCTGCTATGGAGTGGCCCGAATTTTCGTTCGGCAATATATTCATTATTGTTATGAAATGTTCTCAAAAGCTGTGGTCGCACTAGACGAGTTGGGCTGCGCAGCTCTGTGTTGCACACAAATGCGCAGCGCAGAGCAGCACAGAACTGCTGAGAGTAGAGGAGAGTGCTCAGAGTTGCGCACTATTTCCAGTTTGCGCACGCGCCCTCCAAAAGTAATGGAAAACCAGAAGCGCCTTCCAAACAGAACAGCGCATGAACGAACCACACATCCTTTGATGTACCGACACTGCATGGTCCTTGTTCACTTTCGCAGAGCAGCACGGTTTTTACCTCCACACTGGAAGCGCTGCGCTGCGTGAAACGCGGCGCGGCCGGTGTAGACGAGCCTAAAGCCCATTTACACTTGTGCGCCTTGTGCCTGTGTGACTGTGTTTGCCCCACACGCAGGTAGAAACACCGCTCTTCCTCAATATCTGCGTCCGAATAATTTCGTTCAGACCTGTGTTCACACTGGGCGTAGGGTAAGCTACAGCCAATGGCGACTAGCTGCAAGGCGCAAAGATATAAATGCAACTCAAGAATGAAGCAGTAGATTAGTCGTCAGATATGCTTCTGCAGTACAAATCGCCTGTTATGACGACAATGCGGCATTAAGTACTTTACGCTGCATTTAGACGCGTTTACTCAAAAATCTGGCTTAACACATATTGAGTTTCGGTCACTCCAATCACTGCCTTCGATCTTTATCGTACATCTGACATTTCTCATAAAGAAGGAACGCAACAACTGTGGCCGGCCGGGGTGGCCGAGCGGTTCTAGGTGCTTAAGTCTGGAACCGCACGACCGCTACGGTCGCAGGTTCGAATCCTGCCTCGGGCATGGATGTGTGTGATGTCCTTAGGTTAGTTAGGTTGAAGTTGCTGTAAGTTCTAGGAGACTGATGACGTCAGAAGTTAACTCCCGCAGTGCTCAGAGCCATTTGAACCATTTTTTTTGCAACAAATGTATGCCTTCTTTTCATGATAAAATGTGTCTGAATCACAGGCTAACAACGATGCATTCTCTCGATAAATATCATTGTTCAGCGTTACTGCAATTTTCAACCTAATTAATCAGTCTGTATCCTATACACCTCCATCTTCTATGAAATCAGTAAGCCCTTCATGCTTCCGAGCTTTTTCCTGTCACTCTACCCCTTCCGCTAGTCACCTAGACCAATACAACAATTTTCCCACCGCTTCATTAGCTTACTCATATACTCTCTCTAATTACCAGATTCTTTTTTATATCCTTTCAATATTGAAACTTGCGTTTTTCAATTGTCGACCACAGCAGGTAAGGTCTTTTATGGATAATGATTATCGACAGGTTCTTCACTCGTGTTTCAAAACGATACCGGAAGTCATGAATCTACTGCAGTGGCTGACCGAAGGGTCAAACTCAGGACGAATGTATATTTCTGGAAACCTTGTCCCATAAATTAAACTACTGAAAACATGGCGGAAAATAACTTGTTCGCTTAATCTAGAACGACTTAACGTCTTGCTGTAACGACATTTAGAGCGTGCGATTCGTGAAACACTTGTGGAGCCAGACGTGGATGTACGTAGTAGGTTGTTTTATTTACTCTTCAATCTCAAAACCATTTTTATGCTAATCTATAGGCTAGCCTTTCCTGTTCTGTTCTATTTATCGCTCTATTACTACTGCAATTTTCATCATAATTGATCAGCCTGTACCTATACACCTTCCTTTTTTACCATGCCAGTAAGTCCTTCATCCATCTGCACTTGTCCTGTCAATCTACCCCTTCTGTGAGTCACCTTGACCCATACAACAATTTTCCCACCGATTCATTAGCTTACTCATCTACTCTCTCTAACGACCATATTCTTTTTTCTGTATCCTTTTAAAACTGAAACTTGCGTTTTTCAATTATCTACCACAGTAGGTAATGTCAGTTATGGATAATGATTATCGACAGGTTATTCAGCCCTAAACTACTTGCAACATTATTTTTTCAATAAAATTCCAGTATCAGTAGCACGTTCTGTTAATACCACTACCGTTTTCTGACCCCAAACCCATCCTGTTGCGTATAGCAGGCGTGCAAAGATAGCACAGAACGAAGCCTTCGGGATGAAAACTGCCGTGGTTTTTAAAACTAAATGCAAAGTGCTACTGCTTATAATTAGTTAATGCAGTCCACCTCACACTTCACACTTAAGACGGAATATACTGGGACGACAATGACACCTGAATTGCAAAGATTGTATGGAAAAGTTTTACATTCGTTAGACGTTCCTACAGCAGCTGCGAGTATCGAATGGATATCCCTCAAATCTCAGTATTGTATCCGATCTAGAACTGTTACTTACAGGAAGAAATGAGAACAGAAAGAGTGGAGGCAGACACTGCTTATCCGAAAGCTGAAGAGTTCCACAAAGCGTGAGTTAATTAAAAGCTTCTTTAATTAGTTTCTGTGACAAGCGACACATAACATTCTGAGGACGTTGTGACTGTGTTCCTGACACTGTTGTAATTAACGTGCGTCATAGCAATAACGCTGCCTTCACGTGTTGTCACGAGCTCTTGCTGTTACCTCCCCACACCAAATGTATGCGTCTGTGAGATGGAGTTTTTCCTTCACATTACAGGGAAATAGCAAGGAATTATTTTTTTAAAAATAATACCTTGCAAAGGAAACAAAAGAAAAATTCGGAGTAGGTATTAAAATCCATGGAGAAGAAATAAAAACTTTGAGGTTCGCCGATGACATTGTAATTCTGTCAGAGACAGCAAAGGACTTTGAAGAGCAGTTGCATGGAATGGACAGTGTCTTGAAAGGAGGATATAAGATGAACATCAACAAATGCAAAACGAGGATAATGGAATGTAGCCGAATTAAGTCGGGTGATGCTGAGGGAATTAGATTAGGAAATGAGACACTTAAAGTAGTAAAGGAGTTTTGCTATTTGGGGAGCAAAATAACTGATGATGGTCGAAGTAGAGAGGATATAAAATGTAGACTGGCAATGGCAAGGAAAGCTTTTCTGAAGAAGAGAAATTTGTTAACATCGAGTATAGATTTAAGTGTCAGGAAGTCATTTCTGAAAGTATTTGTATAGAGTGTAGCCATGTATGGAAGTAAAACATGGACGATAAATAGTTTGGACAAGCAGAGAATAGAAGCATTCGAAATGTGGTGCTACAGAAGAATGCTGAAGATTAGATGGGTAGATCACATAACTATTGAGGAAGTATTGAACAGGATTGGGGAGAAGAGAAGTTTGTGGCACAACTTGACCAGAAGACGGGATCGGTTGATAGGACATGTTCTGAGGCATCAAGCGATCACCAATTTAGTATTGGAGGGCAGCGTGGAGGGTAAAACTCATAGAGGGAGACCAAGAGATGAATACACTAAGCAGATTCAGAAGGATGTAGATTGCAGTAGGTACTGGGAGATGAAGAAGCTTGCACAGGATAGAGTAGCATGGAGAGCTGCATCAAACCAGTCTCAGGACTGAAGACCACAACAACAACAACAACCTTGCATTTCTTTTAAGAGTCGTACTGCGGGGTGTCACATGATATTTATGAAGGAGCGAAAAATTAGTATGGTAATAGTCTTTCCCAAAACTGGCTTTACGCTATTATGAAACATTACTAGAACGTCGCTATAAAATCGAAGATAAGTCAAGGTGGGGTAAACCATTGTTCTCGTCTCCACGCTATTGGACTACAATTGTTGGCCATTGGGAGACGTGAATATGAGTGCATTAATCATGCTCAGACAAAGTCATATGGCAATTCGATTACGGTAAATTATAGCTAATTTTAATAATTTTTATAAACGCTGTGCGAGTTGTTGCACAAATAAAATCAGCTCATAATTTCAGAGCGGTACCCCAGTCATTCGGCTTACCGTGCCTACTCTCAGAACACCATACATCATCCTATGGAGTTCACTTTACTCGCATAGTGAAAAGATTACATCAGTAATATGCATTTCTTTCCTCGTATGAACTCGAGCAGCAGTAATTTATAGCGATTTTCTTACGAAATTCCATTAAACTGAAAATGATCATTATCACCAGCTTTTTCACACAGTTATCAGTTGTTGTTATATCCACATATATTTAATAATTATAAATCCAATAGCGTCACGTTAGAGTTATGGTTTTTTTTATTTTACCCCATAATCGATTTCGAGACTTCACGGCTTTCTTTCCGGTGTTCTTGTGCACACAGCAAAGACTTCTTTCAACATTACACGTCATTACATATACAACATAACATTATTTCTTGTAACGTATACATTGTAAGGTAACCTTGTAGGGGTCGTGTACTGACTCATAACTTGCACAGCATAGATACAGAATCAACCTTATTCTGCTTCAGTCTGTTTCAAATTACTGGCACATATACCTATGGTTGTACCAGGTTTATACAGGTTTGGTTTTGGTAAGGTACCATATGGTAGATATCTGCGTCCATTGACTAACAATATTTTTATATGTTCATGTTAAGCACTTGCAATGACTGCTGTACAAGAGCGGCGACGACATGTACCATAGCACGCCATTGTTTGGTTCGTATCTTCTTCTTCTCTTTATTTTTTTGGATTTGATAGTACATCCAAAACCTTTTACCGCTGGAGACGATCAATCCAAAACAATATTTCGTTCTCCATAACCATTATAATTGAATAAGAAGAACTATATAGCACTATTGCTTAACATAGTGCTTCCTCGTCCTTCCCTAGTGCAGTCCTGACAGAGAACTCCCGCAGTATTTTTCTCTGCAGCTAATATCCCACTATCCATAGCTTTGGAAAAACTTTCAAGAATATAAATTCGCAATGTTGGTCCTCTGTTAGCTCTGGCTGCCATGTCATATTGGATAATGAATTACTTCCACATGAAGGCTTAAGCTGTTTCCATTAAAATTTATCACTTTGTGGGGGTATCAATTTTAAATTATAATAGGTATCATATTTTAATTAACCTACCTGTGAACTAAATAGGCTAAATGTTTTATTGTTAGTTTGATATATTGCAGGGCACTCTCACTTCTGATATGGTGTTGTGCTGCGTAATGTTCTTACGGGACTTGATCTTAATTACTTGGGTGCTGTACTGGATACGATTCGACTTCATTCATATGCTGATAAGGTTGGCAGTAGTTAACACTCTTGCTCGCGTGCTCTAGTGACGGTAAGCCTTACCTGCGTTCAAAGGAAGAGGGTGCCGATTTAAACGACTGCAGTAAAAGCGTACGGTGGCTAAAGGCAGAGCGAGCGTTTTTTTCTGCGGAACCTAGGTGAAACGTTGCCGATTGCCGAGTTGCTCAGTCTCATTGTGCAGAAACATTGGACAGCACTGGTTGGTCAGCTTCCGCGTCCAGGTAGGCTGACTAGCACCAAGGAGTCGCCACTGCTATGTGCAAAGAATTGATGACCAGTAATAAAGCAGAGGATGGGTCCTTGATAGTCAGAAAGCTGGTGAGACCACTGTGTTCCTGCGAATTTTCGTAGGACAGATCAGTGATTCCCAGACGTCCAGACTCTGCTACAAAACATATTTGTGGAGGCGCGAGGTTTTACCGAGTTTATGGCCGTTCTTTGGAGATTTCGAAATGGACACAATGAGGGAGATAACGATCTTTCTATGGAGGGCAGTGGTTACATCCAGGTCACACTATTAACAAAACACACGGTGTAAACACATGGGAAAGAGGCCATGGAGCTTAATATTTTTTTTCCTTTTCTCCCAATTAATTTGTAAATTCACTGATTGGTCAAATCTGTGTATGCAGAGCAAGGGGCGGACTCCCAGCTTTGAGTGCTGCGCTCCAGCTCGCGATTGGCTTGCGCTGAAGTGGGAGTAGCATAAGATGTAAATCTGCTTGGCTACCAAGCTGGTGAGGAAAGCTGAGAGAAAGAGAAGACGACACTCTTGCACTGGGGATTCGCTGGTTAAGAATTGCAGGTGTTTGCCTAAACAGTGAGACTTGTGCCCTTTGCTAGTGTGGCACTTAAGGCCTGTGCCAATTACCACCTGGACCACAAGAGGTACTGTTTCTAGAATAACATACTCAATGAGTGATGCATGGGTGTACTTATTAGTTTTGAGTCGGCCGTCTAAATATTTTACACATTCAGACACGCATAGTCATGGCATGGAGTCATAATGGTTTGTCAGAACAACAAACGGGTCCACCTGCACACTGGAATCCACTGGGGTTTCAGAGCCTAATAGGGTTATGCGTTCTGAAGTAGCCGAATGCAGGACTGCAGATTGCTGTATTCCATGACTCCAGTCGCCGAGTGCATCATGGTGTGCTGCCCATATTATCTGCGTTTGATTTGCAAACCGGGCATAAAAACTACTGTTATCAAGTTTCGCGTAAGCTTATAAGCCCGTCGCGAACACGCGAAGAACATTTGGTTTATTGTTTCAGATAAAGCGAGTTGTTCCGGTACCGAGTGGTGAGGTCGCTGTGTGTAGCAGTAAAGAATACAGACACCTTCGAACATCATTGCTTCAATTATAAGCGAGGACCGCTTATACATTTCGGAGTGCTGCTCAATCGATACGCGGATATCTGTTAAAGGGAGGTGGTATCCGAAACTAACCAAACAAAGTGAGGAGTTTAACGGTTACAGATCCGAGTTGTCACGATCGACGGACGGCGACCTGTGTCAACCAGACTTGAACATCCATTTCCATCGAGCAGACACACACACACTCGCCACAATATTTGGCGCCCAACGTGTGTGGCCGTCGCTCCGTGCGTACGAGACACACGAGCCCACCCGCAGAAGGAGCTCGACGCAACGCGTCGGAGAACTGAACGTCTGAACCAGAGCTGAACGTTGGTCGTGACAGCGACACGGCTCCCAACAGTGACGCGAGCGAGACTACAACAGCACGCAAGCATACAACAATTATTAAATCACTACTCAAAATATGTAGGTACAATAAAATTTTGTTGTTTCACCTGCTTGGTAACTGTAAGAATTTCATTGTGCTGGTGTCGAGTAAATCAGATGAGGATCGTGTGACGATTGTGACAAAAACTACTGTGGGTACTAGTAAAAAGTGATAACAAATTTTAAATCATGTCGCGGAGAGGGAGAAAGCTGCGCAGTGATTTCGAAAAAACATGCACAGGAATCGTGAGATGATATAAGTGAGGTATCTGACAATGATGAAAAAATCAAACGATTCTTAATGTTGGGGTACGATCTTTTCCCGAGTGAGATAAAACTAATGTTCCTAATGTATCTGACTCCGGGCCTGAAAGTTATGAAAAGATGTCTAATGATAAGACTTCCGATAACAACGATAAAGTCGATAATGAATATATGACCAATGTTAAACCAACGGGGTCAGGAAATGTAGGTGTCCTTAATGCCATACTGGAAAAATTGAATATAAGTTCGTGGAACAGCAAACAACTTTCGATAGTATGTTCACTGAACAGGAGACAACTTTCAATACTAAGTTCGCTGAACAGCAAGCGACTTTAAATGGTAAGTTCTCTGACAAGGACATTAAGTTCGCTGAACAACAGGCGACGTTGGAGGATAGATTCCCTTGCATAGATGGAAAGTTAACCGAACAGCAAGCATCTATAAATGCTAAATTCGCTGATCAGCAAAAGGCCTTAGAAATAAAGTTTGCCGAACAACAGATCAGTTTAACTGTAATTTGGGAGGCCAAGCCAGCTGAACAACAGGCTAAGATTGATTCTAAGTTTGACAAGAGTCAAGATTAACAGAATCAGAAAAGGCAGGCGTTAAGGTTATTGGTCGTGTCCGTGAAATCGACGAAAATGTCAATACTTTTTTATAAAAATTCGGGGGTGTATCTGAAATGGTAGATGCCCTATCGGATAATAATATTTGTATCACGGAAATGGTAGAAGGATTGTCGGATCGTATGTCCGATTTGGAGAAAAATTCGTTAGGCTAGGTCCTTGGCACTTCTGTGATGCTGTCACTTTGCATCCTTGCCAAACAGGTCTACATTATGATGAAATAAAAAAACAAAAATTTGGTTCATTAGTGTGTTGGAGATACTGAATTATTTTATTGTGTTGGTTATGCGTGTATTTGTTTTATTTACAGTGCATTTGTTCAAAAATGGCTCTGAGCACTATGAGACTTAACATCTATGGTCATCAGTCCCCTAGAACTTAGAACTACTTAAGCCTAACTAACCTAGGGACAGCACACAATCCCCAGCCATCACGGGGCAGAGAAAATCCCTGACCCCGCCGGGATTCGAACCCGGGAACCCGGGCGTGGGAAGCGAGAACGCTACCGCACAACCCCGAGCTGCGGGCACAGTGCATTTGTGTCAGTGACTTCCGTATCATTTGTCGACCATTTTCCCGTCGTTGCTAACGGCGTTGTAGTATTATTTGTGTCGTGTTTACTACTGTATTTGTTTTGTATTTGGTTGTTTTTGATTCTGAATCTCGTGTATTGTTGTCGTGGTCTCGAACTGCATACGGCTTTGCTAATTTTTTTGTTGTTGACGTAATTGTATTGTGCTGATTGTATCTTGTGAGTTAGATAATACGGTTGTCTATGTGTTGCACGGGTAATTAAAGTTGGTTGTGGATAGAGAATCTGAATGATAACGAGAAGTCAGGCAAGGAGACAAGTAGACTGGGAGCGGGAAAATAAAGCAGACGTCGTGGAGGAAGAGTGCAATAAAAAGGTGGGGGCACAGTTTCAACATAGCGAGGCGTTGCGGTTGAACGGTGTTAGCAACAACGATGTCGTGCAACAAGGAAATCAGAGAAACAAAAGCGATATGGCTTTTGTTGAGGGGACTGTGTCAGATCGCGTGTGACAAAAGATGTGATGGTACCACAAACTATGGAGCAGAGGTGATTATTAGAAATCCGGACAGAGAAGGCAGTGAGGTATCAGAACGCAATGATGCGGAAACAACACCGCAGAAATCATGTATGAGTTCGTTCGATCACTATACTGAGGAAATGGAAGGGAACTTAAATCTGGTGGAATTTTTAATGGGTATGGAGAAGAAATTGGAGGAGAAAATTAATGAGTTATTTCGAGATAATAACGAGACGAGGACGGACATAGAAAGTATCGGTGCTCAGGTAAATCAGATGTGAAAGGAACACAAGTCATGGGCAAATAAACTCCAAGAAAACCTATGTAAAGTAAACACCAAAGGAATGAAAGGTTTAAAGATTGCACATGATGCTAAGAAGACGGCAGAGAGCGCTAAGACAGTAGCAAGTCTCGCATGACGAGTAGCAGCTGAAGCGTTGAAAACTAGTAAACGCACAGAACAGAAACGCCGACAGGGGGTGATCAATTTATAGAAAAAGGTCGAAAGTGTGGAAAAGCGGCAAAATGACGTGGAGCAGCGCATCGACACTAAAATATGTGAAGCCACAGACCTTGAGCGACAGCGGCCTTGGCCAAATTGGAATCTGAGATGTGCAAATTAGGGACTGGTTCGGACTTGACAACTGCAACTCCAGTGAGCGAGACTGAGGAGGTCCGGACTCTCCTTAGGTTCAACTCTCAACAGGAAGCTGTCAACACGCGTATGGAAAAGAATTTCAAATACGTGCAAACGCGAACGCAACATAACCAGAAACAAATTCTGACGGGTTGGATAACTGTATACCGTTTGCAGCTAGCAGAGAACATGGTGAGATGAACGTTGCATTTTCTCAAAGCCGTGAAGGCAGCACAAATGATGGAATGTCGAACGAGGACATCTAAAGAACTGACATTTTCCGTAGGACGGAAGTTGTCGACGAAACGCACTTTGATTTTCTAAACTTCTTACAAGTCAGAAAATTCGAAATTTTCCGAGCAGGAAGCTGTCAACACGCGTATGGAAAAGAATTTCAAATACGTGCAAACGCGAACGCAACATAGCCAGAAACAAATTCTGACGGGATGGATAACTGTATACCGTTTGCAGCTAGCAGAGGACATGGTGAGATGAACGTTGCATTTTCTCAAAGCCGTGGAGGCAGCACAAATGATGGAATGTCGAACGAGGACATCTAAAGAACTGACATTTTCCATAGGAAGGAAGTTGTCGACGAAACGCCCTTTGATTTTCTAAACTTCTTACAAGTCAGAAATTCGAAATTTTCCAAGCTGAAGATAATTCTTCTCACCCACGCACTTTGATATCACAACTTGACCTCTCTTTACCCCCAAAGTGGCCTTTAAAATGTAAATTAGACTTAATTTGCGGACACTTGTAAGGGTAAGTTGCGGAGAAAATGCGTGGAATATCAGCGACGTGGAGAAGTTACCAAGAGTTCAAGGACAGCTTCCTAAATATCTATTGGTCCAAGGAGACGCAAGAGCGCATAAACTACGAGACGATACTTGCCAAAGATTTTGAGAGTTCAGGCCACAAAAGACCAGTCAAGTTCCTCGATGCAGTGATTGACAAGAACAAGTATTTTGACGTACCATACTCTACCGGTGAAATCATACGTCAGTGTTACGCTCAACTTCCGTCAGCATATCAACATGTTTTAAAAATGGTTCAAATGGCTCAGAGCACTATGGGACTTAATTGCTGTGGTCATCAGTCGCCTAGAACTTAGAACTACTTAAACCTAACTAACCTAAGGACATCACATACATCCATGCCCGAGGCAGGATTCGAACCTGCGACCGTAGCGGTCGCGCGGCTCCAGACTGTAGCGCCTATAACTGCTCGACCACTCTGGCCGGGCCACATGTTTTAACTGACAGGTGTGAAGTGGAGCTCAGTACTTTCCGTAACACTTTTTACGAATTAGAGTACGCATTCCGAGCTGAGAATATCAGGGAACACAGAGGAAAAGCTGACAAATACGTTGCAGGCTCTATGTCGCGTTCGCAACATAACTATTACAATAATAGGAACGGAAATGTACGAAATGGGACACCTTACAAAAACCATTCACGGTCAGGAAATTTCAGGAGCACTGAATTTGAACAACGAATTTGGACCTCCAGTCTAGATCACAGAGATAAACGCCACAACTCGCATTATGAAACTTACACTGTACACCTTACACCTAATACTTAATAACTTTCCTGCACCATCAGTTGTTGAAACACCGCCGAAAACAATTTAAACCATCTCGACTGTGATATCGATTGATTACTATAACGCTTACATGTCACCTTCTTCGCATACACACAACGTCAATCCTGGCGATGTTAGACTCCAAATTACAAGCATTTTTAGATATAATAATTAAATTCAAATGAAATGCGATCCTAATTGTCCCGCGGGTTTCCGAGTGACGTGTCCCTATCAACTTTCTTCCATCTCTACCTCCACGGAGGTTTCTTAACCATACAGAAGTTTTTCTTAGACAGTTTGCTTGAAATATAGGGAAGGCTGATGACACTAGGACGACTTTTCAGACTTGCTTCTAGCCACCCTTGTAATAGAACTTTATAATATTCTCTTATTCCACTCTGAAATGGTAGCATTCCATTTATGTGTGCTGCAGTCTTTTTCTGAAATTACGAACGCCACTCACGAAAACTAACATTATTATGGAAATGGAAGAGGATGTAGATGAAAATGAGAAGGAAGCTACGATGCTGCGTGAGGAATTAGACAAAACACTGAAAGACATAAGTCTTAACAAGGCCCCAGGAGTAGACACTATACTATTAGAGCTAGTGATAGCCATGGGAGGGCGAGCCGTGGCAAAACTCTTCCATCTGGTGAGCAAGATGAATGAGACAGGCGAAATACCTTAGACATCAAGAAGAATATAATAATTCCAATTCGAAAGTAAGCAGGTGCTGACAGGTGTGAAAATTATCGAACTATCAGTTTAATAAGTCATGGTTGCAAAATACTAACAAGAATTCTGTGTAGACGAATGGAAAAACTGATGGAAACCGACCTCGGGTAAAATCAGTTGGGAATCCGTAGAAATGTTGGAACACGCGAGGCAATACTGACCTTACGACTTATCTTAGAAGGTTGGTTAAGGAAAGACAAACCTAAGTTTCTAGTATTTGTAGACTTAGAGGAAGATTTCGACAGTGTTGACAGGAATACCCTCTTTCAAATTCTGAAGGTGGCAGGCGTTAAATACAGGAATGAACGGCTATTTACAATTTGTACAGAAACCAGATGGCAGTTACAAGAGTCGAGGTACATGAAAGGGAAGCAGTGCATGAGAAGGGAGTTAGACAGAGTTGTAGCCTATCCCCGATGTTATTCAACCGGTATAATGAGCAAGAAGTAAAGAAAAATTTTGAGTAGGAATTGGAATCCATGGAGGAGAAATAAAAACTTCGAGGTTTGCTGATGACAACGTAATTCTGACAGAGACAGCAAAGGACCTGGAAGAGTAGTCGAACGAAATGGACATTATCTTGAAAAGAGGATAGAAAAAGAACATCAACAAAAGCAAAACGAGGATAGCGAAATGTAATTGAATTAAATCAGATGATGCTGAGGGTTTAGACTAGGAATTGAGACATTTAAAGTATTAAATGAATTTTGCTATTTGGGCAGTAAAATAACTTTTGATGGTCGGCGTAGGAATGATATAAAATGTAGACTAGCGATGGCAAGGAAAGCGTTTCTAAAGAAGAAAAATTTGGTAAGAATGAGTGCAGATTTAAGCGTAATGAAGTCTTTTTGAAAATATTTCCATGGCTCTTAGCAACGTATGGATGTGAAACATGGGCGATAAACAGTTTAGACAAGAAGAGAATAGAAGCCTTTGAAATGTGGTGTTACAAAAGAATGCTGAAGATTAGATTGGTCGATCATGTATCTAATGAGGAGGCACAGAATAGAAGTGGGGTGAAGAGGAAATTGTGACACACTTTGACTAGAAGAAGGGATCGATTGGTAGAACATGTTCTGAGGCCTCAAGGGATCACGAAATTAATACTGGAGGGAAGCGTGGAGGCTAACAAATCGTAGAGGGAGGCCGACAGATGAATACACTAAGCGGATTCAGAAGGATATAGGTTGCAGTAGTTATTCGGATATGCAGAGGCTTGCACAGGATAGAGTAGCATGGAGAGCTGCATCAAACAAGTCGCTGGACTGAAGACCACAACAACAAAAATCGTCACTCCTGGTTGTCGGCTCCGGTGGTGCACTAAAGCCAGCTTGCTATTACACCGCTGTCCAGGGCTTCTTCAGATACGTTCTTAGCGCGTTCACTGTTATGGTTCCACGCTCGAGGAACTTGAGGAGCAGAAATTCCTCGTGATCCAGAGGCAGCAATGCTAGCCAATAAACCCTGAGCCGCGGACGAAAATTTCATTCTGGAAACATCCCCCAGGCTGTGGCAATGCTATGTCTTCGCAATATTTTTTTTCCCCAGAGTGCTAGTTCTGGAGGTTCACAGGAGACCTTTTGCGTAGTTTGGAAGATAGGAGACAAGGTACTGACGGAATTGAAGCTGTGGGGACGAGTCGTGCTAGGGTAGCTAAGTTGGTGCAACACCCACCCCTGAAATGTAATGGTCCCGGGTTCGAGTCTCGGTCCCGCGCACAATTTTAATCTGCCAGGAAGTTTCAATTTTCAACGTCCCTTTAGGGTTGAAATCTTGTTTCTATTAATAACATAACGGTCAGATACCAGTACAAGACAGAGTGCAGGCTCCAAGAAACAGATAAGGGATCTGGCCTTACTACATTCAAAGGTGCCAATACAGAAAATTTCACAGCTCTCCGGCAACGAAACCAGTATATTAATAGATCTGGGCATATCAGAATCTGAAATACAGTTAAAAGAGCACACAAATCAAAACTGTTCTTGACAGCACTAGTAGCCGTCTCATTTCCACTGCTTGCACAGATGCTGACAATAATAACATTAGGCGTCATTTGGCAGGGAGAAATACTATTAACAGAGGAAGTTCGCCAAGGAGAAAATAACTCCGCTGCCTATGGTATTTCAAAACCAAATAGTAAAAACCCATCACCACAATCATCGCACCAGCGGATCACAATTACATTACTTTACAGGAAAGCAACACAGGGCACCCAGCGAAAAGCGAGGTGAGCTGGCTCAAACAATTTCATTAAGCGATATAGACCACACTAACGGCGGATCCAAACTTCCTGGAAAGCACAGACTCACAACTCAGGGAAGAGTAACACAGGACAGGGCAGTAACGACAGAGGCCGCCAGAGTTGAGAGCAACTATGAAGGCGTGTCAGGGTCGGATGCACAGAAGCATGCTGAGGTGTACCACGTGACTCACAGCCCAACGCACGCCTGTGACATTTTTGTTTTCGTTCTGAGCGGGTCGTGCTGTGTTCGGAAGTTCTAACTGTTTATTTCAGTCATAGTGCTCCGTGCTGAGTGCTGACTACATTCATGGTGTTCATTGTGAGTGTTGGTAAGCCATCACGCCAAATGCTATACAAACAAGTAAGAGGAAAGGTGTTCAGTTTGTACCAATACTTTAAGAGACAATCTTCCGTTGAATCCGCTCCGGTCGCGCCGTCGCCAGATGACAGGAGCAGACAGCTGTAGCTTGTGGTGTTGGTTTGAGGACCTTCCGAGAATACCCAGTGAAGCTAAGGCGTCAATGCAAGCCTGCAGCTCAGCTGTTTTCAAATCACCAGGGAAGCAACACAACCGCAAAAAGACGTGGCTGAGCTAAGCGATTTCACGAAAAACGTTTTGTGGCGCATGGTGTTCGGCATGTATGCTGAAGGCGAGTATTCAACGGCAGATAAATTAGTTTCGCGTATGAAAGAAGCTGAAAATTTTAACGGAAGCAGGTGGACCATGCTGAGGATACTGAAAGATACCGAGTTCAGTTATCAGAAAACGAACGATGGTAAGTAATTATTAATGGGACGAAGCGATACTGTAGCTGCAAGGACTGTGTTTTTGAGAACGATGCAGGACATCAGAGAAGCAGACGCATCTCGAATTTATTACTTAGATGACAACAGAACCACGCAAGGGCTATGTGCTGGAAAATAAGCGATGTGTATGGTGCATTAAAAGTAACTGTTGGTAAAGGTAACAGAATTATAGTGCTTCATCTCGGATCAGCAGACACTGGCTTTATTGCCCAGGGTAAGCTGATTTTTAAGGCGTCAATGGCTAAGTATTCTGAAGATTACCACTTTGAAATTACGTGCAGCGTCTTCAAAACGTTATTTACACAACAAGTATTGCCACATATCCCCGAGTCTTCAGTTATACTCACGGAAAATGCGAGCATCCACTCAGTGCAAGTGAACAAAGCTCCAAATACGCACTCCGAAAAGGCAGACATTACTGCGTTGGCTGTCAGGTAAAGGAATATCTCATAACTCGTAGCATACCAGAGGAGAACTGCAGGTTCTTTCCAATCAACACAAGCCCGCATACGGAGCTTATGAGATAGATGCAATTGCAAAGCAGTGTGCACATCGTATCGTTAGATTACCCCCAATACCATTGCCATTACAATTCAATCTTGCTGGTATGGGCTCAGGTGAAAGCATATATTGCGGAAAAGAACAATTAATTCAAAATTGCAGATGTTAAGAGACCTACACATGAAGCAATAGACAGCATCTCAACATCTGCGTAGACAGCTTACGTCAGACACGCAGAAAAATTGCAACATGAATATTACAACAAGGAAATTGGCAGGGACACGTTTATGGAACCATTCGTGATAAATCTTGCTGAGTCCGATTCGTCTACGTCGGACAGAGAAGACGGCGGCGTAGATTTCTTGCTGTAAAGTATGTATGTACCACTTACTGCTACTTATGACTTCATTTGTGTGACTGTGCCTGCAGCAGCATAAAAAATTATTATTAGCTCAAGTTTCATCTTTGACCTCGTAACAATGCCGTTTCCCTCATAAAACATACTTCATTCAGTTAAAAACACATACTATAACGCAGTGGCAGGTTGCACAATGAAAGAAAATTAGGTTTTACTAAGGCATTAAACGATCTGTTTCTGATATCCTTATGGTCACAAATTATTAAAACTAGAAAATGCTTTAAATGAATTCGATCACTGTGAGTGCCTAATGCTAGAATGCAAAAATTCGTTTGATTAAAGAAAGAAATCGTTGTCGTTCAGAACAAGGAACATGAAACATTGACAGTATTTAAAGAAAGATTACTGACAAAATAGTGTGTGTCTTGAGGTTGAAGGTCTTCCGAGTGTGTTCACTTTACAAAAAAACTGGTCTTATGGATGGGATCCGCCTTGAGCTAAACACAATTGTTTCTTTTTGTGCTATCACCCAGAGACGTTTTGTTGAGGTTTCATCATCATTGCTGGGCTTTCATTTGCTTTCTATTTCTATAGGAAATACATTACTTATATGTGTATAGTGTGGTCCATTGAACGTGACCGGGCCAAATATCTCACGAAATAAGCGTCAAACGAAAAACCTGCAAAGAGCGAAACTTGTCTAGCTTCAAGGGGGAAACCAGACGGCGCTATGGTCGACCAGCTAGATGGCGCTGCCATAGGTCAATCGGATATCAACTGCGGTTTTTTAGATAGGAACCCCCATTTTTATTACATATTCATGTAGTACGTAAAGAAATATGAATATCTTAGCTGGACCACTTTTTTCGCTTTGTGATAGATGGCGCTGTAATAGTCACAAACATATGGCTCACAATTTTAGACGAACAGTTGGTAACAGGTAGGTTTTTTAAATTACAATACAGAATGTAGGTACGTTTGAAGATTTTATTTCGGTTGTTCCAATGGGAGACATGTACCTTTGTGAACTTATCATTTCTTAGAACGCATGCTGTTACAGTGTGATTACCTGTAAATACCACATTAACGCAATAAATGCTCAAAATGATGACTGTCAACCTCAGTGCATTTGGCAATACGTGTAACGACATTCCTCTCAACAGGGAGTAGTTCGCCTTCCGTAATGTTCGCACATGCACTGACAATGCGCTGACGCATGTTGTCAGGCGTTGTCGGTGGATCACGATAGTAAACGAACAGAACGGCCCCCTTGAATACAAAGTTAGGAAGAGACACAGGAATTAGAAAGTAAAGAACACGCACAAGAGAAATCCTTAAGAAATCTCAGACGGGGGAAAAGGTGGTGGCTAACGCGATTAGGGTAATGTGTCCCATTCACAATGAGGGCGTTCACGTGGAGTTAGACAATCACGTGAATGCAACCGTGTTGACATCTTCCGGGTCTCTTCCGTTTTCGAGCAAGCTTTGGTCGGAAAATAATGTCAAGAAGTAAACAGTTACATGCAGACTTACAAGCTGGCTACAGTTAATGTCTCTCGGATAAGTTCGGTGGTAAAGTTACAACGTTTGAAGATTATCTTTATTCCGCTGGCATAGATGTTGCCACGTTGCAAGAGGTTGTAACAACTAAAGTAGCGGACATAACAGGCTATGAAACCATCATCAACATCGGAATTGAATGAGGAACAGCGGTTTTACTCAAGGAGGGTATCGCGTGTCAAGCTGAAGCTGTTTTAGAGACTAGTGGGTGTATAACTGTCCAACTTTATGACCTCATTTTAACTAACGTGTATGCACTATCTGGGACTTACGAAAGACGGCACAGGAGTAACTTTTATAGGAATGGGATAGTTGATCTGTTAAAGAACGTTGGAGCCGTCGTCATGCTCGCCAGGAATTTTAACTGTGTATTGAGCTGTGAAAACCAGTCACCCAATTTTAACACTTGTCAAGAGGTACAAACAATGGTGACTGAATTAGAACTGCAAGACACCTGGACTTACTTGAATCCCAACCACACCGTATATACTTGTGTTAGTACCACGTCAGCAAACAGGTTAGATAGAATCTCTGTTACTAGCTATATTGATGATTGTGAGATATGGCCTATAAATCTCCGAACATTGTGCGTACCATATTTCATTCAGGTATATCCGACAAAAATCTTTTCGTGGCCGTGGGGTATGGCAACTTAACTTCTCATTTTTGCAGGATTCTAAAATTAAGCAACAGATTAGACAGACTTGGCAGAAATGCTTACGCTACCAAACGAGGTATCGGGAGCGAATCATTTGGTGGACGGAATATGCAAAACCTGTACTTCGTAAATGCATTACACAGTATGCTAAATACCAAGCATATTGGCTCAAACAAACGGCAGAATATTACTGCTCCTGTTTATCAACAACCAGATGGCCTATCGGCTAACATAATCAAACTGAAACCGCCCTAGCCAGGCAGTGTCTGGATGGGGTGCGTACGCGAGCTCGAGGCAACGACGTTTTTTTTCTGCAGGAACGTACGTCGTTATACCACGTAATACGGGAGACACGTAGAGGGAAACGGAGAATAATAGCAGCGATGGCGGACCATGACGGTGGTGAGTAGACTACTCAGCCTGCCATAAAACAATACGTGGTGAAGTATTATAGGGATCTCTACGCTGGAACGGAAATAGACTGGACGGTGTAGAACTTTTAGCGATCGTTACGAAGGGAATACGTGAGGAGGAGGATGCCAGTCAAATCGAACATATAACTCAGGACGAAATAAAAATTATAATTAACGACGCTCCTAGGAATAAGTCAGTTGGTCCCGATGGGTTCCCGGTCGAATTTTATGTACACATGTGGGACATAATAGGGAATGAGTTCACGGATACGTACAATGAGATATTAACTAACCAGGCGTTCCCTCCTATATTTACGAAGGGGATGATTGTACTCATTCCTAAAAAACAAAGCAGCAAGAGGGTTCATGATTTAAGACCACTCACCTTACCGAACGCTGACTTCAAAATTCTCACTCAAATCCTGAATAGAAGGATGAAGAGCAACCTGAAAAATGTTTTAGGTCCTTACTAAACGAGTGCAAGAAATGGAAGATCAATGCTAGATGCCTTATGCGAGTATAAGGAAGTCATAAACCTCACTTGCATAAGTGACAATAATCTTTCCATATTGTTTTAGGATTCTGGTAAAGCCTCCGATAAGGTCAATCATGTCTTCTTATTCAGCACCATGCAGAAAATGGGTTTCAACGACCACTTTATACCTGCCATACTTAAATGTATCCATGGTGTTTTTTCAAGGATTAAAATCAATGGGCAACTGAATAAAACACTTCCAGTTCAACAATCAGTACGTCAAGCATATCCACTGTCTGTGGCATTATATACGATCGCGGTTGAACCTTTGCTTTCGATAATATTGAGAGAACACCGATCTTTAATACTGAGACAATTGGTCACGGTTATACTGATGACGTAAGCGTTATTTTGAATTCCAATAGTGAGATCGATGAAGTGCGACGTTTGGTAATCTAGTACTCACGATCCTCTGGAGAAAAACTGAATCATCAAAAATCCAAAATTATGCATCTTGGTTCTTACAATAGTGGAATAGGTGCGCAGTGTTGAGATGTAACTGAAGAGAGACTTCAACTCGGAATGTGGTTACGGGCGAATCCCAAGCTCATGGATACGAACAACTGGAGTCGGAAACAATGTCATCAGAGCCTTGCTGAAGAACATATCATGCGATCGTTAGACCGAATGCAGAAAGTTCAGTTTATAAATACATACATACGTAGCAAAATATATCATGTCGCAGCAGTCGTACCGATACAGCACGCCACCGCACAAAAAATACTAGCTTCAGCGTGTTGATATGTATGGAAACAAAGTATCTCCAAAGATTATAGACGTCAAATCTAGATGTGACGCACTGTTTCTAACTCGCGCTTTTAAATTAATACGTGCTAGTAAGACAGGTATCACGAAAATTCTGTTCCTCTCGTTATATCCTGGAGACAAGAACGCTCTTGCTAATGTAGCATATATAGATGCCAGCCTAGATTACGTCCGAAAGTACCAGGTAGATTAGAGTTACAGTGTATAAGAGTTCCACCAGCACAAACCAACGCTAGAACAGTCTGTGATTGTATTACCAGGAATCGTCTTCAGAACATAATTCAGGTAAAATATCCTGCTAAAAACTGGATGAACATTTGTAAATATTTCGGAATAAAATTCTACCAACTAGAGTCAGTGCTATATGGTATGGCGTCGTAAACAAAACCATACCCACAGCGGAAAGATTATGAAAAATCAAATTGAGACCATCTCCATACTGCGATAAATGTCAGCGTGTAGAAACTGTAGCGCACATGTTCTTACGTGAAAATAAAATCAGGATTTAGAACTGGACTAGGAAGAAATTATCGCTTATCAACAGAACCACAGTAAGTCATATACCGATAACTGAAACCTTACAACCCGAATGGAAATGTTACCCTTCCACGAAGAATGACAGTTATTCGTGGCTTCTGGAGCAGTTTGCGTTTACGTGTTAAGAAACAAAACATTGAACTTAGAAGAGTACATGTTTTATACTGCAGAAAAACATTTTAAGTTTAGAATAACAAATATAAGGATAGGGTTATAAATTTTTTATCTATTGCTTTATGTGGGCTACAAGTAGGAGGACAGTTTTATTGATTAGAAGCAGAGTACTTATTCTTTCTTTTCTAATATTCCTCGTGTCTTTCTTGATTATAAAATGAGAACTATTCTAATTTGGCAAAACCTGTCCGGCTCCGAATTTTGTTTCATTTGTGAAAAATGTTATGGTCTAGGATTAGCGTCGTTCATTAGTAAACAAAGTGTCCTCGGTCACGTATACCAAACCCCGCCATCGCTTAAATGTTGAATAAAAATCATCAGCATTGGCGGCCAGAGACTTCTGTCATAAGACGTCATACTTCATTCAGCCAGCGGCCTTGTCAAAGACCTTGGATACTGCCCCTAAAACGGAAAATACAATAGTAAACCGTATGAGGATGCAAAAGGTAATGGAAACTACTACTAAAATGTAGACTTTCACGGCCGGAAATATCATGTCCATTATAATTATCCGGGCTGTTATGCCGTGGTCGGTTGACGAATTCTGTGTCGATTCCCAACGTAGGATCTTCCATTGACCTACGGACCCCCTTGAAGATGTCTCCCGCAGTCGGAGACGAAACGTTGGGAATCGACACAGAATTCGTCAACCGACCACGGCATAACAGCCCGGATAATTATAATGGAAATGGAAACTACTGCATCAATGACACATGATGTGTATCCACAAAGCCTATGGCCTCTATCTGAGAAATCGTCTTGATGGTATCTCTGTTGGCAAAAGATTCTAGATTAGTCCCCAGTTCGGAACTCCGTGAAGGGATAGCCAAGGGGCAGTTGTCCATGTGAAAAAGACTGAATAACCAACGAAAGAGTAACGCTCTGCGACACGCGACGTAGAATGTCAGGAGTTTGAATGTGACAAGGAATATAGAAACTCTGAAAAGGGAAATATTAAGACTCAATATAGACGTGCTGGGTGTCAGAAGTGAAATGGAAAAAAGAAAATGATTTCTGGTTAGATGGGTTCAGGGTAATATCAATAGCGGCAGAAAATGGTGTAAGAGAGTGGGGTTCGTTATGAATCAGAAGGTACATCAGAGTGGGAGTTACTGTGAACAGTTTCGTGACAGGGTTGTTCTACTAGAATCGACAGCAAACCAACAACGACAACGATAGTTCAGGTATACATGGCGAGGCCGCAAGCCAAAGATGAAGAGACAAATACATTATATGAGGATACTGAACGGGTAGTTCATTCCATAAAGGAAGAGGAACATATAATAGTCATGGGGGACTGGAATGCGGTTGTAAGGGAAGGTGGGGAAGAAGGCTTACGGGAGAGAGGGAGGGAGGAGAAAGATCGAGTTGTGCAAAAATTGCAGCTACGGTATACCCTGTTCAGGAATCACAAGGGAAGCAGATATAGTTGGAAAAGGCTGAGAGATAAGGGAAGATCTCAGTTATATTACATTATAGTGAGGCACAGATTCCGAAATCAGAAACTGGAATGTAATGCGTACGCATATGAAGATCTAGAGTCAGATCACAATTTAATAGTGATGAAGAGATATAGAAGGAAGAATCAGTGCGCAACGAGGTGGGATACGGAAGTACTAAGGAGTGAAGAGGTACACTGGAAGTTCTCTGGGGAATGAATAGATCAGTAGGCTGTTCAGCTGAAGAACAATGGACATCATTAAAAAGGGCAATCACATAAGTTGGAAAGGAAACCTGAGGTACAAAGAAGGTAGCTCCGCAGAAACCATGGGTAACAGAAATAATATTTCAGCTGATTGGTGAAAGAAGAAAATATCAAAACGTTCTACGAAATTAAGCAATGCAGAAATACAATTCACGTAGGAGTAAAATAAACAGGAAGTGCAGAGACGTTAAGAAAAAATGCCTGCATAAAAAATCTGAAGAAAAAGAAAACGAAGTAACTGTCGGAAAGACTTACTCAGCATATAGGAAAGTCAGAACAACCTTCTCTGAAATTAGAAGCAACGATAACATTAAGAGTGCAATGGGAACACTACTGTTAAATGCAGAGGAGAGAGTGGAAAGGTGTGAGGAATACACGGGAGACCATTATGAGGGGAGGACTTGGCTGATAACGTGATAGAAGAAGAAACAGAAGTAATATAGAAGAGAAAGAGGACCAAATATAAGTATCAAGATTTAAAAGAGCTCAGGAAGATTCAGAATCAACTAAGGCATAAGGGATAGATAATATTCAATCGGAATTCCTAAAATCATTAAGGATCTGGCAACAATACAACTATTCACGTTGGTGTGTCGAATGTATGAGTCTGGCGATATAGCTTCTGACTTTCACAAAAAGACCTTCCACACTGTTCCGATGACTGCAGGAGCCGACAAGTGCGACAATTATCGCAGACTCCGCTTAACAGCTCATCCATCCATCCAAGATGTTGACAAAGATAATGTGCAGAAGAATGGAAAAGAGAACATAGGATGTCTTAGATGACGGTCAGTTTGGCTTTAGAAAAAGTAAAGGCACGAGAGAGTGAATTCTGACGCTGCGGTTGATAATGGAGGCAAAACTAAATGAAAATCAAGATACGTTCATAGGATTTTTTGATGTAAAAAAAGTTCGACGGTGTAAAATGGTGCAAGCTGTTCGAAGTTCTGAGAGATATAGGGGTAAGCTTTAAGGAGAGATGGGTAATACACAATATTTACAAGAGCCAAGAGCGAATAATAAGAGTGGTCGACCAAGAACGAAGTGCTCGGATTAAAAGGCGTGTAAGACAGGACTTAGTCTTTCGCCCCTACTGTTCAATCTATACGTCAAAGAAGCAATGACGGAAGACTGGAACTAAAATTCAGAGTGAAAGGATATCAATGACATGATTAGTTTATAACACTGTTACGCTCAACGAAAGTAAAAAGAATTACAGGATCCGCTGAATGGAATGAACAGTGTAATGTGTATATAATACGGTTTGAGAGTAAATCGAAGGTAGTGAAAGTGACAAGAAGTATCGGAAATGAGAACAGTGAGAAACATAAACGTCAGGATTGACGATCACGAAGCGGATGAAATTAAGGAATTCTGATACCTAGGCAGTAACAAAACCAACGACGGATGAGGCAAGGAGGAGATAAAAAGCAGACTAGCGTTGAAAAAGGTCATTTCTCGCCAAGAGAAGTCTAGCAGTATGAAGTACAGACCTCAATTTGAGGAAGAAATTTTGTGAATATACGTTTGGAGCATACCGTTACATGGTAGTGATACATGTTCTGTGGGAAACCTGGAAAAGGAAGTGACTCGAAGCGTCTGAGGTGTGGTGCTACCGAAAAGTTTTGAAAATTAGGTCGCACCGTAAGGTAAGGAACGAGGAGGTTCTCCACAGAATCGGTGAGGAAAGGTATACAGGGTGGTCCATTGATCACGACCGGGCCACATATCTCACGAAACAAGCATAAAACGAAAAAACTACAAAGAACGAAACTTGTCTAGCTTGAAGGGGGAAACCAGAAGGCGCTACGGTTGACCCGCTACATGGTGCTGCCATAGGTCAAACGGATATCAACTGCGGTTTTTTAAATAGGAACCCCCATTTTTATTACATATTCGTGTAGTACTTAAAGAAATATGAACGTTTTAGTTGGACCACTTTTTTCGCTTTGTGACAGATGGCGCTGTAATAGTCACAAACATATGGCTCACAATTTTAGACCAACAACTGGTAACAGGTAGGGTTTTTTTTTAAATTAAAATACTGAAAGTAGGTACGTTTGAACATTTTATTTCGGTTGTTCCAATGTGATACATGTACCTTTGTGAACTTATCATTTCTGACAACGCATGCTGTTACAGCGTGATTACCTGTGAATACCACATTAATCCAATAAATGCTCAAAATGATGTCTGTCAACCTCAGTGCATTAGGCAATACTTGTAATAACATTCCTCTCAACAGCAAGCTGTTCGCCTTCCGTAATGTCCGCACATGCATTGACAATCCGCTGACGCATGTTGTGAGGCGTTGTCGGTGGATCACGATAGCAAATATCCTTCAGCTTTCCCCGCAGACAGAAACCGGGGGACGTCAGATCTGGTGAACATGCTGGCCATGGTATGATGCTTCGACAGCCAATCCGTCATGGAATATGCTACTTAATATCGCTTCAACCGCACACGAGCTATGTGCCGGACATCCATCATGTTGGAAGTATATCGCCATTCTGTCTGAATTGTCCTTACGTGATACAGTCGCTGAACGTTTCATTGTTAGGGTTTGTGCCCTTGTCAACTAGAATGTCACTATCTACTGACCACACTGGAACATCATCGGTATTGCCACCTAGTGGTACCTCAGGATGTTTAACAGAGATAGCAATTTCTATCGAGGTGTCTTGCTACCGTCTAAGGTCTGGGGATTAGTCTCTCCTGGAGAGGCCTGGATCAACCATTTTGGCAGGGTAACCACTGAATTGTGTTCATTTCTCAATACGCTACGTACAGTCGGATCCTGATTTCCTTCATTTTCTCCCTAAAGTGGTATGTCCCCATTTTCTGTACTAGGGTTGACAAGGCCTCCGCATACGACAGCTTTTGTTGATGTCGCACATCGCCCGTGGAGGTGGGTGTCTGACTTCTCCTCCGTCAATATTTTTCTCAAGGGGACATATTGTATTAAGATGATACGTGGATCCATATCCACGCAGGTCCTTGGTTGGCCATCACAAACAACTAAGGCATTGAAGCCTTGAACCGTAATATACGACGGGATGTGCTAATCAAGATAAATTCTATCATTTCGTACACCATTGTCGACATTGAAATGTTTGTTGCCCGTCCATTTCTCACCAGTAGCTCGCAAAACCGTTCCATAATGCGTTAACGCTTGTTTGAACAGACCGAAATTCATTTCAAGTGGGAGGTTGAGTATGCTCACAAATCGCAACCCGAAACCAGCGTAGTTTATCGCAGTTGAACTTGATTCACCATTGTAATGAAGCAAGTGCGGCAAACCTCCTATTTTGTCATAATCTGGGTACATGTTTCAACATCTCACACTTTAACATAAACTGCGCTACCAAGGAAATCGTATGCCAAACTGTCAACCTCATCATCTTTTCGAACAACCAGTCGTCGAGTTCATAAGCTTTGGACCTGACTTATATGAACGGGAACGAAACTTTCAAAGTAGACTACATACTCTGACAGCTTCCATAACTGGATGGCTACGTTGTAGTCACATGCCACAGCGACACCCGGCCGACGACGCGCCCCACTCGCGGCGAGCTCCGCAAACGGCGGCGGCTAGGCCAGCACTGGAACCACGAGTGCTGACGGAGCAGAAGGCAGTGCATAACGTGACTTTTAGATTACGTCCCACAAATGTTCGATGGGATCCATGTCGACCTGTGGTGGCCAACTGATGTGCTCGAAATGTTCAGAATGTTCTTCAAACCATTCGAGAACAATTGTTGCCGGCTGATATGGCACTGGGAACATAAAGTCCATAAGGCTCAAATGGTATCCAAGAAGATCAGCATAACCGTTTCCGGTCAGTGATCGATTAAGTTTGACCACAGAACCCAGTCGATTCCATGTAAACACTTCGCACACCATTATGGACCCACCACTAGCTTGAATAGCGCCTCGTTGACATCATGTGTCCACGGCTTCGTGGGCCTGCGCCACGTTCAGATTGGGCAAATAGCTCTGAGCACTATACATCTGAGGTCATCAGCCCCTAGACTTAGTACTTAAACCTAACTAACCTAAGGACATCACACACATCCATGCCCGAGGCAGGATTCGAACCTGCGACCGTAGCTGCAGTGCGGTTCCAGGCTGAAGCGCGTAGAACCGCTCGGCCACAACGGCCGGCCGTGCGCCACCCTCGAACTCTGCCATCAGTTCTTACCAACTGAAATCAGTACTCACAGGAACAGGCCACTGGTTTACAGTCATCTAGGATCCAAACGATATGGTCATGGGCCCAGGAGAGGCGCTGCAGGCGATGTCATACTGTTTGCAACGGCACTCGCGTCGGTCTCTGCTGCCATAGCCCGTTAACGGCACATTTCGCTGCGGTTATTTCACGCTTTGTTGCTTTTCTGTTAGTACTGACAACTCTGCGCGAACGGTACCGCGTAGGAGCGTTAAGTGGAGGCCTTCAGACACTACTTTGTATGTGGTGAGAGGTAATGACTGAAATTTGTTATTCTTGGAATAGTTCAGAGCCGGCCGAAGTGACCGAGCGGTTCTAGGCGCTACAGACTGGAACCGCGCGACCGCTACGGTCGCAAGTTCGAATCCTGCCTTAGGCGTGGATGTGTGTGATGTCCTTAGGTTAGTTAGGTTTAAGTAGTTCTAAGTTCTAGGGGACTGATAACCTCAGAAGTCAAGTCCCATAGTGCTTAGAGCCATTTGAACAGTTCTGATACAATGGATTTCTGAATATTCAGTTCCCTAACTGTTCCGATATGGAACGTCCCATTCCTCTAACTCCATATATCCTCCGGCGTTTGTCTGTTAAATCCGTCGGGGAAAGGGGGGGGGGGCGAGAAATATTTTCACATCAATCACCTGAGTACAAATAACAGCTCCGCTAACGCACTGCCTTTAATACCTTGTATACGCGATACTACCGGAGTCCGTACATTTGCGTATCGCTACCCACGACATCTGTCGCCTCATTGTAATTCTCCGGGTAGCTCTATACGGATGTTAAACATTTTCATTAAGGGAAGCAGACGAAGAAAAACTGCTAGATATTTGGAGAAAAATATGAAGAAAAACATTTGGCCACAAGAGGGACACAATCACAAAAATGAAAATAACAGTGAATTTGCAGATCTCTACTCACCAGCTGATACTGTCTGAAGGATGAAGACGAGATGATTAGGATGGAAGAGGTAAGACAATAGCAAGTAGCATTCTCAGCATGAGGGGAGGATACAAGGGGGCTAGTAGCATTATCAGTATCCGAGGAGGGAAGAAGGGGCCGAGGAAGGCCACGGAAAAGATGGTAGGAAGACTATGACGCTATGGGCGTGAGGGGAGGACAGTTGAATCACAAAAACCAAGAAAACAAATAAAGGAATATAGAGAATGTATATGGCCTCCCAGGTCAAAGCGACAATTAAGAAGAGGATCTTGGCGTGTTGGCCGAGCGGTTCTAGGCGCTACAGTCTGGAACCGTGCGACTGCTACGGTCGCAGGTTCGAATCCTGCCTCGGGCATGGATGTGTGTGATGTCCTTAGTTAGGTTTAGGTAGTTCTACTTTTTGGGGGACTGATGACCTCAGCAGTTAACTCCCATAGTGCTCAGAGCCACCTGAATCATTAAGAAGCGGAAGAAATCTGGTATGGGTTCCTACAGCTACTAATTTTAAAATGACTGATCACGAAGGACGAACTGCGCTCCATAAACTTTACAAAGGGTCACTTTTCTGAAGCGTGTAATCGTCTCAAATTAGGATGCAGAAGTTTACCTGAAAGGTGTCTAAACCCTTCCTCTGTAACGGTGCAAAAACGTGACCAAAGGGCTAAGCGACGCTCGAAACAGCAATCTTTAGTAGACACATGTGAAAAAAGTGCCGGACCTCAAGGTTTGAGGCGTTGGCACCAAATTGCACCACAATTTTGCCCAATGCCACCTTATCTCACCACGTCGTTGATGCATATGCCATTGGTGATCAGAACAACGACACCTAGCGTTAAATCCCAGTGGTTTGTTTATGGATGGCCGAGGAAAACATTTCCGGCACACTTCCGCTCGGAATAGACTTAAAAAGACCTCAGGAGGTGGCATAAAGGGCGTCAATAAAATCACCCCCTCCATTGCGGCGTTGACTCCCACACATATCTCACTCGGAAACGACAGTTCGCAGTGCGATGAGCAACAGGTCGTCACTGCCGATACCCGCACGGCCATTCAACCTGTCTGTAATTACACTGTCGTGTTGAAACAACATTGAAAGTGGTCTGAGCCTTTGGGAGCGTAGCTCGACGGCAAGTATTGTCCTCGTGTATAGCGCCGATCGCCAGGGACCTGTGAAGAGGTAAAGTTATAAATGAGCGACCCAATAAATCCGAAATTACCGTGACATCGGCACAGAGAAGCAGTATCTAAATACTGGAAAACCAACTCGTGAGTATCGAACAGTTCAGCAGTAACGTGACGTCGATCATGTGTTAGTGTACGCCATGCCGACGACGCAGTTGCTTCTACCTTATCAGTAGCTCAAACCGCTGCCTGCTTGGTAAGCATCTGAGTGCCAGAGTCAGCCCCTTGGTTGACCGACATACAGATAGCAGGACTAGAGGATCCAGCCATAACTGAGTAACACTACTCTCGGATACTGGAGCGGGACAAAGTCTGACATCCTTGCAGTAACAGCCGACAGCCACACCTTTACGTGACCGTACAGATACAACAGCGACCGCAGCAGCTGAGTTGAGCTGTCAGCAGCCAGAGGTCGCCGCACCAGCGAAATGCCGTCATTTTCAGCGTGCCGTCCCTAATGGTTGTAAACCAGCCTCAGTAAAGAGGTCGTTGTAGCTTTCACTGGTCCTTCTTCAGATGCAGAATATTCTTCCCTTGCACAGAGAAGAAGAACCATCTCCTTACAGACTGTTCAAAACCATTCAGCAAATTTGAACGTGATCCGAAGCCGTAAACGCTGTTCATGCTCTTTCGTAGCACCAGTCCCGTCCTTCTGCATGGTGATCAGGGGGAAAGGGGAAGCAAATTTGACACACGCAATAACATGGCAATTGGTTCCCAAAGTCTCGGTAGTTCGGCAACACTACCGGTCAATCTGTGCACCTTTGTTGAGTATTTCATAAACGTGCCCATACAAAAGTTTTCATACTTTTTCAACTGAGTGCTGCTCTAGCGTCTGAGGCCAGGCAACCCCTTCGATACCCTTTAGCTTCCACATATTCGCAAGTAGACGCTAGAGCAACAGTTGAATGTCACTCAGGTGAACGGGTGCTGAAGTCTCTGTACGATCGTGGCTTCACAAAAAATTCAAGGAGCCGACAGGACAAGCCATTGGGGGCCAAAAAATGCTGAAGAGGGCTTGTACATTAGCCGAAAGCGGTTTATAATGACAAACTTTTGCGATCTCGACTGTTAATTTTTAAATGTTCATAGAATTTTTCGATCTGGAACAAGCGCTCGACAAAGTGAAATGGTGCTAGATGTTATAAATTCTGAGAGAAGTAGTGGTAAGCTATAAGGAAAAGACGTTCGACATACAATATGTACAAGAATTAACAAAGTACAATAAGATTAGAAGACCGAGAAACAAGTACTCGGATTATAAAAATGTCTAAGACAGGGATGATGTCATTCGCCCTTACTGTTGAAATTTTTAAGCGAACAAACAATGACGAAAATAAGACTCAAGAGTGGAATTTAAGTTCAGGGTGAAAGGGTATCAGTGACAAGATTTTCTGATGACATTGCTATCCTCAGTGAAGGTGAAAAAGTAGTAGAGGCTCCTTTGAATGAAATGAACTCTCCAATAGTACAGAATATGTATTGAGAGTAAGCTGAAGAAAGTAATGAGAAGGAGCGCATACGAGCATACCGAGCAACATGTCATCAAAATAGATGATCTAAGTATACGAAGATTAGGAATTCTGCTACCTTGGAAGTGAAACAACCCATGAGGAATAAGGTGAGGAGGAGATAAGAAGGAGACTATCGTTGGCAAAGAGAATATGCAAGTCAACATTTGCTTTAATCATATATATATATATAAATGGATGCATATAAATGCTATAATCTTTACATAAACAAAAATATTATCTTAGTATTACCCTTCAAATCCTGTGCTACGCCGTTAATTTTTATGCATCATGGCACTTTTGTTGCTCTATCCCTGTAATCACATTCGGCACTCATTTAAACATTCAAATTAAGTAATTTAATAAGGTTGACCCTTAAATTGTTGGTGTACCATTGTACCACCACAATAAAATAAAAACAGTGAATAGCAGAGGCACTGTGAAAGAGAATAGTGGCATAATTAAGATTACAAATTAGTGGCAAGTTTTATTAAATCTTTAGTAACTGCAGCTTTCTGGAGAACCCATTGATAATTGTTACACCAAAAGTTAACAAACACAACTCAGCTAAGGAAAGGTGCTCGATAGGAAAAGCATACATTTGTATGGAAGCTATACAAATTATCCATCCAATTAATCACTTTTACAACACATTCTGCCTTTGTTTACATAAATCTACTGCAGAACCCAACTATGTTCAAATGGAATCAACTACAGTCAAGTATACCACAAACTATGGTTCACCTGAGAACAAGGAGCTGTGAATATCACTTAACAACCCGACGCCGGTGCAGCAATATTTTACCCTTTTACCTTCATTGAGGCGGCAGCAGAACATGGCACACTGTAAGCGAGGAGTGGTGCACTGTGGCTGCTTTATGTCTGTCGCGTCCATGAAAATGCGCAAGTTACGTGGCCTGGCTTTCTGATTATAAGAGTGCGGGAAATATCCATATCTGGACATTGAACTCCAGGCAGATTGCAGTGTGAGGTGAGGTGCACACGTTCGCTGGGTGTGCAAAATCAATTCGACACACAGGCATGATGTTGCACGCTAGAATTGTCAAACGGTGGACGGCCGACTCAGGACGAATACGTTCACCCTCATGACATGCGATATATCCGAGATAGTATGCACTTCCACAGGTGGTACAGTTGGTACAATTGGGAACTGCCACTGGCTGTTCGTCCACCACAAGATACAGACCACAGGTCTCACCCACTAGGGAAAACTTCGAAATTCGTGGTAAGGTCTTAGGGGACCAAACCGCTGAGGTCATCGGTCCCTAAGCTTACACACTACTTAATCTAATTTAAACTAACTTACGGTAAGGACAACACACACACCCATGCCCGAGGGAGGATTCGAACCTCCGTTAGGCCGTGACAAACCCACTAGGGTAAGACCAGAAGTTGCGCACCAGAGGAGGACCAGAAGAACGAAACCCAAGAAACACAACTACTTTCCACCAAGCCTCGGTATGGGAGCCGAATTTGCAAAAACGAAACCGCAACAACATTGCACAAACCAATCGACTATTCCCTACGTATTGAACCTCCCATCTTGAATGTTCTGTTGTCCTGGTAGCCAATCCACACACAGTACCAGTGTTCCCATGCTGGGGAAACAAGTCTCTACTTTGAATATCCTGAGCGGAGACAATCAGTGACCCCCCAGAGATCTCTTGTCTAAAAAAAGAAGTTTTTAGACTAGGGAGCTTGTCTAAAAAAAGTTGTTTTTAGGCTAGGGAGGTGTCATTCTCACGGTAAGCATAGGCATATTTTGGCAAAAAAACGTCTACCTAATCTTTCCAGGCCAAACATTTCCAATTTCTGAAAGAAGACCTTCTCAGACAATTGTGCCTGAGAAATATATGTTTTTGCCATTCGCGAAAAGAAACTGGCGATTTCCTGACGTCAGGGGGGTCTAAAGTCCTGCTTCCACTACGTTTGTGCAGCAGCCACCCTGTCTGTAACATCCTAGCCTCTAGCATGAGAATGCACACAGTTTTATGATCTTTTAACTCTTTGCGCAAAATCTCAGTTTACAGCCATATTTTCCTCCACCCACTTTCAGCCATATGGCTGCTTTCTCAGTGGAGTGCCACCTGGCTCACGTAAAATGTTTTGCGAACAGGCACATTTCTGTCCGACCCTAAGTGAAAGTAGACAGCTTCGGCCAGAAGTTCCTCTGCAGGTAAAATCCAGTGGGTGATGCTTCCCAGAATCATTCAAGGGGACCGGTCACTGCATTCGGCCCCAATTTCATCTCTCACTTTTCTCAACAGCCTCCACTATAGTGGTTCAAGTACACATGTTCTACAGGCTACACAAGCACTTTTCAGAGCATTCTGCGCACAATTTCCCCGTGTGAAAAAAAAATCATAAACCACACGTAGCAAATGTACTGCCAGGGAATATCGAGCTCATAACCTAAAATCAGAATGTTAATCTGACTGACAATGTTGTTAAAGTGGAAGAACGGTGTGCCACCTCTCACTACCTCCCCCCATACGCAATAATTTCTGCATTTGGAGTGTGACACTTCAATAAAGAGGTTAGTGTGACAGAGGAGAATAAATTATTACACTTTAACTGGGTCCTTGAGAATGACATGCTGCACCATGATAGCTTTGGTAACCTAAATCTCGTTTAGCCAGGGGTCTTACACACATTCACTTCTGCATGCCGTCAAACGTTTTGTGGTTTCCTCGGTGTCAGACTGGTTCCTGTGAAGGCTCAGGTCTTTGACATATACCCCTGACTCTATATACAAAGATTGAACTGTCAAAAGGTCATACAGACATTTCACTAACCCATTCACAGAGAAACTTAAGTGACTGGTGTCCCTAAGCGCAATATAATGTCGTTGGTTAGTGAGCATTCTCTGTTTCATAGATTTTGTTACCCCAACCAAAGCATTCACTGTGATTCAATCAACACCACATATTATATGTAGGAAGTGTGTTGTTGTAATGCGCATCAT
The DNA here is from genome assembly GCF_021461395.2 of Schistocerca americana. Lineage (NCBI taxonomy): Eukaryota > Metazoa > Arthropoda > Insecta > Orthoptera > Acrididae > Schistocerca > Schistocerca americana. The sequence continues at coordinate 335,855,389 of NC_060126.1, read as the reverse complement.
CTTTTAATCTTATTTCGTAGGAAGGTGTCTTTCTTTTAGTACAATGGAGCAAATGGTGTTAAAATAAACAACATTTAAATAACATGTGGAACATAGTGAGACTTTACACAAATGACAAAAACAAAACAAAAACATGAGTTACTTTCAAAAAGTAGTTGAAATATTTGTGTACTTGATGCGAGTGATCTTCTGGCAATCAAAAATATGAGATGAGGGTGACCTTGTGCTCAGTACGGTACACATCTGAAAATGGTCTTACACCTCAGGACAAACGTAGTAGGAAAGAGAACTGAAAAAAATACATTCAACGTAATAAAATAAATGCAAGAATGCACACAAAAATAAGAAATAAAAAGATATAAACATTTTAACTCTCTTGCTCCACTTTTCTCAAGGGTCTTTAGGGAGGCCAAAATTAACTTTACATTAGTCACATGAATCACCACAGCACTACACTAATGAGGTGTGTAACAGGCTGGACATGGCAGCAGTAGGAGGTGATTTGGTGTTAAGAGAAGGGCTACCCCTGTACTTAACACCATCGGTAGCGGCAAAAGTGTTTGTGGCAGGATCTGTTTCCTACTACAGCGGCAACAGGTAGGAACTTGGACTACTGGCAGGTCAGAGATAGGCCAGCAGTTGACGAACTGCCACTCTTGTTGAAAACAATCCTCCAGTTCCAGTTGTCAGCGTGGTGGCAAGTATCTGGAGACACAATTGCTTGGTCTGGTGCTCTCTAGTCCTTCCTTTCTCATCAGCAGTGGCTTTACATTCAGATCTAGTCCCTCGAGATACTTGTGTCAAACAGCAGTGGCCCCATGTGGTTGCGTGACGTCAGGGGTAAGCTTCTGTTACCTGCTGACTGCAGGCAAGGCACCCCTGCTGATTGCTTCGGCTGTGGCGCCTGTAATTCCTTTCACTCTCCGTTGGCATGAGGGAAAGGGATCAGCGAGACCCTGTGTGCAACTCTGTCCCTTTGAGCTGCCCCACTCTCATCATGTCTGCTGGCTGCCTGCCCTGTCGCCTAGGGGATGAGGTCGCCTGTAGCTGACAGCTGCCTCTGTGGTCATGTGGTTACATCATGTCAGCTGGTTGCTCGTCCGGGTTTGTCACCATGCTGTGACGACACGCCGCCAGCATCTGCTCGAGGACACGCTAGGTCGTTCCAGCCCCGCCAGCTGCATCACAGTATGTGCCGCCTGCGCAGTGCCTAACCATGCTGCATCCCTCCAGCTGTGGCCAGCAACGGGCCTACATTTCACTCGCCGTTGGGAATATCATAGTCCCTTGCACAATCCTTAGTGCATATTTTGGTGCTGTGTTTTGACGATGACTGTTCACTGAAACACATACGTGGGTAGTCCCAAAAGTAAGGTCTCCTATTTTTTTATAAGTACATAGATCTGTTTACATCTACAATGGCTTGCATCAGTTTACAGCTTGAACATTTAGCAAGTTTTCGACATAAACACCATTTCTGTCGATGCATTTTTGTAGACGCTGTGGCAGTTTTTGTATGCCCATTTCATACCAGCTCGCCGTCATACTGTACAGAAAGTTATGATCAAGCGTGAATGTTGCTTGGTCTCAGATGTAAAGTGGTATGCCCAGGTTTCGTCACCCGCGACAATTGAGTCCAGAGAGTTGTCCTGTTCGTCTACAAGGCGGTGAAGAAATGCGCGGGAAGCATCAACTCGTTGCAGCATGTGGTCCTCAGCCAGCATGCGTGGCGCCCATCTTGCGCACACCTTCCGGTAGTTCACTGTTTCCGCTAAAATTCTGTGAGCGGTGCTTCGGGAAACCTCAGGAACCAACGTGCAGAGATCATCCAGGGTGATCCGCCGATCTTCACGCATGCTTTGCTCAACTTTCAACACTGTCTCCTCAGAAATTGACGGTCTCCCGCTCCTTTGTTATTCGTGAATTTCGGTACGGCCAGCTGCAAACTCTCTATACCACTTGCGACCATTTTTGACATCCATGTAAGACTCACCACACACTTCCGTCAGTTGGCGATGGATTTCAATCTGCACAGTTCCCTTTGTATTCAAAACCGAATAACTGCGGGCGATTCGCACTTGGCAGTAACATCCAACGGGAGCTCCATTTTCAACGGCTGCCAAGCCAAGACTGAGCGCCTCAGCGCGGCGTGCGCATGTTTACACACAGCGCGTGAAGCACTCTTCATAGCAGTGTGACCAACTGCCACACCAATAGAGTTCTGTACTTTTAAAAAAGTAAGAGACCTTACTTTTGGGATTACCCTCGTACATAGGAAATTATTACAAAATATATAGACGGTTTCAGAGTTGAATCTTTACAATATGATTAACGCAAAGAATTGAAACTTGGCTTTCTGTTTCCTTTTATCTAATCAAAATTACCATTAACAAAAAGAAAACCTTTAAAGAACTTTTTTTAATTTCAATGAACATCGATAATTAATCGCTTATCTATAAGAAACTAATCGTTTTCTTGTGGTAAAGTCGTGGTGCTGTAGCGTATGTCACTGTTTCGTTAGTTCACCATTGATGCACCCCTATGTGCTAGTCCGGCACAGCCCACATATTTATACTTCAAGAACTCTCACACCATGCAACGCTTACTTCTAATTACATTCTACCCATTACCAAGTCCAGTTATATATAATCCTTTCTACTTCACACCAATGTGCACTATGAAACTTCTCCTGATGTCAACTTGTTGAATGGTGACGCTGATGCTGCTATCTACCACAGAATCTTTGTTAAAAATCGCTCATCGCCATCTGTACACTCCTTAGTGTGCTGTCGGGGTACATCAGACTTCGGCACGAATTCGCCTTTTCCTCTGAAACTGACCAGTAACTCACAAACATTGAAGTAAGGATGCCATCAGATAACAGCTGCTGCAAAGATATAAAATATCAGTCTTTTCTTAAACTAATTTCTAGTTCTTAAGGATTTGTGGTTAACTTTCGTTTTTGTGTGGTTCCATTCGCCATTTCCTTCCCATTCATCGTACTATTGTGACTCGCACTCCAAGTGCTCACCCCACGCAATAAAATTCTTCGCCGATCACATGCCTCTGTCGCTGGCGATCCGCAATGGATATACCACAAGGCAAACATCATCGCACTACGGCGACAATCTTTTAAGCGATAACCACAGACGAAAAAGTACCAGCAGCGAAGAAAATTGCACCAAACGATATTATCCACAAGTGCAACCACACTCGAAAACTTCCAACAAGAAGATATACCTCCATTGGCAATAACCCTTTCCTTTCGACCACGGCGACAAAAAACCCATACTTGAATGGCGGAGACAACATACGTCCAGCTCGCAAGACACCCCCATCGGTATCGCTAGCGAGATCAAAATCATACCAAGATCCACTGCCGGATCGCTAATCAACTTACGTGACACGACCATCGCCTCCTCGCTACGAATGGTGAAGAGACTGCGCATTCGCCCCATTAGCAATGCACACAATTTCAACGGAAGGAACCAAGACATTAGTATATTCCGAGATGAATTCTGAGACGAACTGTGTCTCCAAGAGTTGTGTAGTTATTTCTGAACCAAAAAATTCAATTTTCAAGCTGTTTCAATAGATACCTTTGCTATGGCATGACAGGCTACTAGTATAGCAACGCTTGGGTTTTAAACCAATGAGTTTTATGATAAAGCGAAGAGGTTTCTGTGGAGAAATCGCCACACTCCTATTAGCGAAACAATTTCCTGTCTGTGAAAAACGAGGGAATAGCAGTACGTCGCAAATTTGTGGTAAATTATCAAAGTGCAAATGCTGTGCAGGACACTAGAAACGCCTAAATCGTTGATAAAAGGTTACAGGAGAAAATCGTATCCACTAATTGTACTAATAAATCGTCCAAAGAGTGTAAGTGCAAACAAATAAAGAACAATACAGTAAATGACTACATATATGAACTGCGAACACTACGTTGATGATAAAACCGTACAAGTTAGACCGAATCGATATTGGTTTGGGCTGAGGCTGTAGTGACCGACTGTCAATTCCTACGCGGTTTTATGCTGCGGTTTCTGTTTGGGGGTTAGTTGGTCTGATTTCCACGTCGTAATTCTGGTGATCATGTTGCGGATTTCTTCTCCCAATGCCTCTATTATTCCTTGTTCGTCCTCAGTTCCCGACCGGCTGCATGAACTGGTTAGAATTTTGCATTTGCCCCCTCTTACTATTTGTGATTTCTTGAAAGTTAACGCCATACGTCCACCGCCTGGTTTTATCATAGCACTGAGTCTTATTGAATCTTTGACCTTGATGCTCATTTCATGTCACCCTGTTTCAATTTTCTCCAGACGCACCTTATGAATTTCTTTCAGTGTGTCTCGTTCGGTCCATTGCATTTTATGGATCCTTGACAAAGTCTAATTCTCTTAGAGCACTTTTTAATAACTCTGTGGCGTCATTACATTGCCAATGAGAAGTTTCCGGTACCTCATTGGCGATTTCGTAACGCAGTATCGTATTATCTCATTATCAGTATACAGTTGGTCGAAGTAAGTGTATTTATTGACAAGTGTCTTGAAAAACTTTACCGGACTGCGGCATCCCAATGCTTAGTAATCCTTCCATAACATAATCTCCTGTTTAATCCTTTGTCGGGTGGCCTATGACTAGTATGCTTTTAGTAAAGCCTTTCTGAATTCGCCGTAACTGTGGCAGTTTTTGAGCAATGTTACGCATGTGCTCTGCTATTGAACCTTCCAGGTATTGACAGACAATTACCACTTTGTGTACTAATGGCCGTGACTCGGACAGTACCCTATCACACTCAGTAACCCACGACATGGGATGTAAGGAAATATGATTCTGTTTGTAAACATGAAAATTTTGTACTGAGAGAAAAAGTTTCCTGTCGAAATGTTCAAAATTTAGCGCCTGTGAACTTTCTCTAACTTCTGGAGTGCGTGCGCCCAAGATTTCATGGTGACCGATCCTTGATGACGACCAACCAATAGCGGTAGCAGGCATTTCAACCAATAACCCTCCTCCAGCATAAGTGTGGAACAGTGCCTTTCTATCTAATGACGATGACCGCCAATGGTATCCACAGGAGATGAGCTACCAACGCCCCTTCTTCTGTATTAGCCTATGACTATGGCCCACCAATGGTAGCCACATGTATTATAACCAATACTATCACTTCTCCAACACGAACGCCAGAAAATTCCCCCTTTATAAGTGGACGCGACACTCGTCTCTGACAGTGTTCTAGCAGTAGTGGACACCAAAAGATCCTGAGGAAGATCCCTTCACAGGTGTCGAAACGTTAAACATTTTAGAAGAAACATGACGCGACCTAATAACCCAGAAGATTTTAACTTCAATACTACAAACTGCTGAGATACAACACATAGCGCCAAACCTAAGCCTTAATTTGTAAAAAAGGAAAGAAGAATGGCCCTGTTGCGCAAGATAACGCACTAATTACCTCACAAAGGTTGTTGGATTCGAAATCCTGGCAGGGTCACCAATTGCTAGCCACCACTGGCCTTAATCATAAATTTATGTCAGAGTGAAGCTAAATGTTGCTCTTTTTACGTAAGGAAATTATGGTCTTCGCGTTAACCTACAAATTAACAAACGCAAATGAATTAAGGAACGGTGTTTGATAATCAATGCTTACATTAGTGTAGAAGCTATACTAATTCCCCCTGAAATGAATCCCTTTTATAACGCATTATGACTTCCCTTCCATGAACTCGCTGTAAGGGCCAATTCTATTCAGATGGTATCAACTACAATCAAGTATAGCACACCCACTATGGTTCACCTGAGAACAAGGAGCTGTTAATATCATTTAACATCTCGACGCAGGTACAGAAATATTTTACCCTTTCACCTTGATTGAGGCGGTAGCGGAAAAGGGCACACTGTGGGCGAGGAGTTGTGCGCTGTGGCAGCTGTATGTTCTGTCGCGTCCATGTAAATATGCAAACTACGTGGCCTGGCGCTCTGATTATCGGAACGTGGGAAACTTCAGAGTTCTCAACTCCCGGGAGGTTTCAGTGTGAGTTGAGGTGCACCCACGACTCATAGGCACGATGATGCGTGTTGGAATTGTCAAATGTCATACAGCCAACTCAGTATGAATAAGTTCACAATGCTTACACAAGATATGTCCGAGATGATACGCAGTTCCACTGCCGGAACAGTGGGGAACTGCCACTGGCACTTAGTAGACCACAAGATACAGACCACAAGTCTCACCCACTAGGGAATGACCTCAAGTTCTCCATGAGGGGTGGAAACCAAAGAAACACAGCAACTTTCCCCAAAGCTTAGGTTTGTTTTTTGAGTCATCAGTCTTCCAACTGGTTTGATGCGACTCGCCCCGAATTCCTCTCCTGCGCCAATCTCTTCATCTCAGGGTAGCATGTGCAACCTACATCCCCAATTATTTGCTGAATGGATAGCACACTCTCTCTTCCTCTACCGTATTTGCACTCTACACCTCCTTGTGGTACCATGGAAGTCATTCCCTGATGTTTTAACAGATGTCTTGTCACCCTCTCTCTTCTTCTCGTGAGTGTTTTCCACGTACTCCTCTCCACTCTGCTTCTGCACACAATCTCCTCAGTCCTTACCTTATCAATCTACCGAATTTTCAACATTTGTCTATAGCACATCTCTAATGCTTCGATCTTCTGTTCCGGTTTTCCCACAGTTCATGTTTCACTACTATAGAACGCTGTGATCCAAACGTACATTCTCAGAAATTTCTTGCTCAGATTAAGGTCTATATTTAATGCTAGTAGACTTCTCTTGGCCAGGAATACCCTTTTTGTGATTGTTGGTCTGCTTTTGATGACCTCCTTGCTCTTTCCCTCATTGGTTATTTTGTTGCCTAGGTAGCAGAATTCCTTAACTTAATCCACTTCGTGACCATAAATCCTGGTAAGTTTGTCGCTTTTCTAATTTCTGCTACTACTCATTACTTTCGTCTTTCTTCAATTTACTATCAGTCCATATGCTGCAGTGACTAGAATGTTCATTCCATTCAGCAGATAATGTAAGTCTTCTTCATTTTCACTCACTATAGCAATGTCATCAACGAATCGTATCATTGCTGTCCTTTCACCTCTAATTTTAATCGCATCCGTGAACCTCTTTTTTTTATTTACATTGCTACCTCGAAATACAGATTGCACAGTAATGGTGAAAGGCTACGTCCCTGTCTTACGCACTTTTTAATCCGATCAGCTCGTACTTAGTCATCCACTCTCACGATTCCTTGTTGGCGCTTGTAGATAATGTATATTATCCGTCTCTCTCTAGCACTTACCCATATTTATCTCAGAATTACGAATATCATACTCCATTTTACACTGTCTAACGTATTTACCAGGTCAACAAATCTGATGAACGTGTCTTGATTCTTCTTTAGTCTTGCTTCCAGTGTCAAACGCAACGTCGGAGTTGTCCCTCGGGTGCCTTTACCTTTCCTAAAGCCAAAATGATAGTCATCCAACCCATCGTCAATTTTCTTTTCATTCTTCTGTATGAGATTTTTCTCTTCAACTTCGATGTATGAGCTGTTAAGCTGATCTTGCGATAATTCTCGCACTTGTCAGCTCTTGCAGTCTTCGGAATTGTGTGGATGATATTCTTCCGAAAGTCAGGTACTATGTCGCCAGACTCATACGATCTACACACAAACGTGAACAGTCGTTTTCTTTCCATTTCCCCCAATGATTTTGGAAATTCTGATGGAACGTTATCTATACCTTCCGCCTTATTTGAGTCCTCCGAAGCCCTTTTAAATTCTGATTCTAATACTCAATTCCCCATATCTTCTAAATGGTCTCCTGTTTCTTCTTTGATCTTATCAGACAAATCTTCCCCCTCATAGTGGCCGTCAATGTACTCTTTCCACCTATCCGCTCCCTCCTCCGCATTTAACAGTGAAATTCCCGTCGTACTCCTAATGCTTCCACCGAAGGTTGTTTTGGCTTTCTTGTCTACTGAGTCTACACCTCGACAATAATATCTTTTTCAATTTCTTCTCACTTTTCAAGCAGCCATTTCGTCTTAATCTTCCTGCATTTTCTATTTGTTTTAATCCTCATGGACTTGCATTTCTGTATTCCGGAGTGTCACTGAACGGTTTTGTACTTCCTTCTTTCATCGATCAACTGAAATTTTTTTCTGTTACCTATTCTTTTATGCAGTTGCTTCTTTGTACCTGTTTTTCTTTCCAACACCTGTGATTGCACTTTATAGAGATGTCCGTTACTCTTCAACTGTACTGCCCACTGAGCTATTCCTTATTGCTGTACCTGCAGCCTTAGAGAACTTCAAGCATATCTCGTCATTCCGTAGTACTTCCGTATCCCACTTCTTTGTGTATTGATTCATCTTGACTAATCTCTTAAACTTGAGCCTTGTCTTTATTATCACTACTTCATTGTGATCTGAGTCTATATCTGCTCCTGGGTACGTCTTACAATCCAGTACCTGATACCGGACTGCTGTCTGGTTATGATGTAAGTTGACTTAAGTCTTCCCGTATCCCCTGGCCTTTTCCAAATATACCTACTCCCCTTGTTGTTCTCAAACAGAGTATTCGCTATTACTAGCTGAAATTTATTATGGAACTCATTTATCTTTTCTCCTCTCTCATTCCTTGTCCCAAGCCCATCCTCATCTGCAACCCTTTCTTCTACTCCTTCCCTTGCAACTGCATTGCAGTCCCCCATGCCTATTACATTTTCATCTCCATATATGTACTGTATTACCCTTTCCATATTTGCATATACTTTCTCTATCTCATCATCCAGCTTGGTCGCCGGCATGTGTACTTGAACTATGGTTGTCGGTGTTGGTTTGCCGTCGCTTCTGATAAGAACAACACTATCACTGAACTGTAACACACTCTCTGCCCTACTTTTCTGTCCATAACGAATCCCACTTCCATTATACCGTTTTCTGCAGCTGTTGATATTACCCTACACTCATCTGACCAGAAATCCTTGTCTTCTTTCTATTTCACAACGCCGGTTCCTACCATATCTTGTTTGAGTCTTGTTTCCCTTTCCAGATTTCCTAGCCGTTTTCTGTCTTCCCACTTTCAACTTTCTGTGATTCTACAACCCATCTCGTAGAGCGTTATACTTTCATTGGTTATTCAATCTTTTCCGCAAAGTCTCGTCTCCCTTTGCAGTCTCAGTCTGGAGATCCGAATGGGGGACTGTTCCAGACTCTTTTTCCAATGGAGAGATGACCATGACACTTTTTCAGTTACAGGTCTCATGTATTGTGGATATACGTCATGTGTCTTGAATGCGGTGGTTTCCGTTGCCTTCTGTTCGTCAGTGCTGGTTCATCCGATTTTTGGAGCAGTTTCCCACCACAAGGACAAGAGAGTGCCCTGAACCTCTATCTGTCCTCTGCCCTGTTTGTCAAGGCCGTTATGAGAATGTGAGTGATTTCTCATGCCGGAAGCCTTGGGCAGGAATGATGATTTTCAATCAAAATTTAAAAAGTGGCGGGCCTCGAACCAGTGACGTTTTCATTACTGCTCAGAGATGTTACCTGTAGACCACAGGGCACCGTACCACGCTACGGTTCGCAAAAACGAAATTGCCCCTCATTTCACAAACCGATCGTACTATCCTCTACTCACTGAATTTCCCCTCTAGACGGTTCTGTTAGCCGGGTAGCCAAATCAGACACAGCATCGGGGTTTCCTTGCCGGGCCAACATATCTGTACTTTGCGTATCCTAATAGGAGTCAATCAGCATCTCCAAATCTTTCATGGATGAAGGAAAAGATTTTAGAAAAGAGAGTTGTTGTTCTCACGATAAGCATAGGCAATTTTTGGAAAAGAAATCTACCTAGATAAGACCACAGTCCCTGATTTATAGAGCAATCTAATCTTCCCAGACTATGATGCCATGGCACATAGGTTTTTGCCATTCGCTAAAATACCCTGACGACTTCCTGGCATCACTGTGGGTTACAGTCCTGTCTCCACTAAAGCCACGCACCAGCTATTCTGTCTGTGTCGCTCCAGCCTCCAACATGAGAATGCTTGGAATTTCAAGACCTTCCCACCGTTTGCACAGAAACTCAGTTCACTGCAGTCTCTCTTAAATGGCTTCCTCCACCCACTTTGGGCGCTGCGGTTGCCTACGGAACGGACTGCTTCCTGGCCCATGTAAAATGTCTTACGAACCGGCGCCCTTCTGTCTGATCGTAAGCAGAAGGAGGAGAGAGCTTCGCCCAGAAGTCGCTGTGTTGGTAAGAGTCACCCACACTTCCACATCGCTGCACTCAGTATTTATAACCCCAATTCATCTCTCTCCCTTTTCTCCGTGGCCTCCACTTATGATCCTTCATATATAAGTGCTCTATTGATTACACATGCAGTTACAAGAGCATTCTGCACACAATTTCCCCACGTAAAAAAAAAAAAAATCATGAACTGCATACAGCAAATATAGTGCTAGGAAACGTTGAGATCATGACTTAAAATATGAATGTCAATCTGAGCCCGAGGTTTCCAACATAGGCCTTAATTTGAGGGAGAACTTTCAGAGAATTTACATTTGAGGAACAACACTATCTGGTAGTCAATAACAGACAATGGAAATACCAGAAAAGCCATAGTTTAATTGAAGATGGCTCAGCATCGTGAACGTAAGTTCTGCTATAGTTAATTTGACTGTAATTCTCGCCTTGCGCTGTTGATGTGTACACCTGTAAATTTAAGTACTTTGTATTTGTGAAGCTAAACGCTTCCGCTTAAGTTTATCACTGGTGATTTATTTCCCTGGTATTTTCTTGGGGGCCAGTGCAGTCTTTCTCTTGCTGTGTGATCTGCGTTCTAAGTGTATGTTTTAGAATACATACTGGCTGTGTTCTGTTTTCCCGAAAACAGGCATCAATTCGTTTTCACAATCTGCAAGTTCTTACTCAAGTGTAACTATCTTTTCTACATATGCACAGCATAGTTGTATGCACAGCTTAGTTGTAATTAGAACCGTTGGTGCATGAATTTGCTAACCCAAAAATCAGCCTCACGAAATTTAAATACTGCCTTTGGTTTAGCATATGTGACCGCAAAACGCTTGCCATGTAAGTGTAATTTCTTTTTTTTTTAAGTTTTAGAATCTGTAATGAATCGACCAACCGACTGGGCTCCTAAAGGTGAAGATGTTGTTAATAGCTGAAAAGTTTAACTTCTGTTATAGCATTCTGCTCCGTTCGTTTCACGAACATACGTAATTTATTTTGAAGTAGTTTCAATAACATCCTGTTGTGTCTGACAGACGTGTATAGTTTTTTTTCCTTTTTTAAACGTTTGATTGTTCTACCTATTTGTATGAGTGTATATCATAAAATATTCTGCTTTGTCTACTTCCAAGACATGTGCAATTGGTTTTCGTTTTAAGTTTGGACTAATGGCATCACTGTCGGCTTCACAGATGGGTATAATGTGATATTGTTTTTTTCAGTGTATACCTTTAATCACGTGCTTTGACAATGGCTGAACGTACTGTTGTTTTTACTTCCCAGAATGGTTCAATATTTTGCAGTTAAAGAATAATTTTTTATTAACGGTTTCATTGTCTGCCTCAAAGACGTCTATAAAACTTTAAGACGCAGCTATGCTTTAATGTTCATCACAGGATCTGTTGATAAAATATCCTGTTATTTGTTGTAGATTTATCAGAAATAAAGACAGTTGCAATGAAATGTGTGCCTGATGTGGCGATTAAATTTTGCTTGCTTTGATACCAGTAAGACAGGCCTTTGTGGGAAATAAATAATTTCTAAAATTTTGTTATCACCAGCATCTTACTACTTCCAGATCCTAGCACCCTACCATGTCAGTCACATCAGCTAACTATGTTGTACGCTCATGAACATGGCATATAAAGGTGATTGAAGCATAGCAATAGCACAAACAGTATAAAGAAAACGGAAAATATGTGCATAATTAAATCCGACACTTTCCTTTACGGAAAAAAGTCAGAGAAACCAGTAATAAAAAGAGATTAATTTAGAAGAACGCTGAAGCGAGTTGCAGTTGGAAGAGACACATTGGCTTGGTTCCAGGCGAGCGTGAATAAGTGAGATCTCAGTTCGGGTGGACCACGAATAGGTGCATGGCGGCGATAAAGTGTTCGCTCCTCGAGAAAGTGTGCATATTTCATCGACCAAGCCGTTGCAGCGTCTGACATTTCCAGAACGGTAATGACAAATACGCGGTAGTTCCTCCCTTTGGTTCTAGTTTAAAAGAGCGGTGCGCTGACCGAAGAGATCAATTTATTTTACATTACATTCAGTGGAAACGTAATGCTCCAGGACAATCTGGCACGCATCTGCCTCGTATCGTCCAAATACAGCTCGTGTGTAACAAGTTGAACCCGATTGTAAATGTCCCATTTAATGTTACTGTTTCTTTCTGTACTTGCTCATGTATACCCTCCGCTGTTAACAGGTGGATCTGAATTACAGATTTTCTCATTTAGTTTTCAATTAATTATTAGTTTCCTGTCGAGTAAGAGGCTTCCCGAAACAGGAAACCAGCAAAAGCGTAACTGAAGCCCACTGTAAACCCGATGATAAGGCAGCCCAGATATTCGCCGCTGATGAGCTGTGTATCAGAGATGGGTCATATTTACACCAAACAAAGCACCGAAGCACGTGAAAAGGATACCGCGCTGTCAGGTACCTGTAATTTCGAAACAGTCAGCGTGCAACATTGGCAAAGTGTCAGTGCATGTTGCCGGTAATTTAAGAAACGTCAGAAATCTGTAGGATGCTTACCATACCTTACGTTTCCCACTGCAAGAGAAAGAACGCCTCAGTCACTTGGTTAGCCCCAATAATTTCTCTCCCAAAAATTCTGCTTGACGTTTTCTTTCTGGGGTGGAGGCGCTTTATTCGTAAAACTCAAGTTGAGTAAACTTTCGAACATAGTGACTGTCTGCTGTACGTTATAGAAATATTTGCGACATATTTATATAAATCTCGAGACAGTTATATGCAAGTTGAGCGCAATCTACTTATTTGTGTTCTTTTATAGAAGTGTTCAAATGGTTCCCCTAGAACTCAGAACTACTTAAACCTAACTAACCTAAGGACATCACACACATCCATGCCCGAGGCAGGATTCGAACCAGCGACCGTAGCGGTCGCGCGATTCCAGACTGTAGCGCCTAGAACCGCTTGGCCACCCCGGCCGGCTATAGAAGTGTAATTTGCATTCTTCCTGCTTGTGTAAAGAGTAACTGAGGGTGAAACATTTATCAATACAACCAGTACTTAGAGGCTGATCAGCAGAATCGACCTGGAGCGACCTCGCATCGAATGGAGGCAGCAGTCGCTTCTATTATCCGACAGTCTTAACTGGTCACTACGTAGCCGCCTCAGTGGCTTACAGTTTTCTTATTGATAAAACGCATGGGGACATTTAGCTGTTTACTTTTCTATAACGGGCAGTCAAATGAAAAAGAGAGAGATGGAACAGATGTAGGAAAACTGTTTATTATATCAAAAGTAATCGACTTAACTATTAATAAATTCATCCCACTGTGGGAAAAGACGGTCAACGTGTTCATGCCAAACTGTTTTTTGCCGTGGCCTCCAGAACCATGTTTCTATGCAGGCGTGCACCTTTTATGTCGGAAGCAAATCGACGGTCACGAATGTCTTTCTTCAGGGCTCCAAAAATACGGTACTGTACGGAGGAAGTGTAAGAGCTTCCCAGGGAAAATATGCAGCGTAGTCGAAACAACAGGCACAACAGGCTCGGAAAATTCGTGATGACATATTACTTTTATGAAGAAAAATTATTTTAACTCTTTGCAATTCATTAAATGAAAAATTTAGTAGTTGAAGCACTGACGTCTAACGAGGGAAACAGTTAAACCCAAGGCTCTCCTCATCAATAAATACAATTCTTAAAATACAGCCGTCCAGAGTGGCCGTGCGGTTCTAGGCGCTACAGTCTGGAACCGAGCGACCGCTACGGTCGCAGGTTCGAATCCTGCCTCGGGCATGGATGTGTGTGATGTCCTTAGGCTAGTTTGGTTTAATTAGTTCTAAGTTCTAGGCGACTGATGACCTCAGAAGTTAAGTCGGATAGTGCTCAGACCCATTTCTTAAAATACAATCTCGTTCCTTTCCTCATCAATATAATTTAAAGCATTAAGTAGTTGCGGAAAGAATTATTGTCATACGACGTTACTTGTCAACCGACATTTACAGGTCAAGATCTTCAGGTGATCAAACAAGCAACTACACTGAGCACTGCAAAAACGGCTAAAGGGCCAATGAGAAGTGCCTACCGTGGGAAAGGAAGTAATTAAATTCTACACACCAATTTCGTTAAGAAACAACAAGTCGCTGAAGACAGCTTACGGCAACCCTGACGATCCTTCACAAAACTTCATTATTTCGTAAATCTTTATTCCCATTTATGAGGAATACATGATAACAGAATGAACGGTCAGTGGGCATGCAATGTTTACAGCCTGCAGATGTACTTAATTAGGGCAACAGTACACGATTCCCATTGCTAATTATTTTATCGGACCTTAAACCTACCCCAAACTCGCTTCTGCAGGCATACAGGTTATCAGATTGACAAACACAGTTACTTATGTGATATTAAGAAGGAATCAGCTGTAGTAAATCATAAGGGAGAACAATTGTGAGTAGAACGCCCCCATAGCAGGTATAATGCACAATTGAAACATACGACGCCAAAGAAAAATACACACTTAATCTTAGGTGCTGAAGGAAAGGTAAACATGAGCAGTAGTCGATGAAACATGCAGATTGAATTAGCTACGCCGGGCTCACAGAAATGGCAAACAAACCACATTATAACTATTACACAGGTGGCTACCTCGGCAAACATGGAATTTACAGTGCGAAAACGATCAGATGAAAGTTGCAACACCAACTTAAGCATACAGTCGCTCTTGAATTCAATAAACAACGTGTAAACAAACTGTTAGAAAATGGTTAACCTATCATGTAACACACGTATGCTACGGCATGTTGAAGAAGAGTGAGTTAGAGGGTGATACATATATGCGGACGTATGATAAACCCCTTATAAGAAACTCTTAGCGAGGAACTGTTATTTTAGCAACAATTAAATTTCCAATCAATTTGTTTACAAGGGATGCCACTCGCTTTTTTTATGGGCAGAATACGTGAAACTGCACAGTTACATTCCACTTTAGAGTTACAAATGATTTCTATTCTTCAGAATATTATTTAACTGCATATTTCCGTAATTAGTATCGCACTGTTCTGAACTACATGTCAAAATAATCATATACACTGCTAATAAATTCTCAACTAACACCGACCGCGGCAGACAATATGTCTGGCCTCCGAGACTGACGAACCAGCTCTGATCTCACAGCTGAAACATTTCGCTCGCCATCCAAGTTAAGCGCGATCCGAAGATCGTCTGCCTTTTCGTTTTGCAGTTGGTTATTATTTCGCTGGTTACTAATACTCGTGAAATAATGTAGTGAAAGCACGCTATTGAGAGATGCTGAAAATATGACATGCAAACAATACGCTGTTTAGTTTGTGAAATATTAATGACTGATGATTATCATTTTGGCACGCAACTTCCGAATGTAGCAGCCAGTCGTGAAGAAGGACCATAATTTAGGGGGTCTTTCTCACAACACACGTACCGAACAAATGACCTATCTTCGGTACCTCACACCGCATTACGTCATCTTGCCACTTCTGCCTTTTCAGTTGCTCCGAAAAAGAGCTTTTTGTACCTCAATAAGATGGCTGCAGAGCCAGAAATATTACATCCCCCTCCCCTCCCACATGCACAAAAGCGGAATGAAAAACTGTTCTGGCAAAAGTCAAAACATCAATAAATAAAACAAGTATGGCGAGCATTGAACAGATAATGTGCCAGACAAATAGCTTACACTAAGCGGGGGCTTGTATACACAACTAACCAAATCACGTAGCCCAGTAACGTAGTAAGTAGGAATCAAAACATTTATTACAATTCCAGTTCGCCACTAATTATCTAGGATATTGGATAAACACGGACTGATAGAAAAATATAAACTTGCGTCTTAACTCACAACGTAACCTTTGAGGAATGTCCACAAATATCAATTACATTCAAAAGGAACCAGGATGCAATGGTCACACTTCAGTTCCGCCAAAAACTGCAGCATTAAGTCCACATATAGGCATGCAATAGTCCTCCAGGCGGACGTGCTTCCTCCAGTGGACGAGTAGGTGTCGTTCAGCCAGCGTGATGGCTCCACTAACATTCAGCAGGCTAGGGCCGCTGCCTTCCACCTATGTTCGGCCCAGTGTAGCGCTAGGTAGGACTAGACTCCCAACTCTTTCTCAGTGCTGTCCAACCTTGAGCTTGCCGTGCTTGCCCTGTCTCCACGACTACTGCTGGTCACACGCACTTTTGAGGGCCGGCGTACTCCATTTCTCAGAAACAGAGCAGAGACACTCAAAGACTGGATAGGTACTAACGATAACTGTTGTCATGTGCACACGGCACGACGTTAAACCATATTTTGAAACGTGGAGAAACAGCTGACGCAATTGACATTTCAGAAGAAATAGCTGTGACGAATTAACAGTGAAACGATTTCGTGTAAGATCGATTTCACATTTATGGAACCAGTAAGCCATTACCAACTGCGCCGGCCGGGGCGGCCGAGCGGTTCTAGGCGCTACAGTCTGGAACCGCACGACCGCTACGGTCGCAGGTTCGAATCCTGCCTCGGGCATGGATGTTTGTGATGTCCTTAGGTTAGTTAGGTTTAAGTACTTCTAAGTTCTAGGGGACTGATGACCTCAGAAGACCCATAGTGCTCAGAGCCATTTGAACCATTACCAACTGCCACCGGAAGAAAACGCCAGCCAATTCGGCTCATTTGGAATGAGTGTCTAAATTTTTACGGCTAGTGTTATCCGTGATGCAAAATCCTTTTCCCATATTGATTAACTTGCAGATTATATTAGTAAGTTATTTCAAATCCGTTATTATGTGTGAAGCTGACAACATCAGTGCTCCAGCATCTGGAAAACACGTCGAGCCCTTCCTGTAGCTATTGCGTGTGATATGCAGCATATGCACTTATTTGTGAAATGAGACATTACTCTAGAAAGAAAGGATCTATGCTCAAATGAAAGACTCCATTTTTTAAGTGAAATTCTGGATTTTATGTGTCGGACGACCCCCTATCAGTTTCCAAATTCCAACTTGAATGATGACGACTTCCAAAACGGCCACCATGTTGGTACATAGCCCCTTCTCCCATCTCATACATATCGACATTAAATATCTTTTTATCCATCTCCTTTTTTTTAGAAGGATGGTTCTACATCTACATAACATAATGCACTGCCTGCGAAGATGCTTTGAATTTACATCAGTTTATCTCCTCCGGAACATAACTGTCGCCATACTTATGCCGCATAGTACAAAGATTGTACGAAAGATATGCGGCTTTTCAGATCCAATTCTTAGCTCTATATCTTTGGTGACTACACGCCACGCTATCCTTTAATGATAGACACAGTACTTCAGTTTTAAAATGAAATGTAATGACTTAAATTAGAATCCTTTTATTTTTCCACGGTCTACTTTATTCTCTTGGTCAAGAGTGAAAAAAAATTGACGACCACACGTTGCTTTGACCACACTGTCATTGTTTTACGACGAAGAAAAACTTAATTGTGTATTAGAACACAGAAGAACATCATCTTGAAAAAGTGTCGTGACACAAAAGTGCAACGATTACCACTAATCATCGATTGTGGCATAAGTATTAACCCTCACCACATTTAAGAATCTGAGAAACCACTAAGTAGCCTCAGCCGTTATCGGCATTTTAAAACTGTGGGCTGGACCAGGAACCCCGAACCTCGACTTTCACGGGCAGTGGGTGGCGGGAGAGAGACTATGGTGGAAGTGTCTCTATTAAGGACGGTAGGGAGTCGTGCCAGCGTACGTCGGACGGTAATGCATTGCTCGTATAAGGGAAGCTTCCAATTTTGAAACCCGATATAACACACAATTTTAACCCTCTAAGAAGTTTCATAACAGAGTACACTATCTGATCAAAAGTATGTAAAGCGTTATTGGTCCGCAGCTCGTGGTCTTGGGGTAGCGTTCTCGCTTCACATGCACGGGGTCCCGGCTTCGATTCCCGACGCGGTCAGGGATTTTTCCCTGTCTTGAGAAGAATGGGTGTTTGTTGTGTCGTTTTCATCGTCATCATTCATCCCCATTACGGTCGGAGAAAGGCAATGGCAAACCACCTCCGCTAGGACCTTGCCTAGTCGGCGGTGCGGGTCTCCCGCATCGTCCCCTACGCAACTGGGAGTGTGGGACCTCATCAGCATCATCATCATCATCAATGCCACGGGAGAAGGATCAGCCAGAATAAAATTAGATGAGGAGTATTGTGTTGTCAGCAGGGAAGCAGTAGCAGAAGAAAGGGTCAATCAGGAGGTTACCGACTTCTAATGTGGACTAGCAATTGGACGTCACTAAATATCAAATCCACTAGGGCCATTTCATCCCTCTAAAACCGTTGGTGATGTGATTTGGAAGTGGATACGGGAAGGAACTACCACAGATAAATCTACACCAGACAGACCTCATGTAGTGACGGTACATTGCGTAGGGTGGTCATAAAAAATAGCAATGAATCAGCAAAAGCAACCAGTCGTGGTTCCAAAATGCTGCTGGCAATCCAGTAAGCGCAACGAGTATGTGTAAGGAGGTAATAAGAATGAGTACTGGGGTTGAGCAGCCCCCCCATTTGCTACACATGTTTGTAGTCAATGATTAGCGATGCTTGAGGTGGTTTAGAAGGTGCCGCCACCACTGAACGCGGGAAAGACGGAAGCAAGTCACTTTTAATGATAAATCACGCTGTGCCCTTTGGAAATACGATGGAAGGTTTTGGGTTTGCAGAATGACTGAAGAACTTTACCTGTCACAGTATGTAGAATAGGTGGTGTTTTTCTTGGTGCGGGTGTGGTCGCCTCATTACGCTTAAGGAAAGACTAAATACAGACGTATGTGGATATATTTTATAACGTTACCGCCTACCACCCAAGGGGCCACGCGTTCTATTCCCGGCAGGGGACTGGTTGTTGTGTGATCTTCATTATAACTGACATGGAAGTCACCGAAGTGTCGTCAACTAAAAAAACTTGCAATATGGCGGCCGAACCCGAAGGGGATATCCTGGCCAATAAATGCCATACGATCATTTCATTTTTTCATTTTCTATCATTCTGTATTTCGTAGAGTAGAGGAACATTTCGGGGAAGAGGATGGTTTTTATTAGGATGACAGTGCAGGCTCACCTAAAAGAGCATTTGTGATGCAATGGTTTGAGGACAGTAACGTTTTCTAAATGGGGTTCGTCAGTAGTACATATTAAGCCATAGGTTCGAAGAAATGCTGGTGAACTTTTTATCTGAATTTGGCTGACAATGGCACTACGACACTATGGGCTATAATATTAAACATCAGCTAGTAGGTCAGGGGTGAATAAACCTTTCGAATCCTCCTCAGAACAGCTCCACGGTGTTCGCCTCACCAACAGCTGCTAGCAATGCTTCTATATATTATTATCACAGCAAGTTCTGAAAATACGGAAAAGGTAGAGTGTCATCTATAGAGCTGAAGAATAGCAGACACTGAAATATGATTGTCACAATTGCTAATTGAGCACGAGACTGCTGTGACCTGAAACTATGTAGTTAACAAGAGCGATTAAAGGGTTCCCCCTTAAGGACTTGCTATAGAATATATGCAACTCAGCGCTACACCGAAGAGAGTGTATAAGCACAGACAGGTAGGCAATGGGCGGAAACTATCTGATCGTTTATTATAGATGTCTGATGGATTACACTTTTATAAATTGCTAGGATTTTGGATTCAGAGAATAACTTCAGTTGTCAGTTAATACAATTACAAGTAGAGTGGTGGTATTGAGCACGTATGAGTACCACGTAATTTCTGGCTAAACGCCAGGTGGTCTTAGTTGCGCCCAAGTACTGTATGTGATGGCTCTTGCAGCTCAGAGTTTTCCTACAAAATGGACAGCCACTAATACGTACACGTTGTCAGAACTTTGAAACTGGGTAGTGATGGTACAAACGTAAGTATAAGGCAAATAAAATATATCCACCATTTAGAAGTACTCCCAAAGGAATATAATTTGGTGTCAGGATCAACTGCGTGCCAGTTATTGATAGAAACTTAAAGGGATTGGAAGGCGTTAACTAGTTTTAACAGTAAAGCTAACTCCTTAAATGTTTCTGTAGTTCCATTAAATAAGATGTTACCTAATAACGTAAAACGAGCACTACCAACTGACAACGCGATACAGTCCTGAACTGAAGATAAGTTAAAATAACAAACACGAAGTGGCACTAATTTTACAGGATGTTGTATTACGCAAATTCACAAACTGAACTATAACTATTATATGTAACAGCTACTAAGGTTCCACAACGTTTGACATCCCTGTTATCATTAAGGGCCCAGTAAGATATTTTGAGGGGAAACATGTTAAAGAATATTTTTTGTTATCAGTCTACTGACTGGTTTGATGCGGCCCGCCACGAATTCCTTTCCTGTGTTAACCTCTTCATCTCAGAGTAGCACTTGCAATCTACGTCATCAATTATTTGCTTGACATATTCCAATCTCTGTCTTCCTCTACAGTTTTTGCCCTCTACAGCTCCCTCTAGTACCATGGAAGTCATTCCCTCATGTCTTAGCAGATGTCCTATCATCCTGTCCCTTCTCCTTATCAGTGTTTTCCACATATTCCTTTCCTCTTCGATTCTGCGTAGAACCTCCTCATTCCTTACCTTATCAGTCTACCTAATTTTCAACATTCGTCTATAGCACCACATCTCAAATGCTTCGATTCTCTTCTGTTCCGGTTTTCCCACAGTCCGTGTTTCACTACCATTCAATGCTGTACTCCAGACGTACACCCTCAGAAATTTCTTCCTCAAATTAAGGCCGGTATTTGATATTAGTAGACTTCTCTTGGCCAGAAATGCATTTTTTGCCATAGCGAGTCTGCTTTTGATGTCCTCCTTGCTCCGTCCGTCATTAGTTATTTTACTGCCTAGGTAGCAGAATTCCTTAACTTCATTGACTTCGTGACCATCAATCCTGATGTTAAGTTTCTCGCTGTCCTCATTTCTACTACTTCTCATTACCTTCGTCTTTCTCCGATTTGCTCCAAACCATACAGTGTACTCATTAGACTGTTCATTCCGTTCAGCAGATCATTTAATTCTTCTTCACTTTCACTCAGGATAGCAATGTCATCAGCGAATCGTATCATTGATATCCTTTCACCTTGTATTTTAATTACACTCCTGAACCTTCCTTTTATTTCCATCATTGCTTCCTCGATGTACAGATTGAAGAGTAGGGGCTAAAGGCTACAGCCTTGTCTTACTCCCTTCTGAACACGAGCACTTCGTTCTTGATCGTCCACTCTTATTATTCCCTCTTGGTTGGTGTACGTATTGTATATGATCCGTCTCTCCCTATAGCTTACCCCTCCACTCTACTTTTTTCAGAATCTAGAACAGCTTGCAGCATTTTATATTGTCGAACGCTTTTTCCAGGTCGACAAATCCTATGAAAGTGCCTTGATTTTTCTTTAGCCTTGCTTCCTTTATTAGCCGTAACGTCCGAATTGCCTCTCTCGTCCCTTTACTTTTCCTAAAGCCAAACTGATAGGCACCTAGCGCATTCTCATTTTTCTTTTCCATTCTTCTGTATATTATTCTTGAAAGCAGCTTCGATGCATGAGCTGTTAAGCTGATTATGCGATAATTCTCGCACTTATCAGCTCTTGCCGTCTTCGGAATTGTGTGGATGATGCTTTTCCGAAAGTCAGATGGTATATCGCCAGATTCATATATTCTACACACCAACGTGAACAGTCGTTTTGTTGCCACTTACCCCAATGATTTTAGGAATTCAGATGGAATGTTATCTATCCCTTCTGCCTTATTTGACCGTAAGTCCTCCAAAGCTCTTTTAAATTCCGATTCTAATACTGGATCCCCTATTTTTGCTAAATCGACTCCTGTTTCTTCTTCTATCACATCAGACAAATCTTCACCCTCATAGAGTCTTTCAATGTATTCTTTCCACCTATCGGCTCTCTCCTCTGCATTTAACAGTGGAATTCCCGTTGCTCTCTTAATGTTACCACCGTTGCTTTTAATGTCACCAAAGGTTGATATGACTTTCCTGTATGCTGAGTCTGTCCTTCCGACATTCATATCTTTTTCGATGTCTTCACATTTTTCCTGCAGCCATTTCGTCTTAGCTTCCCTGTACTTCCTATTTATTTCATTCCTCAGGGAGTTTTATATCTGTATACCTTATTTTCCCGGAACATTTTTGTACTTCCTCCTTTCATCAATCAACTGAAGTATTTCTTCTGTTACGTATGGTTTCTTCGCAGTTACCTTCTTTGTACCTATGTGTTCCTTCCCAACTTCTGTGATGGCCCTTTTTAGAGATGTCCATTCCTCTTCAACTGTACTGCCTACTGCGCTAGTCCTTATTGCTGTATCCATAGCGTTAGAGAACTTCAAACGTATCTCGTCATTCCTTAGTACTTCCGTATCCCACTTCTTTGCGTATTGATTCTTCCTGACTAATGTCTTGAACTTCAGCCTACTCTTCATCACTACTATATTGTGATCTGAGTCTATATCTGCTCCTGGGTACGCCTTACAATCCAGTATCTGATTTCGGAATCTCTGTCTGACCATGATGTAATCTAATTCAAATCTTCCCGTATCTCCTGGCCTTTTCCAAGTATACCTCCTCCTCTTGTGATTCTTGAACAGGGTATTCGCTATTACTAGCTGAAACTTGTTACAGAACTCAATTAGTCTTTCTCCTCTTTCATTCCTTGTCCCAAGCCCATATTCTCCTGTAAGCTTTTCATCTACTCCTTCCCCTACAACTGCATTCCAGTCGCCCATGACTATTAGATTTTCGTCCCCCTTTACATACTGCATTACCCTTTCAATAGCCGGCCGAAGTGGCCGTGCGGTTAAAGGCGCTGCAGTCTGGAACCGCAAGACCGCTACGGTCGCAGGTTCGAATCCTGCCTCGGGCATGGATGTTTGTGATGTCCTTAGGTTAGTTAGGTTTAATTAGTTCTAAGTTCTAGTGGACTAATGACCTCAGCAGTTGAGTCCCATAGTGCTCAGAGCCATTTTGAACCCTTTCAATATCCGCATACACTTTCTCCATCTTCAACTTGCGACGTCGGCATGTATACCTGAACTATCGTTGTCGGTGTTGGTCTGCTGTCGATTCTGATTAGAACAACCCGGTCACTGAACTGTTCACAGTAACACACCCTCTGCCCTACCTTCCTATTCATAACGAATCCTACACCTGTTATACCATTTTCTGCTGCTGTTGAAATTACCCGATACTCATCTGACCAGAAATCCTTGTCTTCCTTCCACTTCACTTCACTGACCCCTACTATATCTAGATTGAGCCTTTGCATCCCTTTTCAGATTTTCTAGTTTCCCTACTACGTTGAAGCCTCTGACATTCCACGCCCCCACTCGTAGAACGTTATCCTTTCGTTGATTATTCAATCTCTTTCTCATGGTAACCTACCCCTTGGCAGTCTCCTACTAAATAATTAATTTTTGTACCATCCTTATAGTAAAATTCTGACTAACTCACATTCAGACTGCTTAATATGAATCTCAAAGAAATTAGTAACATTAACAATCAAATTTTATCGGTGGAATCATTCTGAAAATTGGTGTGTTTTTGGGACTGTCTTTAATTAATGGTGATTTCCTTAGTGGCCACTATAAACGTGTACTTATTTGTATCACTTTTAACTACTTGAAAAACATTTTACGATAAATATCGGATCATTTGACACAGATATTATGCAGGATGTAACTGATATAAGTGCAGATTTTTCTGCTGGTGGCTGAGGACAGTGTACTGAGTAGCATTATGTAAGAATTTACTTCAAGTGCAGACTAATAACTATAACCGATAAGCGTAGTATGTATTCAGGTCGGTCAGTACCTCCAAGTACATGTGGTAAGAGCAAACCGTTAGTGCTTATTTTCCCCTGGTCATTGTAGCAGGTGATGTAGTACGGACAAATGGAAACAAAGCGGTTAGTCTATACTTACTGACATAGTCGACTTAGTGGTGCAGTGACGGCGATGCAGAAAACAACAGCTCATAAAGTATGTGGTGAGATGGTGGGAAGACTGTTCGACACAGAGGAAAATCAACCAACACACTAAATTGTGTAGATATTAAGCTACCACATAGTGTACTTATACTCAAACGCTATATATGTACTCTGACTATCATTTAACACCGTTCGACCGTTAGGTATGGTTTTGGTCGCTTAAGTTTATCAGAAATCTTCCGTGCGATTTTCAACTGCGGCATGTTACACTAATCTCTCCTAGATATGGGAGCTTTCTAATCTTTTCTACTTTACGCCTTTCGATAACTACAGTTTTGTTGCATTTGCGTCTTTCTTTAATTCAATCTGGTGAAGAACAGGAGCCTTGCTCAATTTGAAACTCTTGTAGTGTTATCTGTTCCATCATTAGGGATTTATCCAATTTGTATATTATTTTTTGGTGTACTGCGACTTGCATGAAGCTGACCCGTAGCCCATATGAGTAGATGAGTTAATTCGAACACCCATTTCCCCATTTGTATGTATGTGTGTGTGTGTGTGTGTGTGTGTGTGTGTGTGTCTCTTTGCGCGCTGGGAGCTCGCTGTTGGTAACTTTCGCTGTACGGCATTTAGCTTCACGACAAACGTAAGAGAGAAGTTGCAGGAACGACGGGGAGAATTTGATGCCAGGAGTTGCGCAGAACAGAAGACTAACTAGTAGGCGTCTCAGGACTGCATTAGAAATGTCAGAAAGCGCCCTTGTACGAGTACAGCACAGAATCCATTTCCATCACTTCTGCAGGCAGAAAGTTGTTGCTAGCATGAGACTACTAAGAGGAGCCTATTCGGCCACTTCAGTTCGAGTCGCCAGATTGGAGACCTCCATTTTTAAGAAGAGCCCTTTCAGCTGTGAGCACTAAGGCACGCCGGAGGGTATCGTGAATTCCAGTAACACGTTCTCTCATAGCATGTTTCGCCAGAGGTACCAAAAAATTATCTT
Organism: Schistocerca americana; assembly: GCF_021461395.2. NCBI lineage: Eukaryota > Metazoa > Arthropoda > Insecta > Orthoptera > Acrididae > Schistocerca > Schistocerca americana. Next base: position 335,830,131 of record NC_060126.1, on the reverse strand, counting down.
TTTCAAAAGTGGCCTCTTAGAGACTACAAAACAGTACTAGAAGAACTATATTTAACTTGACTTCGTTCAGTTACTCTAATGCATCGTACGGGTATTTCATAGATATGTGGTGAAGTTCATTCAGTTCTGCGACAGAGTTTTGCCGTCACATGAAAGTCCCTTTTCTTCACATTCGGTTCGTCAAGGAATCCCTGCAGCAAGATCAGGAAGAAAATCACAGACCTGCTGCGTTATATTCAGAAGTATTTTCTAGATTCGAAGAATAAAACATGAAATGTTCTTTTAGATTAAGGGCTTAGTTTTCTCCGTATTTTTCTGTTCACAGGCTTGTATTACAAACATTTGTTTCACCAGAGATACAAACCAGTAATCCTAGTTTGTGTTATGAGTCCCTAAGTCCCTTCTTTAAAACGTACTGCAACTAGAACAAATATCGTAAAGCACGAACATACTATTACCCAGTTCCATGTCAGTTTCCTTACCTCATAGGAAACAGTCACAGCGCTTAACACCCGCTGAAGGAAAAAATAGATGTCCATTTGCTGACCTCCTAATTCACAGATTACAAGCTACATCAAATCTATTGCATTATTATCAGCGGCGTTAGACGGTTACAGCACGTTCCACCTATGATGTCTGGCCGCCCTTCTCTTTTGGTCTCTGCAGGTGTATGGGATCCCTTAAGAACAATTACCACACATCTCCATTTTATTAAACTGAATCGCATTGCTGTTTATTGACAGTGAAATGTAGTAAACATATTTTTGTTCTCGAGTGAAGTGGTAGTTCAAATGGTTCAAATGGCTCTGAGCACTATGGGACTTAACATCTATGGTCATCAGTCCCCTAGAACTTAGAACTACTTAAACCTAACTAACCTAAGGACGTCACACAACACCCAGTCATCACGAGGCAGAGAAAATCCCTGACCCCGCCGGGAATCGAACCCGGGGGAGTGGTAGTGTGCGATACCTTTTTCCATCAATGACTCATCCCGAATGGCGTTGTGTCTTCTAATATCACTATATATTCTGTGAACGTAAGCAAAGATTTATCATTGTGGACAAGCATTCCACAAAAGTGTCGAAACAGGACCAAATGAAATACAGTGATAGGCTTTTAAATGTTTTTAAATTTTTTCCTGTAAGAAAAAGATTAGATATGGTTGCTGAAATCCCTAGCAAGTCTCTCCATACATGTTAGCTATCAAGGGATTTATAAATTAGTAGCTGCCGGTTTCTTTCATCTCTGATTATTACGAAGAGCAAGTCATTAGCATACAGAATAGTATATGTCGAACCAACTGTCATGTTTCACTTTATACATTTTTGTGACTTTAATTTGCGATTCCGTAAAGCGGCACTGTTCCGTGGAAATGTGTTACACAGATTACTCCCATGGGTTAGGAACAACTATAATCAAGCAATATTTAATTGGCAAGTTATTAATTTTTTTATTTAAAGAGACCCTCATTTTTAGATAAACCCATTCATTTTAATTAACGGATGAAAAGGTGTCGGTTCATCAACAGCTGGAAAGCAGCTCACATTTAAATGGCCTGCTCGAGCTGCTTAACATTACTAAACATAGAGTGGGGCCGTTACTGCACAATAATCGACGGCAGACATGGTGAACATGTGGCACTGGGAAATTTATCTCACGAGTAATTCAAGTACTTTCTTCGTCATAACCATCTATTTCTTTTCTTATGATCCACGCATACGTCTGGTAGGAGCTTTTCAGTGGAGCTTCAAATAAAAATCCAGATTGGTCCCATTTTTGTCATCTCACTGCAGGAGCTTCGAATATTGACACTTTTAAAGCAAATCACGTCGTCGATAATGTCTCATGTCATTACAGAATGAACACATCTCTGGTCGGGGTTGGCTAAAGACAACCGTTTTTTTTTTTTTTTTTTTTTTTTTTTTTTTTTTTTTTTTTTTTTTTTTTTTTTTTGTCATCAGTCTAGTGACTGGTCTGATGCGACCCGCCACGAATTCCTTTCCTGTGCTAACCTCTTAATCTCAGAGTAGCACTTGCAACCTACGTCCTCAATTATTTGCTTCACGTATTCCAATCTCTGTCTTGCTCTACAGTTTATGCCCTCTACAGCTCCCTCTAGTACCATGGAAGCCATTCCCTCATGTCTTAGCAGATGTCCTATCATCCTGTCTCTTCTCCTTATCAGTGTTTTCCACATATTCCTTTCCTCTCCGATTTTGCGTAGAACCTCCTCATTCCTTATCGGTCCACCTAATTTTCAACATTAGTCTACAGCACCACATCTCAAATGCTTCGATTCTCTTCTGTTCCGGTTTTCCCACAGTCCATGTTTGACTACCATTCAATGCTGTACTCCAGACGTACACCCTCAGAAATTTCTTCCTCAAATTAAGGCCGGTATTAGATATTAGTAGACTTCTCTTGGCCAGAAATGCCTTTTCTGCCACAGCGAGTCTGCTTTTGATGTCCTCCTTGCTCCGTCCGTCATTAGTTATTTTACTGCCTAGGTAGCAGAATTCCTTAACTTCATTGACTTCGTGACCATCAATCCTGATGTTAAGTTTCTCGCTGTCCTCATTTCTACTACTTCTCATTACCTTCGTCTTTCTCCGATTTACTCTCAAACCATACTGTGTACTCATTAGACTGTTCATTCCGTTCAGCAGATCATTTAATTCTTCTTCACTTTCAATCAGGATAGCAATGTCATCAGCGAATCGTATCATTGATATCCTTTCACCTTGTATTTTAATTCCACTCCTGAACCTTTCTTTTATCTCCTTCATTGCTTCCTCGATGTACAGATTGATAAGTAGGTGCGAAAGGCTACAGCCTTGTCTTACACCCTTCTTAATACGAGCACTTCGTTCTTGATTGTCTTATTACTCCCTCTTGGTTGTTATACATATTGTATATGATCCGTCTCTCCCCATAGCTTACCCCTCCACTCTACTTTTTGCAGAATCTCGAACAGCTTGCACCATTTTATACTGTCGAACGCTTTTTCCAGGTCGACAAATCCTATGAAAGTGTCTTGATTTTTCTTAATCCTTGGTTCCATTATTAGCCGTACCGTCAGAATTGCCTCTCTCGTCCCTTTACTTTTCCTAAAGCCAAACTGATCGTCACCTAGCGCATTATCAGTTCTCTCTTCCATTCTTCTGTATATTATTCTTGAAAGCAGCTTCGATGCATGAGCTGTTAAGCTGATTGTACGATAATTCTAGCACTTGTCAGCTCTTGCCGTCTTCGAAATCGTGTGGATGATGCTTTTCCGAAAGTCAGATGGTATGTTGCCAGACCCATATATTCTACACACCAACGCGAATAGTCGTTTTGTTCCCACTTCCCCCAATGATTTTAGGAATTCAGATGGAATGTTATCTATCCCTTCTGCCTTATTTGACCGTAAGTCCTCCAAAGCTCTTTTAAATTCCGATTCTAATACTGGATCCCCTATCTTTGCTAAATCGACTCCTGTTTCATCTTCTATCACATCAGACGAATCTTCACCCTCATAGAGGCTTTCAATGTATTCTTTCCACCTATCTGCTCTCTCCTCTGCATTTAACAGTGGAATTCCCGTTGCACTCTTAATGTTACCACCGTTGCTTTTAATGTCACCAAAGGTTGTTTTGACTTTTCTGTATGCTGAGTCTGTCCTTCGGACAATCATATGTTTTTCGATGTCTTCACATTTTTCCTGCAGCCATTTCGTCTTAGCCTCCCTGCACTTCCTATTTATTTCATTCTTCAGGGACTTTTATTTCTGTATTCCTGATTTTCCCGGAACATTTTTGTACTTCCTCTTTTCATCAATCAACTGAAGTATTTCTTCTGTTACGCATGGGTTCTTCGCAGTTTCTTTCTTTGTACCTATGTTTTCCTTCCCAACTTCTGTGATGGCCCTTTTTAGAGATGTCCATTCCTCCTCAACTGTACTGCCTACTGCGCTAGTCCTTATTGCTGTATCTATAGCGTGGGAGAACTTCAGACGTATCTCGTCATTCCTTAGTACTTCCGTATCCCACTTCTTTGCGTATTGATTCTTCCTGACTAATGTCTTGAACTTCAGCCTACTCTTCATCACTACTATATTGTGATCTGAGTCTATATCTGCTCCTGGGTACACCTTACAATCCAGTATCTGATTTCGGAATCTCTGTCTGACCATGATGTAATCTAATTGAAATCTTCCCGTATCTCCCGGACTTTTCCAAGTATACCTTCTCCTCTTGTGATTATTGAACAGGGTATTCGCTATTACTAGCTGAAACTTGTTACAGAACTCAATTAGTCTTTCTCCTCTTTCATTCCTTGTCACAAGCCCATATTCTCCTGTAACCTTTTCCTCTGCTCCTTCCCCTACAACTGCATTCCAGTCGCCCATGACTATTAGATTTTCGTCCCCCTTTACATACTGCATTACCCTTTCAATATCCTCATCCACTTTCTCTATCTGTTCATCTTCAGCTTGCGACGTCGGCATGTATACCTGATCTATCGTTGTCGGTGTTGGTCTGCTGTCGATTCTGATTAGAACAACCCGGTCACTGAACTGTTCACAGTAACACACCCTCTGCCCTACCTTCCTATTCATAACGAATCCTACATCTGTTATACCATTTTCTGCTGCTGTTGATATTACCCGATACTAATGTGACCAGAAATCCTTGTCTACCTTCCACTTCACTTCTTTGACGCCTGCTATATCTAGATTGAGCCTTTGCATTTCCATTTTCAGATTTTCTAGTTTCCCTACAACGTTCAAGCCTCTTACATTCCACTCCCCGACTCGTAGAACGTTATCCTTTCGTTGATTATTCAATCTCTTTCTCATGGTAACCTCCCTTTTGGCAGTCCCCTCCCGGAGATCCGAATGGAGGACTATTCCGGAATCTTTTGCCAATGGAGAGATCATCATGACACTTCTTCAATTACAGGCCACATGTCCTGTGGATACACGTGTCTTTAATGCAGTGGTTTCCATTGCCTTCTGCATCCTCATGTCGTTGATCATTGCTGATTCTTCCGCCTTGAGGGGCAATTTCCCACCCCTAGGACAAGAGAGTGCCCTGAACCTCTGTCCGCTCCTCCGCCGTCTTTGACAAGGCCGTTGGCAGAATGAGGCTGACTTCTTATGTCGAAAGCCTTTGGCCGCCAGTGCTTATTATCAAAATTTAGGCAGTGGCGGGGATCGAACCCGGGACGGAACACGTTTTGATTACGAATAAAAGACGCTACCCCTAGACCACGTGTACAATCGTATGATGCTGTTTATAGGCCTCTGAGTGGGCACTGTTTGTGTAGTGTATTGAAGGACATCGCAGAGCTGTAAAAATAATTGCGCTGGTTCGACATATTGCGCAACATATTCTACCATGTGAAGGTAGAAAATTTTTAATTTAGTGTGGATGCATCTGACGATGTGGCATAACTTGCTATAGTCATGAGTTAAAGGAACATACTCATGTGCCGCTCCTGTGAAAAACATCTTGCTACTAACCAAAATGTACTGTAGCTAAAACTCAAAAGTCCGCATCGTCTAAAACACTTATACCATTTTAGAGCTAGCAGCTAATATGCATTATTCCGTGATTTATAATGTTGCCTTTCTGCGAAAGCTATTACAAAATGAAAAAATATTGACCTCAAGTACTTTAGCTTCATCAGACAATGAATAATGACACAAAACTTATCGAATGACGACTCTGGCAAATCTCTCTTCAAATTTCGGTATTATTGGTGCAACATGTATTACGACAGTCTCTTTTGTTACTTTTATGACTACACATATTAAATTCAATGAGAACCGGGTACTGTAAACAGAAGAGTCTGAGATGACTAAATTTTCATCGTTTGATAAGAGAAAAACTAATATTTACAATTACTTTGGGGCTTACAAAAGAATATCAGACCTGCCAAAAATGCTATGTTTGTGACACATCATTACTCCCATTTTGCGGAGCAAACGGAATAAAAACGCAGGTTAAGGGAAAATTCAACAGATTAATACGAATTACAAAATTCCAAGTCGAACCTCAGTTCCTGAACTACAAAAATGTTTCTGCCCTTAAATTCTATTAAGTGTATAAATAATATAAATTCCTCAGAAACAAACAGACACTAATATCGTCATGTGCAAACTGACCTTTGATCTATGTTGGACAGAGCATTTGCATTTACATCTAGCACAGAGAAAGCTCATCTGAAGGCAAGTATCAATATAAGCCAATGGTTAAAAACAAATTAACTGATAACACAAATGCAAACACTACGAGCACGCATATAAATGCAGGTTTAAATATCTCTAAGAGTAGTTTTAAAACAATGTTGTGCGGGCATTCGAAACACCGAAATACGAGACGTGAAATATGTTAAGCCCTTAGATGTCATTCCTTAATATTATTTTTACTGTTGTTATCATTATTATTATTATTATTATTACTAGCAAGAGTAAATACAGTAATAATAATGAGAAACAATAGTAATAAATGGTGTGATTTGTATTCTGCATAGTGTATGTTAACTGATTTCCAGTACAAAAGAGGAGAAGTGATTTATATAAAAAAATAACAACAGTGCACCGTAGCGAATTCTGCGGGTTAACTGGAGCGAGATGGAATGAAACCTATCGTTAGGTCCACCGTTGTGCAGACAGAAACGTGTGAATTGCTCGGACGTTTTTCCGAAATGGACCACGAACCTGAAACAGAAACAGATTTAGAAAAGTTCTCGTTCAACAGTTGGGCTTAATCGAAATTCCTCTCCAATTAGGAATTTTATGGCTTTACTTCTTACATGCAATCGATAAGATCGAAGATAAATACGTAGTAATGTAGGTGGTTTATCACCCCTAATAGTAAACAAACGCAACGTACTGTGTGTAAATAGAAAGGAAAATGCATGACACCAACACGTAAACCCATAAAATGTGTAAGAATAAGCAACCGGCAGGATTTTTTTCAAGAAAAGGAAACCAAAATGACCACAGAAACTGAGAAGACAGTGCGGATCCGAAGAAGGCCTATATGCTTCAATACGAGCCAATTTACCTATGCGTGACAGACGCTGTAAGGTACTACATGTGACGCAGAGGTTTAATGCACCATGCAACATATAAATCGAAAAATGAACGCGGCTGGGAAAGCAGAAAATATAGAGCTTCATATGGACTGTTACCGAAATATGTTCTTCTCTCACAAGGAAAATGGGTCTACAGAAGTAAGCACAAAGTAGTAGTAGTAGCTTTATTCGTCCGTAGAGCTGTTTTTACAAGGATGTAGCACATGTCAAAGTACTTACAAGTTCAGACCAATTTAAAATAAGCTAATTCATATACACATACATTTATAGACTTGTAGTTAGAGACAACCACTAGATTTACTCGTAGTATGGAATATTTTTTGCAAAAATAACTTATTAAATAATGTAATGCCACACTGTTCACTCGTATCTCACTCTCAGTCACTGCACACACTTCACTCACTACACACTCAAACACATACACACTGGTGATCTCTGGGCTGTTTTCTTTACCACAACTTGCCAGCCCGAAAAACTGAGTCAGCATGCCTCTATAATGAGTGAGATGTTGAGCTCAGAATGAGGAAGAGGTGTTAGTATTGTGCTATGCATAGCTTGGGGGTAAGTTTTTCTAGAAATGGAAAAAAGAAGGAAAAACATAATGTGATGGTGTTATGTGGAATTTTGTGTGTTTTATAATTTTTATTATTATTTATTTGTATAACTTTTTTTACCAAACACCTACTCTGTTTTAACTAAGTAATCCTTCAGTGTATGAAATGTATTGCGTACCACCACACACTGTTTTCGGAATATAGATGTAAATTTAAATAAGGTTTTTGAGTGAATCAATCACGAAAGAAATGGAAAGGTGTTCCATACCAAAGATCCTGGATATCTTGGCAAATCCTGTATTGAATGATTGCAGGAAGAAGGAAACAACTGTACATTCAGGAAGTAAGGAAGCTCATAGCACCGTTGATGCAGGCGCTGATAATAAAGATTGTAAAAATAAGAGCGACAAATAAGACGCATAATATAGAGGTGAAGAAATATGTGGCGCGACAAAGTGATGGTTTATATAGTTAGTGAGAAAAGAAGGCTGTCGATATAAAGAACCGTTTCTGCATCTTTTTCTTTATCCGTCTCCATTAGATCAAAATATAGTAAATGAGTCTAACGAGCTTTTGAATCTGATATGGTATTCTGTGCGAATAAAACTCACATCGTGCTGGCGGAATACCAAGACGTATAGAAATTTCGAGCCAGTGTGACCCATTTACGGCCTCAAATTGACGTGGTAGGTGACGCGTCCCTGGCGTTACGTCAATGTGACGACGTATTTATTTCATCACCAGTGGTGCGTGCCATGGCTGCTGCAGGAACTTGCGCCCCTTCTTGCAGCCCTGTACCGTAGGTCTCTAGAAGAGCGTAGCGTTCCAAAGGATTGCAAAAAGGCACAGGTCATTCCCGTTTTCAAGAAGGGACGTCGAACAGATGTGCAGAACTATAGACCTACATCTCTAACGTCGATCAGTTGTAGAATTTTGGAACACGTATTATGTTCGAGTATAATGACTTTTCTGGAGACTAGAAATCTACTCTGTAGGAATCAGCATGGGTTTCGAAAACGACGATCGTGTGAAACCCAGCTCGCGCTATTCGTCCACGAGACTCAGAGGGCCATAGACACGGGTTCCCAGGTAGATGCCGTGTTTCTTGACCTCCGCAAGGCATTCGATACAGTTCCCCACAGTCGTTTAATGAACAAAGTAAGAGCATATGGACTATCATACCAACTGTGTGATTGGATTGAAGAGTTCCTAGATAACAGAACGCAGCATGTCATTCTCAATGGAGAGAACTCTTCCGAAGTAAGAGTGATTTCAGATGTGCCGCAGGGGAGTGTCGTAGGACCGTTGCTTTTCACAATATACATAAATGACCTTGTGAATGACATCGGAAGTTCACTGAGGCTCTTTGCGGATGATGCAGTGGTATATCGAGATGTGGTATCATTGGAAAATTGTACTGAAATGCAGGACGATCCGCAGCGAATTGACGCATGGTGCAGGGAATGGCAATTGAATCTCAATGTAGACAAGTGTAATGTGCTGCGAATACATAGAAAGAAAGATCCCTTATCATTTAGCTACAATATAGCAGGTCAGCAACTGGAAGCAGTTAATTCCATAAATTGTCTGGGAGTAAGCATTAGGAGTGATTTAAAATGTAATGATCATATAAGGTTGATCGTCGGTAAAGCAGATGCCAGACAGACTCATAGGAAGAATCCTAAGGAAATGCAATCCGAAAAGGAAGTAAGTTACAGTTCGCTTGTTCGCCCACTGCTTGAATACTGCTCAGCAGTGTGGGATTCGTACCAGATAGGGTTGATAGAAGAGATAGAGAAGATCCAACGGAGAGCAGCGCGCTTCGTTACGGGATCATTTAGTAATCGTGAAAGCGTTACGGAGATGATAGATAAGCTCCAGTGGAAGACTCTGCAGGAGAGACGCTCAGTAGCTCGGTACGGGCTTTTGTTAAAGTTTCGAGAACATACCTTCGCCGAGGAGTTAAGCAGTATATTGGTCCCTCGCACGTATATCTCGCGAAGAGACCATGAGGATAGAATCGGAGCGATTAGAGCCCACACACAGGCTTACCGACAATCCTTCTTTTCACGAACAATACGAGACTGGAATAGAAGGGTGAACCGATAGAGGTACTTAAGGTACCCTCCGCCACACTCCGTCAGGTGGCTTGCAGAGTATGGATGTAGATGTAGATGTAGATGTAGATGCAGACCAAAACAACTTTGGCGCAGAGACGCTACCAGCGGGGAGGCTCGATGACGTACCAGCAGCGAAGGCCTCAGCTTGCGCTCCTGTCTTGCCGTAAAGCCTGCACCACGCAGTCGTCAGCCACGCTCCATTGTGTCAGACATTCGACCCCGCCGGGCTGTCCATGGAATCCTGTGAAGATGGGGATACTTCTGCAGATCGCCTACTGCTGTTGTAACCGCTATCGCTCCCGCTCGTGCGTGCAAGAACGCTTACCTGGCATCAGCCGGTCGACGCCACCGCCTCCTACGCTATACGTCACCAGTACGCTGCCACGTAGTACGTTGCCCACTGGAACGACCGCATCTGCTACGCCATATACAAATCCGCCGTGGATTGACAATAGGCAGCGTTCACCGGACGATAGTGCACTTGAATGGGCTCCAGCTTGATGTAACTATTAACAGATTAATGTAATTAAAAAGCATTAGACAAAACCTTTTAACACTAGACAGAAAGTTTAGAACATATAGTGATCATCAGTTTCGGCTGAATGTTCAGCCATCTGGAGATCGATTGTCTAATCGAGTGCAATGTCCAATAGTAAGATTAGATAAAGACACATTATCATCAGTGTAGCAATAGCTTAGCGCCCGCTGCCTCGTTCAAGTAGACGGCATCGTCTGCACATATTTCTTTTTCTTTCTTTGTCTTTAATCGAATTTGTATGTTGTTATTAATATTGCTCTTATGTAAATCCACATACTGTGCAAGCAGTGTATCTGTTCAAAGCGAACTAAGCTGCAGACAATTTAATAAAGTAATTTTTCTAATACTAGTTTTCACACATTTAGCTTTAAAGTATTTTAACAAAATATATTCGTAATAACTTCCATTCCCTATTTTACTCCCTTAGGGGTTGAATTTTCAAATATCTTCCAGCCTCTGTTTCACCCATGATGGGTTGAATTCCCTAAATTCCTGGAAGAGCTATTTTTTTATGTTTTTGTTTCTGGTTAAGAAACAAAATACCAGTTTCCGTAGTTCTAGGTTCAGAGTTGTGAAACTTCAAAAAACACCTTCTGAAACAATCTTTCAGCCCCTATTTCTCAACAGCAAAGGGGAAAGAGGTGAAATTTCGAGAAATTCCTCCATTAATAGTGTCTCTTGCCCTCTTGAAATTTCAAGTTTTTATCCCTAAAGGTTTGGGTTGGGCGACGGTAAGTATCTATAAGAATTTTTTTTTATTTCCTTATATAGAGATTGACCACAATGAAATAATGGCATAATAAATATTATGGCGGCCGGTGTGGCCGAGGGGTTCTAGGCGCTGCAGTCTGGAACAGCGCAACCGCTACGGTCGCAGGTTCGAATCCTGCCTCGATCACGGATGTGTGTGATGTCCTTAGGTTAGTTAGGTTTAAGTTGTTCTACGTTGTAGGGGACTGATGACCTCAGATGTTAAGTCCCATAGCGCTCAGAGCCATTTGAACCATTTTTTTTAAATATTATGTATACTCATACAAAACACATTAGTACCTGGCATTCTATAGACAGTTTCATTGCACCAGGAACTTTCCAACGATGTATACTATGTAACCAGTTCACAGCAATAGGGAAACTATTATTGCTGTGAATTGTCTAAATACTACCATAACAATCGCACCCGAGATGAAAGAACGTTTTATGCATACAGATGTCCCAAGAGATAGTGTTTACGGATATGGCAGAAACGACCATTATAAATACAAAAGTCTAGTAAACGTGGTCCTTAAAATCCATACATTAAGAGCTAAAACACGTTCAAAGGATTTGTCAAACCAGAAGTAACGTTCGACAATTTAAAGTGCAAGATTCTTGATGTTCTCAGCAAATCGGTGTAAACTATAGACAACGACAGGTAGTATACGACATATGTAAGGACCAAGAGGAAAAAAATAAGAATGGAAGATAAGAACGGAAGTTCACTGATTTGCGTATTAGAAAGAGTATAACACAGCGATGTAATCCGTCGCCACTGACGCTGAACCTACACATCAAGAAAGTAATGATCGAAGTGATAGAAAGATTCAGTAGCGGAATTCAAATCCAGGATGAAAGAACATCAGTTACAATAATATTTTATGTCAATAATTTCCTCAGTGAATGTGATGAAAAATGGCAGGACTTGTTTAATGAAATGGACTGTCCAGTGACCACAGATTATGAATTGAGAGTTAACAGAAGAAAAATGATTCAAATGGCTCTGAGCACTATGGGACTCAACTGCTGAGGTCATTAGTCCCCTAGAACTTAGAACTACTTAAACCTAACTAACCTAGGGACATCACAAACACCCATGCCCGAGGCAGGATTCGAACCTGCGACCGTAGCGGTCTTGTGGTTCCAGACTGCAGCGCCTTTAACCGCACGGCCACTTCGGCCGGCAACAGAAGAAAGATGAAAGTAATAAGGAGCAGCAGATACGAGATTAGCGATAAACGTAACAACAAAATTCGAGATCCTCAACTAAAAAAAAATGGTTCAAATGGCTCTGAGCACTATGGGACTTAACATCTTAGGTCATCAGTCCTCTAGAACTTAGAACTACTTAAACCTATCTAACCTAAGGACATCACACACATCCATGCCCGAGGCAGGAATCGAACCTGCGACCGTAGCAGTCCCACGGTTCCGGACTGCAGCGACTAGCACCGCACGGCCACCGCGGCCGGCTGAACTAAAAAAATTTAAAAATTCTGCTACTTTGAAAACAAACAAAAAAAAACAAATGACAGACGAAGCCAGGAAGACACAGAGAATGGTCAGGCACAGGGAAAGTTGATATCCGCCTAAAAGGTGTACTAGCATCAAATATTGGCCTTAATTTGATGAACAAATTTCTGAAAATTTACGTTTGGAGCTCAGCATTGTATCGTAGTGAAACATGGACTGTGGGAACAACGGAAGTGAAAGGAGTCGAAGCCTTTGACATTTGCTGTTACAGAAGAACGTAGAAAATTATGTGGACTAATAAGGTAAGGAATGACGAGGCTCTACGTAGAATCGGCGAAGAAAAAGAGAGAAAATGTAAGAAATGACAAGGAAGCGGATAAGATGCTAGGGCACCTGTAATGCCATTGGGGAATAACTTCCTTGGTATTAGAGGGATCGATAGAGGTTCAAATGTATATTGAAAGATAGAGATTGTAATATAGCCAACAAACAGATTGGAACCTTGAAATGAAGACCTTGACCTTGGCACATAAGAAGAATTCGGGGCGAGCCATTCAGAAGACTGATGACACATGAGAAAATAATATTAAAGGAAATACCGCAAATTGGTTCATCTTGTATATCTTCGAGACGATACGAAAGAAATAGTAGCAAAAGCAAAAAAAAAAAAGGTTGATCTTGACAGTCTTGACAGTGTTGGCTCTTCTACAGTTATATATATATATAACTGTAGAAGAGCCAACACTGTTTTTCTAGAGGAGGCCGAAATGCACGCGTTTAATTACACGCTGACTGGCGTGTGGTCTGGAACAGGACAATATCTTGAGAATTGCAATAAAGTACGAAGATCTTGTAATTCTTAACTATAATCCACAATTGTAGAACATCTCTCGTTACGGTACATGCTTCATGATATTGATTATCAATTGAATACGGCGCCTTGCTAGGTCGTAGCAAATGTAGCTGAAGACTATGCTAACTATCGTCTCGGCAAATGAGAGCGTATTTGTCAGTGAACCATTGCTATGAACGTCGGCTGTACAACTGGAGCGGGTGCTAGTACATCTCTCTAGACCTGCCGTGTGGTGGCGCTCGGTCTGCTATCACTGACAGTGGCGACACGGGGGTCCGACGTATACTAATGGACCGCGGCCGATTTAAAGGCTACCACCTAGCAAGTGTGGTGTCTGGCAGTGACACCACAATAACAATTACCACTGAGTGGCTTCCTATGGCTCGAAAATCTTAGGGTGATCAATTTCAAAGGTGACGTAGCATAATATGACTGAAAGAGAGGATAGAAAAAAAGATGTTAAGCTTTTATAAGGTTGGTGGGAGGAGTTCAATGGATGAAGAAAAAACTGAAACATAGCTGACCATAACCGTGTGACATGTGATACGTTCGATAAATCTGGATGTACAAGATAAAGTTTCTCCATTAAGTTTAATGCATTTTCGCAAAATAATATTCCTTTTGACAGGGCTACAAGAGATACGCAGTAACAGAAACAACTACTTGGACTGCAGCTTTCATCTGAGAACCAATTATTATTTCGATATTAGTTTCCACGAGGCATTCTGAAATAAGAATTAGCTTCTTACAGAGGCTTATGGGTGTAATTTCATTCAGCTTTGTGCAGTCAAGACAGAACATGAGCTGCAATTTCGTTGCGCGAAAACTTTGTCTCACGGGACACCGCAATTCAGCTGCTCGAACGATCGCGCCTTCTATTATTAAATTTTGCTCCAGTTATAGAAAAGATCTGAAACTTTCCGAATAACTAACAATTCTCAATCCATCCTCAGTCTATTATAACAGAAATTGATGATATGAGATGAATTATTTTCAGTTAACTACCTGTTATAATCTTGTAGTGTAATTAGTAAAATAAAATTCACGAAAGGCATGTCTACAATTAATATTTTTATCCTTCCCACGTCAAAGTCACATGGCTTATGATTTCCCATTTCTCATTTTATTTGTGGTACTCTTACAGAGATATTATCTAAACGAGACAGTTTGCATCGGCAATCAGACGGTAATGTAGCTCCATCAAATTTTTACATAATTTCGTTTACAATTTTATATGTACATTGAGATCATCAGTAGTTCCACTTCTTATCACGGTGCTATCACCAATTTGTCTTGGTCTAACTACGTCTTCTCTGATTTTCTATCCTTTCTGTCATACCGTACATCTCAAGACATTTTAACGGTTGCCTTGCGCTTATTAACTCATATTGAGACATTAATGCGTGGTTGATCGGGTTTTCATGATAAGCCCAAGGGTTTCGTTCTTGCTGTTGACGATCATTGTTTCCATTGACCCTAAACAGTATCTCTCTGCTAACTGAACTGAAATTTCGTAGTGAAAGTTATCTGCATCCGGTAGCAAAGTCTAACGTTTATGTGCTGTACTTCAGCAACGGAAAGCAACCAGTCCTGGTACATCCATTTTATCAGCAGAAGAAGCTATAGTGACAGAAGTCAGCTGCTGTTAAAGGTGTGACAGAGGTGTGTCACACCACGGTGTCTGTATTTGGCAGCAGTCCCCAGTATATCTGCTTGCTGCTACTAGTTCACAAACACGGAAGAAGTCGTGCTGTACATTACAGTAGATGTAATACTCGTAGTTTCAGTTACATTCTTCACAGCTTTTTTCTCTGTACTTGAGAGTTGCCCTGTTTAGAAGGAGTGAGCTCCTGGTTTCTCGGAGTGGAGGATGAAGGAGGAGAGACGCATGCAGCGTAGCCAGTAGGGGGTGGTTGCATCGATACAGGGCGGTCGCAGGCGACACGGCAGAGTGGACTGCAGCAGCTGCAGCCGCAGCCGCTGATCGATAAAGGCGGGGGCGGCGGGAGGCGGGAGGCGCAAGGCTGGTCTCTGGCGTCAGGAGGCGTGGGGCGGGGGGCGGCGTGCAGCTACCAGACTCAGCGTGGAGCACGCTGCCAGTGGGGCGCGCTCATCTCCTTCCGTTCGTGGTTGCGGACATTCGTGGCTGTCACCAGTTGGCACGAACGGAACACTGCTGACTGTCAACTACCCTATGTTGCGTCGTAACTGATACTCACAAAGTAATTGACACCTTGTCGTAGGAACCTTGATCTCTCTTATTATACTAAATAAAGAACTTATTTTATTACCGACTACCGGTTTCAATATTCTCTGCAGATCATCTTCAGGTCTGGAGCTGCAGAGTGAAGTTTGTCAACAATTGCGTAAAATTTCACCAGTGTTGACAGTCTGCAATTTGTGGCAACGGAATTGAAGATGTTTGTCAACAACGGTTGATTTTGACACCATTGTTGACAAACCGTACTTTGCGACCCCATACCTGAAGATGTTTGTCAAAAACAATGGAGTTTTACACCGCTGTTGATGAACTTCTCTTTGCGATCCCGGGCCTGGTCATCTGGAGCGCAGACAAGGCTGCAACCAGTAATAAGAGAGGCTGTGATCCAGATGGTGGTGTTCCTTTATTTTCTGACCCTCACCAGTTGTAGAGAAAATGTATTTCTAAGACCTGTTCCCTCTGCGTAGCAATGGCTACAATTTTCTGGCCTCACACTGGTTGAGATATTTTGTATTTTGCATTATCAGCGATTGTAGTATATAGGCGCTAGACTATTGCAGGTAAGCAAACTGTGATCAAATATACAGAATTGGAACTGCTACGGTCGCAGGTTCGAATCCTGCCTCGGGCATGGATGTGTGTGATGTCCTTAGGTTAGTTAGGTTTAAGTAGTTCTAAGTTCTAGGGGACTGATGACCACAGATGTTAAGTCCCATAGTGCTCAGAGCCATTTGAACCATTTGAACAGAATTGGAAAATGACAACAAGAGGTAAAAGCGGTTGATAGGAATCTACATATCTTACCAAAGATTAGCGTTTTTAAATTGATAATGTCTATTAAATTTGGGTATTATACTGTTCCCGGTTCATCACATCTTCACGTGGCCAGAGTGGCACATATATTGTACGTCAATTGCACAGTGTGGGCACCTGAAGTCATTGCCTAAATACGGCTGGCAGTTAATTCTGCAACTCCGGTGAGGATAGAAGATATTGAAATTTTACATATTGTGCGTATTCAATATACACTATCCAGTCACATTAATGTGACTACCTGCTGGTAGATGCCATAGTGCAAACGGAAAGCAAACTTCATGTAGGGTTGGACCTAGTACCCGAGGAAAGATGCACACCTGTGATGGTCCATTGCACCTTACAGAATTACAGGACCACCCGATTGTTGCAATGAGTTAGCTCTCAGACCTTTAAAGCCATGCACGCCAACGGCCATCTGCCGATGAAGCATAAGACGTGATCTATCTGAGAAGTCCACTCAGTGGACGCAGAGTTGTGGTATCGGCTTGCAAGTTCCAACCTTCGTAGCTAATGAACAGCGGTCAGGATGGGGGCATGAAGCTGGCACCTGCGGTGGAGGCCTATACTCAGCAACGTTCGCTTGACGGTTGTTGAGTAGGCGCTGTTGGTGGTCAACAGCTCAACAGCTGAACGTCTTTACGCCAGTACAAATTTCCGGAGCCGTCGTTCATCTCCCTGATCTGGAACCCATGTTGCACCACAGTTATCTAGGCGCCGGTTTCGGATATCGCCATTTTCGCAAGGAAAGTACACTTTAATTATGGTAGCACACGAACGAACTTAGTCGTTTCGGAAATGGTTCCATCCTTGGACTGAAAGCCAATGGTCAATCCGATGTCAGATAAGCCGCTCCGTTCTGGCATTACGGCATCAACTGCATGGTTTACGGATCCCCGAGACACTCTTTGCGTACGCTCCGCTACTAGTGCTGCCACCTGCCATCTGTGAGTGTTTACTACACGTTGACGTCTAACGCAGGCGGTGGTCACATTAAGGTGAGTGGGCCATGTAACAGTAACAATAAATGATTAAATCTGTGTGTGACTTTGTGGTGATCAGTGTGTGTGATTTAGTAAGGGCGGCTGTCACCTATGACAGTCACATTGGCTCTAGCCCCGTTGAGTATAGAGTCTAATTGACCATGGACGAGAGATGCAAGTATGTAATACCTCGATGCTTCAAATTTATGATTAATTCATCAGTGAGTGAGTTCATGTCAGTGAGTCGATAACCGATGTGTTTAGTGGGTGAGAGTTTCAGAGAAAATATTGGTCACTACGCCATGGGCGAAGTATGATGTCGCGTTATCCCTTAACTGATATTTTCACTACGACCTCTAAGATAAGTGACAGCTACCGGCTTTAACGAGTTAGAAATGTATCATACTGAGCTCCTATGACGATGTTCTAAGACGCTGCTGGATGTAAAACGGCAGTGTTGGTTTCCCTTGAAGCGTGGACAATCTTTATCGTGAACAAGGAACCCGGACTCATATGAAATGTTATTTCCATTTCTGCGACCAATGTTGTCATTGGGCTCAAGTGTCAAAAGAGGTCACAGCAATGGTTGTTGGTAGTTCGCGTTGCCTAACTCTCTAGGGTTGTAAACGTATTTGGGTCTGGTGTTTCTAGTCCTTGGCGAGGATCCTCAGCTGTTGAAGATGGATGGAGACTTCTCAGATGACTTTGCTGATCAGCTTCGAACATCAGACGTCTGTTAATTTAGGAGTGCCTCTTGCATGGGGAATCTCTTTTAAATGTTCAGTCTCGCATTGTGACAGGGTTTATTCTTTTGCCACTGATAAGAAATAACTTATTACCCGTTAATGGCCGAAGGTGTTACTGCTTATGCTAACTTATAAATGCCAGCTTGTTTTCTTCCTCTCAGTTCCCCATATTTCACCAGGCGTCCAAAAATATCATCATAGGCGGTTTCCTTCAGTCCCTACATCTCTTAAAAGTTCACAGGACAAAATTTCAGGCGTCCACTGAAAAGAGCACACTTGTCACTTCGCCAACACTGTAGATAGAGTAAAACTGGTGCTAGGCGTTATCTAAATATCCATTGCTGTCTCAAGTAATAGCTCTTACGTGGTGCGAATGTGACAGTCGCTTATGGGAAATCAGTACAGTAAGGTAAGGTGGGTCGACCTCGGACATGAATGAACGACAAAAGTGAGTTATCGTGTCTGGACGTGCCAATAACCACCCCATGTGTGATGTTGCCCGATTTGTTGGCGCACCTATGCCGGCTGTCCAACGTGTCTAGAAGTAATAGCGTGCAATTCGCAGCCGTTTGTCACGGTGGAAGTGAAGTGGTCGTAAAAATATTGCAATCGACTGGGCCAGAGACGAATGCCATGCATTGTCGGAAACAGTATATTTCAAGCCCAACAGGATGCCTACTGTCAGTGAATACACATAGCTCTCTACCATGTTGCGATAGAAATCTCACGTACCAAATACATTACTGGCCATTAAAATTGCTACACCAAGAATAAATGCAGAATATAAACGGGTATTCATTGGACAAATATAGTATACAAGAACTGACATGTGATTACATTCTCACGCAATTTGGGTGCATAGATCCTGAGAAATCAGTACCCAGAACAACCACCTCTGGCCGTAATAACGGCCTTGATACGCCTGGGCGTTGAGTCAAACAGAGCTTGGATGGCTGCCCATGCAGCTTCAACACGATACCACGGCTCATCAAGTATAGTGACTGGCGTATTGTGACGAGCCAGTTACTCGGCCACCATTGACCAGACGTTTTCAGTTGGTGAGAGATCTGGAGAATATGCTGGCCAGGGCAGCAGTCGAACATTTTTTCTACCCAGAAAGGCCCGTACAGGACCTGCAACATGCAGTCCTGCTGACATGTAGCGTTTCCCAGGGATCGAATGAAGGGTGGAACCACAGGTCGTAACACATCTCAAATGTAGCGTCCACTGTTCAAAGTGCCGTAAATGCGAACAACAGGTGACCGAGACGTGTAGCTAATGGCACCCCGGCCCGGGTGATACGCCAATTTGGCGACGACGAGTACACGCTTCCAACGTGCGTTCAGCGCGATGTCACCAAACACGGATGCGACCATCATGATGCTGTAAACAGAACCCGTACTAATCCGAAAAAATGACGTTTTGCCATTCAGGTACCCAGGTTCGTCGTTGAGTATACCATCGCTGGCGCTCCTGTCCGTGATGTAGCGTCAAGGGTAACCGCAGCCACGGCCTTCGAGCTGATAGTCCATGCTCCTGCAAACGTCATCGAACTGTTCGTGCAGATGATTGTTGTCTTGCAAACGTCCCCATCTGTTGACTCAGGGATCGAGACGAGGCTGCACGATCCGTTACAGCCAAGCGGATAAGATGCCTGTCATCTCCACTGCTAGTGATACGAGGCCGTTGGGATCATGCACGGCGTTCCGTATTACCCTTCTGAACCCACCGATTCCATATTCTACTAACAGTCATTGGATCTCGTCCAACGCGAGCAGCAATGTCGCGATAGGATAAACCGCAATCGTGATAGGCTACAATCCGACTTTTATCAAAGTCGGAAACCTGATGGCACGCATTTCTTCTCCTTACACGAGGCATCACAACAACGTTTCACCAGGCCACCCCGATCAACTGCTGTTTGTGTATGAGAAATCGGTTGGAAACTTTCCTCATGTCAGCACGTCGTAGGTGTCGCCACTGGCGCCAACCTTGTGTGAATGCTCTGAAAAGCTAATCATTTGCATATCACTGTATCTTCTTCCTGTCAGTTAAATTTCGCGTCTGTAGCACATCATCTTCGTGGTGTAGCAATTTTAATGGCCAGTAGTGTATGTTGAGTCGAATACGTAAGAAAAGGGCATTTCTCACAGCGGCACAAAAATCTGCACATCGTCATACGGCAAAACAAACCACAAACTGGATAGTAACTATCTTCGGGGAAAGGGGGGGGGGTGAGGCGGGGGGTGATGTGTGCTGCAACGGATAGTGACATTTCGCCCAATGGAGCGTTTAACATGCGGTGTTGAAGATGCACTTCAGGCTGGATATGTTTCTGGGAAGTTTTGCTTGTTTTGTGTCATGCGCTGAGGCTATTATTCTATTTACCAAGGACGTAAACGAGTGTGTGACAAATTTCTGGGTGACCAAGTGCAGCTTTTTCTTCTAAATCTTCAGGACTGCCCAATGACGAAAGCTATGTTCTCAGAAAATGCACTCATATGTTCCAAGTTTGAATAAAACCTGGACCTAAACCACCTAAACGTACGTAGTACCATAGAAAATAAGAAGTATGACTTGACGTCACTAAATTTGAAGGTTGATTCAATGCTATAATGTAAGATATAATAAGTACGTAGAAGTCAATTGTTGTATAGTGACTGCTTTCTTTAATGATGTGTTTTAATTCATACAAAATCATTTGATTAATCTGATATAATTCGTAAAGAGCCACAAGTAATAAATAGTGCATAACAATGGTTAACCGACCACTGAGAACAAACAGAAAATAAAGCACGACGTAAAAACCTGCCAGCGGTGAGGTGGTGTGTCTACATGTCTTCCTGAACGGCACAACCGCCGTATCGACTACTTCGCGTTGCCTTATGGACAAGATACATGATTCCACACCTATGTATAACGTGCTCACCTTAACTCTGGCATGTTTTTAGAATGAACTTGGATTTACTTCCCGTTTGCTCTTAATGGTTAGTTAACTAATATTATGCATTACGTATTATTTTAGGCTCTTTACGCATTCTTTCATATTAATCTGATGATGATAATGTTAAAATCGAAATGCGTCGTTAAATAAAGAAGTCACCAAAACAAAGTGATATTTTCTTAGCGTCAAGCCGGCCGAAGTGGCCATGCGGTTAAAGGCGCTGCAGTCTGGAACCGCAAGACCGCTACGGTCGCAGGTTCGAATCCTGCCTCGGGCATGGATGTTTGTGATGTCCTTAGGTTAGTTAGGTTTAACTAGTTCTAAGTTCTAGGGGAATAATGACCTCAGCAGTTGAGTCCCATAGTGCTCAGAGCCATTTGAACCATTTCTTAGCGTCAATTATAGCACTAATACAACCTTGAAACCCATAGAAAATGACGAACTATTTGGAATAACTGATGAAACACAACAATCAATATCCCCGAAATTTGGTAGTACTACTGCATCTAATCACCAGTCACGGGATTCAGCTGGATAGCACATACTTGAAGAATCGCTTGGATTCCCTTCTTTGCCAGATTGAGGCCACTGTCAGCGCTAGTGGCGGTGTTTCTTGGTATTTTGTGATGTCTCTTGGGCGTGACCCGTTTTCTGTGTTGTGCGCTTATCTCTTCGTACTGTAAACATAATGTAGATCCAGTATCATCTAATGTCCGGTGAATAATATCATAATGCTCAGGGTTTAAGAGTGCGCCACCACTGAGTCCTACGCCAGACAGGTAAAGCAAGCTATGTCCAAGTTTCCGAGAAGCGACGAGTGAAGGTGTAAGGCGCACAGTAGAAATCTAAAATGCCTCAGTGAACAAATGTACCGAATTGCTAATACACTCCTGGAATTTGAAATGAGAACACCGTGAATTCATTGTCCCAGGGAGGGGAAACTTTATTGACACATTCCTGGGGTCAGATACATCACATGATCACACTGACAGAACCACAGGCACATAGACACAGGCAACAGAACATGCACAATGTCGGCACTAGTACAGTGTATATCCACCTTTCGCAGCAATGCAGGCTGCTATTCTCCCATGGAGACGATCGTAGAGATGCTGGATGTAGTCCTGTGGAACGGCTTGCCATGCCATTTCCACCTGGCGCCTCAGTTGGACCAGCGTTCGTGCTGGACGTGTGGACCGCGTGAGACGACGCTTCATCCAGTCCCAAACATGCTCAATGGGGGACAGATCCGGAGATCTTGCTGGCCAGGGTAGTTGACTTACACCTTCTAGAGCACGTTCGGTGGCATGGGATACATGCGGACGTGCATTGTCCTGTTGGAACAGCAAGTTCCCTTACCGGTCTAGGAATGGTAGAACGATGGGTTCGATGACGGTTTGGATGTACCGTGCACTATTCAGTGTCCCCTCAACGATCGCCAGTGGTGTACGGCCAGTGTAGGAGATCGCTCCCCACACCATGATGCCGGGTGTTGGCCCTGTGTGCCTGGTCGTATGCAGTCCTGATTGTGGCGCTCACCTGCATGGCGCCAAACACGCATACGACCATCATTGGCACCAAGGCAGAAGCGACTCTCATCGCTGAAGACGACACGTCTCCATTCGTCCCTCCATTCACGCCTGTCGCGATACCACTGGAGGCGGGCTGCACGATGTTGGGGCGTGAGCGGAAGACGGCCTAACAGTGTGCGGGACCGTAGCCCAGCCTCATGGAGACGGTTGCGAATGGTCCTCGCCGATACCCCAGGAGCAACAGTGTCCCTAATTTGCTGGGAAGTGGCGGTGCGGTCCCCTACGGCACTGCGTAGGATCCTACGGTCTTGGCGTGCATCCGTACGTCGCTGCGGTCCGGTCACAGGTCGACGGACACGTGCACCTTCCGCCGACCACTGGCGACAACATCGATGTACTGTGGAGACCTCAGGCCCCACGTGATGAGCAATTCGGCGGTACGTCCACCCGGCCTCCCGCATGCCCACTATACGCCCTCGCTCAAAGTCCGTCAACTGCACATACGGTTCACGTCCACGCTGTCGCGGCATGCTACCAGTGTTAAAGACTGCGATGGAGCTCCGTATGCCACGGCAAACTGGCTGACACTGACGGCGGCGGTGCACAAATGCTGCGCAGCTAGCGCCATTCGACGGCCAACACCGCGGTTCCTGGTGTGTCCGCTGTGCCGTGCGTGTGATCATTGCTTGTACAGCCCTCTCGCAGTGTCCGGAGCAAGTATGGTGGGTCTGACACACCGGTGTCAATGTGTTCTTTTTTCCATTTCCAGGAGTGTAGATAGAAAGATCCGTTATTGTTTGATTACAAAATATCACAACGATGACTGGACGCAGTTACTTCCATAAACAATCTAGGAGTATACAAAGGTAGCGATATGAAAAGGAACGACATCATAAAAGTAATTGCTAGCAAGGCAGATGTCAAACTGAGTTCCATTGGAAGAATCTTCGAGAAATGTAGTCCAGAAACAAAGGAAGTACATTAGCTCACAAAACACTCGTTCGACCGACGCTTGAGTATGGCTTGTCGGTGAGGGATCTTACCAGGTATGACTGATAGAGGAAATGAAAATGCTCCGAAGAAGAAGACAGAGTTGCTCATCCAGCTCTAGTGACAGACGCTGCAAGGGAAACGTTCTGCATCGCGTGATGGTATACTGGGCAAGATCCAAGAGAGTACATTCATAGAAGATTTAACGGACATATTGTTTCATCTTGCGCAAAGCTCGCGAATAGACCATTAAGGTAAAGTTAGAGGAATTAAAGTGCAAGAAGAGGCTTGCAAGTGACCGGTCTTCCGGCGAACAATACGGTACTGGAACAGGAAAAGGAGAAACTGATGCTTTTACACAAAACATCCTTTCCCCAACACATTGTGAGACGTAAATGTATTCTTTTCTGTTTTCAAACTTGGGAAATTGGCAAAAGGAGCTGAAGGAACTGACGAAAGGCCGACAACAGCTTACGAATAACGTACCGCCAGCGTGAAAGGTGATTTTTGTGATATACACGACTCTGAGAAGGGTGGAACAGCTTGGAACAGCCTCCTCCGCCAGCTTCCCATCCTACAACTGCATGTACCTCGGAAAAAGTACGGAACGTCAAGGAATCTTAATTCCTGGACTGTCGTGTCACAGTTTGAATCATTGCAGAGGAAATGGGAATTAGTCTCGAGATGGACAAGTTGTGTATACGCCCTGTAGAGTTAACAGGATGACTTGACCTACCTCCATGGCAATACCTGGCCACACACTGCTGCAGATGTTCGTGACCGACAGAGAGCCATGTCACTCAATCACGCAACCTACTCGCCTTACTCAACCAGAATTCTTCTTCTTCCCCAAATCGAATTAGCCCTGAAGAGCCAGTGTTTTTCGGGCGTTTCGGACACCCTACGTAATGTTACAACCCAATTGAAATGGTTCAAATGGCTCTGAGTACTATGCGACTTAACATCTGAGGTCATCAGTCCCCTAGAACTTACAACTACTTAGACCTAACTAAACTAAGGACATCACACACATCCATGCCCGAGGCAGGATTCGAACCTGCGACCGTAGCGGTCGCGCGGTTCCAGACTGAAGCGCCTAGAACCGCTCGGCCACATCGGCCGGCGCAACCCGCTGTCCCAAAAGACACTCAGAAGTGCCTTGCCATCGACAGAGATGTCTCCGAAGAACAGTAACTGCTGTTTCACATAAGTCAAAATTCATTCGTTGTGTAAATATATTTACTGAGCATTCTAGGCAGGTGTTGTACTTTATTGGCCTGACGGAAAGCTTTAGGATGTTGTTTCTGATGCTTTACAAATTTTGTTGAAAATGTGTAAATTAAATGAGTCAGACGCTGTAAGTTCAATCTTCACTAAGGCTCATTTGAAAGTATTGTGTTAACAGCTACGACAGGAATAAAATTAGCTGCTAGTAATTCACTATGTGCATCAGGAGGGCGACAGAAAGTGTCCAAGAGGTGCAGGGAAGATTTTCTATGGAATGTATGTATTACCCATCACAAAATGGACAGCGTCGATGTTTAAAAAATGTTCAAAACAAATAATTAGCTTGTACCATGAACACCGAATGCAAAATGGTGCGTTACAGAGATCGAAAGGTTGGCATCATCAAGACCTAAGGCAAACTCCTTGTGAGTTGCAGATCGTGCTGGAAGTTCAGCTAGATATCCACTCTTAAAGAATGCATGTAGAATCATATTTGTGTAACGGGGTGATGAGAACTGACAGAACTCGATGGCATGCAAACGAATGCGAACCAATCTGTCACGGAGCATATAGTGAAACTGGCTGTCTTTTAAGGCATAGCTACAGGTAGTCCAATAATATGTTTTATAGGCACGGAGAAAACAAACATCCGGAGGTTGAATTTGTCCAATGGTTCCAGGTGATATGAAGTGCAATGCCACACACTGGAGGGATGGTTTGCTACAAGGGAATAGGATTTTTATACGCAGACCATAAATCAAGCAAAACAAACTATTCTGTTTAGCTATTCGCCAAAAAGCATTTCTCATATCATAGTTGTAGTTCTTCTATACCGATTTCCCAGTATTGCTTGCTGTGACGCAAATGTTCCCTACTGGCCTAGCAAGATCACACATCCGCAAAAGAATCTTGGGGGCCAGACCACTGCAGGCTGTATTGCAGCCTACTTATTCGAAATATTTCCATACTTCTTTTCCTTGTTCTGTGCTATGGAGAAACCTCTACATCTACATAGCTAGCCACATAGCTAGCCACCAAGCGGTGTGTGGCGGAGGGCACAATACGCGCCAAACTCACATTTCCTCCCGTCTGTTCCTCTCGCGGATCGCGCGAGGGAAAAACGACTGTCTGAACGCCTCAGTACGAGCTCTAATGGTGATAATTGCGCGATTTGAAAGTATGTAAATATGTTTAATACCCGCTCCTTCGACAGCGATTGTCTTTCACCATATTTCATTGTAGAAGGGATTTGTGGCTCCCTCTCCGACAAGGGTGATGAACTACATGTTTCGACAACTGCTCCATTATTACTTTCGCTTTTCAAACTCCTATCGCCATCATTGTACTTCTGCCAACCAGTTTTATGTGACGCAGCATGTGAAGGTTGCTGTGTGTGGTAGTGTTACTCCTGTAACCGAAATTGCAGGTACGTTCTGTTAAATTTGATGTTGATCGTATAGGATGAAAAAAGGTTTCGCATTTGTGAAATAGTAAATTAGTATCATTATTTCTTCAGGTCTGAAGATGGTTCTAGAGGAACGGAAACCGGTCATGTGAATAAACATTTTTGCAGTCATGACGCATTATAAGTAACATTGTATTACGCTGAAAGACAATGCTCAGCCGAAATTTTACCGAGCGAGAACTGTTCCCATCGCGTTATAATAAAAAGTCGTTGCTGAGCTTAAATAATTGTTAATTATTGCTCCCATATCAGCTCATTACTGGGAAAGGCCACTGGTTTTGCTCCTCAAACCTTCAGGTCGCATTTGCCTCTGTGTTGAGTTTAAGTCTACAGTCAACCCACAAACTGTCATTGATACTTATCCATTGGCACATCCAGATGATCTGAGGGACAAATTAGGTGCTGGACGCTACTTTTCAAAAATTGATTTGCGAGACGAATATCTTCGAATACCGCTCGATGAAGAAAGTCAAAAATTGTGTGTCGCAATCGTCAAATGGGCTTGTTTAGATATTTGCGTTTGCCTTGTCCCACTGCTTCCGTACCCGTCTTTTCAACGGTATTTGGAACAGCTCAATGCACAAGTGCCAAACTGTTCGAACTATTTGGATACTTGAGGAGTATATTGCCGACTTACCTGCTGTGTTTCGTGTTTTATCTGAGGCAGACCTATAGTGTAGATTGTCAAGTGTTTATTTATTTATTTATTTATTTATTTTTTACCTGAGATGCGGTATCTTGGTCATGTTATAAAGAGTCAAGGTGCACACTCCATTCAGTCGTATTTGTTACCCAAACGAGATATACCAGTTCCAGGCAATATCACGGAACTGCAGCTAGTCGTACAGAAAATGAATTATTATATTCTGTTCATACAGAATGCTGCACAAATGCAGCTCGATTTCATCGGCTGCGTCGCAAGAACGTCCCCTTTGCTTGGACGGATGAGTGCCAAGTAGCTTTTCAAAAACTTAGGGATGCATTGCTCAGCGATCGATCCTTAGTTCACTCTGAACCTAACAAACTAGTTGTATTGCTCGTTGACACTTCTTCTTACGGAATAGGTGCTGTGCTTTCGCACAGATCTGGTGGTAAGGACACACCTATGAATGTCGCATCATGAGTTTTGTCCAAAGCTCAGTGTAACTATTCATAAATTGAGAAAGAGGCTTCTTCTATTGTGTATGGTGTCACCAAATTCCACCACTATTTACATGACAGATTATTCTACTTAGTGATGGATCATAAGACTTGGCAGTCCTTGTTTCATCCGACGACACCGGTATCTGTACGAACTGCCCAAAAATTGCAAAGTTGGGCTTTGTTGTTGTCTCAATACCAGTACGGGATAGAGCATCATCCGACAGCTTAACATTGTAACGCGGAAGCCCTTTCACGTATTCCGATTGGCCTTGACACAGACTTTGACGCTTCTGCTTCATCGTATTGTCAGTGCTCAGGATTCTGAATTGATTCCATCTTTTCCGCAGAACTATAAGAAAATTGCGTAGGCAACGGAAGCTGGTTTTGATTTGAACATTTAGCTCAATTATATTCGGACATCTTTGCCTAGCTCATTGCGCAGCATAAAGAACTCTGTAGGGCGCAGATACTTTACACGTCAGCATAGCCTTGTGGTACGGAAAGGTGTAATTCTTATTCAAAATGATAGTGGACTGTCACATGTGTTGATCCCTAAAGCATTACAAAAAGAAGTGTTGCAGTTTCTTCACCAAGGGCACTGGGGGATAATTCGTACAAAACCCTTAGTTCGTCGACACCGAAATAGAACAGATGACGTCACAGTGTGACCCTTGTGTAAAAAATCTGTCCGCCCCGCTACAAAAATTCTGTGCTTGGAGTAATCGCAATCGCCATGCCAACGTGTGCACAGAGACTTTGCGGGCTCTCCCTGGAACATTCGTTGATTGATTGAGGTTGACTCGTGCAGGAAGTTTCCGTTTGATGTGTCAATGAACTCGACAACGTCATGTAGCACAATTCCGTTGTTGTCATCGATTTTTTCCTAGAAAGTTTGTCTGAAGTAATAGTGTCAGACGACGAACCTTAGTTTATGTCAAATGAATTTCAAACATTCTGTGAGCGCAATGGCGTACAGCATCTTACTAGTGCACCCTTCCATCCACAGTCAAACAGCGAAGCGGAACGTTTTGTCAGAACATTCAAGCAGCAGATGGCCAAAATATACTGTTTCTCGGCTCGTATAGTTCTCACCCACGAGAGGGACCATCGCCAGCAATTGCTTCACGGCTGTCGCCATGGCATCCTGCTCCAACCGCTCCACCCTCCTCACCATCCAGCGCCGAAGGAAGGTCGCAAGTATTGCTACGCGCCGCATGATGTCTTTTGCAGGGTTTATAGCGGTAGCAGGAGGTGGGCATGAGGCGAGATCATCCATCGACTTGGCGCATCCATGGGTCCTCTTTCAGATCCTGATGGCTTGCAGAACCACCATCAAACTCAACTTCACCTCTGTCATATGCATGATGATATTTCCATCTCTTCTACCCCAGCTTTAGGGATCCAGAGGGCAGTGCGGCCACAGC
The DNA here is from genome assembly GCF_021461395.2 of Schistocerca americana. Classification (NCBI taxonomy): domain Eukaryota; kingdom Metazoa; phylum Arthropoda; class Insecta; order Orthoptera; family Acrididae; genus Schistocerca; species Schistocerca americana. The sequence goes on along the minus strand of NC_060126.1, from coordinate 335,801,263 downwards.
AGCCGCCAGAGGGTGTCATCACGATACCGCGGGACGACCTCATGGCGACAGAGCCTTCGCCTCCTCTCGTCCTACCGGTGGACTTGGATACGCCCACACCGCAGCAATCGCCGCCTTCTTCCGGCGGTTCATTACAGCAGGAGGTGGACGCGTACCCTTCTGGTCGTTTTCCGGGGGACGTTTCCGCCAGAGCGGGGCCAGATGGCGGGGTACGGCCAGAAGCTTGATGTCCCCTGCAGCCACAGCTTCCGGCTCGAATTTGCGCCCACACTCCTGCGTCCCCCGCCGTGGTCGCACTCCGTACACGACGACGCTCCGTCGCTTTGAGGGGGAGGAATCTTCTGGTGTAACCACAAGCGCTGTAACGAAGACGAAGAACGGAAAACCAGAGAAGGCGGTGACAGAACTATTTACGATGCGAACTCAAGAACGTACAGCAGTAGCCTTCTAAAGGAATTTGGGTACCAACGACTGATACCCAATATAATTGTTACGTGACGAAATTTTTCATTAAGAATATTGCGTTTTCAAACGAGAATTTCTATACATGACATCCTTGCAAAAAGAATACGATATATAAAGATTGGAAGAGGCTTTGATCCTGGAAGGTGTCCACATTTCAGCAACACATATCTTCAACACATTGTCATTAGTCACAAAAAATTTAGGTAGTAATAAAATTTTGTTTCAAAAGAGGCAAAATAATTTATTGGTGGCCAATCCCTTCTCCATTGGCGAATATCTCAGGAGAACAAATCTACATACATATTAGTAAATTAATCAAATAAAGCGATAATTAAAATGCTGTTTCTGCATATCTTCAGTACAGCAGTGTGAGCAATATGTTTCGTCCCTCTTTATAGTTGCGTGGGTAAAATAAAATTAGAATTATCTTATGCCCCTTAGTGAACATTGCGCTAATACTAGCTCGTGTCGATGATGATGATGATATTTGGCTTGTGGGTTTCTCAACGGCGCGGTCATCAGCGCCCGTACACATTCAGTCCGAACACAATCTAATCTCGCCACTTTCATGGTTCAAATGGTTCAAATGGTTCTGTGCACTATGGGACTTAACTGCTGTGGCCATCAGTCCCGTAGAACTTAGAACTACTTAAACCTAACTAACCTAAGGACATCACACACATCCATGCCCGAGGCAGGATTCGAACCTGTGACCGTAGCGGTCGCGCGGTTCCATATTGTAGCGCCTAGAACCGCTCGGCCACACCAGCCGGCGCCACTTTCATGAATGATGATGGAATGATGACGACAACACAAACACCCAGTCCCAGGGCAGAGAAAATAGCTCTTGTCGATGACATACATATAGCTGAAAGATCTCGGCTTTGAGCAGGCCAGTAGGAATATGACAAGAAATGTCAATCATTAGAAGACAAATTAAATGGTTCCTGGGAAATCACGTAAGGGGAAAATATCCTCATCATTAACTTAGGGCAATTATGCTTATCCGGAATGGACAGTGACCCACTCAAGTGACACCTGTTATGAAATTACACAAGGTTAATAGCAGCCAACAAAGCCTATATCACTTTAAAGAAAACCTTTCTTCTCAAGGCTCTTGGCTCTTACCGCCAAATTAAGAATTTATAAGACACTTACTACAAGACCAGCGCTCATACCACCAAATGGTACACGCTTAACACATTTACGAGACCAGTGCTTACATACGCCTAGAAATCTTTATCGTAAATATCAAAAGATGCAGATATACTGCATCCCTTTGAAAGAAAGGAGCTTCAAAGAACTGTTAGCACAATCGTGAAACATGAAGATGTAGGAGGAAGTATAATCGTGAGCTGCACACTGAATATAAAGATCTGTCTATTGGAGTAATAGTGAAATCAGCCAGATTGAAGCGAACTTGCACGTATTACAAGTGACTGACACAGAGTTAGCTAAACGACGCTGGATCAAAACCCAGCGGTTTAAAGAAGACTGAGTCGACTAAGAACGAGACTATATTACAAAATTTTGAAAAACACAGCCCTCAGTCGCGAACACAATTAATTTATAACCTAGGTTTCGGTGTCACAAGGGACACCTTCCTCGGGCAAAATTAAAACTAAATGGTACAGGATAAAGTACCAAAAATTACGAAAGCGGCGGTCATACCTGACAGTGTCAGATAGTCACAATTAAAATAAAATGCACCAGAGGTGCAAGCCACAAGGGGATACCATGTGTCCTCTGCTACGGTCAAAACAGTTCTGTGTTGACTGTATCTTTTAGAAACTCTCAACCTTTCGTCCCCATCAGGAATGTCCGATTAACATCCTGCCGTAGCGCATCACTCCTCTCTCTTTCTCTCTCTCTCTCTCTCTCTCTCTCGCTCTCAACCTGCCACTCCCTCACCTCTTCTCTCTCAGGCGTCTGCAAAAAATGGTTCAAATGGCTCTGAGCACTATGGGACTCAACTGCTGAGGTCACAAGTCCCCTAGAACTTAGAACTACTTAAACCTAACTAACCTAAGGACAACACACACATCCATGCCCGAGGCAGGATTCGAACCTGCGACCGTAGCGGTCGCGCGGTTCCAGACTGTAGCGACAGAACCGCTCGGCCACCAGAGGCCGGCTCAGGCGTCTGCAGATGTGGGACACGCATTAGATCAATATATGAATATCTGTGTTATACAATGTTTTCTTTGCCGAAATTTAATATCCTCCTTCCTCAAAAGAACTCAAAAAGCATCATCTGATGCCGGAGACATGGTTTATACGAACTAAATTTAATTCACAAACACGAAAAAGCAGCAGCCACATCAAAATGAGCGTTCTGTATTTTCTTGTGTCAGGTGCTAATCCAGAAACCTTTCTCGATTTGTCACAGGAACGGTGCAGTGAATATATCGAGTTCCGCAAACTAAATCGAATATGCGTATAAGACGAGCTGTTTTCTGTTTCTGTTTTTTTTCCTGTTCACGGAGATCTGGATGGGTAATTTTCTTTGGTTAATGTTTGTTGTCATATACCTCGTCCTGATGACTCCCTTTGTTGTATACCAAATGAAATTCATATTCACATGCTTCGTTTTCTTTTGCTTTTTTAATTTCAGTGGGAGCTGATCAAAGACGTTATGAGGTCACTGCAAAGAGGAAATAATTCACCTTTCCTCCCCCTGGTCTACCGGTCCCCAGTTTTCCACAATTATCCGCAGCATGACTGCATTATAATCCTCACAGTTGATGTATTTCGCTATTGTGACAGCAAAACCCATTATCAGTGTCTACTGTTGTAGAAACGTTTATTCTCTTAAACGGTTGATTACGTGCAGTATTTCTTAGCTTCGAAATCCAAAATATCGGTCATATGTGAGGAAAAAATGTTCTCTTACCCAGAAATGTAATCCCAAATTAAGTTTCACAGAAAATGGTTTTGATGATTCCAAGACATTTGGGTGTCAAGAAGTCCCTGCGTTGGTTTTGCTCAGAGTTCGTGTGGCTGAGCCTTTCTTAGGACAGTCCTTACCTTCACTGGCGCAATACGTGTATGTCTGCCACTGTTTGCCCCAGTACTACTTATTACTGCGTGCTAAAAATGTTGTGGTGAAAAATCCAGAAATACACACGTATTCTATTGTATGAAATTACATATATCTACATGATTACATTTCAATATGTTCGAAAATCGACTGTTGAGCAAATAATGCTGAAACCTACCTGACAACTATGTACCAATATTTACTAAATTCTCACAACTTCCCTATATTCCACAACCGGCAAAACCCAAGAAAATAAAACTCACTACTTCATGCGTAAAATGATCACGTTTTAAGGATTATGGGTTACAACGAGTATTAAAAAAACTTTCAACTTAATTATGACTGATTAAATCGCAGGCTAAACTAAAGAAAATCTGCAAATTATCGGTACCTATCGCAGGCGACATTTTGGAACTTCTCGAGTCAGTGAACACGGAGGTAGGGATTAGAAAGCATAAAACCGTTATAGCGCCATCGTTCATTGGTGTTAAAACAAATGTTATGAATGATGAAGATTATTTAAGCATAAGGACGACAAAAAAATGGCATTAAACAGCCAGAGTAGCCGAAAGCATACATTTTGTTCTCGTAAGGATAATTACATCGAGCTACAACAGAAAATTATGAATGTTGTAGACCCTGAGCTATATAAATAAGTCTAGGGAGTGATAGTGAAGCGGCGGGGAGACTCTTCATGTCTTTAATACGTAACTTTCCCAGATGGCGAAATTTTTCAGTTATACAGTGATTCTAAGCAACTACACGAGTGAAATAGCCTACAGCTGGGGCATTACATTTTTTTAAAAATAATTCTGGCTTAGCATTTTTGTAGAGGAAATGCCTGTTCATACGGACAAATACATCACTACATCAATACATAGTGGAAGGCGGATGCATCTCTGTGGAATAGCGCTTGGGGTCATACATTTTACTGTGGATAACTGCTTACCTAAACAACGAAATTTTGCAAACATTTTACATATTAAGTAGAAATATGAAGGGTACGACCTGCATGAAACTATAATCCTAAATTGTTAGCAACAGAAAAGACTAGATCCTTTCGGAAGTTCCCTCCCAGGAAGAATGCGACGATAAGACACAAATGATAAAACTTAGATGCAGAATAGGAATGCAGAGACACTAACAACGATGAACTTGATAAATAATAATCTAAGGTTACTAGAAGATTATATAGAGATACGCTATGTGATAAAAACTATCCGGACATCTGGCTGAAAACGACTTACAAGTTCATTGCGCCCTCCATCGATAATGATGGAATTCAGTATGGTGTGGGCCCACCCTTAGCCTTGATTACAGCTTCCACTCTCGCAGGCATATGTTCAGTCAGGTGCTGGAAGTTTTCTTGGGGAATGGCAATCCATTATTAACGGAGTGCTGGGCTGAGGAGAGATATCGATGTCGCTGGTCATGCCTGGCACGAAGTCGGCGTTCCAAAACTACCCAATGGTGTTCTATAGGATTCAGGTCAGGACTCTGTACGAGTCAGTCCATTACAAGGATGTTCTTGTCGTGGAACCACTTCGCCACGGACCGTGAACTATCAAAAGGTGCTTGATCGTGTTGAAAGATGCAATCGTCATCCTCGAATTGCTCTTCAACAGTGGGAAGCAAGAAGGTGCTCAAAACATCAATGCAGGCCTGTGCTGTGATAGTGGCACGCAAAACAACAACGGGCGTAAGCCCCCTCCATGGGAAACACGACCAAACCATAACACCACCGCATCCAAATTTTACTGTTGACACTACACACCCTAGGAGATGACGTTCACCGGGAATTCGCCATACCCACACTCTGCCATCGGATCGTCACGTTGTGTACCGTGATTCGTCACTCAACACAACGTTTTTCCACTGTTCACTGTTCATTGTCCAACGTTTACGCTCCTTACACCTAACGCGGCATCGTTTATCATTTACCGGCGTGATGTGCGTCTTATGAGTAGACGCTCGACCATGAGATCCAAGTTTTCTCACCTCCCACCTAAATTTCATAGTACATCCAGTAGATACTTATACAGTTTGGAATTCCTGTGTGATGGTCTGGATAGATGTCTGCCTATTACACACTACGACCCTCTTCAACTGTCGGCGGCCTCTGTCAGTCAACAGACGAGATCGGTCTGTACGCTTTTGTGCTGTTCGAGTTCCTTCACGTTTCCACTTCACTATCACATCGGAAACAGTGGAGCTAGGGATGTCTAGGGCTGTGGAAATCTCGCGTACAGACGTAAGACAGAAGTGACACCCCATCACCTGACCACGTTCGAAGTCCGTGAGTGCCGTGGAGTGCCTCGTTCTGCTCTCTCACGATCTAATGACTACTGAGGCTGCTGATACGGGGTACCAGTAGGTGGCAGCGCAATGCACCTAACATGAAAAATGTATGTTTAGTGTAAACAGTAGATTCAAACCAAGACGAACACTTGTTAAGGAAAAAATGACCAAGCGAAAAAGCAGCTATGATAGGAGCTAAAAATGTAGTTTGATGTAAGAGTTTATCCGCCATATTGTAAAATAATTTTTAAAATTTTAGCTTCCTTATAGAATCAGTCGATGGATGAAAGTTATCAGAGCCCTGGTAGTCATAAAAGATCGTCACTCTGGAGCAAATGATCATTGAATGTTAATGAATGATTTGAATGTTAATGACACAGAGTTGGAAGAGGAGTCAAACATGAAAGTTCCCTGATTCTTTCTCGTCTTGTCTGTCCATGTCGAATCTATTAGTTGTTGATGACGTAATCTCTCAATTTTTAAGTATTTTTCTCAATATAAGTCTCCGTTTAACATCTTAAGTCAAAGACGACGTAATACGCACCGACAGTAAATATTTCTTTTCCGGTTCATTTGAGGCATTGTTTTGAAAACTCTGTTTAGTAGGTCAAAATCATTTCAGAACATTTTGACACTTTTTTATTTCTATTTCTGACCAGCGAGTCGTCGTATTCCCCTACTCTATACACATAAATTCGTTATCTGTGTCTAAGGCGTAATTATTGATTCGAATGATTTTCTTTTCGATGAGATCATTATACATTATTTTAGTCGTTATAATAGATTTCAAATTCTACTTTCAAAAACTATTAAGTTCTTCAATTATGTGTTACAGATTATCTGCGCTAGAGGCAAAGAGCTCAACGTCATTAGCAAAACTATGGTGGCTTTGGTACATTCCATTAACACGTATTCGAAGGTGTTCTTCTGACTTTTCGCAGTTTGTGGATCTCAAAACGTGCTCTGTAGATGCGAAGAACTATTTTCGTAATGTGGAACGGCACGCAGATTTGCTATTCGATGGACGGCCTTTTATAGTAAGGATATCATCATATTTCTTATGACACACAAATCAGATTTATTAATCAGTATTATGCATACATCTTCATTAAAGCCGACCAAAAACATTCCATGTGGCTCACAGGCTGAAAAAGAACTGACATTTAAGACGTTTTTAAATGGTGGCTTTAGAAAGCACTCTGGAGCATATATGGAGGCGCATAGAACTGAAGACCTCAATGTGTGGAGAAGCCATGAGGTTGTCGGATTCAAACAGCAGATGTCAGATGAGATAATAACAACACTGGTGGTAATAATGACTGAAGTTTCATTACGGTAGGTTGGTTGGTTGGTTTGGGGGAAGAGACCAAACAGCGAGGTCATCGGTCTCATCGGGTTAGGGAAGGACGGAGAAGGAAGTCGGCCGTGCCCTGTCAAAGGAACCATCCCAGCATTTGCCTGGAGTGATTTAGGGAAATCACGGAAAACCTAAATCAGGATGGCCGGACGCGGGATTGAACCGTCGTCCTCCCGAATGCATTACGGTAGGATTTTCTTTTTTACTAACTACTTTGTTGTTAAGCTTTCATTTAATTTTATTAAGTATGACAATTGTCTATTTCTATATTCGCGCTTATGGTTTTATCATCACGGTAACAACCCCACGTTTAATAATATTGCTCACAGGAATAAGAAATATTACTTGTTTAACGAGTGCCGTTCTGGCATCTCCCTGCTGGCATCATACGACCTCATTAGCGCTTTCCTCAGTCCACTGCTATCTTCCACCCCGTGACTTTTGGATGGAGTATCATTGAATTCACGGACCTTCTATCATTTCACATCTGAGAGAAGAGTATGACGGGTTTAAGGAACACATTAGATCTATGTAGCAGGATCAATATTACGTAGACTAATTCTGTTTTCACTTAATTGGAATAACATAAAATTACGAACACAAGAACATGGCAACTGTTATACGCAACAAACTTTTTCAGTTCCTTTAAACTTCCCATAATTACAAAGGAACATAATGCATATTTGGTGCAATAAACTTGCCATGCAGCTATAACTGTGAAAAAAGGCTGATTTTATAGTGCTCTGTTGATAAGGCTTTGAGGCAGTGGATGGGACAAGAGATCATACGTTTCTTTAAATTTTATTTCAGGGCAAGTTAAACACTAAAAGCAAAGCCGTATATCTTTGTCTCTCGCTTGTCTCTTCTTCGACGAAGCCAACAGCGTGATGATGTATTTCTCTAGGGACCATTTATAAATGTTTCCATATCCTCGTTTTTATACCGCCCATTTTTTAAAATTTCCGTTTCAGTGCCAAATAGCGGAACGTGCGTCACATACGGTATTTGCTGTAACATTCTGAGAAAATCGTTCAAGTAAGTTCCAGGATTGCCCAATAAGAGCGTCGAAAAGCAAGAAATTGCATTTAGTACTAGCTTTTTCTTTGAAGAGTATTTTCTGCATCCAGCCGTGAGCGTGAATCCATAAGATGGCAGGGCGTAACCGATGACATCTTCTGGCAATTTTTCAGTCGACACTCCATAATATTCTTTGATTTTAATCTTCCGCAGAAGTATCCCGAACGACTTCAGAAATTACTTCGTAAGAGTAAACTTAGCCCGCGCCAGATGAGAAACGTTACCCCTACAAAAGCGAAGTCTTCGTAGATGTTTAAGGGCTTCGTAAATTACTTATTTTTACTGTTCTTGTTTCACTGGCTCAGTTTAGTCTGCAAAGGATAATTGCGAGGTAATTAATCATACGCGGAGATGAAACTGCTTCCTCGGAGAAGCAGTAAGGCGTTTTTAATTGCCAAAGGTAATTAAATGTTTCAGCAACATTACACAATTATCTCGTAGGCACCAGCGATGGAAACAGGATCTGAGAAGTTCCCACAAAATGCGGCTGGTGATGCATCTTCATTATAATCGACCAAAATAAATTCGCTTGACTCGCGCGACTGAATATGAACTGACATTTACGGTGTGCAGCACGCAAATTTGCTGTTCAATGGACCACTTCTTACGGTAAGAAATTCATCATCGTCGTTCTGACACTCCTGTCAGAGTTATTACTTCAGTGTTAGACAGGCATCCATCATAATTTTTAGTATTCACATTGAACGTCTCTTTCTTTAGTCAATATGTAGCCACATGTGACGGGGTACGTTAGCTATCACTTTCCTCTGCGTAACACTGTTGAATCCGAGTTTCGTTATTTGATTGGACAATACTGTGGAGATGGTAACTAACCTAAATATTCAAAACCGTAAATTTATGGAACTAGTATGTAGAAGGCCAAAGTAATTGACATTTTTCGTTAATGAGGGTTTATTTAAAATTTTAAAACTAATACTATTGAACCACATATCATTACACAAACCCTCTCACGAAGGGTACGAAGACATCACGAGGACGCTCGTCATTTTTCATTTACACTGTGAAGGCTGCGAAGTATCTGCGTTTTCCGGCATTTGAGTGGATATACTAGACAGTTTTTAGAACTAGTTACATACACACATCAAAAGAAGTTTTGCATCACCCCGGTTCCCAGAACTCCTGCAGACCGACGTCGACTGTGGGTATTGCATCACAGGGACTGTCCCTTTGAGTGTTCATCGATCTAAGATGGTTCAAATGGCTCTGAGCACTATGGAACTTAACATCAGAGGTCATCAGTCCCCTAGAACTACTTAAACGTAACTAACATAAGGACATCACACACATCCATGCCTGAGACAGGATTCGAACCTACTACCGTAGCGGTAGTGCTGCTCCGTACTGAAACGCCTAAAACAGCTCGGCCACATCGGCCGGCCATTGATGTCACTAAACCCGCCTAAAGACGTAAACAGCCATACGTCCATACGGAGAGGTCCAGCAGCCGATCAGTTCCAGTCATTCCACCAGGAAGGAGGTACACGACTCGTGTTGTCTGTAGTTCAACCATGCCTAGACGGTTAATACCGCGGTTCGATATCGTCCACATTGTTACTTTGTGCCAGGAAGGGCTCTCAACAAGGGAAGTACCCAGGCGTCTCTAAGTGCACCAAAGCGATGTTGTTTAGACCTGGAGGAGATACAGAGAGACATGAACTGGGAGATGACATGCCTCGCTCAGGCCGCCCAAGGGCTACTACTGCAGTGGATGTCCCCTACCTACAGATTATGGCTCGGAGGAACCTTCACAACAATGCCACCATGTTGAATAATGCTTTTCCTGCAACCAGAGAACGTCGTGTTACGAATTAAACTGTGCGCAATAGGCTGCTTGATGCGCACCTTCACTCCCGACGTCTATGGCGAGGTTCATCTTTGCAACCACGACACCATACAGCGCGGTACAGATGGGCCTAACAACATGCCGAATGGACAGGTCAAGACTGGCATCAAGTTCTCTTTACCGCTGAGAGTCGCATATGCCGTCAACCAGACAATCGTCGGAGTCGTGTTTGGAGGCAACCCGGTCAGGCTGAACGCCTGTCCAGTGAATGCAGCTAGCTGGAGGTTCCCTGCTATTTTGGGATGGCATTATGTGAGTCCAAAGCACACCGGTGGTGGTCATGGAAGGCACCGTAACGGGTGTTCGATACGTGAATGCCATCCTCCGACTGGAAGTGCAAACATATCGGCAGCATATTGGCGAAACATGCATGGACTACAATTCGCGCCCTCATCGTGCACATCTTGTCAATGACTTCCTTCAGGTTAACGACATCACTCGAATAGAGTGGCCAGCATGTTCTCCAGACATGAACCCTACATGCCTGGGATAAACTGAAAATGGCTGTTAATGGACGACGTAACCCAACAACCACTCTAAGCCAAATCGACGTTGAGGAGTGGGACAATCTGGACCAACTGGGTATTAGAGGTACCTGTTTGTACAACAATCTGGACCACCACCTCAGAGGGTCTCGCTGTATGGTGGAACAACATGCAATGTGTGGTTTTCATGAGCAATGGAAAGGGCGGAAATGATGTTTATGTTCATATCTATTCCAATTTCCTGTACAGGTCCCGGAAATCTCTAAACCGAGGTGATGCAAAACTTTTTTGAAGTGTGTATTAGCTGGATACTGATATTATATTCATGCTAATGTTCTCTGCGAACAATACACTGGGCTGGAGTAATATTGGGATTTGGCTTCGTCAGGATTGACTCCAGACGACCCAACGGTACTGACTAACAGCCGTGTCATTCTATGGGCGTTACTGGGTGCGGATATAGAGTGTCATGTGATCAGCACGCCGCTCTCCCTGTCATTGTCCGTTTAAAAGACCGGAGTCGGTAGTTCTTAGTCAAGTAGCTCCTCAGTTCGATTCACAAGCAGCCCACCTGCCAAAAGCTCTCGGCCCATACGGTATCCCAACCAAGTGTTAACTAAGCCCGAGAGCGCTTAACATTGGTAATCTGACTGAAACCGGTGATAACACAGCGGCAAGGCCGTTCACTGATATCAGAATATGATGTACCAGTACGTAAAAGACACAAGGCGTTGCCCATTACCGTCCTTAGACGATTCGTCGTCGCTAGTAACATTTACCTTCATTCTGTTACGCACTGTGTTGTTGTCTTAAACTCCATCAAGGATTTATTGATTGTCTGGGTAGCATCGTTGCATGTAACCAAGTTTAAGAACTATTTCACCATATCCAAGAATTTTATTACACGTCTTACTAATAAGACAAATTATTATTTGTATTTTTAGCTATCTAGATGCGTCCAAGCCAGACTAATTGCTCAACACTCACTAACAGTTTGTGTGCGTACTTACAGTATTTCAGCTAATAACAGAAATTCGTCTCTGTTTTATCTCTATCAGTTGGTATCTGGTCAATAATCTCCTTTTTTTGCCAGCATTCAGCTTCACTAAGTCCCGTTTAGTATTTCTTTGGTTTCGCAATATTAAAACACAATAAATTTCCTTATAATTTACCTCTATGGTCACAAACTTTTTGTTCATAGATTACCGGTTCCGATCTATAATGACCATCTTCAGGTCTGTGTTTTATAAAAACAGTGTCCTAATGTACTGCAGCCATAGTGGCATTACGACACTGTTTTTATGAAGCACACATCTGAAGATGGTCATTATAGACCGAAACCGGTAATCCGTGAGCAAAAGGTTTGTGACCATAGACGCAAATTAAAGGAAATTTATTCTGTATACGGGTCACCGTTTTATTAGCGACAGTATCGCAGCTTGTGAAATTAAAACCCAAGTTGAAGGCAGCTTCGGATGTTAGCTCTGCTTCCTGTATTAAGGAACTCTACTTTCACTTTGAGATTTGTCCAGCAGTTATCTCAGTCTATTTCTCCTTAACTGATAACCAACAGTTTTAAGTGAGACCATTCTCATTACTTTCGCGATGCCAGTTCACATTACTGGTCTAAATATTCATTTGACACTATGGTTTACCGTTTTTCTGTGCAAAAACGATTACCTGTTCCAACCCTTTATTAGAAAAAAAGTGGTTCAAATGGCTCTGAGCACTATGGGACTTAACATCTGAGGGTATCAGTCCCCTAGAGCTTAGAACTAATTAAACCTAACTAACCTATGGACATTACACACATCCATGCCTGAGGCAGGATTCGAACCTGCGACCGTAGCTGTCGCGCGGTTCCAGCCTGAAGCGCCTAGAACCGCTCGGACACACTGGCCGGCTCTTTATTAAAGACTCCTTCCTCTTAAACAGCTTTACGCTCTTTAGACAAAATCCTAACTGTTGGGCAACGATTATTAATTATAACTTCAGTTTATTAAGAGGGCAGTAATCACGTTACACGCTACGAGAGAAACTGACTGAGTGCTAACTGCCAAGTGCAGCGTTATGAAGGCGATGAGAAAGTTACGAGTTGAGTAGCACTGCCTGATTTACGGAAACCAAGGAGACATACACGGTCCAATCATTCAATGGTACCTCTACCTATGTAGGATGTCTACGTACGATAGCGACTCATAGACAGCAGGTGACAGCCCATGCATTGGAGGGAACACAGAGCTTGACGGGGGAAAGAGGACAACAGTCCTTGTCTTAATGCAGAAAGGGATTGAGTTATCTAACTTTCAACGGGTACTTTCGGCCAAAAGTGGAAGAATTTTGTAGACTGTCTGCTGACCACCGTAATTAATGTGCACAGTGCCGGGTAAAATGGCGCTATGTAAAACCGATGCCGAGGCAACTTTGATGGTCCACGGGCCATAGACGCGGATGAACGACGGCTGCGAAGACGTATACGAGCAAAAGACGTTTAGAGTCAGGTTAGGACAGAGCTTTCCAAAACTTCTTAGTAACTGATCGCCAATGTGAACGAACGGACTACCAACAGTGTTTACTGAACGATCATTTAGCGAAGGTTGCTGCGTGTGGACCTCCACAGCATGCGCCTTGTTCACGCACCCTTGATGATTGCTGTTCGTGGCGACGAAGTCTGTACATTGCACGCCAGTACCGCATTCAGACATCCAACGAAAGGCAACAGGTGGCCTTTTCAGGTGACAGATAGCCGTTGGCCTGTACGACGTGAAACGTCTGAAAGGGAACACCCTGTAACAGTAGTCGGAAGGGTGCAGGCTGGAGGAGGATGCGTTATGGTCAGGGAAATATTTTCTTGGCATTTCCTGGCGATCTTGTCATTCCATAAGGACCAACGGATCAACAAGTCTGTCCTTATGGACCGTACCGACCACTATATATGCTGTTTGTTTTCCGTCGGTACGATGACACCTGCCAGCAGAACAACGGAGCTTGAAACACATATCGCAGTGTACGCGAATGGTTCGAAAAGCACCAAGATTAGTATTTCCATGGTCGCCAGACTCAGCGCATATAAACCCAGTCTGTCGATTGCTATCACCTGTTGCACGTTGATGTCAAACGTAGGCTGTGGCCACATTAATATGACTGGACTATGTATGCCGGCAGCTGTGACGGAGCGGTTCTAGGCGCTTCAGTCCGGAAACGCGCTCCTGCTACGGTCGCAGGTTCGAATACTGCCTCTGGCATGGATGTGTGTAATGTCCTTAGGTTAGTTAGGTTCAAGTAGTTCTAAGTCTAGGGCACTGACGACCTCAGATGTTAAGTCCCATAGCACTTAGAGCCATTTTTTGACCATGTACGTTTCCATGGTTTGCGTAAATCAGGCACTGCAAATAATGCGTAGCTTTACCGTCACCTCGATAACTCGGCACGTGGCAGTTTGTTGTTAGTCAGCTGTGGGATCATCTCGTACAGGCTACTGGCATCATGGATCCTCGACCGTGGAACCTAGCGTAGATGGCTGGCCACGGAACTGTAGTCGACTCCACATCTCTGTCGGTGCGTTCCACCGCCTCACTGACTACCTTCAGGTCCACAGTGGCGTTGCGTGGAATTGTGGCAAAATTTCGTGCTAATGTGGCATCATTAACAACCTTACACCTCACATGGACTTTGAAGCGCTGGTCTTTCTTTCGCCTGTGTCGACACTTTGCAGTTCGAAACGCCGCGGTGCCCGAGCGTGACGTCGAAGGCCGTCGTATCTTTCCGCCATAACGTAGGAAGGTTGTAGGTAATTTTGAGTCAAAATTGAAACTTACTTTTAGCAATGGGAGACAATTTTTGAGGTTTAGAGAAAAATTATCGTACAATTATCTGCCTGCTAAGCTGGGTGGGAACGTGCTCGCCTCCCATGCAAGAGGGCCCGGGTTCGATTCCCGTTCGTGTTGGAGATTTTCTCCGCCCGTGGACTGGGAGTTGTGTCATCGTCATTTCATTCTCATCCCCGGGGCGCAAGTCGCCCATTGTGGAGTCGAATGAAATAAGACTTGCACTTAGCGGTCGAACTTCCCCGCATGGGGCCTCCCAGTTAACGATGCCACACCTTCATTTCCATTTTTTTTTATCCTAGAATTTTATTGTGCATTGTACTTCAAGTAGCTGAAAGTGCATTTAATCTTCCATTGTGTAATCTTCCAAAAACTTAAGTAACATCTTTTATGTACTTTGTAATATATTGTTTGCGTTTAGTGTTTTTGAGACGATAATAATTATTAAGAAGCAAAACTTTAATTAATGATTATAAAGGCACATATGCCATGACCAAATGAAGTATTAGATATCAGAATTGTATGAAAAATAATCAGCAGTCAGAATACGTTCAAAGTACGTGCAAAATCAGTAACGTAACAGAAACAAGAGCCCTGCGGTTTCTTGGTTCAGTATTGTAGACCCCGTCGTTTTACTTTTGTCTATAAAGCCCAGAAATATATCAGCCGCAGCCGATACGGGGATTCCGTTTTACGGCAGAATTTCTTTAGAAATAAAGCGCGTCCTGCCTTTCAGACTGCCGTTCCAGACCGTGCACTGCCAGGAACGAGCCGTAACTTCTCTCGGCGACCCTTTTTTTCTTATTTTGTGCCATCAGCACCGTCCAGCTCTGATGGCATGTGTTGCAATAGCTGCTTTATCGATCGACGGCAATTTAAAGGAAAAGTAAAATCTCAAGTCGAAAAAGAAAATGATTCTGCAGTCGTACTTTAGGTTGTAGAATGATGTAAGCATAATGTTCGGCTGTTGAGAGGAAGGCTCATGGCGCAATTTGAAATCATCACATAGTCATACGAAACAAAATAGATATTTATTTCTGAAAAATTTATTATACACATTTACAAATAAACGATGCATTAAAGTCGGAGAAACTACATTTATTCCATTAGGAATTAAGTTATAGATTAAAATTTTTAAGAATCTGCCGCCTGCTTTTCTGTGTGTTTCTCACGTGAGAGTGATAATCACAAATTGGGTGTGGGTGTACCCCACACCCTTGTCGATGCCTTGGCTTATTGGTATGTTTTCTGACTTAGGATGGTTAGCCATTATTCTTATTTTTCTAACTCTATACAGGCTTTTTGTCACCTTCATTAATTCCTGAGAATATCCATTCTTGTGTAATATGTTCCATAAGATTTCCCTATCTACATGGTTGAAGGCTTCCTCTGGGTCCATGAATGGGATTTGTGTTTTCCTACTGAACTCTCTTTATCTGTCTATAATTTGTTTGAGTGTGAAAACATTATCAGCAGAGGAGCTTGCTTTTCTAAAACATATTGCTCTTCAGCCAACAGATTTTCAGCTGATAATGATAATCTCAAGCCTGGATCGACTTGTTGTTTCCGTGATTCAATCATACCGACAATATCTATATTAAAAGTTATGGGTGATACGCTACACCCTGGTCAAACCACTTGGCTTATCGGTTTGTATTTTGACATAGCATGGTTAGTCTTTATTCTAATTTTTGTACCTCTGCTGTTATTTCGTTGCCGGCCGAAGAGGCCGTGCGGTTTTGGGCGCTGCAGTCTGGAACCGCGAGACCGCTACGGTCGCAGGTTCGAATCCTGCCTCGGGCATGGATGTGTGTGAAGTCCTTAGGTTAGTTAGGTTTAACTAGTTCTAAGTTCTAGGGGACTAATGACCTCAGAAGTTGAGTCCCATAGTGCTCAGGGCCATTTGAACCATTTGTTATTTCGTTTACCTTTTTTTTAACGATTGATATGACATCGGCAACTTTCCATGGTTTTGGGATGTGGCATCTTTGCCAGCGCATTCAATATAAATGAATAAGTCTAAGTTTAAGAATTATTAAGTAACTCGGCGATTATGCCGTCGGCGCCTGTCGTTTTCGGTATTTTTATTTATTCATATCCTCGTACAGTTCTTGGTTCGTTATGAGATCGTATCGTTTATCCAGTTCATTCACTAAATATCGTCTGGTAGCAAGAGCTCCTTCACGTAAACAGTTGAAGCACTATCAGAGCCAAAAGCACCGCTGAAAAGACGCGCATGCGGAATCAGTAGAATGTGACTATAGTTTCATCGGTGAGTCTACCGTTTTCATTGAGGTGGAGATCAGTAGTTCAGTATGCCCATGCAGCAATACCCCTCTGCACACCATAGTGCTGTGCCTGTTGATGTAATTTGGAGGTGGGGCTACACTAGTCATGGCCTGCACCTGAATAGGAAGGGGAAGGATAGATTAGTTGGTCTTCTCGCAGAAAATGTAAGGGGGGTCACATGCACACAAGACAAAATACCTGGATTACTGGAGTCAGAGGGACCCATTTTTTAGGTTAGAGTCAGGTTACAGACAGACAATATTGAAAGAGATTAGAGTGGAACACTGTAACAGTATCCAAAGAAATAAAATTTGTGTGTTTCATCAGAACATTAGAGTACTGAAAAAATAAGATAGATGAGCTTCTTGTATGCCTAGAAAATTGGGTAAATTCTGAAGGTATAGATGTTTTGTGTCTCTCTGAACACCATGTAACTGTAGGAATGGAGAAGTTAAATTTAAGGGATTTCAGATTAGCTCAGATGGAAAGCCAGTTCTAAGCAAAGAAGGGAAAGCAGAAAGGTGGAAGGAGAATATAGAGGGTCTATACAGGGGCGGTGTTCTTGAGGACAATATTATGGAAATGGAAGAGGAGTAGATGAAGATGAAATGGGAGATATGATACTGCGTGAAGAGTTTCACAGAGCACTGAAAGACGTAAGTCGAAACAAGGCCCTGGGAGTATACAACATTCCATTAGAACTACTGACGGCCTTGGGAGAGCCAGTCCTGACAAAACTCTACCATCTGGTGCAAAAGATGTATGAGACAGGCGAAATTCCTTCAGACTTCAAGAAGAATGTGATAATTCCAATCCCAAAGAAAGCAGCTGTTGACAGATGTGGAAATTACAGAACTATCAGTTTAATAACTAACAGCTGCAAAATACTAACACAAATTCTTTATAGACGAATGGAAAAACTGGTAGAAGCCGACCTCTTGAAAGATCAGTCTGGATTCCGTAGAAATGTTGGAACACGTGAGGCAATACTGACCCTACGACTTATCTTAGAAGAAAGATTAAGGAAAGGAAAACCTACGTTTCTAGAATTTGTAGACTTAGAGGAAGCTTCTGACAATGGACTACTCTCTTTCAAATTCTGAAGGTGGCATGGGTGAAACACAGGGAGCGGAAGGCTATTTACAATTTGTACAGAAACCAGATGGCAGTTATAAGAGTCGAGGGACATGAAAGGGAAGCAGTGGTTGGGAAGGGAGTGAGACAGGGTTGTAGCCTCTCCCCGATGCTATTCAATCTGTATATTGAGCAAGCAGTAAAGGAAACAAAAGAAAAGTTCGGAGTAGGTATTAAAATCCACGGAGAAGAAATAAAAACTTTGAGGTTTGCCGATGAGATTGTAATTCTGTCTGGGACAGCAAAGGACTTGGAAGAGCAGTTGAACGGAATGATCAGTGTCTTGAAAGGAGGGAATAAGATGAACTCAACAAAAGCAAAACAAGAATAATGGAATGTAGTAGAATTAAGTGTGGTGATGCTGAGGGAATTAGTTTAGGAAATGAGACACTTAAAGTAGTAAAGAAGTTTTGCCATTTGCGGAGCAAAATAATTGATGATGGTCGAAGTAGAGAGGATATAAAATGTAGACAGGCAATGGCAAGGAAAGAGTTTCTGAAGAAGAGAAATTTGTTAACATAGAGTATAGATTTAAGTGTCAGGAAGTCGTTTATGAAAGTATTTGTATGGCGTGTAGCCATATATGGAAGTGAAACATGGACGATAAATAGTTTAGACAAGAAGAGAATAGAAGCTTTCGAAATGTGGTGCTACAGAAGAATGCTGGAGATTAGATGGGTAGATCACATAACTAATGAGGAGGTATTGAATAGAATTGGGGAGAAGAGGAGTTTGTGGCACAACTTGAACAGAAGAAGAGATCGGTTGGAAGGACATGTTCTGAGGCATCAAGGGATCACCAATTTAGTACTGGAGGGCAGTGTGGAGGGTAAAAATCGTAGAGGGAGACCCAGAGATGAATACACTAAGCAGATGCAGAAGGATGTAGGCTGCAGTAGGTACTGGGAGATGAAGAAGCTTGCGCAGGATAGAGTAGCATGGAGAGCTGCATCAAATCAGTCTCAGGACTGAAGACCACATCAGCAACCACAGATTAGCATCTTATTGATATAGAGTCAACATGGAAAAAGGAGGAGTTGCTGCTTATATAGAAACTGGACAAAAAGTAAAAAAATATTGAAACAAACAATTTTTGTATAGACCAGATCCTTGAAGCATGTGCTTGTGAGTTGCTACAATCTACAGATCCCCTCAAGGTAGCTTTAAGCTGTTCATGAAAAATCTTGAGGCATTATTGAGCTACCTGTCAGACAAAAAGAAGCAGTTAGTGGTTTGCGGTGATTTTAATGTAATTTCTTAAGAGATACGGATAGGAAAAATGAGCTAGAATCTTTGTTCGGTTGTTTCAATCTAGTATCTCTTGTAAATTTTCCAAATCATGTGCAGCAGGATAGTAGGTCACTTATCGATAACATTTTCATAGACAGTGCTCAATCAGAAACAGTTAAGGTGCACCCAGTTGTTAATGGGTTGTCTGATCCTGATGCACAGTTAATGAAAGTAACACATATAGCACCTTACAGGATAAAGGCAGGTTCACACAATCCAGGGAGGCTTATTAATGCTGACAGGATATAGAGCTCTATTTGCAGCCTAGAAGGGGTAGAATGGGATGAAGTAAACATAGAAAATGATGCAGGTGCCAAATTCAATTTATTCCACCGTACATTTGTCTCAATATTTGAGAGTTGCTTTCCTGAAACGCTATCCAAAAAAAGCTATCACAAGGTCAAGTAAGCCAAGGATTACTAAGGGAGTTGAGATATCGTTTACGAGGAAGAGGGAAATATATGGACAGGCCAGAATAAGACAGGATCCGACGTTACTTGCTTACTACAAAAGATAAAGTAATATTTTAAGGAAAGTCATTAAGAAGTCGAAAAGCTTATGTGTTGTGACAGAAATTAATAATGCAGATAATAAGATTAAAACTATATGGAATATTGTCAAACGGGAGATGGAGCAGCCTGACAGTGCACAGTACACCATAGCAACAAAGCGAAATGATGATGTTGTGAGTGATAATTCACAAGTTGCAATTATTTTTAATAATCACTTTCTGAATGTAGCAACAAAAATAGGCTTAAAGGGTTCAGTTGAAGAAGCAAAGAAATATGTTGAAAATGCCATTCCCGAGGACTTTAGGCCTTTAGAAATAGCATCAACATCCCCCACTGAAATTAAGGGAATTATAAACATACTGAAAAACAAGAGCCATGTGGTGTTGATGGAGTTTAGAAGTGTTGTTCTAATTTAATAAGTCAAGTCCTTAGCGATATATCTAATACTTCGCTGGCACACGGAATTTTTCCAGACAGATTGAAATGGGGACACGTTGGGAAGACGCACGTTAGTTAGGTAAGTCTATGAAACACAGCAAGGTTGCGATTTAACATCCCAAAGATGTTCGGGCTTACATGCGTTTCCTCTTCGCCTTGGCTTAAACTCGTCTAGGGGTTTAACCGCACGTGTGGCCCTTTGATTAACTTGTCTGGCTGATGCTAAGTTTGCGAAATTGTATGAAAAAAAGTTAATGTAACATTTCATTACAGTAACAATGAAATTGGGAACTAAATTAAAGACCTATAGATGATGGAGGCCATACAGTTGTGATTTGATTAGAATATTCAGAAAGAAAACTAGTAGCCAATTTGGTCGTATTTAGAATTGCTATTACACTCGAGCGCATATCCATTTGACACAGTTCGAACATTCATAATCTCATCGCGAAACACAAGTCCGATCATTTACACGAAAAGTTAGAGCTCACACCAGGCGCGCGGCTCCTCACCGCTCAGAGACTAAGTCCCTCGATACCACCCAACGTTAAAATTTCTAAGTCGTTTCACTTCTTAGCTGCCTCAAGACCGGATGTCCACTTTCGCGTCTCAATACCAACTGCACCCTCTGGTATCTCCTGCCAAACTGTCCACTGTCGCGTCAGCGCCAGCGTTGTCCCTCTGCCCGTCCCCGGCCTCGATTCCCGCGCGCCGAACGTACTCGCTCAACTGACCAGCGCAGCTCCGTTTCCTGAAGCCGTCCACCTGATTGGCTACAGTTTATTCTACATTATATTACATTCTAACCTATTTAACTAATCAAAGCTTTACCACTTTCACCTTCTAAACCAAGTAACAATAATATCCATTGTTAAATTCTTTTACATAAATCCAATACAATTTCCTACTTAACTTTGAATGTCACGGCCATTAGACTTGCACAAACGTGCTTTCTGATAAATAAATAAAGAACAAAAGTTACTATTATGCACTAAACTTTACAAGAAATATTCTATTATTCAATAAAGTGTTATGCTGCCACGTTCAGTGTGTTTTGTGTGGAGGAAATGATGATCTGATGCTTAACTGGAAATACAGATAATTTAAATTTACTATATATTTTAAACAAATGAAGTTACAGTGTTGATATTTACCGTATTTCTTATTTTAATGATACTCTTCCATATGAAATGTCGTTTGTTAAGATCGACTAAAGTGTTCAATTTTAAGCATTCACGTATTTGTTACAAAACCTGTGAATTTTACTTTAACAGTAAATTCTAAACTATTATAGGTATGGTCAGTATTCAAGTTTTATTGGCTTCATCATGAAAACTTATGAAAGACTGTAGATTAATATTACTGTGGCGTCATTCCCTGAATTACTACAGAATTAAATAGTTTCCATAAAATATTTCCCTTTATGGCCGATCTTAGGTCCACCATATTTAACACTGCTTCATCTCCCTGGCCACAAACGCCTTCTACTGGGTTTCCCTATGACGTAGGTTATCTCCTATCTCACTAGCATACAAAAGTTCTTCGGCACCAACAGACAATACACGCCTGTGAGGTTCCCCACATCGTGGTGAATCTGCGCCCTTTGTAGGACACGGTCCCAGAGGACAGGGTTCGTTTCACTATTCCTGTAGGCTGGCTCTTTCGGCCATATCCTTAAATGAGAGTGCAATGCTCGTTAACTCACAAGGTTGTACCACTTCCAATGGGAAAAAATGGTTTTCAAATACTCTTGAGACTAAAAACAACATAAAAAGTAGAATGACATCTATTTCTATGTGTCGTGAGACTGAAGCGAAACATGTTCAGTATTCTGTCAACCGTTTTCTGTCACAAATTGAAATGGAGAAACAAGGTATTCCACAACAGATCTGAGTGTCTTTGGGGTCATAGTCAGAGTTTCGCAATACGAACCTTCAATTCAGCTATGTTCGTAGTTGGAGCACTGAATAATACGTGCTTTATATACCCTCACAGCCACAAGCCATATGGATTAAGGCCAGGTGACGTGTACGGCCAGGTGCTAGGGAAATGACGGCTCACAGTTCTAGCATTTCCGAAATGCCTCTGCTGCGGTCTTGCTGTGCGGAGGAGCGCCACCTTGCATAAACATGATCCTATCCACACAATCCACTGTGTTGAAGGATTGGGTTGACGTTGGCACGCGAGAGACTCTCATAGCGTTTACCAGTGACGGTACCCGCAGGACTTATCTCCTCGAAGAAATACGGCAGTACGATAAACGATGCCGTCAAACCGTACCATACAGTCTGCTTTGCAGCATGAAATGGTACCGGTTGATGTACTTGCGGATTTTCCGTTGCCAATGTTCTGCACTTCTGCCTCTCGAAATTTCCTTGGAAATTGGCTTCGTCTGTCCACATAATGCTCGATGGCCATTCACTGCCCACTTACGTGTGATCAGGAAATTCCAGAGTGAACTTTTGTCTTGCTGCCAGATCAACAGGTATCAGTTCCTAAACGTTGGTAATTTTATATTTAGAGCAATTGCAGGATTTTATGAAGCATGCTTGTAGACATTTAGCAACGCCCCAAGGACAGAAAACCCCAATTAACAAAATTTGTGAAACTTAAAGTAGGGAAGTAAGTCATCTTGACAGTGACAACAACAATTGGTGATAAAAAAAATACACTGATAATGTTTTGATTAACAACTATAACACTTATATATTGAGAGTAACATACAAAATAGGAGATAAAAGGAAAGGATTGTCATGCATTATCTTTTAAACATCTATAGAATAAATTTATGGTCAAATGGCTCTGAGCACTATGGGACTCAACTGCTGTGGTCATAAGTCCCCTAGAACTTAGAACTACTTAAACCTAACTAACCTAAGGACAGCACACAACACCCAGCCATCACGAGGCAGAGAAAATCCCTGACCCCGCCGGGAATCGAACCCGGGAACCCGGGCGTGGGAAGCGAGAACGCTACCGCACGACCACGAGATGCGGGCAGAATAAATTTAAATTCATATGAACGAAGGTTAAATCCAAGGAGGTAATTCGGTCAATGAATACTTTTACCGTGGGAGAGAGTTGTAGCCGCATCGAAAAGGAAATTCAATGCGCCTAGAATTCAACTCGGATATGGAAATGTTTAGTTAGTTGCTCTTGAGCCGCTCTGGATTACTATTGCTATAGTTTTCTGGAAGCAGACGCTACTAGATTGTTTCAGTTGTGAAAGTTCAATAGTTCCTGAGAGAGAGACTAAAGCCATACTCAGTCATTCGACTGAATAAAGTAATCTTTACCATCATCAACGCGACGGTAATTTTAACTGAGTGATACTGATTTCCTGAACTTAACCTTCGGACTGCAGATCAGTTTCGAACTTGACAGTAATGGATCAGTGAAAACGAAACTATTCGTAGTCTTGAATAGGACACAATAATAGAAAGTCGTGAAGAAAAACCAATAGGGCGCCCAATCAAAAGTGGACAGGGACGAACATCATTACGAGTCGCGCTCCCGACGAGTGTAGGAGGGAAGGGTCGTCACAGTGTCCAACGTTCGAGCAATTCCCCGTGCAGACCTCCGCTAGACCTCTCCTGCAATGCTCTGGCCACATCTTCGACAGACTTGGGATGAACTGCTTTCCTCCCTCTGCCACATTGCACTTCAAAAGAACCTCTCTTTCCCAAATTTGATCTTCTCCAGAACCTCAGCATACATCAGACCAATGCCTTTTTTGATGCCATTGAGGTTCTTGACTTCTGCATGTCTACTGGCCAACAATCACCATTCTTGTAGAAGTCTTTTACCAGCTTCGCACGATCCTTCATGGGGACAGTCATGTTGTGCGTCTCGGACACAAACTGAGTAACAGCTGCGTCATGCGCATCTGTTGATATGCATCTCTCTTTCTATAGCGTTTTGAAACTGCAACTTTAACTATGGACATCCTGTATATTGTAGAATTTCTTTCCGTGTGTGATCCAGCTTGCATCATCTACGTTACTCGGCAGTGAGTCATCGTGCGAAAGCGTGCTTAAGTTTTTCAGACCCTTGTATCACCAACATCAATGCAGCTGGTTACGTCTTTTTCTTGGTAGTAAACAACGGTCGTTACCGTAGTCTCAGTAAATTAATTCTGCTCAGATGATGGTTAAGATAACACAAGAAGGTCACTACCAGTATTAGACTGGTTCTATTTATTCCTGCACAACCCAAAGCTGTTGTAACACTATCTCCCTTACGCGACCTATAAAAGTAATCCCACGAGTTGTTGCGAAAAGGCATTAGGTATGAGTTCCACTTAATGTTCTGGGGGTACGTGAGCTATATTCACATGAATTTCGGTGCCGAAACCTTCTCTTCTCTTTCTCATTAATTTATGAAAGAAAGGATTACAGACTACCGCGGCACTGAGCCTCTGAAGCACACAGCAATTACTCCTGTCACGGAGGCTATTCCATTAATACTGTAGCGATTAAAATCGCAAATAACCCATATACGAGAGTGGCGCAGAGGCAATTGGGGTGGAGGCGAGATTTGACAAGGACGCCGCATTTAAAATTGTGGAAATGATCAATTACTAGTACGACACCAAAATATTTCCTCAAATTACAGCATTCTTTGGTCCATATTTCAACAGCATGTAGCGGATGAGAGAATGTAACTTACCAATTACTACTATGTTCTAACGTAATGCAAATGAATACTAAAAAGGAGATTCAATGGATTGTGGCGAACATCTGTACAATTTAATACACAATAACGAACCCAAGAAAATAAACGAAATTTGTTCGCCGAACAAAACGTGTCATGTTGTTATCTATTGTAACTTTACGAGGAACTTTAGAATAGAACCATCCCTCGAGGAAAGTCTATATAAAATTCTGAGTATAGTATGCATTAAATTATAACCATTTTTGTCCCAGTAACACACGCAGGTCAGCTAGATTCACTGTACGTCAATTTCCACTTATGCATTGCGAGGAGTTTCAGAGGATTTAAGTCAGTTTATAGTCTTACAGCTTTGGAAGACAGTCACATTGTGTGACTAATTGTGATTGGACACTTATCATCTTGAAATCTAAGCATTCCTGTTTCACTGTCCTCTTTAAGTTCCATAACAAACAATGAAACGTAACTGCGCAGCAACTAGGTACATCACTACTTGTTATATATGCTTAATCTCAACCAAATGAGACGTCTTCACATTGTCTAAATACCAGCAGAATATTATTTCCAGCATTCACTATTTCCGCAGCCTCAACTGAAGACGATCAATGATACAGTGTCTCAATTACACTAACAAAAAAAAACGCACAACAGGGAAGCTATGCAAATTTGTCACAAGTTGATATTCATACACAGAAAATGACGGTCGATGAATAAATGTGTGAAGCTGCAGCGCTATTTCATGAAGCAGCTGGCAGTGATAATAAACAGGGGACATGTCGATACAATGGCATGATATCTGCGAATTTGACTCCGCGTTCTCAGTCGGACAGTATCTATATCTAGCAGAAATGCGAGCGAACAGTATGTGGAGATGTCGGCATTTGAAGCCTGTTGGAGCAATTGGTGAATCGTTGCTTATTTGGATAGGAGCGATACCAGTGTTCGACGATGTTGGCAGGAATGGGTGAATCATGGCCGAACAAATCGTCAAGAAAGAAGCGGTCGACGTAGATGGACGAGAGAACGTGAGGAGCGAGCAGTCGCCAGAGAGGCGCTCAGAGCCCCAGATTCTTCATTATCATCGACGTGACGTGCAACTGGTGCTTCAGTGACCATAAGGACCATTAATAGTCAGCTGACAGAAAGAGCGGCTGAGTACATGGCACACCTTGCGCCGGCTACCATTGACGTCTTTACACCAAGAGGCCCGTTTCCAGTGATGTCGGGCACATTTGGTGGACTCTCACTGACACTAGTAGAATAGTCTGCAGTGTTGAGTTCTGCTATGAATTAAGCACCGACGACCAACGATGGTTGGGCTGGAGACGCCACGGACAGCAGTGAGATATCAACACGACTATCGGTCGCCATACGGCCCGACAACCAGAGGTGAAGGTTCTATGTGCCATTTCTTTTCATAGCACTACCCTTTTGGTTGACATCGGCAGCGTCCTTGCAGCTCAGCGGTTTACTGACGGTATTATATGCCCCATTTAGTTGCCCTCCGTGGCAAACCATTTGTTTTCGTAACAAGACCCCTTCGGTTGACGTCTGTGGCACCCTTACACCACAGCACAGCGATATTCTACGTCTTTCATGGCAAGCCATTCAGGACTTATATTTCAGCAAGACAATGCCTGTCTGTACACAACTATTCCACTGCTTGTTTTCGTGCTTGCATAACCCTGACATGGCCTGCAAAGTAGCCGTATCTCTCCCAGTTGAGAACGTTCCGAGCACTGTGGGTCAGGGCTCTCCAATCAGCTTGGGCTGTTGAAGATCTAACCCGCCAACTAGAGCAAATTTGGCACTATATCCCTCAGGAGTGCATCTAACAAACCTAACAGTCAATGCCAAGCCGAAAACTGGATGCATGAAGGCCAGAGGTGGACGAAGGCGTTATTGACATGCTCAGTTCGTAAAGTTCTTTCTCCAGCATAATCCATAAAAATTTTCTGAAACGGTAGTCGTTTTCTTGTCTGTACGTGTACATCACACCTACCGATTTTCGTCCAATTCGTATAATTCCTTCGTGGTGCGGTCTTTATTTTCATTTACTCTTTCGCCAGAAAAGTGATTCACCTAACCTGTTAACTCACCTGACCTATTAATGCATCTGTAAACCTACAAGGTCCGGTGTTACGACACTAATTCCATATCATCCTTGAAAATATGTGAAATACTGTGGTCTCTATTCCTGTTCAGTGCATATACTTCATTTATGTTCGTTATGAAGGTAACCACCAGTGCTGATGTAATGCAGTGATTCGTACTGCTGTGCAACAGTTAAGGACAAGCTAGATAAAGCGACATATTAACTACAGGGTGGAAATGAATAACAATGCAGAAATATGAATAAAACGTTCTTGGTTTTCAAGCCGAGTCAGTTAGAATAAAATCTTCGAGCTTTCCATGACCATCTGCGCCAGCGTCGTCAGGAGTTCACTGACTAGCCGGAGCTGCTACGGTTTCCCGCTTATATAGGCATGATGATCAACAACCAATCAGATAGATCCAATGTGGTACGTGCGTAAGCGCCCGGCTTGAAAACCGAGAATGTTTTACTCATGTATGTCGTCGCGAAAGACTCCCAAGACACAATGCAGGAGGATGTTGCCAGAGGTCTCATTCTCTCCCAGTCGTGCACAGGTATTCTGCAAGGGAGGTGGGAAATCATAAAGGGAGAAAGGAATTTATACATAAATGCTGTCAAAAGCATATTTTTATTCAGTTAAAAGTTTTAGTTGATAAGAATATCACCTATCAGTCTGAGATTGGCCTGGTATTGATTAGTATTGAACTTGGCGCTTTCTTAATTAAATTGCTCAACGCAAACTGACTAAATACTGACAAAAAGAATATCGTCGAGTTTCAGCAAAAAAAGTAATCAACTCCCAAATGAATCTGACAGCTTTTGGATACAGCTCAATGGCATGGAACTCATCGCATTTATTGAATTAAGGCCTTATAATCGGCCGAGTTGCGGTGTTACTACATCCAAAACTACAGTGGGAGTGACTACTGCTGAGTCTCTGACTGCGGCTCCCGCACGGTCAGTTGACGCTCCCTGCAACTCTGAAATCTGCCTACTGACTTGGACTAATGTTGTCCGTAATATTCTTCTTTGCGAACTGGTCTGGTATCGTATAGGGCGTGAGTGAGATCAGCTAGTTTCCCACGGGCCAGGTAAAGACAGAGTGCAAGCACGCAAGAATAAAGAGTACTTCAAATGTTCAACTGCTCTTGGAGCTTCTTAATTTCCCCACTCTGCGTACAGACTGACGAATATGCAGCTCAGAGAGACGCGCTAGTACCTTTACTCTATAGCCAGTCGGAGTCTAGGTGCCTCTATTGTGCACAAGATGGCTCGCACAGAGCAACGTTTCTCTCCGCTCACGGAGAAGGCGTAGACCCGACTGCCCTTCACACAAAACTCACAACTCCACTACCGGAAAGGGCCCCCCACCATCCCCACGAACACAGCACAAACGAGGCCCATACAGTATCGCCGTATCGTCCCTGCTACACATCACGAAGCCACAAGTTGGGTCACAACGTCTGTCTTCATTTCCTGTGGTTTCTCAGCAAAATCAGTGTGCCTTGTTCTGATTGCAATTATCTCTTGAGCAAGCAATACAGGCGATTAGTAACGTCATTCTCATTGCCCACGTATGTCTACGTTCTAAATGACTTGTACTGGATCTCTTACAACAATTAAAATCAAGTGCTGTTCTAATAATTTGTCGTAAGGGGTCAATAAAATCCGACACCTTACAAGTTGGACGTCACATAGCCGAATGTTAGCATGACTGGAGCGCCCTGTAATGTGAGCCAATAGAGGTAACAGGAGAAAGCGGTGTGTGTCAATAAGCAAGTAGTAACGATGCACTATAGTGGTGTTTCTCATTACCACATGGCCCGAGCACAACATCTGGTTGATTTCACACGTGTAAGAATCGTAGGATATCTGGGAGAGGGATAAACTGTGACAAGCAGCCTAGGGTATTGGAATTGCCCCACGTCCATGGGCAGCATTCTGAACCTCAGGCACTGCTACCCGAAGAATAAGAGAGGGTCGAAAACGGTCAACTACAGGAGCAGATGACCGCTACACAGTGCTACACGCAAGAAGAGAACATCAAAAAACGAGTGCAGCTGCAACTACATTTATCAAGCTGCAAGACTTGCCATCTCAGTATCACTGCCCACAGTGACATGGAGGCTGCATGGTAGTGGTCTCTTTGCCAGACGAAAGGTAGATTGCGTTTCCTTGACACCCGTAAATTGGTGGCACTGTTTGCAATGTTGCTGGGAGTATAGGAACTGGACAAACGACGAGTGGTGCTGCATGCTCTTCTAGAGGGAGAGGAGGCT
This sequence comes from Schistocerca americana, assembly GCF_021461395.2. Taxonomy (NCBI): domain Eukaryota; kingdom Metazoa; phylum Arthropoda; class Insecta; order Orthoptera; family Acrididae; genus Schistocerca; species Schistocerca americana. Next base: position 335,772,142 of record NC_060126.1, on the reverse strand, counting down.
TATTATGGGTAGTGATTCGGGAGATAGGCTCAGGTGGGGGAGAGGTGGGAACACGTGATGCACTCAGGAACATTTTCGAATATGATGGTTTTGGTGGCCCAGGTGTTGTGGTGTGGAGAGGTCGAATTCGGCATAGGTATACAGACCTCCAAAACTTTGAATACACACTCACCAGCCAATGTAACTTTGAATATTGTTCTCCTTCCCCATATGTGTCTTTACAAGGCTACGGTCGACCATGACTTGATTTTTATGGATGCAGTGACCTACCACATACAAAAGCTCAGGTTGAGGAGCTGTTTGAGCCGAATGGGTTGGCGTGCCCGTTCTCCCCACTTGAATCCCACCGTGCACGAGTGGAATTCGCTGGGCAGAAGTACTGAAACAAGTCCACATGCACCAACGACCGTACAGCAGCTGTCAATCCTGTTGGAAGAATGGAGCGCCCTACTACAAGAAAGTGTCACCATCTTGTGGCGTGTCTGGGAGCATGTTGCAGAGCACGCATTTCCGACATATTCGTAATGAGAGATTCAGCATCTCTCTTATCTGTTTCAGTAAACAGCAACGACCACGTATTACTTTTTTTTCTTTACATGTCTAGCTCCGTAGGACGAAATTGAGGAGGCAGTCTCCAAGGTCATAGAAAAAGTCAGTACACGAAATTACAACATAAAAGAAATAACAGATAAAATAAAATGTGTATGAATCCAAAAAAAGTCAAATCATAATTTTAAATAAACGCAATCAACGATACAACATAGGAATCAGCTTAATTTTTCAAGGGACTTCTCGACAGAATAGGAGTGACCCATGAGGAAACTCTTCAGTTTCGATTTGAAAACGCGTGGGTTACTGCTAAGATTTTGAAATTCTTGTTACAACTTATTAAAAATGAATGCAAGAGTATACTCCACACGTTACTGCACAACAATTAAAGAAGTGCAATCCAAACGCAGGTTGAATCTGTGTCTAGTATTAACTGAGTGAAAGTTGCTCATTCTTGGCAATAGGCTGATATTGTTAGCAAGAAACGACAGTAAATATATATATATATATTCTGACATTGGCCTCTCAATATATATATATATATATATATATATATATATATATATATATTTTGAGAGGCCAATGTCAGAATACCAAGTGAACAGGGGTCGACAAGAGGTTCGCGAACATACACCACTTATTACTCGAACTACCCGTTTCTCAAAAATATCCGTTTGAGAATGGTTAGAGTTACCCTAAAGTATAATATCATATGACATAAACGAATGAAAATATGTCGAACGATCACTTACTTCAGATACCGTTCCAATAGCAAAAAAAGCAGCATTAAGTCTTAGAACGTGGGCTTTCCACGTCAGATTACTATCTATCTGGACACATAGAAATTTGAACCGGTTTCACTAATCGTATACCCATTCTGTGAAATTAAAAAATGTTTTTTGGAATTGTGTGTTAGAAATTGTAAAAACTGAGTCCAAGTCTGATTTAGCGTTAGTTTATGTCCTCAAGCCATGAATTTATGTCATGTACTGCACTATTTCAAACAGGGCCAATGTTGGACACAATATCCTTTACATCCATTACATTGGTCAGTAACGTGCCTAGCCAACATGAGGAGCCAAATCTCAAAGCTGACACGTCAGCACTTACTACAGTTGATGACGTTCCCACCGATAAATCAAATGGGAGTGGTGACGGTTTCTCAAGTGAGCTTCATATACAGGCAAAATGATAGTTTCCTCGAGTTATATGTGAAAGAGGGAAGATACACCATCGTACATATCTCAATATTTGAGTAATAGAACCCAGCAGCGATACTGTTATCGACAGCAATGTATCGTCGTCAGACGAGTGTAAGAAGGTGTGGAAATACTTCCTCTAAAAGTGGAGAAATGTACCATCTGTAACAGAGAGAAATTATACTATAGCATCCGATTAAAATATTAGTCGCTTCGTAAAATAAATTAGGGGTATTTCTAAGAACTGACATGAAGTAGATCGATGAAGTGATATCAGTAATTGCAAAGGCAAGACCCTAGTGCGTTTTGTGACACTCTGGTACAATCATAACAATTTGTAATGGTCGATTTGGAAGAGTAGCAGAAATGATAGTCGGACATAAACGGAAACCTTGCAAGAATGAGAACGTAGTTCTCACGAAACCGTGTTGGGCAAATATACAGAATCTGTATTTGAAGGAGACCACTCCACCTTTCTGCTGCGACATTATAACATATTGCGTAGGTGTCACAAGACTGATAGGAGAGAGAGTGCCTACAGAGTATATACATAGGCGACTGTCCCTCGGAAAGAATATGAACGGTCTAGGTTACTCCAAAATATTGGCACCAAGTGCTCTCTGCCACTTGCTATTCAGTGGAATACGAAGTACAAATTCGAATTTGTGTGTGGATATGAAATGGGAGCAAAAAATTTCGTAGTAAAAATTTATATGTACCAGGCGGCACACGCACTCCGCCCTCCATACGTTAGTTAATCCACGATACCACAGACGTAGAAAGGTTTGCTTAAGCAGAGCAGTAGAGGGGACTCCACGCCAACAGAAAGGAGACCATACTAAACATAAGACCAACGCTTGAGCCGGCCAGAGTGGCCGAGCGGTTCTAGGCGCTTCAATCTGGAACCGCATGACCGGTACGGTCGCAGGATCGAATCCTGCCTCGGGCATGGATGTGTGTGATGTCCTTAGGTTGGTTAGGTTTAAGTAGATCTAAGTTCTAGGGGACTGATGACCTTAGAACTTAAGTCCCATAGTACTCAGAGCCATTTGAACCATTTGAACCAACGCTTGAAAAGAAAGAATTTACAGTTGTAACTGGTAGTTAGAAAACTTTCTTACTGTAGGAAGGGTGCCGGGTTCGATTCCTGAGCTCACGGAAGGTGTCTGTGTAGAAGAATTATTGTCCACGACCAAAACAATATGCGCAAGGGCCAAAGCATTTCGTCTGTTTCAAGCCAGATCAGCATACGACAGTTAATTTATTAACAGCACATAAAGCAGCAATTTATGCTTCACAACTGGCAGTATAACACGAACGCTATAATATTTTTGATTGCAATAGAGAACAATGAATATAATGGCTATCATAAATCATGTTCCCTTAAATCTATCTTATAGAGTGACTGGTAACTAGAATTGCATTATTCATAATACAAAAGTTCAGATGCATGCATTGATGTAAGCGCATCTCAGTATTAGCATGGACATCTCTTAACATTTCTGCGTATACTGAGGCACAAGTATGTCGTATTTGTTCTAATAACACATTTTGATTTTCCGATTCCGTTTCGTAAACGGAAAAACGGAAACCACACAAAAAAAGTCCAAGGGCGTTAAATTAGACGGTCAGGCTGGCCATCAAAAGCAACCACAATGATCCATCCTCCGTTCGATGTACACATTATTGAGATATACTCTAACCCCTCTACAACAGTGGGATGGTGCACCAACGTGCTGAATCTAGTGCCTCACAGTTAACTGCAGCGAGATATCTTCTGGGAGATGCTCAAGATGCAGCTCATTCTATTGGAATTGCAAAACACAGTCGACCAGCTATTCTGGAAGCCAAATAAACTGCCCCAATAATGTGGTTTCCTACAATGACGCACCATACGTTAACATCCCAGTGCGCATGTATTTGATGTAGTCGTAACCAGTGAGCATTTGAGGGAGCCCAGTAATTTTGACTGTGTCTATTGACAGTGGCGTCATTGGCGAGATACTTTTCAGCTCCCCATAAAATCTACCTGATCAGTTCCGGATTTACGGCTACTATACTTACGAAACGTCAGGTGAAGTACACCCGATTTGGGAATCATTTCGATACAGTTGTTAGTGTAGGTGCAGCTTGAAGGAATGCTATTTTCGTTCCTCTAGAATCCTTCGTACCAAGGACCTCGATCTCTCCAAATACGCTGCAGCTCTTCTTTGTCCTAATCATGATGAGAAGTAGGGCGATATCTAACGACTTTCATAATAATATGAATGACGATTTTATGATTATTATTATAGATACAAATAATACTGCAACCTAAATACATTTGCGCGTAACAGTTCCGTTTACACTACATTGAACCTGCACGTTATTTTTATTTCAGTTATGCTTACCGTGCGCGGTATATGCTGCGAAATACTCAACAACGTTCTGGACAACATTGAGTGCGTCGCAGATTGCTCTTTCCACAACACGTTGTATCTGGGAAGATCCCCCGCTTCTAAAACGCAGCAATGTAGTCTAAATGCATGCGCAGAAAATAGACGTCGCATTGGAAAACGTTGTGAATGCAGCCTTCTGGCCTCAGCTGCTTTCGATGTGGAGACACAGAGATAGTATCATATCGGTGTAGTCTTCACTGGAGTACTATTGTGTTCTGCCGACTAGAGTAATGTATGGTGCCTAGGAAGATGTTTTCTCGGATCGCTACACAAGAAGTCGAGCAAATAGTATAAATGGAGTTTATTACAGAAAGTTAAACTGACAATACTTGACTCTGCGTATTCACAAAGGTGCGTTGCTAACCATGGCGACATGAAAATAATCAATGTCCTTCGGTATATATAATTTCAACGCAGGCAAAGCAATACAGTTCACAAGTCACTCCTGTAGCGTTTGTACGACGGCTCGTCTTCCACCCCGGCCGTGTCCAGGCACTCAGGCGTCGCGGCACTCATGTTCTCTTCGTGTAGAGGCCGCTCCTGTCTTGGAGTTCGTCACCATACAATTTGCTGACGTCGTCTCACAGCGTCGTGCCGCCACTTGGCGTTACCCCGGAACATTTCTCTCACGAAAGCGACGGACGTCGTCATGTAGTGAGCGGGGGAGGCAGGAATGTGGACACTTCGCTGGACCAGAAGCTGTGGCTGTAGGGGACGCCAAGCTCCCGGTCGTACCGCGCCATCCGGCCTGCGCTCCGGCGGAAATACCCCCAGAAAACAACCAGATGGGTTAGAGTCCACTTCCTGTGGGCAATAAAGAGATGAGGAAGGCATCGGCTGCTGCGGTGTGGTCGGGTCCAGCTCCATCGGTAGGACGAGACGAGGCGGAGGAGCCGAAGGCTCCGTCTTCGTGGGGTCGTCGCGCGGTGTCGTAATGACATGCTCAGACAACTTCTGTCGCCGCGGCGTCCTCATGATCCGTGAATCTGGTTAAAGAGACACAGAAGGATCACCGTGCATATGACAGTGGCGAAGCTGCTGGTGATGTCGGCGCTGCAATCCGGGTGGACCTGAAATCAGATACACGCAAGCGCCTGGTTAACGGATGATCTCGCCTCGCATCATCCGTCTGCTGCCTCTAAAAACCCTGTAAAACACAATATCATGCAGCGCGAAGCGATAATTCCGGCCTTCCTTCGACCCCGGAAGCTTAGGTGGGCGGTTCAGGTGGAGCAGTGTCAGATCGGGGCGGCCGTGAAACACTTCCGCCGACGACGATCCTTCTCGCGACTCCGAACGACAGGAGGCGAGAAACAAAAGGGCTCTGAGCACTATGCGACTTAAGTTCTGAGGTCATCAGTCGACTAGAACTTAGAACTAATTAAACCTAACTAATCTAAAGACATCACACACATCCATGCCCGAGGCAGGATTCGAACCTGCGACCGTAGCGGTCGCTCGGTTCCAGACTGTAGCGCCTAGAACCGATCGGCCACTTCGGCCGGCGAGGCGAGAAACAGTTGCAATGCTTCATCCCTGGTGTGTGTGAAGCGAAGTTTGCCCATCGACTGCTTAAAGGTTCTGACAAAACTTTCCGCATCGCCGTTTCACTGTGGATGGAACGGTGTACTAGTTAGATGCTGTATGCCATTGCGTTCACAGAATGTTTCAAATTCATTTCACTTGAACTGAGTGCCGTGGTCTGACACTATGACTTCAGGCAAATCTTTTAGGTAAAAAATGGATGACAACAGCTTAATTTTGCTACGTAACGTTGTCGATGTCAAAAGGAATCAATCAACTAACAAGTGTTCCAAAATGTCTCCGCAAATTCTGTGTGCACATGTTGCCGCGGTGATTGCAATTTAGTCCAAGCAGAGAATTTTTCTAGTGGAGCGGACTGATTTTTCGCACAGGCGTGAGACTGTGACGTCATCTGTTCTATTTGAGTGTCCATGCACTGCCAAGTGCAGTTCGACGTGCTAACAATTTCGTGTAACACTTCTTTTTGCAAAATTTTAGGGATCCACACAAGTGACTGTCCACTGTCATTTTGAACAAGAATCAAACTTTTTTGTATAGCGATGCTATCCCGGTGCAAAGTATCGGCTCACTACAGAGTTTTTTATGCTATGAATTGAACGAGGCCAAGATGGGCGAATGTATGTTAGCAAAAGGTTCAGATCTGATTCAGCTTCCGTGGCCTGTGCAATTTTCTTATAGTTAAGAGGAAAAGATTGAAGCAATTCGGAATCCTGAGCATAGATGTGACAAAAAGATGCAGCAGAGGTATCAAAGTCTGTATCTGGGCCAATAGGAAGACGCATAAGTGCTTCCACATTACCTTGTTGACCTGTCGGACTGGTCGTACTGGTATTGATAAAACAACAAAGCCCATCTTCGCAATTTTTGGGCAGTTTGTACATGAATGGGTTTCGTCGGATTAAACATGTACTGCAGGGGCTTGTGATTCGTTAGTAAGCAAAATTTTCTCCCATACAAATAGTGGTAGACTTTGGCGACACCATACACAATAGCCAAAGCCACTTTCTCAATATGTGAATAGTTACACTGGACTTTGGACAATAGTTTTGATTCGATAGGCCTCTCTTTATCACCAATTCTATGCTAAAGCACTGCACCGATACCGTAAGAGGAAGCGTCATCTTGCAGTACTGGTTTGTCAGGATCAAAGAGAACTAAGCATCGATTACTGGGCAATGCATCTTTGAGTTTTGGAAAGCTACTTGGCACTCATTTATCAAAACAAAGGGGACAGTTTTGCGACGCAAGCGATACAGTGAAGCTGCGATTTGTGCAGCATTCGGTATGAACCGAATATAATAGTTCATTTTAAGACTGACTATAATTCTGTGACATAACAAGGAACTGTAAAATCTCGTATGGCTAGCAAAGTCGGTTGAAGAGGACGTACACCTTGACTGTTTATGACTAGAGCAAGATATTGCAACTCAGGTGTAAAGAGATCACACTTGTACAGTCTACACTTTAGTCCTGCCCAGATAACACATGAAACAAAACACGCAAATCTGCAATATCATGTTCATGTGTATGACCTGCTGCGACAGTATCGTCCAAATAGCTTGAACAGTTTGGCACCTGAGCAGTCAGCTGTTCCAAATGCCACACTCTGAGATCCCCCATATAGTGGTATTTGAAGATATGTGCGTCGCGCAAATCAATTTTTGAAAAGTAGCGACCAGCGCCTAATCTGTCCATGAGATTCTCTGGACGTGGCAATGGATAAGTATCAATGACAGTTTTTGGGTTGACCATACATTTAAAGTCAACACAGAGGCGAATGAGACCTGAAGGTTTCGGGAGCAAAACCATTGGACTTGACATAGCTCCGCTATCTTGCAATTATTTATGTTCAGCAGCGTCTTTGTGCCGTAATACAATGGGAACAGTTCTAGGCCGGGAAAATTTACTCTGAATATTGTCTCTTAGAGCAATATGTGGAAAAAAATTTTTGCCCTGCCTAGACCTTCAGAAAAGAATTCCGGGAATTCCTTCTGCAAGCTAACTTCACCGTCTTTCGCATGGAAAGCAGACACCGACAACACATTTTCCTGAATGTTAAAGCCTAACAAATAAAAAGGAATCAAAACCAAATATCGCGTGATTGTAGCACCGTTAAAGTCACTGTTCGTGTATGTGATCGATACATGACTGGAAAAGTATATTTTCCGGGAACTGGAATGTCTCGTCCACATAAACTGTCAGTTGCGTGCCAGTTTTAGAAGATAGGCGTATTGAGCATAACATTTCGTACGTTTGACGATTCAGCAATGTAACAGAGGCACCCGTGTCCAACTGAAATTTCCCACGTTTCCCACAAAGAAGCTAATGAACAAAAAGTTTTTTTGGGCTGGCATAGCAGTGGAGAAACTGCTTGCTTGCTAATTATTCTAATGCCCGTTGCAGGATTTGAGTATACTGCATTAATGAATGGGCTTTGTGACTAGATTTTGTGAGTGGGCCGAAGTCTTATGTTTTCTCTGTTGCAAACATACAGATTGTATATGTTTAAGTTAAAGTACTAACAACTCTCGGTCGCAAAAATTAAGTCTTTTGACCTGGTTTTGACATTTCTATGAGTACCTTCATCAGAAAATTAAAGATTCAAATTGACCTATAACATAAGTACAACAATTATGGTTTTTTAATTGTTATAGAAGTACTGATTAACAGCGCAAGAAAGAAACAGTACTTAATTGCCAGGTATAGAAATAAATACCAAGCGATAAAGGTTTAGTCACAAAATTAAAAACAAAATGAGTACTAGGAAGGCAAGCCACTGTGGGCTGCTCACATATGTAGCAACAGACTGAGGCGCCAGAATTAGCAACTGCGGGCAGGTGAAAATTACACCAAGAGTCCCAAATAGTAGCCACAAGTATAAGTACGCTACTTAACGTTTAAAATATAGACAGATGAATGTTAAGATGAACATTACTTTGTACATGAAGTAACAGGCTAAGTTTTATTTGACAGCAGCAGACATGGTAACTTTTTGTCTATGTGAAAGCTTAGAAGTGTAGTTTTAAGACTGAAAAATGCCTAACGGTATAAAAAGAAACAGTACTTACGTGTCACGTATAAAATAAATATCAAGCCATGATGCTTTAGCCACAAAATTTTTAAATTGGAATGCGTGGAAGGCGAGCCACTACGGGCTGCTCGCATATGTTGAGCTAAAGGTAGCATCAGGCTGAAGTGTTAGCGTTAACAACTGGAGGCAAGTGAACATTGCACCAGGAGTGCCATCTAATAGCCGCATATACAAAGTGGCTACTTAACAATCAAATAAAGATAGACGAATATTATGATGAACATTATTTAGTATATGAAGCAAAAGGTAATATTTTGTTTAACAGCAGCAGGCACTGTAACATTTTGTCTACAGAAGAATTTAGAAGTACACTTTAAAGGATGAAGACGCTGTTATTGAATTACAAATAGGGCTGAGGGACAAAGCCTATAGAAAAACAATGTAACATGAAATGCAGCCAATATAAACCATTTAATAAACAAAAAATTATAAGTCGACTTAGATAGAAAAAAACATTTCCATAACTGCACGTGGGAACCCAAAATCAAATATCAAATAACGGCTTTATACCGCTGAGGAAGTTTTTATTACGTAATTGTAGCTGGTCATTCAGAATGAGGCTATCATTTCGAGAAACGTATTTGAAGATTTCTAATTGTGCAACAATATTTAATTTACGCTCTTTCTTCTCGGCGTGCAGTACGTTAATATCGTGAACAGCTATAGGCGTGTGACCTGTATTCGAAAGGCGGCTCGCAAAAAAGCAATTCTGGGTGCTAGTGCCATATTTTCATAAAAGATGTTCTTTGTAACTGGTTGTAGAGGCACGTCCTGTTTGTCCTATGTAGTAAGAAGAGCAGGTATCAAAGAAAAGCTTATAGACACCAGAATTTTCCAAAGGGGAACGAATAGATTTTAAATTATGAATGTTTTTTTGTAATTGTTATTGGTAGAAAAGTCAACATTACAATTGTATTTATTACGAAGAAGGCGTTGAATCTGGTAGGAGATGGGGCTACGTGACATAAGAAATTTAAGCTTTTACAGCAATACACTCAAAATATAGTATTTATGTCACTTATTTTTATGTCTTGTCAGTATCGATATCGATAACTTGCGAAAATCATTGAAGTTCTCGTATCTCGGCATGTATGAGCCATTAATATACACGATGAAGTTTTACTGAATCCTCAGTGCGCGAACACTATTCGCACTTATCGAGATTTTTTGCCTGTTCTCGTATTTTGGAAGAATGTATCGATCTTTGATGTCAGTCTCTCTTCCCTCATTTTGAATAAATGTCCATATGGTGTAACAGGTCTTTTTCTGGTCTCATCTGTTATTTTAGAGCAGAGTGAACATATTTCCTCATTTGAACTCAAAACCTAATTGCCACCTTTGTTTTGACTGGATCAAATATTTTTCGCAGAATTTTTCTTTCCATCTTTTCCAAATATTCTAGTGCCACTTTGCTTCCAAGCTGTACTATTTCCGACCCACCACGGATGTCTGGTGTTGGAATTGTATTAAAATACTTCAATTCAACACCTTTATAAAAACATTTTTACCGTACAGATGTCTCACTTTCTCGTATGGTCTTTTATTTTTTACAGTTGTGATTTTAGTTGCTTCATTATCACTCTGTAATATTAAATTGTCACCAAAATATTGAAAGTAGCAAATTTTCTTAATGTGGACACACTAGGATTTTAAAACTCTTGGTGAGTTACTATGACTGCATATGTACTCTGCCTTTTGAAATGATACTTGTAGACCTGATTCGTCAGTTGTTGCTTTCAGAGTTTCTACTCTCTTCTTTGCATTCTGTGAGGTTTGATCTATTTTCCATCTGTTCTAATCAGGTCTTCTGCAAAAGCCAAAATATGTATTACTGCTTCCGATCTATCCAACTTCATTAATTGTTTTTTTTTCCAAGTTGTCCAATCTCTTACAACTTTTCCCACCATACAGGATCTTTCAAGCTGAGACTGATGACAAACTAATTTTATTGAAGGGACGTGAATGTGTCCAATTACAGCCTAACTTACACGAGGTTAAGAGTAGTAACTGTCACAAAAGTAGCAGTCAGTCATCACGTTCAGTCAATACATGGATCTTAGTAGTGGTACAAATCCGTGTTCGTGAGTATTGAAATTTCAGGTCCTCTTATTGTGCAAAAGATAGTTATTTCTCTCCCAAAAGGCACGTCGGCACATATATACCATCAAAATTGACTAACTTTCTTCGGGTAAGTAATATGTATTTGGTTTAAAGCATTTATGTTTACTGCATTATTCTTAAGCATCTTAAGTGTTTTAGGACCTCTTTTTCACTATTACATAGCTTCAGCTTTGCAACACAATGATTCGTTGACGAGTTAACAAAGAACGTAATTTCGTTCTTCGAAAATGGTGCTACTATATTTTCTGATAACTTATATCTGTTTTTGTGATACTTATTGTGTTCTGCATCCTCATCTTTTTGTAGGAATACACACAGAAACCAAGTTAATGTACCTACATTGCAGTGTCTGCATGTGCGAGTGGTCAAATTACATGCAGGAATTACAACATCAAGTGCACTGGAAAAATTACTGCTTTGTCCAGAAACAATTACAAGAAGAGATAATACTATAGGTTCGGTTGCAGTTCTAGTGTGAGTTGCAGGAACAGACGACTGTGCAGTCCTAAAGCACCGACTGCTTAGAGACCAGCGTAGCGCCGCGAAACCGCATCAAGAAGGTGCTGACTAGCGCGCCATTAGAAAGAAGGGGCACTGCCACACCTTCAGGGAGTTCAGGGCTCCCTGTCAACACTGACTTAGCAAGGCGCTCATCGCCGTTCGTCGCAAGTTCGGTCGTAGTCTTCGAGAGCATCCATACTGAGTAATAGGAATATGATAGTTAGCTTACACTCTGCATGTAGTAACAGCGAGTACAGTAACTGCGCGCAGGAGGCACAGGAAGAACTTAAGTTATGTTTCTTTTCTTTTTAGTAATAAAGTGTCTCATTAATTAGAAAGTTTAATGTGGACTAGAGCCACCATCCATCATAACTTCTGTCCTTCCTCGTTTATGTTGCTGCTGACTCCCACAGGAGCTGACACAACAATAGCACTGTTAAGTAATTTGGCTGGAAGGTTGGTAATGAAGTCCTGTGAGGCATAGGACGAAAAATGGGTCCGCAAACCGAGATCTGCCGAGACGTGATTAGTCAGCGTCACTGGAGATTGGCGCTGGAGGGGAGTGCACACCAACTGTTGAACCACAGAGCCATCAGCGTAATTGCCAATTGCGCAGGTTATGACAATGACTGACTTTCCAAAGGCCATGCGGCGCTCATGCTGAGGAAGAAGTATATAGCTTGGACAATTTCCAGGTACGTGACTAGTGGAGAGAAATAGTTCTGTGCTGGTTGCGCCTCCTGTCGCCGATTGGAGCGCCACCTGACAGCAAGTGTAGCGTTTGCAGGGGTGGAGTTCAGAGTTCTCAGTGGAACAGCTGTCGTCGAGCTCGCTTGCAGTCATCTGCACAGGAAGCGGAAGACGCCTGAGGCGAGGCCACCCGCGAGACGCGCCTGCGCTGCGTGTACTGTCCGGCCGAATCCATGCACCTGCACACCATTCTATAGACATAATACAGGGTGATTCAAAAAGAATACCACAACTTTAGGAATTTAAAAATCTGTAACGACAAAAGGCAGAGCTAAGCACTATCTGTCGGCGAATTAAGGGAGCTATAAAGTTTCATTTAGTTGTACATTTGTTCGCTTGAGGCGCTGTTGACTAGGCGTCAGCGTCAGTTGATGCTAAGATGGCGACCTCTCAACTGAAAGCTTTTTGTGTTATTGAGTACGGCAGAAGTGAATCGACTCGACGACAGTTGTTCAGCGTGCATTTCGAACGAAGTATGGTGTTAAACCTCCTGATAGGTGGTGTATTAAACGTTGGTATAAACAGTTTACAGAGAATGGGTGTTTGTGCAAAGGGCAAAATTCTGGACAGCCGAGAACGAGTGATGAAAATGTAGCACGCATCCAGCAAGCATTTGTTCGCAGCCCAGGAAAATCGACTCGCAGAGCTATCAGAGAGCTGCAAATTCCACAATCAACTGTATGGAGAGTCCTACAAAAAAGGTTAGTTATGAAACCTTATCGTCTGAAATTGGTTCAAGCACTGTCTGCAGCTGATAAGATTAAAAGAATCGATTTCTGTGATTTTATCCTTGCTCAAATGGAAACAGATGAATCTTTCGTTTCAAAGATTGTGTTTAGTGGTGAAGCAACTTTCCACACTAACGGGAAAGTCAACCGTCACAATGTCTGTATATGGGGCACTGAGAATCCGCGGGAAACAACTCAGTATGAACGTGACTCGCCTAAGGTGAACGTTTTCTGTGCCATTTCAGCCAATAAAGTATTTGGTCCCGTTTTCTTCGAAGGTGCTACTGTAACTGGATTACAGTATCTGGAGATGTTAGAGAATTGGCTGTCCCTCAGCTCGAACAAGAAGCACAACAATTCATATTTCAGCAGGATGGAGCGCCACCACATTGGCACTTATCTGTCCGTAACTACCTGAACGTCAACTACCCGAGGCGATGGATCGGGCGCCAGGCAGCCCGTGACAGAGCACTTCATCACTGGCCTCCAAGAAGCCCTGATCTTACCCCCTGCGATATTTTCTTATGGGGGTATGTTAAGGATATGGTGTTTCGGCCACCTCTCCCAGCCACCATTGATGATTTGAAACGAGAAATAACAGCAGCTATCCAAACTGTTACGCCAGATATGCTACAGAGAGTGTGGAACGAGTTTGAGTATCGGGTTGATATTGCTCGAGTGTCTGGAGGGGGCCATATTGAACATCTCTGAACTTGTTTTTGAGTGAAAAAAAACATTTTTAAATACTCTTTGTAATGATGTATAACAGAATGTTATATTATGTTTCTTTCATTAAATACACATTTTTAAAGTTGTGGTATTCTTTTTGAATCACCCTGTACATTCCACAGAAAATCCAAGGATGCTATTTGCAACAGGTCGGTCGGATAAGCCTGAAAAGTCGCAAAAAAGTTCGATTGACATCGTCCACTCTTAGATATTTTGCTTTTATTTATTTATATATTTTCCACTTTGGGCAAAAAATACCATACAGCTGACAGTAGCTACAAAAGTGCCATATTACAATATTTGCAGTGTCCATAGCAGAAGAGTAAAAATGTTTGAATAATCTTCTAGGGTTTGCCGCCGTATCATATTGCGTAACTCCCACAACATTTCGTCGATACAACTGTTCGACGTCTTCAGGTGCCAGGTAGCTGCTGTTGTCACTGCTACAAGGCACGACTAATGATAGTCGCGCGGAGGGAACAGTATTATCGGGCCAGGAACAGGCAACATGCGTGTGCGGAAAGACGCCCGCAATTGACGGAATGCGGCGCTTTCAGTCCCAGTACCTAAAGCCTCAGAAAGGCCTTCCGCGCATGCGCTGTGGGCAATGACTGTGCTGCCAGACGCCCCTGTGGTTAAAAGCCAAATTATATCTCAGCAGTGCGCTGCATGAGGTCATGAATCGGAAGTTCTTTTTCCTCTTTCTTGGTTTAATGGCAGCCAGTGCTGGATTCCAGGTGACAATTAATTGAATACCTGAATTACTGTTGATAATATTGTCTGCCGTGCAAACATGTGTGCGGCCACCTTCTCTGGTGGCATGTCTTCAAGAACAGAAGAAATCATCAAGACAGAAAAATGGTTCAAATGGCTCTGAGCACTATGGGACTCAACTGCTGTGGTCATAAGTCCCCTAGAACTTAGAACTACTTAAACCTAACTAACCTAAGGACAGCACACAACACCCAGCCATCACGAGGCAGAGAAAATCCCTGACCCCGCCGGGAATCGAACCCGGGAACCCGGGCGTGGGAAGCTAGAACGCTACCGCACGACCACGAGATGCGGGCCATCAAGACAAAAAACGTATGCTTGGGGGACCAGCAAAATTCCGGAATACTCCGTTTACCGTCAGTGACGATCTTGACCTAAGGAAGCTTGGTATTTATGACCTCAAGCCAATGTGCGAAATTTTGAATTTCACAGACATGCTGAACTGTGTAGGAACTTTGTGTTGAACACTATCGTCATACACGCCTGACCAAACTGGTACAACAGCAGTGGAGCATTCCCTGGACTTGGAGCATCACATGTTTTACTAAAAGACCGAAGTCTTATCCCCTCCGTCATATATCTGGTACTATGTTTTTAATGCAGTCTTACATATCTGTAAGGCGGACAATCTTGTCAATAGGGACGCACGGTTTCAGAGAAGCGGCCCCAGTAATCGAGCAATCGTTGCCATTAAGTCAAAGAAAAAAAAATTAGATATTTCGATTCACGCCCCGACGCAGAAAACTGGTGAGATTTTATTCACCTTTTAACCCCAGGGGCATCTGGCAGCACAGCCATTGCCCACACCGCAAGCGGGGAAGTTCTTTCTGCTGCTCCTGGCATGAGCCACTATGAGTACCATTTTTCGGCCACTACGAGCGTCTTCCCGCGCTCCCGTATTGTTTGGTCCTGGCCAGATAAAATTCGATACCTCCACGTGATTATCTTAAGTCTAGCCTTGTAGCAGTGACAACAGCAGCTACCCAGCACCTGCACACCGTTCTATAGACACAATGTAATCCGATAGAAAGCCTAAGGAGGGTATTTGCCACAGATCCGACGGAAAAGCATGAAAAGTCGCAAAAAAGTTCAATGTACATGCACAAGTTCTTCAGGTAATAGAAATATACTTAAAGACGAATACCAGGCAGCCAGGAGTAGTTATAACAATGTCAAACTAAATTTAGTGCAGTTTTAGCAATAGAACAATGTTAAGGTTATGAAGCACAAAGACAAGTTTGTTATTAAGTAAATGAAATAATAAAAACGACACAAAATTACGTCCAATGTTGCGAATCAGGCCTGTTCTGTAGGAGAGTTACATCCACAGCAACGCATAAATGGCAGATGGCCAACGGCGTGGTTTCAAAAAAAAAAGTGGTCTTATGGGACCAAACTGCTGAGGTCATCGGTCTCTAAGACGATTTAATCTAACTCAAACTAACTGACACTGAGGACGACACACACACCCATGCTCGAGGGAGGACTTGAACCTCCGACGGGGGTAGTCGCGGGGACCGTGACAAGACGCTACAACACGCGGCTGCGTGGTTACACAGATAAGTTCAGAATGCAAAGTAAAAACACACACACACACACACACACACACACACACACACATATATATATATATATATATATATATATATATATATATATATATATATATATATATATACTGCCTTACGTCACCGTATATACATAACCGGTGAAGTAAGGCAGTTATATTTCCCCTTACCCTTGCAAGGAGGAGTTGACACCTCTTCACCAATTTTTTGCGTAAGATCGTCTGTGCAGTCAAGTTTTTCGTACACGTCAATATGACGTAGTTCAGATCCGCCACCGCCATTATGTCTAGAGGCGATGCGTATGGCCTCCAGGTGACTGTCGAATAGAAATCCATGTAAGGGATTGGTGTTGGACGGAACTGTCCTCCTGTAATGCACCTCTTAGGAAGGCGACCAGCAAATTCATTAAGTAGATTCCTTCGTATGCTATTATGCTATTATCGGCGCGTCTGTTATGGTCTCCAAGACATATCTGTTAGTCTGTTTATCAAACGGCTTAACTTATACTTTCTGCAATCCACTTTGAGAGTCTGTGAGCATCATACGAGACGGAAAGTCTACGTAACGTAATAAACAGCCTCTCTGATGGCCAGTAACTCTGGCAGTGCGTGTTGCTTGAGGGGCTGAAGAAGGCGTATCCCACAATCACCTGGCTGTTGCAGCCATCCGTATAGATGTAAGCATACTGTGGCCAGTGTCGATTAAGGAAGTGCTTCAATTCTTGATTGATTTTAGTCCTTGTTCCGAGATCGGATGGCAAGTATGACGCGTGGGATGGCGTGAAGAAAGTGCCAAAAACAGAGCGAAAGCAAGAGAGTTTCGACTCATGTGGGACAAGCGGTAAAAAAAGTCGCCTTTCCTTATAGTTGCGGATTAATAAAGGAATTCAACTCGTCCTCTGTCTGTGAGCTGCTTGCTTGAGCACCGTAACTGAACTACCGTCTTGAGGGAGGTAAAATTAAATAAGGGAGACAAACTAAAGGGGAAATTATTGAATAATATCTGCCGACGTATGGTGAGTGACACTGCGGACGCGTTCACTAACAGTGCATTAGTGAGCGTCGATTTCATGATTTCGATAACAAGACGATGCACGCTATAGTACTCTTGGACTTCCAACTTCAAAATACACAACGATACAATTCTTAGGTTGCCGCTGTGTGGTTGATGTTTACCTGTTTTGATGCTCATTCTAGTGGCTCGTTTGCAAACGTTTCTTCTTGTGTCCCTCTTTCCTCTTCAGATGAGAATAGACTCCACAGAAATGAAATCGCAAAGTATAGTCGCGCAGCCCCGTAATAAACAGTTTTGTTGCAGATGGCAAACTGTATAATAATACATAAATGGTCCCACAGAAACTAACATTCTAACGAATAAGGTAACTATCACGATACAAGATAATATTCTTAGACATCATTTCCAGCAGTTGTTATTAAAAATTTGTTTACTCTGCATAGACATGAATAAAATATACATTGATGACAGCACAAATGTACTTAAAGGTATATGGGCATAAAATGAGTATTAGTTTGTTTCATGATCGGATGTGAATTCTCGCCGTCCTAGAGACAACCTTACCGTCTTCGTTGTTATACTGACTGAAGCATGACTCACGGAAGAAAGCTTCATATTACAATTCGCCCGAATATTCTTCCGTGATAATTGTTTACATTTAGACTTTCTCTGAAACGCTTAGTTACTGAGAAGTAAGAGAAATAAATTCTACGAGAGAAAAAATAAACCTCGATTATCAGCTAAGAGGAAGACAAAGAAAAATCAGTTATTAGGAATTCAGCTCCAAACGAAGTGAGTAGAATTTACGAAAAGATGTTAGATGTTAAAAAATAAAAATTGTATTGTTCTTTCATTGAGAACTAGTGCTTGTTTGAATGCGTTTGAAACAAAAGCCAGGATAGCGGAACAATATGAGGTATTCACAGCTAGGGCATTTACGGACACGGAGTGTACACCTCCTCGCTTGATTTATGGCGGCATTATTCAAACGAATGTTAATTTTAAACACTGTATTCTACTGTATACTGCTTTAATGCGCTTGCGTGTAGAGGAGTACCTAGTTTAGCAGCGACTCCACTCACCCGAGAAGGGGATAAGAAAAGGAAACACTGCATCATGTTATATGTTAATCCCTTATAAAATGAAAGAGAGAAGTACGGAACGCCGAAACATTTCGCTGACAACTGCAGTCTAATTCCAATTTTCTCATTCAAGGAAAAATTAAATTGCTTTAGGGTAGCATCCACTTACACAGAAATAATTGTATGTTCCATGCATAGCATTGGACGATATATCTATACGAAGTAGGACGTATCAGTGTACTACTAATTTAATTGGTATTTAGGTATGGCTACATACTACTGGCCTATTACAGATTCGTTCATGTAACATAAAACAGCATTTAGCTTATGCTTCAGAGGCAAGTAACGTTTTTGCACTAAATAGGCTGTTACTTATCACACAATAATTCCTTGGAGCCGAAAGCGTAACCGAGAAGAAACTTTAAACTTTCAAATTTAGTTTCAGTATCTGATTCTCACGTAATGTTATTATTTGATAATGTACTTTGGTAGCAGTGCTATCCACGCCTTTAATAGATATATTTAACTTTAATCAAGAGTAGTATTGTAATAATGAGTGCCACATCTTCTAAACTCTTACTGATTATTTACAGTTAATTTCAGGAGAGATATTATGTACTTTGGTGCTGCAGTTAAAATGCCTATCTAGATTGAATGTAATAACGTCAGGAATATTTAACATAGTCGGCGTAAAGAAGCATAAAACTTTGGAATTTAGCAGATATAAATTTTCCTTTGTTATCCTCAGCACAAAGAGAGGGAATTCAACAGTTAAGGATTCTTGATTTGACATGCCTGTTTCGATGGTAAGCAGTTTTGTGATGTCGAATTTCCTATTAAAGCGTTTACTATGATGATGAAATATGTCCTTGAGATGACAGCTTGAAGAAACAGGTATTAAAATTGATCTTGCTCTCGAGACCATCTTCCAGACAAAAGTTTCAGTTAAAGTGAGGACCAATGTGGACATTTGTGACTAAAGCCAGTAGCAGACGAAATGTATATTTCCATTATATACGAATCAACAAATGGGTGAGAGTGTCGCAAATTTCTGATCAGACCGCAGTGTGTTAAGACCTAGGCTTTAAATCCAGGCATCCACATTCTATCTCTTGATGACGTGATAGCGATTATTCTGTGCAGACAGCGATGTTACATTGGGCAGTATCGCTGGTGCCATCGGAGTACAGATTTAGGTGTCACCATTGCGCCACTTTTAGTTTACATAATCATTAATAGCAACTCAAACAAGCGGTCATTATTGTCATTGCAGCGGTGCATTCAGACATCTATCACATCATTTACTGATCGCGGGAAGACAACAACGTACTGTTTGCTGTAAGAGTGTGTCAAGAGATCCACGTTTGGCGCTCCAAACTTCGTCTTGATAAACGGTGCGTACACGGATTAAGTAACCAAGTGATCGGCAGAAATAAGTGTTGATTCAAAGCGGTATCCACTGAGTTCTGGAGTTGTAGATTACTTTCAGGCGATTATAATAGCAGTGTCCAAAACTATAATTACGTACGTCCTCCAGTCACGGTAAAGCAAGCTGTGGAGGTTACGTAGCACCACCAGTAGCTGTAAGGAGTGCTATGGCGATAACTGAATGTCATCCGAAAAAGTCTGTCTTCAGTAATTTCGTTTTCCTGTTATTTCACTATAGCTGTAGTACAATAGATTACAACACCGGTTTCAGAAAGTCTCCGCCATCGACGGCTGTAATGTGACTCCTGTTCAGGGAACACTTGGTGTCATTTTAGGACATAATGTGTGGAGGGAAGGGTTGGCTGTATCCCGAATTAGTCCGTTTGAAGACTGTTCGTTTAAACAACTAAAACAGTGCTATAGTGGAGATTCCAGAACAAAAAGACATTTCAGTGTAACTAAAGACAGCCAGTGCGGCAGGGAGTTCTCATTCATAAAAAGATAAATGGGTTATGGATATTCACAACACGTTCTGTAAAAATCTAAATCATTGTCATGTATTAGTAAACAGGTAAAAATGCCCGCATCTTTTTCGATATTGTTCCGGTACTCACAGGTATTACCTTTATCTCTGTATCAAACCTTTGTAAACTTCTATTCATCATCCATAAATGGCACATGACTACATGGATCTAGTAATATGAACTTCTTGCAGTATTTTGCAATAGCGATCAAGACTAAATAAATAAAATCTAATACGTTGTGGTTCCATATGTGGACTAAACGAGAAGATGTGGCCGTATGCAAGTAGTCCCAGATTTCTAGTACCTCTCCTTGTATTCCTTACGGACATTCAAAGGCTCAGTGAGAGCAGTTTACAATAAACCCCCACTGTAAGTTCAATCACCGTGATCCGGGTTTAGTTCTTTCTTTCCGTTACGTAATATTTGTTACCTGTCGACACTGAACAAAGTTCAGTGGTAACCAGATATTTAATACACCTCTCACGTATTACTCTAAGTGCATATTTTATCTAAACTGTCGTGAAAGTTATTGAAGGCATCTGATGTCTGGGACACTTGGACCGGTAGATATGGCACAGCAGTTGAGCCACAACTAGTAATCGAGGGGGTAAGCAGGGTTTCCAAAGTTTAGCGAAATAAATTTAAATGAATGCCGGGAGAGTTCCTTGAAAGCGCTGCTTGAGGCTATTTTCATTTACAGTTTTCATCAGCTCCTAGCATGTCACTCGCTGTGAGGCCTCACTGTCGGCGGTACGTTAAACCCAGAACTTCAATTTATTTTTCAGTGAACAATATCGTCAGTAAAAAAGCGCGTGAGTTGCTCATAATAAATATTATATTTATTTATAGCTTCAGAAAGACGCGTGGTCTATGGGTAGCGTCTTTGATTCATAATCAAAACGTCTTCGGTTCCGGGTTCGATCACCGCAACTGCCTAATTTTTGATAAATAATCAGCATTGGCGGCCGAAGACTTCCGGCATAAGAAGTCAGCCTCATTCTGCCAACGGCCTTGTCAAAGAGGGCGGAGGAGCGGATAGAGGTTCAGGGCACTCTCTTGTCCTAGGGGTGGGAAATTGCCCCTAAAGGCGGAAGAATCAGCAATGATCAACGACATGAGGATGCAGAAGGCAATGGAAACTACTGCATTAAAGACACGTAACGTGTATCCACAGGACATGTGGCCTGTAATTGAAGAAGTAACATGATGATCTCTCCATTGGCAAAAGATTCCGGAATTGTCCCCCATTCGGATCTCCGGGAGGGGACTACCAAGGGGGAGGTTACCATGAGAAAATGATTGAATAATCAACGAAAGGATAACGTTCTATGAGTCGGGGCGTGGAATGTCAGAAGCTTGAACATGGTAGGGAAACTAGAAAATCTGAAAAGGGAAATGCAAAGGCTCAATATAGTTATAGTAGGGGTCAGTGAAGTGAAGTGGAAGGAAGACGAGGATTTCTGGTCAGACGAGTATCGGGTAATATCAACAGCAGCAGAAAATGGTATAACAGGTGTAGGATTCGTTATGAATAGGAAGGTAGGGCAGAGGGTGTGTTACTGTGAACAGTTCAGTGACCGGGTTGTTCTAATCAGAATCGACAGCAGAGCAACACCGACAACGATAGTTCAGGTATACATGCCGACGTCGCAAGCTGAAGATGAACAGATAGAGAAAGTGTATGAAGATATTGAAAGGGTAATGCAGTATGTAAAGGGTATCGAAAATCTAATAGTCATGGGCGACTGGAATGCAGTTGTAGGGGAAGGAGTAGAAGAAAAGGTTACAGGAGAATATGGGCTTGGGACAAGGAATGAAAGAGGAGAAAGACTAATTGTAACAAGTTTCAGCTAGTAATAGCGAATACCCTGTTCAAGAATCACAAGAGGAGGAGGTATACTTGGAAAAGGCCGGGAGATACGGGAAGATTTCAGTTAGATTACATCATGGTCAGACAGAGATTCCGAAATCAGATACTGGATAGTAAGGCGTACCCAGGAGCAGATATAGACTCAGATCACAATATAGTAGTGATGAAGAGTAGGCTGAAGTTCAAGACATTAGTCAGGAAGAATCAATACGCAAAGAAGTGAGATACGGAGGAATGACGAGATACGGTTGAAGTTCTCTAACGCTATAGATACAGCAATAAGGAATAGCGCAGTAGATAGTACGGTTGAAGAGGAATGAACATCTCTAAAAAGGGCCATCACTGAAGTTGGGAAGGAAAACATAGGTACAAAGAAGGTAGCTGCGAAGAAACCATGGGTAACAGAAGAAATACTTCAGTTGATTGATGAAAGGAGGAAGTACAAACATGTTCCGGGAAAATCAGAAATACAGAAATACAAGTCGCTGAGGAATGAAATAAATAGGAAGTGCAGGGAAGCTAAGACGAAATGGCTGCAGGAAAAATGTGAAGACATCGAAAAAGGTATGATTGTCGGAAGGACAGACTCAGCGTACAGGAAAGTCAAAACAACCTTTGGTGACATTAAAAGCAACGGCGGTAACATTAAGAGTGCAACGGGAATTCCACTGTTAAATGCAGAGGAGAGAGCAGATAGGTGAAAAGAATACATTGAAAGGCTCTATGAGGGTGAAGATTTGTCTGATGTGATAGAAGAAGAAACAGGAGTCGATTTAGTAGAGATAGGGGATCCAGTATTAGAATCGGAATTTAAAAGAGCTTTGGAGGACTAACGGTCAAATAACGCAGAAGGGATAGATAACATTCCATCAGAATTTCTAAAATCATTGGGCGAAGTGGCAACAAAACAACTATTCACGTTGGTGTGTAGAATATATGAGTCTGGACACATACCATCTGACTTTCGGAAAAGCATCATCCGCACAATTCCGAAGAGGCAAGAGCTGACAAGTGCGAGAATTATCGCATAATCAGCTTAACAGCTCATGCATCGAAGCTGCTTACAAGAATAATATACAGAAGAATGGAAAAGAAAATTGAGAATGCGCTAGGTGACGATCAGTTTGGCTTTAGGAAAAGTAAAGGGACGAGAGAGGCAATTCTGACGTTACGGCTAATAATGGAAGCAAGGCTAAAGAAAAATCAAGACACTTTCATAGGATTTGTCGACCTGGAAAAAGCGTTCGACAATATAAAATGGTGCAAGCTGTTCGAGATTCTGAAAAAAGTAGGAGTAAGCTATAGGGAGAGACGGGTCATATACAATATGTACAACAACCAAGAGGGAATAATAAGAGTGGACGATCAAGTACGAAGTGCTCGTATTAAGAAGGGTGTAAGACAAGGCTGTAGCCTTTCACCCCTACTCTTCAATCTGTACATCGAGGAAGCGATGATGGAAATAAAAGAAAGGTTCAGAAGTGGAATTTAAATATAAGGTGAAAGGATATCAATGATAGGATTCGCTGATGACATTGCTGTCCTGAGTGAAAGTGAAGAAGAATTAAATGATCTGCTGAACGGAATGAACAGTCTAATGAGTACACAGTATGGTTTGAGAGTAAATCGGAGAAAGATGAAGGTAATGAGAAGTAGTAGAAATGAGAACACCGAGAAACTTAACATCAGGATTGATGGTCACGAAGTCAATGAAGTTTAGGAATTCTGCTACCTAGGCAGTAAAATAACCAATGACGGACGGAGCAAGGAGGACATCAAAAGCAGACTCGCTATGGCAAAAAAGGTATTTCTGGCCAAGAGAAGTCTACTAATATCAAATACCGGCCTTAATTTGAGGAAAAAATTTCTGAGGATGTACGTCTGGAGTACAGCATTGTATGGTAGTGAAACATGGACTGTGGGAAAACCGGAACAGAAAAGAATCGAAGCATTTGAGATCTGGTGCTATAGACGAATGTTGAAAATTAGGTGGACTGATAAGGTAAGGAATGAGGAGGTTCTACGCAGAATCGGAGAGGAAAGGAATATGTGGAAAACACTGATAAGGAGAAGGGACAGGATGATAGGACATCTGCTAAGACATGAGAGAATGACTTCCATGGTACTAGAGGGAGCTGTAGAGGGCAAAAACTGTAGAGGAAGACAGAGATTGAAATACGTCAAGCAAATAATTGAGGACGTAGGTGGCAAGTGCTACTCTGAGATGAAGAGGTTAGCACAGGAAAGGAATTCGTGGCAGGCCGCATCAAACCAGTCAGTAGACTGATGACAAAAAAAAAAAAAAAGAAAAAAAAAGCTTAAGTAACTGAGATCTCAAACTGTGATTCTTAAACATATACAAAAGACGTCTGCGTTCTTTCCGTTGAATATTAACCGTCCAGGATTTACTGGGCTATTAGCAATAAAATGAGCAAGGCAACCACATAACTGTTTCATTTACTTTCACTAGCATCCGAAATGTGCTGAAAGCTTGTCGAAAATTTTAGTGTGTGGCACCTTCACATCAATCAGAGTCCGAATTTCGTGAAGAGTTACGTATCAAAGGAGTTAGATGTATTTCATATGAGTGGTTATGACTGAACTGTTGCTGTTTTTTCACATTTTTCTCTGTGTAGTGGCACCAGTGTATTGCAATTCATAAAATTACCGAGAAACTGACTTTAATAGAGATTATTTGTTATTTTACGCCACTAAAGAAAATTTGTTTAGCTGTACATGTCTCCATTCAGTTTAAATATTCATGCAGAAGTGATGCCCCTGTTTACATATTACAAGCCGCCATGCAAGTTACTTTATTAACAAGTGGCTTGCTGTTCCTTTACACACAAGACCAGTTTTCACCATTTGGTGTGCTCTGTATTCCTTCCATTTCAGAGAGTTTGTCTGTGCTGCACTGGACTACTCCTTCAGTTTTCTACCTCTTGAACAGTCTTATTAAAGAATACTAGAGAGAAGCGTTTGATGAACTAGGCTATTTTACGCTTACCAGAAGTTAGTAGGAGACTGAAAAAGTTCTGCCCTGAATGCTCAATATCCTCTTCTACTTACACAGCCACAAGGTGCTACTAACCTCTACCTGTAGCAGCAGTATATTTTCTTCAACGTTTCCGAATGTTGTTATTAAGTTATTATGAATCATTTACACCTTCATCACTTAACACGAGACATATTTTTCCCCAAAGAGAAATTAACGGTAGGTACGTAAACGTTTATTGGAAACCTCCTGTCATTCTCGAATTCGAACGAAGAAAGGAAGGCATGGAACACATCGACGAGGGCATTAAGAGTGAGCATCTTGTTACACAAGGCTGAGTAACTAAATCTGCAGTCTAGTGTAGAAGGAAAAACTTGGGAATACGCTTGACTAAGGGGGGACGACAGAAAACTTGGATCACTGAATTAAATGCGGATTGCAACCTGCTTTTCTTGCTAAATCTCTGTACGTCGAATCCGAACTGATTTTAGGCTTTATTGTATATCTGCCAAGAAATAAAATAAAGTACCCTAATTCTGTTAATTTACTACGTTTACTTATTAGCCACTGTCGCTAAAATAACGGTCCGCAAGACAGTTTTTCTGTACCATTAACTTTAAGTAGTGACATGTTCACTAAAGTGACCTCATACTATTATCGATTTTTGGTGGCTGACGGCACTGTCGACACTATAATGCCTTTGAGAGGTTGTACAGCTGACATATTCTGATCTGATTGCTAGTAAAACATCTGACTTGTAATATACCCGTAGCTTTAAATTTTGTCGGAAAAAGTGCAGAGTGACATACTTTTCCACTAGACTTCCTTTTGTTAACTGCGTTAAATACTCTTCCTCGTCTGTGTACCGTTCGTTTGTAAACGACTGATTTCCTACGGGGAGAGCGATTCTGAAACTTTATGTAGATACTTTGCAAGTTTACGGTGGAATTTTTATGTACTTCATATTCTCTGATTACAGTTCGATTTCGTACTTGGACGTTTGAGAATCACGAACTTCTCTTTTTTATACGCCGCCAGTCTGCTGCAACTCATACAGCAAAGAGACAAGTCTCAGACTCTCAAATAACGTTGCCCCTTTGCTTGCGCTACACGTTTCTTAACTTTCATCACGTAGCTTCCACCCATGCATGCCGATCATTGAATACCCACAAGAGAACGTCACTTGGTTGCACTGTAACTGAAGCTTTCGCCGTTTTCTAAATTTGATGCTTAAGTTTTTTTTCCTCTGTATTCCTTCATATTATTTGCCTTGATGTTGTGCTGTGTCCGTCTCTTTTAGCGTTCCGAACCCTTAATCGGTAAAGACAGGACCAGTATAGAACCACGTCCTTGTCCGACCGTAAGTCTGTCTGACTGTTAAGATCCCTTTTTCTCAGGAACGGGTCTGAGTACCAAGTTTAAATTCACGTCACATGCTAAGTGAAATGAAAAATTTAAGCTTCTAAGTCAAAGAAATCAAAACATATGGTCATTTACGTCACTTATTTTGATACAAACTCACTCACGAAAACCTACAGGTTGCTTCCAGTTAACCCAGGACCATGACATTTGACAAGAAGCATATCATCGCAGTACAATTAGAGGAAGAAAATCCGGAAATTATTAATTCGTTATCATAGCACATAAAATAAATATTTATATGCCATTTGTTTTCCATCTGTCTGTCTGTGAAGACCATTTTCTCTCAGGAACGGATGCAGGCATCAAGCTGAAATTTACGTATGTAATAAGGTCTACCTTCTATTCCCGATTTAAAAAATTGGAGCTTTTAAGCCTGTGCAGTCAAAAGATTAGGCCAATTACCTCAAACGCTGTGAGCGTCACAGACACACTCACCAGAACGTATAGGGTACTTCCCCCTGACCAAGGATCGTATTTGGCAAGAGGCAAGGTTCCACTGTAGACGTAACGGAAAACATCCGAAAATTGTTAATTTTTCATTATATCACATAAAATATATTCCTTTTACCACTTTTGGTGCATCTGCCTGTCTGTGCGTCTTTAAGAATCCTTTATCTCAGTAACGTGTAGAGGTATAAAGATTAGGTCAAATCCTAAGGTTTACAAACACTTGGTGATGAAGATAATTTCAGCTTCCAAGCGAATCTAGTCAACAGATACAGCCTTATCACCCTTGGTAGTGTAGGTAATTTCAGCTTCCTAGCCAACAATAACTAGATATAGGTTTCGTATGTCACTTACTTTAATACTTGCAAACTCCCTAGTCAAATTCTATAGACGAACTATCTATATACTACTCTGGGCTGGTGGTCTGGGGGTAGACCGCTTGCTTGGAAACAGAGATCTAGCGGGCTCGGACCTCGTAATTTTCGCTTGCCACTAAAATATTTCCCCCCGTTGCTCCATAAAAAGAGCCAAGCTAACTGTTCTTTCATTCCGCAGCAGATTTCACACAAACCTGTCTCATCTTCTGATAAGTCTTTCCCATATGTTTCCTTCCTCGGCCAAATCTGCCTCAGTCCTCCTTACTGCGAACTTTTTAAAGGCAGTTTATATTTACCCGTATCTTTCTTCGACAGTACTTCTTTAAGAATTTGCCGTCAATGTTCTCTGATTCTCCCGGTGCTCACGTTTCAATCTCATACAGTCCTGAGTTCTAGATGATAACAATTAAGCACTGGCACTATCTTTGACACTGAACGTCTGAAGCCAGTATGCCGTGGCTTGAAGTAGTCTGTTTAGTACGAGCATTCAGTCACTCGTTGACCACGATGGCACCGAAACAGAGGACGACCGAAGAAAGGCAGAAATACTGAATTCAGTGTTCCGAAACTGTTTCACTGCGGAAAATCGTAACACGGTCCCTGACTTCAGTCGTCGCACGGACGCCAAAATGGAAAATATTGAAATAAACGATATCGGAATTGAAAAACAACTGCTATCACTTAGTAGCGGAAAAGCATCCGGACCAGACGAGATACCCTTAAGATTCTACAGTGATTATGCTAAAGAACATGCCCCCTTTCTATCAGCAATTTATCGTAGATCGCTGGAAGAACGTAAAGTACCTAGCGACTGGAAGAAAGCGCAGGTCGTTCCCATTTTCAAGAAGGGTCATAAATCAGATGCGAATAATTATAGGCCTATTTCGCTTACGTCAATCTGTTGTAGAATAATGGAACATGTTTTGTGTTCTCGTATTATGACGTTCTTAGATAATACAAATCTCCTTCATCATAACCAACATGGATTCCGCAAACAGAGATCATGTGAAACTCAGCTCGCCCTATTTGCCCAATAAATTCACAGTGCCGTAGACACTGGCGAGCAGATTGATGCCGTATTCCTGGACTTCAGGAAGGCATTTGATACGGTTCCGCACTTACGTTTAGTGAAAAAAATACGAGCTTACGGAATATCGGACCAGGTTTGTAATTGGATTCAGGATTTCCTAGAAGAAAGAACACAACATGTCATTCTTAACGGTTCAAAATCTGCAGATGTAGAGGTAATTTCGGGAGTACCGCAGGGAAGCGTGATAGGACCTTTATTGTTTACAATATACATAAATGACTTAGTTGACAACATCGGTAGCTCCGTGAGGCTATTTGCAGATGACACGGTTGTCTACAAGAAAGTAGCAACATCAGAAGACTCGTACGTACTCCAGGAGGACCTGCAGAGGATTAATGCATGGTGCGACAGCTGGCAGCTTTCCCTAAACGTAGATAAATGTAATATAATGCGCATACATAGGGGCAGAAATCCATTCCAGTACGATTATGCCATAGGTGGTAAATCATTGGAAGCGGTAACGACCGTAAAATACTTAGGAGTTACTATCCGGAGCGATCTGAAGTGGAATGATCACATAAAACAAATAGTGGGAAAAGCAGGCGCCAGGTTGAGATTCATAGGAAGAATTTTAAGAAAATGTGACTCATCGACGAAAGAAGTAGCTTACAAAACGCTTGTTCGTCCGATTCTTGAGTATTGCTCATCAGTATGGGACCCTTACCAGGTTGGATTAATAGAAGAGATAGACATGATCCAGCGAAAAGCAGCGCGATTCGTCATGGGGACATTTAGTCAGCGCGAGAGCGTTACGGAGATGCTGAACAAGCTCCAGTGGCGGACACTTCAAGAAAGGCGTTACGCAATACGGAGAGGTTTATTATCGAAATTACGAGAGAGCACATTCCGGGAAGAGATGGGCAACATATTACTACCGCCCACATATATCTCGCGTAATTATCACAACGAAAAGATCCGAGAAATTAGAGCAAATACGGAGACTTACAAGCAGTCGTTCTTCCCACGCACAATTCGTGAATGGAACAGGGAAGGGGGGATCAGATAGTGGTACAATAAGTGCCCTCCGCCACACACCGTAGGGTGGCTCGCGGAGTATAGATGTAGATGTAGATGTAGATGGTGGGCGTATCTCGCAGATCGTAAAAGATTTCGCGTTAGTTTTTTCACATCCGATTAGAGGGAACGTTTGTTCTTCGTGCAATGTCCATAAACCATTAGTGTACTTTGAATTCTTGACTGAGATACACAAGAAGTGACATGATGCAACTTACGTGTCGCGGTTTGCGGCTTTGTTTGTCTATAGCCACCCGAAAGTCCAAAAATAAAAGAGCAAACGGGAGTTGTAAGGATAAAAGATCTTCACTTTGAAACAGCTGTCAACACACATGTGACAAACTTAGAGGGCCCTTCCACGTGAATATGGAAGCTTGCCTCGGAGATGCGAAGCAATTGTCGACGCTGCGGGTGACTGGACGTATTATTAATTGTGATTGCATTTTTCTTTTGTTCATGTACGATGTAAGTAAACATCATCATTTATTGTCCAATAAATTTTTCTAACGATTAACAGGATCACAATCTTACTTAACAGACTGTATAATACCGACTAGTTATAATTAAACTTCCCCTATTTAACGGATTATAACAAGGAAACTAATTATCGTACGAGGACCGACATTGGTAGCATTAATGTCAAGGACATGGGGAAGAGAAATAATGCAGAATCAGTTCAACTGAAATACTTTTAATGTCCTGATACGGTACACCATACCTTTTACATACCGTCGGTATCACTCTCCAGAAGAGTCTGAAAGCGCAAGATTGCATTCTGCACAGCAGCAGAACGATGCATGTCCATAGATAAGCTGGTTACCTCTCTTGATATGCTGCGCTTCAGATCAGCACATGTGTGAACGCTCCGCTAGTAAACCCTGTCCTTCAGGTAGCCCCACATCATTCACACATGTTTCTATTCTGAGCTGTGGACAACCCCTCGAATCCTCCTCGTCCTGAAACGTATTAAACCTGCCACTGACCCGTCCTCCAATCGTCCCATCAGATTCATCTCCGGGTTTAGTACATTTTTGAGTCCATCCCACCCCACCACATCCACAGACACCTACAACAAGGTGAGTGAGATCAGGTGATCGTGCTGGCCAAGTATTTGGAAACGATCTGATGATAATTCGATCGTTTCCAAATGTGTTTCGGAGAAGCAGGAAACAAGAGTGATGAGCGGTGGCGCCCCATCTTGCATGAAAGCTGTTGCGATCAATGCGTCTCTCCCCTGTGGGGCGAGTATGATACGCTGGCGAAGCATATCGCAAAAACGCTGCCCAGTTACACTTTACACCTTGTTCAAAGAAGAATGAGCGAATGATGAACGTAGAATTTAAGCCACACCATACCGTGACACGCTCACCATACAGAGGAATTTAATGTACATTGACTGGAGTTGAAGAGCCCCACACTCGGCAATTCCGTGTCAGAGAAAAATGGGCTTCGTCTGTCCATAGGATGGTCCAGGACCAGTCTTTGTCAACATCACTCCTTCCGAGATAGTGGACAGCGGAGTCAACACATCGTTGTGCGTGCTATGTTGCAAGTTGCTGTACAATATGGGTCTTGTACGGATACCAGTTGAGACTGGTTCGAAGCAGCTTCCGTACAGTAGACCACGCGATGTTCAACAGGCGTGACGCATCACGCTCATTGCATGACGATCAGGAATTGCGAGAAAAATTGTGTGTCATAGCAACAGCGATTTCATCAACCGCCTATGGTGAAACGGACCGTCGGCCTCTTCCCGGAGAGACGCCCAGTTCTCCAGTTGATTTGAACTTCTTCATCATGTTCGGTACAGCAACAGCAGATGGAGAAAGAGGACCCTTCCATAATCCTTTCAGCCGGCGATATTCTCCAATTACAGTTGCGGCGTTTCTGTTGTCTTGATAACAGAGCTTCACCAATAACGCCCTGCTCCTTTTGTACAAGCTCATGTTGACACGTCAACAAGTGCACTACGACTGGTGAGGTGTGTGACTCTATGAATCACGATGACTGATCACGGTACCTGGAGGCCATAGTAGGAACTGGACTGTTGCGCTGTGACGCATGGAAATCGTGCAACCGATACTCCGGACATTAATGCTACCAAGTTTGGTACTCGTACGATAATCAGTTCCCGTGTTAAATAGGGAATGTTTAATTATAACCACTCGATACATCTGCAACAAACTTTAAGTAGATTCCTGAAACTCTAGCCCTAGCTAACCATATTTTTATATACAGGGCGATATCGTTAGCGTGTTAAAACTTTCAGGAATGATGGATAAGGTCAAGTGTATCAATTTGAGGTAATAGATCGTGGTCCGAAAACGACCAAATCGAAGCTGTAAGTGAAAATCTTTCTGACACCTCTGGCAGTGACTCTTTCCTACAGCAAGCTTATTGCTTTCCATATTTTGGACGGAAGTAGTGTGGATCAAAAGCAAGAAAAAACCGTCAAGCAACATGCGCTCTAAAATGAGTATCATATGAGCTATGTGCACTTATTGAGTAGGAGAGAAGTGTTTCACACTAACAATGATGTACAAGAGCTCATAGGTCTTAAGGTATACACTTTGGAGCCCATGTCTGCCATACATTTTTCTTGTATTGGTCCATACTATCTTCTTCCAAAATATAGAAGCCAAAGACATTGCAATAGAAGAGTCCCACAGTCAGAGATATCATAACGATTTTCGCTTATAACTTTCGACATATTTCCGTCAGGACCAGGCCCCCTTACCTCAAATTGATACATTTACCGGTCTCCATTATCCCAGAATGTTTGTAATATCACTAAGGAATCAGGGTAGACCGAAACCCCACAGGTAAATTTTCAGAGGTTATTCAGGATTAAGTACACTCCTGGAAATTGAAATAAGAACACCGTGAATTCATTGTCCCAGGAAGGGGAAACTTTATTGACACATTCCTGGGGTCAGATACATCACATGATTACACTGACAGAACCACAGGCACATAGACACAGGCAACAGAGCGTGCACAATGTCGGCACTAGTACAGTGTATATCCACCTTTCGCAGCAATGCAGGCTGCTATTCTCCCGTGGAGACGATCGTAGAGATGCTGGATGTAGTCCTGTGGAACGGCTTGCCATGCCATTTCCACCTGGCGCCTCAGTTGGACCAGCGTTCGTGCTGGACGTGCAGACCGCGTGAGACGACGCTTCATCCAGTCCCAAACATGCTCAATGGGGGACAGATCCGGAGATCTTGCTGGCCAGGGTAGTTGACTTACACCTTCTAGAGCACGTTGGGTGGCACGGGATGCATGCGGACGTGCATTGTCCTGTTGGAACAGCAAGTTCCTTTGCCGGTCTAGGAATGGTAGAACGATGGGTTCGATGACGGTTTGGATGTACCGTGCACTATTCAGTGTCTCCTCGACGATCACCAGTGGTGTACGGCCAGTGTAGGAGATCGCTCCCCACACCATGATGCCGGGTGTTGGCCCTGTGTGCCTCGGTCGTATGCAGTCCTGATTGTGGCGCTCACCTGCACGGCGCCAAACACGCATACGACCATCATTGGCACCAAGGCAGAAGCGACTCTCATCGCTGAAGACGACACGTCTCCATTCGTCCCTCCATTCACACCTGTCGCGACACCACTGGAGACGGGCTGCACGATGTTTGGGCGTGAGCGGAAGACGGCCTAACGGTGTGCGGGACCGTAGCCCAGCTTCATGGAGACGGTTGCGAATGGTCCTCGCCGATACCCCAGGAGCAACAGTGTCCCTAATTTTCTGGGAAGTGGCGGTGCGGTCCCCTACGGCACTGCGTAGGATCCTACGGTCTTGGCGTGCATCCGTGCGTCGCCGCGGTCCAGTCCCAGGTCGACGGGCACGTGCACCTTCCGCCGACCACTGGCGACAACATCGATGTACTGTGGAGACCTCACGCCCCACGTGTTGAGCAATTCGACGGTACGTCCACACGGCCTCCCGCATGCCCACTATACGCCCTCGCTCAAAGTCCGTCAACTGCACATACGGTTCACGTCCACGCTGTCGCGGCATGCTACCAGTGTTAAAGACTGCGATGGAGCTCCGTATGCCACGGCAAACTGGCTGACACTTACGGCGGCGGTGCACAAATGCTGCGCAGCTAGCGCCATTCGACGGCCAACACCGCGGTTCCTGGTGTGTCCGCTGTGCCGTGCGTGTGATCATTGCTTGTACAGCCCTCTCGCAGTGTCCGGAGCAAGTATGGTGGGTCTGAAACACCGGTGTCAATGTGTTCTTTTTTCCATTTCCAGGAGTGTATGTTGGTATGGCGGTTTCCGTATGCTTTGCTTGCTTGGTATCTGTGTTCTATTGAAAATAGTGCACAACAGTGCGAATGACGAAGATATGCGCTGTGTCTTTCGTAAGGATAGTAACTTCTTGCATTCATTCACGGTACTTGCTGCTGACTAAAGTAGTACCTACTTTACCCTCAAGCTTGCGCTTAGTACTTCTCGGTTCTGTCTCGGGTTCGTTTTTCTGGTAGAGTTATTTGTACGTTAACAGTGGTACATGGTAGTATGGGTAGTTTTACTAATGACGAGGTGGTCGATATGCACTTCTTGTGTGGTTTAATGGATACAGTGGAACAGCGGCATAACGAACTTACGCTGGGCTGTTAGCACATTTTGATAATTACATATTACAGTCTATTTCACTGCTGTTATCGCAGATACAGAGGTGACAGCGGGAACAAATTGAATAAATCACAATTGCTTTATTATTATGTAACGAGCACCTGGAGACTTTTGTCCTTTTATATCAAAATACTGAGATGGTATCCGTGAACATCATTTGAATGTTTGCCCTTGGAATTCTAGTTGACCATGCATTTTCCTTATCACTGTGCCGACATTAAATTACTCTTGTTGCCCTACAGTTTGAACAACGGTAGTGATTGAGCACAGTAACTTTATTTTCTTGTGTGTAATGTGCGAACGTGGTAACTTACAGAAGCCACCTCATGCAATTATTTTCTCTGCGAGTTGTCTGATACTCAACACAGACGATTCCCTGGAACTTTCCCAATCAAACATATTTACTTGTATAGTAGGAAATAAATGAAACCACTGGACATAACCAGTAAATGGAGATCAGAGAAAGAAGAACTGTAACGTTCCCTGGCAGCACACACACTATTAATAAACTAAAATGTAATTGTACTGTATACGCCGCTATGAAACAATTTGTATGTACTGTAATTATTTAACAAAAAAATTATTTAATTTTGTATAAAGGACATTTGTTATTATTGTAATATTTTCTGTAATAATATTCTTGATGTATTTATGATTGTAATATTTCTATGCTCATAATGTAATTACGAAATGTGTCAATATCTGCGATAAGAAAAATGTAAAATACAGCCGCAGATTGCAAAGAGACATTAACGGTAGGGAGTGGTATAAATAGGAATACATAGTGTGCATTCTTTGTCGTCTTCCTCGAGAGCTGAGAAAGAGAGGAACCCGTGACGTAGCATTTTGTGAATGAGTAGACTTCATCTGTCTGTATCTAGATTTAGCCGCCATTAGAGGAGAAATTACAAACTAATGTAAGTTGAATTATTGTTGTGGTCTAAATACATTATAATTTATCAAAATTGTGAATTACTAATGTAAATTAGCTTGCCCATGTCATCTATAATATTTCTTTAAAGAATTTTCAGCATTTTTAGCAATTATCGCTGGCGTTGCTGGACTGTGCCGCGACCGAACGAATTGCGACGGCGGCACATTTAAAAAATTGTTCCGCTAAGAAAAATTAACCAAACCCCTTAAATCGGGAGCAGTTGAAAATTAGCAGTGAATTAAGAAAATATTTTTCTTTTACAGCAATCCTGAGACTGACGGAATTTATTACTAGTTTCACATTTGTGCATTCATACGCGGATAGTTAACGTTGAAATTTAACAATTTGTTGGTTCTTTCAATTTCTAAGGCAAATAACTTAAACGTATAGTGAAGTGTGTTTTATCAATAATAATTAAACGTTCAGGTCGGCTTGGCAATATTTAACCATTTTCTGAGACAATCTTGTGTTCCATAGCTAACGCTGGGAAATAATTCAGTAAATATTACAAAAAAAAAAAAAAAAAAAAAGACCACTGCATTTAGAAAATGTGTGCAAAGGCCGAATTATGTAAAAAATTTAATTCTCAACTAAATATTCTTAATCAGTTAGTATGAATTTATCAGCATGAGAGGGTTGACTAAGATCACGTAATTTTAAATGTACTTAATTCTGTCTAAATGAATTTTCATTACCACACGTAAATAAGGGGTTCTACAACAAAGTTCGTACTGAAATAAAGATAAAATAACAAAAAACAATTTAAAAAGTAACATTTACAATCCCCCCTGTACATTTTTCAAATTCACATTATATATATATATATATATATATATATATATATATATATATATATATATATATTTTTTAAATTTAGTTTTCATTAAATTGGCGTCCAACGTGGGCCCGAATATGCAGTGGCCACAAAATACCCATCAGATAACTAGGGAATTATTGTAGTCGAACTTTGTTGGAGAACAATTAATAATTTTTTCATGTATTGTATGTATTGCCTAACCAATATTGTGTGGTAACACCTGTATATGATTTTTTGCATGAGAACACTATATACCCAGAGGCAAGCTGAAGAAGAGAGCTCATAATATCAAAAAATTAATTACCTACCACAATACCAGGGGGCAGCTTCACCCAAGATAGGTCACCAAAAGGTAAAGCTACAGTGTAGTAGTCCTGTGGGTAGTAAAGTAGCCTCAGTGCAGTGATCTCGGATCATTAGTAGTGTGCTTGTTGTTAGTGTTCTTTTTTTTAAAAAAAAATAACAGGACATTTGAGTAGTTAGTCATCGTAGTATATAATAAGTGTGCTTCAGCAAATGACCATATCTTGTGTGATTATGTCAGTGTAACCTGAGTGTTAGGATATTTAGTTCAGATTTTGTTTCTTTTGTTGACTATGATTAGTTTGCGTATTCAGAAAGATATAAACATGGATAATGAACAACAGTTAGCAAGCAGTGATACCGAGTTAGAAAGTGGGGCACAAAGTAATGTTAGTGGCGTAGTTCAAGAAGTACAATGTGAGAATCTGGGGGCAGATGGGCAAGAAATGTAGCCACTGCCAGCCAGTGATTCAGTTGAAAGTAGAAATACTGTGCCAACTACAAGCACTAGACACGGACCAGAGAGTGGTGAGATGTCAGAAGTGCAATCATTAAGAGTTATGTTCGAGCGCATGCTCAATTTCCAAGCTACGTTTGTGCATGAACAAGCAGAGCGTGACCAGAGATTAGTAGCTGAATTTGAACGTATGCAAGCAGAACGCGATAGAGAACGTGATGCTATGCGGGCAGAACGAGAAAATGAACGTGATGCTAAGCAAGTAGTGCGTGATAGATACCAGCATGAGAGAGACTTGCAGTTAATGCAATCTTTGGAAGCTATGCAAAGTGAGATTGTGAGTTTGAGACAAAACTATGAAACCATACCCGCTTGCTAAGATGGAGGTTAGCATTGCAGGAATATAAAATTAAGATTATGTACATAAAAGGACAAGATAATGTTGTAGCTGACGCCTTGTCGAGGCTTCCACTAGGGCAACCCTCAGTGTCAAAGATTTTGGAACAGTCGGAGGAATACCGAATACTCTTAGTACAAGATAAGGTACATAGGAGGGAATTTTACATATGTGTAAGAATATGTCTACATTGCAGGAAACTGATCCGATTTGGCGAGATGTCATTAGCAAAATTAAAGAAGGAACCAATCTTAAAAGTGTTCAGAACTTCAAAATAGTAGATAAAATTCTGTATTATAAAACAGGTGTGTCAAATGACGGAGTCGTGTGTATACCGCAACAGGCTATCCCAGCTGTAGTGTGGCACACGCATTTAGCATGGGGTCACGCTGGGATAGGAAAAACAATAAGGATTTTATCCAGATACTGTTACTTTAAGGGAATAAGCCAGCAGACTCGCACCATTATCAGGACTTGTCCTCTGTGCCAAAAAAGCTAAGTTTCAAAATAAGTCCACAAGGTTTGAACTGCATCCTCTAGTGCCTCAGCGGCCACTTCAGTTAGTATCTATAGACATAGCACGACCCTACACTCGAGCCATGGGTGGATTAAAGTACATTTTAGCGGTATATGACCTTGTCTCTAAATACTTAAAAATATACTGCCTTAAATCAGCCACCGCTCGTGGAATAGTTAATTGGTTAGGGAAAGAATATTTTACACAGGTGGGTAAGCCTGAAGCGATAATATCGGATAATGCTTCCTATTTTACAGGCCATACCTGGAAGAACTATTTACATGAACAAGGTATAAAGCACATACTAATATCCCGTTTTCACCCACAAGCAAGTTTAGTAGAAAGAACATTTGGAGAGTTAAATAAATTTTTCAGATTATACATTGCATGTAAGCACACAAGATGGCCAGATCTGATACCTAAATTTTTGGAAATTCACAACGCAACCCCGCATGCCTCTACGGGATATGCACCAAACGAGATTATAATGATTAATAATAGAGTACTAAGTGAGTGGCTGGCACCTTTGCCTAAGGTCCCAGTCATTCCTGAGCCTAAGGAAGAGAGGGTAAGGAAAGCAGAGTGCAACCTTACCAGGTGCGCTCAGAAAAGGAAAGAAAAATATAACCGCAATGTGACGAACAATCAAAACCTTTGTGTTGGGGACTTGGTGCTCTTACGCAATCATCCGAAGTCCTCGGCATCCTTGAAACAGAATAGCAAGTGGCAATTGGTGTACAATGGACCTTTTAGAATAGTAATTGTGATACATCTCATAGCAGATCCCCAATCATGGAGAGTACAGGGACTGTATCTGTGTAAGGATGTGAAAATATTCCTACAGTAAATGACTAATAGTCCTATGTGTAATGTGTAAAAAGGTACACCATTCTTTTGAAAATGAACGAACATTAAAGAAGTGTGATCTGTAGAGATAATGTACTAGTGTAGAAGTATTTAGTTATAAGAATATGATTGACTTTCTCTTTTGTTTATGATTATCTGTGTTATGTCTTCTTTTTAATTAGTGTTAGCTTAAACATGCTCTAAATGTCTGCACAGATAACCTGATTAGTGCAATTATTTATAGTGTAAATTGTGACAGAGATCAGTCAGGAGGAACATTTTAATAGTGATTAGTTTATGTACTGCATAATATTCTATATGTGTGTCAAACTTGAAATATTTCTTGGTACAGTCTATTATATATATATATATATATATATATATATATATATATATATATATATATATATGTATGTATATATATAGCCGTCAGATTGTCAGATTCGAACCCAGAATAATATCAATAATATGAGACCCTGCGAACTTTATTTTCAAACCAGTGTTTTCAAAGAGAATAATGCACCCACTAGTGACCCGAGGGCACCATGGGAGGCAAACTTATTGCGAATTTAAGTAACGCAAAGTTACGCACAAAGAAGCTTCAATTGAAGCATGTGCAGATCGGATCAGTAGAAAGAGCTAGCCCGATACAGTCCAAGTCAATTTTAGCCTACAGAGACTACACTGTAGTTATGTAGGACCTTGAAAGTAAAGTGAGACATGATTTCAAAGGAATTATTGAACAATATGCCTGAATCCGGCTGGAATGCACAAATAAAATTTACTCGAACATAAATATAGATGATTTTTGGGCAAACTAATACGAAATTTTAATGTTTGTTACCATGTACGCAATTATCACACACCTTGGTAAAGAGCGAACAAAGAAGTTACGAATGTGCTGTTGCAAAAAATTGCACAACGGAGATTGTAACTGAAACAAAAACTTAAACAAAAGTGCAGTATTATGTGGCAGAGACAGACAGTGACTGTTAAACCTGCAGCAATACGTCACGAGGTTGTTTTGAACAAGCAATAAGAAACTGCATCATCGCCGTGTGTACAAGTGGACAAGGAACTAGCACGACACGAACAGTGAGCCGATAACAGACGGTGGATGAAGCTAGTGTCAAACTACAACTCTTTATGTGTCAAGGGACGCCAGGAAAGCGCATTGACTACAGAGATACATTTTGTCCTAAGGGGAAAACTTGCGTGTGACTAATGACAAGTCATGACATGGTGAATAAATATTGTGTGCCCATAAATCGTGTTCCTGCGACAACGAAACATTGTGCAAACCAGACTAGTGAAGGCCTACTGAATAATAACTGCGAATAACGGTGTGCGTTTTATTCCCACAGCAGGAAAAATGCCCGTAAGGATAGTACACTGTTGGTGAACTTGTTGCATGTTTGCTGGAGCACTGCAAGAAGATGTCACACGGGCGAGCTGATATACAATGCGCATCCGGCTACTTCAGCCATGCAGCGGCCGCTGCAGCCCGTAGCAGACCAGACAGATACACGCCTCTTCGCGCCGTAGCTGTCAACACCGGGGGCAGTGACCTACACGGAGCCGACGCGCCGCGCCGAGCGCCGCTCAACAATCACTCTGCACCGCTCACCAACTACAGCATTATTGACAT
Source organism: Schistocerca americana (assembly GCF_021461395.2). Taxonomy (NCBI): domain Eukaryota; kingdom Metazoa; phylum Arthropoda; class Insecta; order Orthoptera; family Acrididae; genus Schistocerca; species Schistocerca americana. The sequence goes on along the minus strand of NC_060126.1, from coordinate 335,732,312 downwards.
TTTCCAAAATATTTACACAAACTGCATAACATGTCAATGAACTCGATTTTTGACAAACATTGAACACTTATTATGTATACCTCTAAATTGACGAGAGAAAATGAACACTAACAAGTGTAGGAAATGGATTTGTAGCACGTAGGTAGTGGGAACGCTATGCAATGTGACGTTGTGCTAAATGATTTCAAAAAACTAAGTGATATATCCTAGGACAAGTGACCTTGCAGTATATCGCAAGTCCGCAGCTCGTGGTCGTGCGGTAGCGTTCTCGCTTCCCACGCCCGGGTTCCCGGGTTCGATTCCCGGCGGGGTCAGGGATTTTCCCCTGCCTCGTGATGACTGGGTGTTGTGTGACGTCCTTAGGTTAGTTAGGATTAAGTAGTTCTAAGTTATAGGGGACTGATGACCATAGATGTTAAGTCCCATAGTGCTCAGAGCCAGTATATCGCAAAAATGATAAATACGAGTTGTTAATCGCACACAACAAACTTTCGTTGACCTGTATGTGACTGTGATATTATGTAACCGTTGATGACAAACTGCTAAATCAGTTCAAAAGAATGACTGTTAAAGAGACAAGATTAATCATGAACCAACTGGGATGGCTGGGCTCTGGCACAGTTTTGCCCAGGTTTCCTGTCTGCCTTCGCCCAAATGGGTGGTTCAGTTATTAATTCATGTCCCATCTGTACCCCGTCATTATACCTGAGGATACAGATTTCCGATGTTTTGTTCTGTGTCGGGCTGCTCTCACTCCAAACCTCAGCCAACGATGGAGAGCGTATATCGGCTGAATCTAGATTGTTGGATTATTACTGGTGGATGGGTGTGGCTTCTCTGTGTCGCTGACCTCCACTATGTGTAAGTTGTGTTGCTTCAGCCGCCACGGTTGCGCAATTGGCGCATTTTGTGGTGGAGGTCGGTTATTGTCATATGTTTCACTGTTTTGCCGGTCCGGACTGGGCCTCTGGTTCTTTGGCCAAGTTCGGTTTGCATCGTTATAGGTATTAGTGTTCCACGGCCCCCTGGCATTTTTCCATCTACTATTGCTTGGTGGGCCTGTTTCATATCGGTCATCGGACCTCCTTTTCCGGTCATTATTCACCGACGGACTATTGCCGTTCCGGTCTCTACCTCTATTCCCGTTTTATACATAATCTAGTCTCCTGTTGTTACCTCCGCCGTTTCCATTATTTGGTGGAGGCGCGTTATTTCGACCATTTCTGTAACCGTTTCCGTTACTTCTAGCCTGTTCAGAGGCTGCCTTAACATCCTCCTGAATCAGGTCAATTGAGTCCAGAACAGACAAGAAATGTTCCATGTCGTTCTCCGGTACGTGTATAAGTTTTTCCTTTACGTGTATCGGCAAGTGTGATTTCAAAAGTCTGATCAAATCCCGGGAAGAAATCTGCTCGTCTCTGTAACGGGTCTTATTAATGTATTTCTCAAAATATTTTCGCAGATTGCCTAATCGTGGAGAATACGGCTCTGGATTATATACCTCTTTCCGTAATCTCTCCTGAATACATGTTGACCAATATTTGGCCAAGAATGCCGTTTCAAATTGCTCATATGTGTCGCAACTGTCAGCTGCTTCGATTGCCCATAATGCAGCATCTCCTTGTATGTAAGACATAACGAACTTTATTTTCCGTGTACGACTCCAAACGCTAGGCAAAATGTTTCTAAATCCCTTGATAAATACTACAGGGTGAACAGACTTCTTCTCCGTTGTATAGATCTGAAACTGTCGGTTTTTAATCAGGCTTTCTTCAATCACTATTTTGGAGTGACATTTGTTTGTTTCGCTAACATTGGTTGACTGTTCTGTCTCGCAGTCGCAATTTTTCACTGTTGTATTTATTCCTATCATAGTTGGACCTGGCTAGCGTGTCACACGCCTGGGCGTCGCCTTGCCACAAGCTGTGATTCAGTTCCGCAAGACGACGGTTGACATTCCGCTGCCACAGCGGAATGTCAGTGTGCACCGCCCTTTTTAGGTCCTGCGCTGCCGCACTGGAGCCCAAGTCCTTGGCCTCAATCGCGGCGTGCACCTTCTCGTCAATCTTTTTTATAAATTCGTTTTCAATTTTGTGCACTTGTTCGGAAATTTTCTGCTCCATTGTTTAAGTTGTGTCAATTGCAAATTGTTCCATCCTGTTAGCCAGTACACTGATTTCACCCACGATACTGGCGTTAGCCACCTGGATATTATCTACTCTTTCGCTCAGTTCTTGCACCGCTTTGGTTATGGTTTCATAGTTTTGTCTCAAACTAACAATCTCACTTTGCATAGCTTCCAAAGATTGCATTAACTGCAAGTCTCTCTCATGCTGGCATCTATCACGCTCTGCTTGTTTAGCATCGCGTTCTCTATCGCGTTCTGCTTGCGTACGTGCAAATTCAGCTTGGAAATTGAGCATGCGCTCGAACATAACCCTTAATGACTGCACTTCTGACACCTCACCACTCTCTGGTCCGTGTCTAGTGCTTGTGGGTGGCACAGTATTTCTACTTTCAACTCAGTCACTGGCGGGCAGTGGCAACATTTCTTCCCCTCTGCCCCCATGAGATAACTAGGAAATTATTGTAGTCGAACTTTGTTGGAGAACAATTAATATTTTTTTCATGTATTGTATGTATTGCCTAACCAATATTGTGTGGTAATACCTGTATATGATTTTTTGCAGGAGAACACTATATACCAAGAGGCAAGCTGAAGAAGAGAGCTCATTATATGAAAAAATTAATCACCTACCACAATACCAGGGGCAGCTGCACCCAAGATAGATCTACAAAAGGTAAAGCTACAGTTTAGTTGTCATGTGGGTAGTAAAGTAGCCTCAGTGCGGTGTTCTCGGATCATTAGTGGTGTGCTTGTTGTTAATGTTCTTTTTTTTAAAAAAAGGACATTTGAGTAGTTAGTCATCGTAGTTTATAATAAGTGTGTTTCAACAAATGACCATTTCTTGTGTGATTATGTCAGTGAAACCTGAATGTTAGGATATTTAGTTCAGATTTTGTTTCTTTTGTTGACTATGGTTAGATTGCGTAGTCAGAAAGATGTAAACATGGATAATGAACAACAGTTAGCAAGCAGTGATACAGAGTTAGTAAGTGAGGCACAAAATAATGTTAGTGGCGTAGTTCAGGAAGTACAATGTGAGAATCTAAGGGCAGAAGGGCAAGAAATGCTGCCACTGCCAGCCAGTGATTCAATTGAAAGTAGAAATACTGTGCCTCCCACAAGCACTAGACACGAACCGGAGAGTGGTGAGTGTCACAAGTGCAATCATTAAGAGTTATGTTCGAGCGCATGCTCAATTTCCAAGCTGAATTTGCACGTATGCAAGCAGAACGCGATAGAGAACGTGATGCTAAACAAGCAGAGCGTGATAGAAGCCAGCATGAGAGAGACTTGCAGTTAATGCAATCTTTGGAAGCTACGCAAAGTGAGATTGTTAGTTTGAGACAAAACTATGAAACTATACCCAAAGTGGTGCAAGAATTGAGCGAAAGAGTATATAATATCCATGTGGCTAACGCCAGTATCGTAGATGAAATTAGTGTACTGGCTAACAGGATGGAACAATTAGAAATTGACACAACTTAAATAATAGAGCAGAAAATGTCCGAACAAGTACACAAAATTGGAAACGAATTTATAAAAAAAATAGGCGAGAAGGTGCACTCCGAGATTGAGGCCAAGGACTTCGGCTCCAGTGCGGGAGTGCAGGACCTAAAAAGGGCGGTGCACACTGACATTCCGCTGTGGCAGCGGAATGTCAACCGTCGTCTTGCGGAACTGTAAAACAGCTTGTCGCACGGCGATGCACAGGCGTGTGTCACGCCAGCCAGGTCCCACAATGATAGGCATATAAATACAGCAGTGAAAAATTGCGACTGCGAGAAAGAACAGACAACCAATGTTAGCGAAACAAACAAATGTCACTCCAAAATAGTGATTGAAGAAAGCCTGATTAAAAACCGACAGTTTCAGATCTTTACAGCGGAGAAGAAATCTGTTCAGCCTGTAGTATTTATCAAGGGATTTAGAAACATTTTGCCTAGCGTTTGGAGTCATACACAGAAAATACAGTTCGTTATGTCTTACATACAAGGAGATGCTGCATTATGGGCAACCGAAGCAGCTGACAGTTGCGACACATATGAGCAATTTGAAAAGGCATTCTTGGCCAAATATTGGTCAACATGTATTCAGGAGAGATTACGGAAAGAGGTATATAATCCGATGCCGTATTCTCCACGATTAGGCAATTTACGAAACTATTTTGAGAAATACATTAATAAGACCCGTTACAGGGACGAGCAGGTTTCATCCCGGGATTTGATCAGACTTTTGAAATCACACTTGCCGATACACGTAAAGGAAAAACTTATACACGTACCGGAGAACGACATGGAACATTTCTTGTCTGTTCTGGACTCAATTGACCTGATTCAGGAGGATGTTAAGGCAGCCTCTGAACAGGCTAGAAGTAACGGAAACGGTTACAGAAATGGTCGAAATAACACGCCTCCACCAAATAATGGAAACGGCGGAGGTAACAATAGGAGACAAGATTATGTACAAAACGGGAATAGAGGTAGAGACCGGAACGGCAATAGTCCGCCGGTGAATAATGACCGGAAAAGGAGGTCCGATGACCGATATGAAACAGGCCCACCAAGGAATAGTAGATGGAAAAATGCCAGGGGGCCGTGGAACACTAATACCTATAACGATGCAAACCGAACTTGGCCACAGAACCAGAGGCCAGTCCGGACCGGCAAAACAGTGAAAGATATGACAATAACCGACCTCCACCACAAAATGCACCAATTGCGCAACCGTGGCACCCGAAGCAACACAACTGACACATAGTGGAGGTCAGCGAGACAGAGCAGCCACTCACATCCACCAGTAATAATCGAACAAACTAGATTCAGCCGAGATACGCTCTCCATCGTCGGCTGAGGTTTGGAGTGAGAGCAGCCCGACACAGAACAAAACATCGGAAAATTGTATCCTCAGGTATAATGACGGGGTACAGATGGGTCATCAATTAATAACGAAACCTCCCACGTGCATAAAGGAGCACAAAGACGAAGTACAAGCGATAATAGAGATCAAAATTAACAATACTGACGTGCAAGCAATCGTAGATACAGGTGCTACTGTCAGCGTCATGAGTATGGACTTATTCAGAGTACTGGTGAAAAAAAGCGTATGCTGACTTTTCCTGTGATCAATTGCAAAGTCACTGGAGCCATCAGTGCACAGCGACAAATAATTAAATTCCAAGTGCGGGTAGAGATGTATATAGGGGGAGAAGCTATAGCGAGCTCGTTCCTGGTAGTAAAGGGTTTAAAGGTAGCCTGTATTTTGGGGGTACATTTTTTGAGAGAAAGGGACGCAGTAATCGACCTTTCACGGGGAAAATTAAGTTTGATGAGCGCGGGTAGGAGAATAGAAATGTCCATGCTCAGATCTGAAGAGGTACCTGTGCCTAATTGTAATGCAATTAACATAAAATGTAGGAATCAGTGGATACTACATTTAGACAATCATTCTCTTGGGCAAATTCTCTATTATCCAGACGTACAAAGTGATCAATTAAACGCAAATGTGGACGCACTTGTGAACAAAGTATCACAGTCCGAAAATTTGAACTCAATGCAACAGCAGTATTTGGTACAGTTATTATCTAACTATGCAGATGTATTTTTGGAATGAACAGGAATTGTTAAGGGATATCAATACAATATCGACGTGAAGCCTCACAAAACCTACTGTCGAGCCTCATACTCCATTCCTTGGTCCAAGAAGGAAACAGTAGCTATCTCTTAGCAGATCCCCAATCAGGAAGAGTACGGGGACTGTATCCGCGTAAGGATATGAAAATATTCCTACAGTATATGACTAATAGTCCTATGTGTTATGTGTAAAAAAAGGTACACCATTCTTTTGAAAATGAATGAACATTAATGATGTGTGATCTGCAGAGATAATGTACTAGTATAGAAGTATTTAGTTATGAGAATATGATTGACTTTCTCTTTTGTTTATGATTATCTGTGTTATGTCTTCTTTTTAATTAGTGTTAGCTTAAACATGCTCTAAATGTCTGCACAGATAACCTGATTAGTGCAATTATTTATAGTGTTAAATTGTGACAGAGTTCAGTGAGGAGGAACATTTAGTAGTGATTAGTTTGTGTACTGCATAATATTCCATATGTGTGTCAAACTTGAAATATTTCTTGGTACAATCTTTTATATTTTATATATATATATATATATATATATATATATATATATATATATATATATGTGTGTGTGTGTGTGTGTGTGTGTGTGTGTGTGTGTGTGTGTGTGTGTGTGTAGCTGTCAGATTGACGGATTCGAACCCAGAATAATATCAATAAAGTGAGACCCTGAGAACTTTGTTTTCAAACCAGTGTTATCAAAGAGAATAATATAACCAGTAGTGACCCGAGGGCACCATGGGAGGCAAACTTATTACAAATTTAAGTTACGCAAAAGTATGCACAAAGAAGCTTCAGTTGAAACATGTGCAGATCCAATCAGTAAAAAGAGCTATCCTGATACAGTCCAAGTCAATTTTAGCCTACAGAGACTACATTGTAGTTACGTAGGACCTTGCAAGTAAAGTGAGACATGATTTCAAAGGAATTATTGAACAATATGCCTGAATCCGGCTGGAATGCACAAATAAAATTTACTCGAACATAAATATAGATGATTTTTGGGCAAACTAACACGAAATTTTATGGTTGTTACCATGTACGCAATTATCACACAACTTGGTAAAGAGCCAACAAAGAAGTTACGAATGTGCTGTTGCAAAAAATTGCACAAAAGAGATTGTAACTGAAAAAAAACTTAAACAAAAGTGCAGTATTATGTGGCAGAGACACAGCACCATGCATTCATTATTGACCACTGTTGAGTATGCAGAGAATACTGTTTTAGTTTTGTATGTTCCTGCAGTTCCTACACAAAATAAATCAGTCATTTTGCTGCCTACTCTACACCAAAAATTTAATGTAAGTGAGCATGAGCACAAAAAACCTGAAATAATAATGTTTTACAACTCAACAAAGTCAGGAGTTGATACAGTTTATAAGATGGCTAGATGCTACATTTTTTGATATATTAGATTTAGCTTGTCTCAATGTTTGTGTTATGTATTGTAAATTTTTACATGATATGAGATGTGAAAATGTAAGAAGAGAATTCCTCTCAGAACTAGGAAAAGAACTAGTCCAACCTCACACAGAATGATGAATCCTGTCACCCCAGTGCAGAACACAATGCATTTGTTCAGCAATAATATCTTCAGGCTTCAATGATCTTCTAAAGGAAAACCAACATGATAACCAGGAAACCAATGTTCCAAATCTGAAAAGAAAATGGTGTGATTGCTGCCCAAGGTCAAAGGACAAGAAAGTGAATCAACAATGTTTTGATGGGTGTCACAAGCTTGTCTGTAAACAACATGCTTCATAAGTGTGATGTGTAATGACTGATTGTCATATGACACGGAGAATGAGTAGGAGTGTATTTCTAACAAATATCCATATAAGTGCTATTACACAGAATATTAATAAATTACTGTATTTTTACACATTGTGTGAGTTATGAATATTTTGTGTTAAAATAATTTTTTTTGGAACTAAACAAACTGCACAAACTAAACAAAATATGTTTTCATGTTTCAAACAAATGTAGTAAATAATTACAACTTATATGTAACTTCGCCCCATGAACCATGGACCTTGCCGTTGGTGGGGAGGCTTGCGTGCCTCAGCGATACAGATAGCCGTACCGTAGGTGAAACCACAAAGGAGGGGTATCTGTTGAGAGGCCAGACAAACGTGTGGTTCCTGAAGAGGGGCAGCAGCCTTTTCAGTAGTTGCAAGGGCAACAGTCTGGATGATTGATTCTTGTAACAATAACCAAAACGGTCTTGCTGTGCTGGTACTGCGAACGGCTGAAAGCAAGGGGAAACTACGGCTGTAATTTTTCCTGAGGGCATGCAGCTTTACTGTATGATTAAATGATGATGGCATCCTCTTGGGTAAAATATTCCGGAGGTAAAATAGTCCCCCATTCGGATCTCCGGGCAATAACCTGCAGCAATACGTCACGAGGTTGTTTTGAACAATATGATGTATCATGCAACGTAACTTGCTGTGACAGTGCGAGAGAGAGACAAACATATTGTTTATTACTCTGTGGCGGTCAGCGCTCACATAATAATTCTTAGGATATAGAGTTTTTTGTTCTTGTTAAGAGTAATTTTAGGAGAGGAGAGCCATTCTTGTGATGTAAAAAATCGACGCCATTGCGAGTTTTTGATTCACATTGTAAAATATAAGTGCATATGGTAGGAAATCAGTTAATAGAACAATAAAATATTGTTCATTTCAAGAAGGTACGTCTTATTATACACCCAGCGATATACTGTTATTGTGATTTACTAATAAACACCAGCTGAGAACATTTCCGACGGGAGCGTTCAGTTCTAGTGAAATAGTTCGATGTTTTCTTCGGAAAAGAAGTCACTTCATGGATCATTCAAATCCACAATAGTGACTGGACATTTCTCAGAACTGAAAGCAATCTGATTGCTATGCAACAGAGCCCCGAAGAATATTTCTCCGTACTTTGGTTACCACTTTCAGCTCAACACGGTATCTGCAGCATCTGGAGCACATTTCTACAACAGCAGAAGCGTGTAATCGCTATCAGTTTCACACACCGCCCTGTGTACACTGTATGTATTTACCCACAACAGTGGACATACAGTTACTCACACACATAGAAAGACAATACTAGGTGGTGTGGTGAAACATTTCAGTATAAAGGCCCTGTAGAGATAAACAGTAATTAGCCTAGTAAGAAAAGGGAGTCTTTATAGATGGCGACCGTGACAGGACATGATCCTGATACAACACTCATAGTGAACATGAAATATAGCCATGTTAGTAATTTAGTAATTAATGTCTCATTGTGTGTATGTATGTCTAGTTTTGTAGAGTAACTACATTATGGTCCTTTGTATGTATCATGCTAACTGAACGTGCGGGAGTATCTTGTGAAGAGACCGAGTACACCGTCCCAGCAGCCGCGCAGAAACTTCAAAAAGGCCAGAACATTTGAGTTACTAGCTTTCTGGAGCATTTATGCGTTTAGTGACCTTTCATCTATTAATTTTCTAAGTATAAATAGTGTTGCTATATTACTTTTACTAGAATTCCAGTATTTCAGTAGATATAGTAAGACAATATTTTAAGTGTTATCTATGTACTGTGTTTGTGTCACATTGTAAAGTGTACATTAACAGCATTAGGACACTGACGTTTTTTGCGTGTGTAAAAGTTCAATAGTTACTTTTGTAGGACTCATTTAGAGGAGAAACTGCTAATTGCTCATTTACATGGTGATAAGTAGATCTATGTTCAAAGCCAGTAAGCAAGCACGCATCACAATGCCACAAAACGAATTAAATAGTGTGAATGCATCGTCAACTAGTGCCACAGAATTTAATACCGCCGTGGTTAGCGATATGTCGATTACGTCTGAGCAACCAGCAATAATTAATGTGCTCACGCCGTCGACACAAACGGTTGCTAGTTCCGACATTCATATGTCGAAAGAAGTCCAGAGAAATATGCAGCAACCAACAAACAACATGAATTTCATCTCTGACACAGACGCGTGCGAAAACGAAATGACTGTACCGAAAATTGTGTCGGTACAATCCTCATTAAGCCCAGTGCAATCGCCAATTGCTGAGAATACCGATTTGTTATCCCAGCTGATGTCAAGTTTGACTGTCATAACACAAGGGATTAAGGCATTGGAAACATCGCAATCTAATTTTGCAACGGCACAATCCACGTTTTCAAACGATATGAATCGTAGATTCCAGGCATTGGAAACTACGCAATCCGCTTTTGCAAATGACAGGAATCGTAAATTCCAAGTATTGGAGAGTGCGCAATTTAATTTGGCTCACGAGCAATCTAATAAACTAAAAGAAATAAATGATAATATTACTGAAAAATTCCAGAGTTTGGAAACAAAGCAGAGTCACTTGATTGCCAGTCAGGCACAACTCATAGTTACACAAGAACAACAGTATCAGGAATTAACAAACAAATACAAAGACATCTTATGTCGTCAAGATACACTAAATCATCAAGTGCAAGAAGTTATTCATGTACAGAACACTATTGCGCAAGACGTGAATACAATTAAGCACGATAACGAGCAATCTGTCATTGAGCTTACTCGGAGGATAGACACTCTAAGTCTCGGAGGCGAGAAACGCATAGAGAAACTTTTCCATGAACATAAGATCGCATTCTCTAAGGACACTGAAGATTGGGCGAAAGAGCAAACCGAGACAGTGCGAAATTATGTTGACAAAACATTGAAAGAAACGGTTTCTAACGTGCAAGTTAACAACGAAGCTGCACAAGAACAACTTATAGCAGAAGTTAAAGAGATCAAGGAGAATATAGGAGATGAATTTCCTGCTTGGAAAGCAAAGATAGAAAATACATTAAAAGCATGCCAGCAAGGTCTAGTTAATACTAGAGGGGCACATACTACTTGCAGTTTATCAAAAGCAGACATTATTCCTGATGAAACCAGTGAAACCGAATCTATGCAACAATATCCATGTATTGGTGCATATTTACGTAATCAACCAGAAACAAATTATCGAGATTATCATTCGCCGCGAAGTAGCCACCAGAATACACCTGTGACTATGAATGAAGAAAAAATGTTTAAATATCGTCAATCCCAGATATTTATTCCTGAAAGGAAGTCGATCAATCCCGTGGTATTTATCAAGCAATTTAAAGGGATATTGCCGCGAATGTGGACTGAGCAACAAACAATTATGTACGTTGCAGGATTCATACATGGAGATGGATCGATGTGGGCGTCAGAAGCATCCGATCGGTGTCAAGATTATGACCAATTTGAACGCGCTTTCTTGCACAAATACTGGAATGAGGGAGCACAAGAAAGACTACATAAGGAAGTTTTTGACCCACAACCTTTTTCTTTCAAAAATAGATCTTTAAGAAAGTATTTCGAGAAGTGTATAAATAAAAGCAAATACTGGAATGAACCAATCCCGACGCAGGATATCATTTGAATATTAAAGGGCAAACTTCCACTTGAAGTTAAGGAAAAACTTCTACATGTGCCTGAACAACATGTGGAAGATTTTCTAGCCACATTGGATTCAATAGACATTCTGTTCGAAGAATCACGTGTGCGCTATAACCAGCCAAGTTACCAACCTAACAAATACAATAGTAACAACAAACAGTATGGAAACAAACCTTTTGCACACAATTCACCAAACCCACAGGTGAATTATTTCCAGAAAAACGTGAAATTTGGTAACGAAAATCCCGACCAGTGTAATCATGACCAACAATGTGAACAAACATATAAACGGAAATGGAGGAAGAATAATAAGAAGAGAAAAGGATACTATCAAGAAGGGAATTATCAGCAAAAACGCCGATATCAGCAACCAACACAAGAATATCACAACCAACCACAAACTTCAGGTTGGGTACCAAATGATAATGCAAATGAATGGAGAAAGCAACCACCAATAATAACCGATGTAACGGAGCAGCCATCTACTAATAATGGACAATCGTCAAACTAAACTCGACTGTCAGAAGCCCCGACGGTGCAGTCGAGGAAGTTTTCAGGGGCGAAAATTCAAGCGTCAATTTCTTTCGGTACAATGATGGCAAATTATTGATAGAAGAACTTCAGCAGGATATGATGCCTTGTCAAGAGGAACATATCACTGAACCTGTTGCGAAAATTCAGGCGGCAATTGAAGGCATTACTGTGCAAGTTACTTTAGATACAGGAGCAGCAGTAAGTGTCGTTTCTGAGAAGTTATTTCAAAGAATACTTCAGAAAGCAAATCCACTGATTTTTCCTGTTCAATGTTGTCGAATTGTAGGTCCTACTGGTCACAAGTCTTCTCAGGTTAAAGTGCAGACTCAACTCCAGTTAGATATAGGAAATGTAGCTATAAATTGCACGTTCCTTGTAATAGAAAAATTGGTTGAGGACTGTATCCTGGGTATAGATGAATTTAGAGAGAGAAATTGGCATATCGATTTTTCTCTAGGCCGTGCCAGTTTTACAATAATGGATCAGAAACATCAAGTGAATCTTCTGAGGGAATATAGTACCCATGGAAAGTATTGTCAGGGACAAAAGCTGCAAATAAAGTGGATACATAGCAAACCTGTACGGTATTACCAAATTAATTACTTGCAACCAGTTTTAAACCCTGAAGATATGGTATATGAAAAGGTACAAGAACCTGAATATTTGCAACAACACCAAAGAAAGCAGTTATATGATCTTCTACAGGAATATCATGAAGTCTTTCAAGAAAGACCTGGTGTAATCAAGGGATACACATGCCATTTAGATGTAATACCACACCAAGTTTTCTGCCGTATTTTTTATCCAGTACCGTGGCACCAACGAAAGGCAGTTGATGCGGAAATCCACCAGATGCTTGAATGGCATCTGATCGAACGTTCGACGAGTCCATACTGTAGTCCGCTTCATGTTGTCTCGAAAAAGGGAGGAAAAGTTTTTCTCGTGCTAGACGCACGGCAGATAAATAAGATTATCGTGCCCGTGCGAACTCACCCGGAAAATATCGATGAGCTAATTCAAAAGTTCGAGGGGATGAAATACTTAACAAATATTGATTTGAGAAGTTCATTTTGGCAGGTGGCTGTTGTCGAACCATCAAAAAAGTACACCGCATTTGTACATGCAGGTAGAAGCTATCAATTTAAGGTTTTACCTTTCGGGCTAAACGTGAGCTCAGGAGTTTTTATAAACGCTCTAGATTATGCATTGGGACCTGCACTTCGAAGCAATTTAACTTTATTTGTGGACGACATGCTCATAGCTACGACCACATGGAAGGAGCACGTTGATTTATTGAGAAGAGTGTTAGAACGTTTCAAGGAAGCAGGCATAACCGCAAATCTGCAAAAGTCCCATTTTGCTCGAGATAAAATCAAATTTTTGGGTAATCTTATAAATGGAAAAGGTATCTTACCGGACTCCGAGACGCTAAAGGCAATCAAAAACTTTGCAGTTCCAACAACAAAAAGACAGTTAAAGGGCTTCCTCGGAGTTGTCTCTTTTTTCAGGCGTTTCATTCACGACCACTCTATTAATGCAGAACCGTTGTACAGCTTGTTGCGCAAAAATACTCCGTGGGTGTGGACGCAACAATGTCAGAATGCATTTGAAGCAATAAAACATGCCTTAGTCAATTCACAAATATTATATCATCCAGATATGAGCCAAGAATTCGGTTTAATGGCAGATGCTTCGGAAATTGGAATAGGTTCATGCCTCTTCCAAGTAAAGCTGATAGACAGAAAATCAACTTTCTGTCCAATAGCCTTTGCTATCCGACTCTTAACTGCTTGTGAAAGAACATATACGACTACCGAAAGGGAAGCATTGGCCGTAGTCTGGTCATTTAAGAAATTTTACTATTACTTATATGGAGCGAAGACAACAGTATACTGTGACTACAAAGCGTTACGTTTTTTGCAACCATGTAAATTATTACATCCAAGATTAGCAAGATGGACGCTCTCACTCCAAGAGTTTCAATTTGTAATTAAATACCTAAGCGGACAGGATAATTTCATCGCTGATGCACTGTCTAGAATGCCAGATGGAGATTTGTCAACTATCAACATCGCGGACAATCCGTCCGAATTTAATGTTCTTATAATGACTGATAGAATATATAGGAAACATTTTCTTGACATGTGTAAGAACATGGAAAAACTTCAGAATGAAGATCCTCGTTGGCATTCAATAAAGGAAACTTTAGCAAAGCCTGGAAACGATGATCTGAAGAGACTGTACAAGTTGAGGACGACGTCTTATTTTTCAAAGGGCATCTTGATTCAGATAATTGGAAGGTGTGTATTCCCGAGAAGAATGAGAATGACTTAATTTTGCACACGCACATCACTTGGGGACATTTTGGAGTATTAAAGTGTGCTCGGAAGAATCAAGCATATTGCTACTTCCCAAACATTCGCAGGAAAGTGCACAGACAGTTAAGGAAATGTAAAATTTGTCAGCTAGCCAAACCAGGAAATTTTTGTGTGAAAGATTTCTTACATCCTATTATACCCACTAAACCGCTGTCAATCTTTTCGGTCGACGTCTGTGGTCCTCTACCATCATCTAGGGGAGGATGCAAACATATTGTAGCCTTTCTTGATATATTCACTAAGTATGTCAAACTTTATCCATTAAAATCAGCTACTGCTGCATCCATAGCCAAGAAGCTGGTCAAGGATTATATAGTCAAGGTAGGCAAACCAGAGGCTATTCTTTCTGACAATGGGTCAATGTTCACTGGATTTCGTTGGAGGCAAACATTAGCCAGTTGTGGTATAAAACAAATTCTAACATCAGTGTACCACCCTTCGGCGAATCCCGTGGAACGAATTTTTTCGTGAATTAAACCGGTTCATGAGAACATATTGCCACAACCAGCAACCCAAATGGATCGATTATCTTCACAATTTCAGGAAATTGTAAACAATATGCCACAGACTACGACAGAATACACCCCATACGAACTGATGTTTGGAAAACAGGATCAGAATGACTGGATTCGACCAATTCCTAAAGTAGCTATTAACAAAATAGACCTACAAAATAAAGTACGACAATTTACTTAATATAATGGACAAGGCAAGAAAAAGGAAAATATATTTTGACAATCGACTTGGAAAAATAAAAACATATAAAGTGAAAGACCAAGTTTTAGTAAAAAACTCATCCTAAGGCTTCACTTACACAGAAGAAGAACACAAAATGGCAATTATTGTATCAAGGACCATTTGTGATTACCAAAATACCCCATCCAGGAACTTATATTTCTAAGGATGTGAAGAATGGAAAGGTGAAAGGAATGTATCCTCATCACTTGTTAAAGCAATTTCATTATGACTGAAGATTCTGAAGATTGAAAATACTATTCTTATCAAATAATATTGATTAGAGAATTTTCATTAAACCTATGAATCATACATAGGATAGTTTCTTTCTTTTTGCAATTTAGTAGTTAGTTTTTCTTTTCAGGCATAATGTACGAGAGATATGCAGACATTATGTATTTGTTTTCCACTGTAAAGATAAGTTTTCTTTTCAGTATGCAGAGAATTTAGGTATAGTATGAATGATTTCTTTTAACATTTTTTTTTTAGTTGATAGTAACTTCAATCAGGTTTCACATGCATAATGACCATGGGTTAGTGACTCAAATGAATGTGGTCTATGGCAAGATATTTTTTCTTATGTCAATTTAACAATCTCAATGTATGTTTGTATTTGCTTTTTTACTCGCTGAGCTGAAGTCATGCTGTTCGGAAGGGGTAAACCGTTCTCAGTTTTAAAAGGGCGCCTATTACTTTGTTTCAATCTTTTGTGATGAACATTGTCATTAGAATTGTACTATTGTTGTAACATACCTGTGTATGTAAATCATGTTATATCAATTGTTGCTCGCGAAGTTACCAACTGAGCGAATGCCTTTCAGTTATAAGCACATCAACAAGTGTTAAAGTCCATCTGAAAGATGACGAGCATAAGTTGACACGGCAGCACCAGTTGGATTTGTGTATAGTGCATTCTAGGGTTGTTGATAGAAATGAAGAACACCTTACGACTTCCGAATATTTCGATTTCAGGACAGAGAATTAGAAAGAACTTTAGATTAGATTCTATTTCAGCTCAGCATAGATCAAACACCTTTTCCACGGAACTTACACTGACTCTTATTTTCATGTTAACCGTATGCGGAAAACCATAATACCCACGAGGAGACGGTGAAATGGGAATAGAATTCAATCAGTTACCCGAAGATGACTGATAGAAGGGAATCGTAGATGGACATAAAACCAACGCGTCGACGGTTCACCTCAAGACACAGAAGATTAACAGTGTTGTGTTTCTTTTGTGAACAGTGTTTAAATTCATTCAAAAAAAATCCATATTGTAAATATTTTTTTATTTTCCATTGTAATTCAATTAATTATCTTTGCAAATGAGAAATACGAGGATGGTAAATCTACCCCGAGGTGTTCCTTGGTTTTCCTTTGTGGGGTTGGCCGAATGGCTAGATTATCCGTTTGAGACATCCCAAGGCGAGTGACAGAAGCTTCGAGTGATGATGATAAAGGTTTCTGATCACATCTCATGCCATCCTCGACAAATGAATAAAAGCAAGCGTGTAAGCTATGCATATAAGCTGCATCAGGAATTCAGCACAGGCTTTGTCAGCAGTATATGCACCCTAATCTATAATTTTCATTTAGATAGTCATTCACTAATACCAAAATATCATAAGAAATACAGTGGACATTAATATTCTAGTGGACTTTAATACAGTGTCATAAACAATCACCGATATAGTGTTGTGTGAACGCTCGTGTTTGTTTTTGCCCAAAAACGTTCGTCCACAAGAGGGGCATATATGATGTATCATGCAACGTAACTTGCTGTGACAGTGCGAGAGAGAGACAAACATATTGTTTATTACTCTGTGGCGGTCAACGCTCACATAATTATTCTTAGGATATAGAGTTTTTTGTTCTTGTTAAGAGTAATTTTAGGAGAGGAAAGCCATTCTTGTGATGTAAAAAATCGACGCCATTGCGAGTTTTTGATTCACATTGTAAAATATAAGTGCATATGGTAGGAAATCAGTTAATAGAACAATAAAATATTGTTCATTTCAAGAAGGTACGTCTTATTATACACCCAGCGATATACTGTTATTGTGATTTACTAATAAACACCAGCTGAGAACATTTCCGACGGGAGCGTTCAGTTCTAGTGAAATAGTTCGATGTTTTCTTCGGAAAAGAAGTCACTTCATGGATCATTCAAATCCACAATAGTAACTGGACATTTCTCAGAACTGAAAGCAATCTGATTTTTATGCAACAGAGCCCCGAAGAATATTTCTCCGTACTTTGGTTACCACTTTCAGCTCAACACGGTATCTGCAGCATCTGGAGCACATTTCTACAACAGCGGAAGCGTGTAATCGCTATCAGTTTCACACACCGCCCTTTGTACGCTATATGTATTTACCCACAACAGTGGACATATAGTTACTCACACACATAGAAAGACAATACTAGGTGGTGTGGGGAAACATTTCAGTATAAAGGCCCTATAGAGCTAAACAGTAATTAGCCTAGTAAGATAAGAGAGTCTTTATAACAAGCAATAAGAAACTGTATCATCGCCGTGTGTACAAGTGGACAAGGAACTATCAGGACACGAACAGTGAGCCGATAACAGACGGTGGAAGAAGCTAGTGTCAAACTATAACTCCTTGTGCGTCAAGGGACGCCAGGAAAGCGCATTGTCTACAGAGATACATTTTGTCCTAAGGTGAAAACTTGCGTGTGACTAATGACAAGTCATGACATGGTGAAAAAATATTGTGTGCCCATAAAACGTGTTACTGTGACAACGAAACATTGTGCAAACCTGACTAGTGAAGGCCTAATGAATAATAACTGCGAATAATTGTGTGCGTTTTCTCCCACAGCAGGAAAAATGCCCATAAGGGTAGTACACTGTTTGTGAACTCGTTGCATGTTTGCTGGAGTACTGCAAGAAGATGTCACACGTGCGATCTGATATACAACGCGCATCCGGCTACTTCAGCCATGCAGCGGCCGCAGCAGCCCGTAGCAGACCAGACAGCCACACGCCTCTCCGCGCCATAGCTGTCAACACTGGGGGCGGTGACCTACACGGAGCCGACGCGCAGCGCCGAGCGCCGCTCAACAAACACTCCGCACCGCTCACCAACTACAGCATTATTGACATATTCCAAAATATTTACACAAACTGCATAACATGTCAATGAACTCGATTTTTGGTAAACATTGAACGGTTATTATGTATACCTGTAAACTGACGAGAGAAAATGAACGCTAACAAGTGTAGGAGTTGGATTTATAATACGTAGGTAGTGGGAACATTATGAAAAGCGACGTTGTGCTAAATGATTTCAAAAAACTAAGAGATATATCCTAGGACAAGTGACCTTGCAGTATATCGCAAAAATGATAATTACGAGTTGGTATTCACAAACAACAAACTTTCGTTGAACTGTATGTGAATGTGATATTATGTAACCGTTGATGACAAACTGCTAAATCAATTCTTTTTTTTTTTTTTTTTTTTTTTTTTTTTTTTTTTTTTTTTTTTTTTGGATGGGGCCCCTCCACGCCCACACCAACGTGGTGACCAAACCAAAAGTTCTACTGTCACCTCCGTAAACATGTTAGTTTTTGAATCAGGCGTCACAGGATGCGGGCTATGATGTTGTCCATGCGTCTGGGTAAGACTACTCATTAACATGGTCCATCAGGAGATAGAAGTGGTCGAAAACGATTGAAGGGTAGCGGTTGTAAGGGCAGAGGAAAAAAAGTGCCAAGGCAAGAGCCAAGGGAAAAAAACCTCTGCGACAGTAGGACGGGTAGTAAGGGCAGTAGCGGCTTGCTATCTGCGACAGTGCATGCAAGGTGTGGTTGTGTTAGTTCGAGGTATCGTGCATCGTTACCTTTGTCGTTGTTGGAGCTTGTTGCGGCGCTTTCTGCAGTTGCTGCGTCCCTGCAACAGTTCAAGGTCGTTGTGGATTAGTAGGCGATCGGTCATAGATCGGCTCACGGACTGTGTAGGGGGGTGTGTGTGGCTGGTTTGCGTGCTGTGTACAGTACGGTTTCCCTGCGGTTGCCTGTTTTTCGGCTAGTCGCACATCTGGGTTTCCAGTAATAACTGTGTTGCAGGGGCTCGCCAGTACTGTCGTGTTAGCGTTCTATAGACCATAGAGAAAATATCGTTTCTGCAACACCAAACCAGTGTGGATATGTTAAGGGATGCAGCACCATCGATGCTATACATGCCATGCGCCTTTTGATGAAAAAACACAGAGAGAGACAGATGACTGTACACAAGGCATTTCTAGACCTAGAAAAAGCTTTCGATCGTATCCCACACGATCTTATTTGGCGAGCTCTTCGCTGCCATGGCGTCCCTGAAGAGTATGTAAGCTCGATGCAACTTTTGTACCGCAATTCCACTAGTGTTGTTCGGAGTCCTGCTGGGATTTCTCCGCCCTTCGATATCACTGTGGGTGTTTATCATGGTTCTGCCCTTTCACCACTGCTATTCATCCTTTGCATGGATACGGCAACAGCTGACATACAGACTTCAGATCACTGGATCCTTCTGTATGCAGATGATGTGGTACTTGCCGACCAAGCCCGCCCTGAACTCCAGCATCAGATTTCAAAGTAGGAGGACAGACTGGCTGAAAATGGACTACACCTCAGTGTCCAGAAGACGGAGTACCTACCTCCCAAACTAGTGGCACCGTTAGTATAGACGAAGAAGATCTGCAGAAGACTACGTATTTTAAGCAACTAGGATCTGTCGTCACCTCAGACTGCTACACAACTATTGAAACTTGGATGAGGGTAAATGCAGCTTAATTGAAGTGGAGACAGGTCACTGGAGTACTCTAGGATGAGAAGAAACCTCAGTACCTAAAGGCAAAAGTATATAAAACCATGGTACGCCCAGCACCAATGTATGCGACTGAGTGTCATTTTATGATGAAACAAGAGGAGCAAACGTTAAACACCATGGAGATGAAGATGCTTCGATATTCCATGGGGCTCACACGATGTGACCACGTAAAAAATACAGACGTCCGGCAAAGGGTTGTTGTCACGCCGAACACCGACAAAGTGAGGGAAGCCCGTCTCCGCTGGTACGGCCACGTCAAGTGAAACCAAGACAACTCCGTCGCAAAAACAGAACTCCAAACCAGCCGGCCGGGGTGGCCGAGTGGTTCTAGGCGCTACAGTCCGGAACCGCGCGACCGCTACGGCCGCAGGTTCGAATCGTGCCTCGGGCTGGATGTGTGTGATGTCCGTAGGTTAGTTAGGTTTAAGTAGTTCTAAGTTCTAGGGGACTGATGACCTGAGAAGTTAAGTCCCATAGTGCTCAGGGCCATTTGAACCAACAACAACCGAGGAGGAACAAGACCACGAGGAAGACCGGCCAAGAGATGGACTGACAACATCAGGGGAGACATGCACGTTGTTGGCTTAAGACCAGACGATGTCAATGACAGGGAGACCCCGCAACTCTGGATTAATTGTTGGGAAGAGAGAGAAATAAGTCTGAATGGAGAAACAGGTATGTCACAATATAGGTGAGTATAGAAGTAATCTCGCAGCTGCTGATTTTTCCGTGCTTCTTTTCGTACTAATGCAATTGGCATTTCCTGAGCACCACTGTTATCTAGCCCGGTAACTGGCTGAGAAAATCTTGTGCTCTACAATGAGTATGAGCATACTCTGTCCATTGGGTAAAGAGTGCTAAAATTTTCTCGATCGTTTGGTAAGTTTGAAGAGTAGTATAAATAAATACTTTACTTGCTACGGCATATAAAGGACACAGCAAACATCCAACAATCCATCGATTTTCCACGTCAACGCAGAAACAGACACTCAAACATCCTTAGCTCTTCATAACCAATAGAAATTACCTCCCGCCCACCGTCCTGAACCAGAATTTCCGAAAGTTTACCTTGGTCTTCAAGAAAATGCTAGAATTGGAAAAATCCCCTCCCTAACTGGGACTCCTTAATGCCCCTTGTCAGGTCGCCTGTCATTTGGCTGAAAGGAAATGCACACTTTAAGGGGTCTCATATCGAACAACCTACCCAACCCTTCTGTGGAAGCGAGTACAAAGAATATAAAGAAATGCCTCACTTATTAAAGAAGATACAGACACAGCATATGAGGCGCTGGTCATCGATTTTACACAAAAACACACGAGGTCTCCATGATTCTATGTCAGAAATATTATTCCAGAAGAAAATTAAAAGCAGTTTCAATCCGTTAATTTGGTTCAAGGTTTTCAGGCCTCACCCCTGTTTTATAAAGCAAATGCCCCTCCAATGTAACATGCATTGGAAACTCTACATCACAATCAGTCTTTACTGGAATCTACTGAAAAGAAACGAGCTGTAAAATTGACTGGGCTATACACAGACCACCAAAAGTGTGAATGAAAAGTAAATGATAAAAGAGTGACCTACCATGGTTTGTGATGATTCGAACAATATTTAGTAACACGAAATTTCTGAAATCTGCTAACCTGAAAGCGTCGTGATAGTGTACTACAGACAACATTTTTACTAAATGTTTTTTGTTGGTTATCTAGGTGGAAACTGTATATCAACATGACTTGAATTCTATTCAGTTTGACACAAAGAAATGAATTCATACGAACTTGACAAACAGATATAACACTAATTCTTGTGTACTGATAATCCTAAAGAGTCGCAGAACTGAATGGAAACTGCATTGATGGGCATATTCTGAGATTCTTCATCTAAACAAAAGTAAGGTTCTTGTCCTGGTTGTTGTAAATTGGTACTAATCGTACAGAGATCAAATTCGAAGACAACAATATACTGACAACTTCCGGCGTCAAAGAGCTGATTTCAGCCTATCTGATGTGACGAGTGTATCACTCTGCTACAAGTACGCTCAGCCAAAGAAGACCTCATGGCTTCATACCCACGAAGGTTTCCCATCAGCTAATCGACAAATCGACCTGCCTAGGATGCAAAAATTCCTCAATAGGAGCGACGACGGTGAGTACAGCAGAGACACGCAAAGTGTAGGAAAGATAAGTGTCACGATCTACTAAAAGCAACCTGTACTAGGGAAAAATAAAACAGGCGAATTAACGGGAAACTTTGACAATGTAATTGCCTTTATGTAACCAGAATCGTAAGAGAGACTGGTGAATGCACATTGTCAAGTTCTTGTCTCAGACTGGTACTCCACAGAGTTTACATGCAACTAGTACATTCCACTGACTCCACAGAAAACGTGGCGGTTGCGATGTCTCTCGATTCCACGGAACCGAGATGACTCTCAGTGGCTCGCTGCCCCGAGCTCGTCCTCACAGTATAAATAATGTTCCTTATTTCGGAACCCATTACGGTGCCCGCCGTTGCGGGCTGTTATAGGAAGTTTGGTAATTAAGGCTGCTCCTCTGTATCTCGGATATTAGCGGTAATTATTTCGCGTGCCCTCGACCGTCTGCTCACTCCCTGCTTCCTTCTTCATCTCCGCCCCACATATAACACACACACACACACACACACACACACACAGGTATACACTCACGCACGCACACACACAGCACACACACGCGCACACGTGTTAATTATCAGTGCTAACACAAGAAATTGTCGTAACCATCTCTTGGCCTTCAGCGCCAGCTTTGCCCACTGTGTGTTGAAATTCCACGTATCGTTTCTTCTACGATACGCACGTACTGACATTTATCAGGTTAAAAGTGTGTTGAGACCTATCGGCCTCATAATGTTTTCCTTTGTTTCCTTTCCTGTGCCAAAATTTTTTCTCAAATTTGTTGTGGCCCATTGATTGTCAATTTTGTACCTAACTTAGTAGAAATCAGGAGATATCTCGTAATCTTAGTTCTCGCACTACAAGGCCTTATTATCTTGAAAAGCTATTGCGCATATCCCCAATTGCACCGGCGTTCATAATTCAGTTTCTTTCGAAACAGAGACATATGTCGTAGTAATGTGTGTAACTTGACTAGAAGAAGGGATCGGTTGGTAGGACATGTTCTGAGGTATCAAGGGATCACTCATTTAGTATTGGAGGGCAGCGTGGAGAGTAAAAATCGTAGAGGGAGACCAAGAGATGAATACACTAAGCAGATTCAGAAGGATGTAGGTTGCAGTAGGTACTGGGAGATGAAGAATCTTGCACAGGATAGAGCAGCATGGAGAGCTGCATCAAACCAGTCTCAGGACTGAAGACCACAACAACAACATTGTAACATTACTTGTCATTCGTCTATACGCTTCTACGTTAGAAAAGAATCTCTACGTTAGAAAAGAGGTCCGGCACTTCATCCCCATGGAACTCTTTGTTCGAGGAATGATTTTCTTCCTCTATTCCCGCAAACACCCGGACGCAAAAATAATAGGAAATCGTGTTTTTCTGATGTGATCAAGTTTTGTTTACTAACATTTGTCCTGTTTCGCCTTGAAGGCGCTTTGATATAAAACTGCGCACAGGCCACAGTACCTTTAAATTCGACGAGAAAATATGACAACAAGAAAAATGATTTTTAGTCAGGTTCGGCAGCAACACAGTAAAATAGTTTTCAGAGACGTGTTCAGAATGGCTATCATGAGTAACACAGCTTATACGTGCGCCAATTCATTCATCCTTTGTGTGTGTTTGAGTGGCTGCATACGTCTGCCTAGTTTATTGTGTCTCTATTTTTGCTGTTGAAAATAGCAAGGGAGAAGAATTTAACACAGGTCCTGAGCTTTACAGGAATTAATCTGGAATTGCAGTAGTTACCAAGGACGCCATTGAATATTTATCTGTGCAACATGTAAAACTTCTAGGAGTCTTCCGAAAGCTAAATTTCTGAAACTTTTCTCATACCTGGATATTGCACACGCCATACAACTGTAGTTACTGACAGACCATACGCTAATATCAAAATACGGAAGCTCCATTGTTTAGGATACAAGAATAAATGGCAACCAAGCTGATGGATTACGTAAATACTTCACTCGGAAGAAAGTTACAGAAGAATAATAAGTATGTTGAAAGAACTGTTTATCTTACATGGGGTGAAAGAAACTATTTGATTCCGTATTATGGGCTACAAATAAAAAGAAATGAGGGCGATGTGCAGAACTGTAAATCTGTCTGAGTAATTTGGTACTATAATAAGAACACACACAATGCGCTTTGCCCAAAACATGAGGTCTCCAATTGCAAATATATGAGTGATGCTACCGGTGAGGGACGTAGTCATAGATATTCGCTATTACGGAACTAAAAAAGCTTGTATGCAGATTTCTTGCAAATTCCTAGGTGCTTGGTAAATGTCAACATGCATGCTAGTATAACGATAACGCTAATTTCGGCATTCACCTGTGGCCATAAGTCCCAATAGTTATTATTTGAATGTTCTGAAAATAAATGTTGTGAATGGAATAATATGTTTCAATGCTGGTGCGATTAGCGGTAGTAAAATAATTAATAATTTAGCTCTCTAGTCAGAGAGTAAAATCAAAACACGCTTGACCGTCACGGATCATACGTTGGACGAAGTATGTAGAGTTGCTAAACCTTGTCAATGAGAATGAAGTAAGGAAAGTAAACTTAAAAAAGTATGCAGAGGACAATGAACCAGTTAATCAACGAGAATAAGCAAAAGAGTGTTCGAAAGAGTGATATAGTCTCAAAAATTTGAGAGTGTACTATATTTTTTCTTGTTCTGGAAATTAAATAGTTAGTCCTCGAGGTATACTACTCTTTGCTATCATTCCTGTTGTATATAACTAATTTTTCGTAAAGGAAGATTGTGGCGGTATCTAAGTGTTACTACTCGTAGGAAATTGCTGATGTTGGTACACTATGTGACTGTGGGTGGTAATCAATACATATTGTAAAAGTAAGTGTACAATGTGTATTCCGCTAAAACTCAGAAACGAGTCCTGCTACAATCAAGGGAGTTATATGATCTGGTAGCCCTCTATTCATGAAGAAGGTTTCCGTTGTTACCTGAAGGGCGTGCTTTTTAATATATGAGGGCTGGGAACTTTCACCCTCCAGAAATTTCTGCAAGATTCCAGAACATTCGAGAGTAATCGAGAGCATTTCACAACGTACTAGAATGTTCCTCAGTGATCCTGGATATTCGAAAATAGTCTGGAACATTCGAGAAGATTCCAGAATGTACGGGAACATCATGGAACATCACAGATCATTGTGGAACGCTCCAGAACACTCTAGAATGTTGTGGAATGTTCTGGAACGTTGTGGATCATTCTAAGCCCTTTTGGTATGTTCTGGAATTCCCCACTGATGGGGCTTCACATTGGTATGTAAAACAATACAAGTCGTGGGTTCACTTTTTTATCGGTGACCAAGGGAAGAACCGTAAAAGTAGTGCAGTGAGTGAATAAAAACAATGCTTAAATGTAAAAGAGGAGCAGTAGTAATCCATACATTTAATGGGTGTTTGTTTGATTTCCGCATCTCCTTTGAAACCACTGGACCAGTTTCAACCGAACTTGGTAGACATACCCCTTAATGTAAGGTGACCATCATTTTGGGTATAAGATACACCTGCGTTGCATGAAAGGTGGAGGAGGGGTGCGGGAGTTGAAAAAGAAGCGTAGCACGTAACACGCAAATTCCCAGACTTTATTCGTCCAGTGTCTGAGAATGAGAACACGTAGCGATTTGCATAATTTCAAACCTCACACAAAATTTTTTATTGCTGACAACCCTACAATGTAATGAAAGGAAAAATGTTCATCACTTATTACTTTTCCGCTGTTCTGCAGTATACGTACCACATGAGGCATGACGTTATAATTTATTAGTTTCTTACTAATAACTGTATGCACGACACATTTTGCAGGCAATATGCGTGTATGCATGCATGCATGCATGCATACCACTGAATGTAAGTTCAAAATTATATCAATGGAATACGTGTAGTTCAGGAGATCTGAAAAAATGCAGCATCATGCACGACCTTTAAATTTATTACTTATTTGTTACTAACTTTTTATCAATAAATTTTGCAGACAGTATCCACATATGCTGCTGTATGTACCTACAATATTATACCGTTGTCCGACACATAGTTCAGGAAATATAACGTCATAATCGTCAGATAGGCCAATGGAATAAATGCAAATATAGCTTCCTTATTTATCAGGAAATAAACCTTCTTATGTTTTCCATTTATTGAGTTTCCTATGCTGACCTTCGATAGCATTCGCGATCCTGTGCTGCTGGTTCAAAACATCCCATATTTCATTTGGTATGTTACGGTTTTCCTTCACCTGACTGGCCATACACTCTGGGAATTTCATCAGCCTTTCTCTACTCTGCGCTTCCTGCATTGTCATCCGCGATTCGTGAACAGTTTTTGATGGAATATGTGCCACAGCAGCACAATTGCAGCAAAACAGTCCTACTTGTCTTTAACCATGTATTCCTTCCATAATTCTTGTATTTTGTTACTCAGAGACTGGTGGAACTGAAAATTGTAGCTCGAAAGGGATGTTTCCGGCGAGATTACTTTCATACCTTTCACTGTAGCCATTTCTAAGTCTAAAACTGCAGTTTTTGCTGACCATGCAGCCAACTTACTTTCCAATTCAGGAAAAAGCCTTTCAAGGATATTTTCACTTTTGTGTGAGAACGAAGCAAATACAATCCCTTGGTGTCCTCTTCTGTGCTTCCGATGTCGAAGGGTATTGGAACAGCTATTATAATTGTTTCAAACAATTGTCAGATGTTCCGATTCCATTTTAGCACAGGAGTTTCTTCACTCCTTCACAAATGAACACCAGGATACTTTTGTCTGCAGTATACCCACCAATAGATTTCAAAAGACTATTACCTTCATTTAATTTCAGATGGTTTTCACTCAGTTGGATCTACGGACTAGTGCAATGGCCTGTATTGCTTCCCTGAATGCTATATACAATACATTCTTGGAGTTCTCTAAATTTGGCATAATTGCAACAAAAAAGTAACCATATTTTCGCTTGATGAAATTTATGTCCAAAATTGTAGAAAACGAGCACTGTCTTCCCTTCGCATGCTCTTTTCCTTCATTTATGCATTCCTTTCCTAACCTGCACATCTCCATTGCCAAATAATCAAGAATTTAGTGGGCAGCCATGACACTGCCACAGGCAGTTCTTAAACGACCTCAGCTCTGATCACGTTCTGTGCACTCGTTAAGATGATCATCGTTGAGAAGATATGGGTCCCCTTTCATTGTTGTAATTATTTCTGTTAGTCACAATATGCGCAACTCCGGCACCTTACGCTTACAACACCATAAGGAAACGAACGCAGTCGCCGAGTGCATTGTCTAACAGACAGTGAGAATAAATCCGGTGGTGGTGAACGACTGGTGTGGATCAGCCGTGGGGAAGGCTCTGGGTGGAATATCCACGGTGCCCAATCGAGTGCCGAACAATAAATCTGTCTCAGTTGACCATGATTCTATACGTTCTCATCCTTACTAGGCCAGATTAATAGTGGAGATCACAAAGGTCGAGTGAGGGGCGACTTGTTTCGTCGAGAGATTGTACTAATGGGATAACGACGCTAATATACAGCCTCTGTCATGCAACTGTCAGCCACATCTGCCAGTAATGTACCATTGCAAGCAGACGAGGCTCTGACAACCGACTGTTGGCGGTATAACCGTAACGTCGAGTACAGAGACATGGTTGTTAAAGCTCGGAGATGACTATCCACCACCAGTCTTGCCTGCAATGGGCCAGTATCCCATCCAGGGACCCAATAAGCGTACTCGCAATATTCGGTCTAGCCTAGTACTCAGTACAGCATCGGAAACAAGACGATTTACCGGGATAGGCAAGTCGTAGGAACAAGAGCTTGAAATGTTGCCACCTGGAACATTAGGGGAATTGCTCTTGAGGGAGTCTAATCATCTAAAAATTCGAAAGAAAAGGAAACAGCTTTTGCAACAACTACAAACTCAAAGAAGGAACATCTGAAACTAAATATGTAGACCACAGTGTAGATATGCAGTGGAGAAAAGCAGGAACAGAGCGCAAGTAAGGGTTTTGTCATCGGCATTCATAGAACATAGAGATAGAAGTGAGGGGACTATGAATATGTAATTGAAACCATTATACTTATAAGAATTAAAGTTTCAAGTGAAATCATAAGAATAATAGTAAATTCCACCCCATTAGAAGGAAAAATTGACGAGTTCAAGGCCTTTACGAACAGTTACAACGAATCTCATCAGATTTTACTTACGGAAGATGTCAGCTCTACAATAGGAATTATACCGATTCCAAAACCAGTAAGCATAACACATGTAATAGAAACTGATAAGTACTCATGGATTTTGCTACTAATAATCATTTAAGAATGACCAGCAATTTTTTTAGGGAGAAGGACGTATACAAATTTACCCTGTCAGCTGGAGGATGTAGATCTATTACATATTATACAACAATAAATGAGAGCTACACTTAACAGGTTAGAGATACAAGAGTTAGCCGAGGAGTGGATATTGGATCACATCACTTCCTACTAGTGTCAATAATTGACATATATGCGGAATGGAGAAAACCGAAGAATGACAGGAAGAACAAATTCATAAAGTTTTCCTGTTACAAGACAGCAGCATCGGATGAAAAAAAACATTAGCAAATTTAGAAACGGCAGAAGAATTAGAAGAGGAAAAACTTAAAAAACAACCGTATCGAACATATATTATGAGGTTCCACAAAAGGAAATGAGATAAAGGAAAAGTAGAGGAGTAAGGATTTGGACGCCATAGGTGAAAACAGCAATTAAAGAAGAACAAGAAGCTTTCGACACCTATACAATTATAAATCCCACTAATGATATGCACGACGAAATTAAACAGAAGAGAAATATTGCGACATACATAACCCAGAAACGGCACGCAGAATAACTGGATCGCTTTATAAGCGATATAGAGAAAAAATTATTTGAGAGACAAGCTGTCACTTATACAGTGATGCAATTACTCAACACACAAGAAATTGATCGTATACAAGAGAAATAAGGGATAAGTGGTT
The DNA here is from genome assembly GCF_021461395.2 of Schistocerca americana. Classification (NCBI taxonomy): domain Eukaryota; kingdom Metazoa; phylum Arthropoda; class Insecta; order Orthoptera; family Acrididae; genus Schistocerca; species Schistocerca americana. Next base: position 335,703,433 of record NC_060126.1, on the reverse strand, counting down.
GCAACAAAATGCGATACTTAATTCAGATGTTATCTGAACTGAATGACACAAAAGGCGTGGGCAATACTGAGACGCCCTGCTAAAGCCGCAGGACAGGACAGGTAGTTTAGGTTGTGGAAGTGAGCCAAAATAGGCGGCTGTCACTTACACTCAAACGTACAACCCTTTATGTGATCAAACATTACAAGAGTCAAGACAAAAAGACACATCTTTAGTTTTGGAACTTAATTGGCGGCCGTACTATCTCATGCCTTAAGGGCAAGACCACTTTCATTTAAATCGGCTGAAAGCCAATAACTTAAGGCTCAGATATTTAAAAGGCAAAGGCTTATCTTAACACAGTTCCTTAATTAGGCTGAAGGCCCAAAGAATCTGACACTTTAAGAGCAAAAAAAGTCAAATTCAAAATCGGCTGAAGGCCCAACACTTAAGACTCAATAACACTAAGTTTAAATATGCCAAAGGCTTTACGTAAAACCGTTCTTAAATTAGGCTGAAGGCCCAAACCATCTAACGCCTTAAGGGCAAAAGTTTCGTTTTACGTTGGTGTGTAGAACGTATGAGTGTGCCTACATACCATCTGACTTTCGGAAAAGCATCATCCACACGATTCCGAAGACGCCAAGAGTTAACAAGTTCGAGAATTACCGCACTATCAACTTAACAGCTCATGCATCCTAGTTACTTACAAGGATAATATGGAAACAAGGATAAAATGGAAAAGAAAGTGTAGGACGCGCCAGATGACGATCAGTTTGCCTTTAGGAAAGGTAAAGGCACGAGAGAGGAAATTCTGACTTTGCGGTTAATTATGGAAGCAAGACTAAAGAAAAATCAAGACACGTTCATATGATCTGTCCACTTGGAAAAAGCTATCGACAATGTAAAATGGTGCAAGATGTTCGAAATTCTGAGAAAAATACTGGTAAGCTATAGGGAGAGACGGGTAATATACAATATGTACAGGAGCCAAGAGGGAATGATAAGAGTGGACGACCAAGAACGTGTTAAAAGGGTGTAAGACAAGGATGTAGCCTTTCGCCCCTACTGTTCAGTCTGTACATCCAGGAAGCAATGTTGGAAATAAATGAAAGGTTCAGGAGTGGAATTAAAACTCAAAGTGAAAGGATATCAATGATACGATTTGCTGATGACACTGCTTTCCTAAGTGAAAATGAAGAAGAATTATGTGATTCGCTGAATGGAATGAACAGTCTAATGAGTATAGAGAATGGATTGAGAGTTAATCGAAGAAAGACTAAGGTAATGAGAAGTAGTAGAAATGAGAACAACGAGACACATGATATCAGGATCGATGATCACGAAGTAGATGAAGTTACGCAATTCTGCTACCTAGAAAGTAAAATAACCAATGACGGATGGAGCAAGGAGGATATCAAAAGCAGTCCAGCAATGGCAAAAAGGGCGTTCATGGCCAAGAGAAATCTACCAATATCGAATGTCGACCTTAATTTGAGGAAGAAGTTTCTGAGAATGTACGTCTGGAATTCAGCATTGTATGGTAGTGAAATATGGACTGTGGGAAAACGGGAACAGAAGAGAATCGAAGCATTTGGGATGTGGTGCTACAGACGAATGTTGAAAATTAGGTGGACTGAGAAGGTAAGAAATGAGGAGGTTCTGCACAGAACCGGATAGAAAGGAACATGTGGAAAACACTGTTAAGGAGAAGGGACAGGATGATAGGACATCTGTCTAGACACGAGGCATTGACTTCCACGGTACTAGAGGGAGCTGCAGAGGCCAAACCTGTAGAGGAAGACTGAGTTTGGAATACATCCATCAAATAATTGAGGACGTAGCTACTGTTAGCTGAAGAGGTTAGCACAGGAGAGGAATTCGTGCCGAACCGCGTCAAACCAGTCGGAAAATACTAGTGTAAATCTGGTTTTCTGCCCTGCATTATGATTTGGAAATGGGTCCAGGCCCGAACATTGTCGTCAAATGAATAAAAAGATTTGAAATTTACATCTTTGGCATGACAAAGTTTTCAGCGTGTAGCTGCTTTTCAGTTACAGTATGCCATTAATCGCTACTTCATCTGTCGGTCACGCCATATGAATGTTTCCGTGGCTTGCGAGCAGCCGTGCTTTTGTCCACAGCTTCGGAGTGGCGATGTCGCCCAAGAGAGCTGGGAGCGACAGGCTTCGCTGGTGTGGGGCTCCCTGGGAGAAGCGTCGCCTGCTCGTGACGTCACCGCGGCTGTCAGCAGCACGTTGCGGTCGGGCGCCTCGTCCCGCTGTTGCTCAGGTTGTCGGGCGGTGGTGATGCAGCGAGCACAGGCGGCGGCGCCAATATTACAGCGGCCGTCGTCTCCCGCCGAGCCGCGCGTCGGCCACCCAGGCCTGCAACAGCGTCTATCGACAGCGCAATAATCTGGTGGTTCTTATTCACCCACACTGCCAGTAAAATGATCATGTGGTACACACTGATGCATGAAAAACATGTCAGCTCAGTTTTTTTAAGTGTGTTTGCCTTTGAGAATTGGATATTGAATGTGGGTGAGATCATCGCATTCAGTTTTGTGCGAGAAAGAGAACGTGTCACGACACAGCACTGGCAGAATCATTCCCTGTTGCCCTTGCGGTTTATTGTTCCTCGCATTGATGGAATTCAACGACTGCTGTACGAATACCAAATCAAAACGTTCAGGAGGGCCATACACAATGCCAAGCAGCATATCACCAGCCCGAAACAACAAGCACTCAAGGAGGCGGACACATTGTTTCTCTCTGCCATAGCCAAGTTGTTCGCCTTGGACTGGGAAATGGATTTGTCTGCAACAAGTGTCCACACGGAGACTGATGACATCTCGAGCCTCACAGTCGGATAACGTGGCTAATACTGTTGCGGTTTCCGACAATTTGGTAGCAGGTATAGATGTGGTGACAGTGGTATGAGCTATGGCAACACTGGACCGAGAAGTAACCCTAATTTATTTATTGTTTGCACATTTAATGACTGTTCAGAACTAACAAGGATGAAAGACACTTCAAGTGGTTCAGATAGCTCTAAGCACTATGGGACTTAACATCTGAGGTCATCAGTCCCCTAGACCTAGAGCTACTTAAACCTAACTAATCTAAGGACATCACACACCCATGCCCGAGGCAGTATTCGAATCTGCGACCGTGGCAGCACCACGGTTCCGGACTGAAGCGCCTAGAACCGCTCGGCCACAGCGGCCGGCAAAGACACTTCACAGGAGAATGAGCGCACTTACATACATGAACGTGTGACAGTTATGGATCTTTGAAAATCCTCCGTAGAGGAGGCCGAACAGATAAGAAATCGCATCACATGTCTACTGGTTGCGAAATTAATTTGGTTGTGCTGACCGCATTGGAAGTTTGGTGGGTAAAGAGAAATTCAACTTCAAAGAGTAACATCATGGCCGAGTAGTGACTGATTAATTTACCTGAAACAACATGCCTACTATGCTGTATGGGTTTTGTACACCATATTGCTCTGAACCTTACATCTTCTTTGTGGCTGGTGGTGTACTGCCACAAACAAGAGAATTGCCATGCGCCACCGCCTCTGGCAGGCATTCATGGTCCAAAGATGATCTGATAAAAAGGTCGAAACCGGTCACCATTACAAAAGTCAAGCGATCAAGACTGAATCCAGTTTATTTATAATAATTACAGATGGCTGTTTTCCTATATAAGAACGATGTTGTTTAAAATGTCAAGCGATGTAAGACTTCACTTGTCAGATAGATTAAGTTCTTTAAAAGCGGCTGAAGGCCGATCAATTTAAAACAACATAACTACAATAACTGTCAATAGGTAGACGTCCCAAGCTTTATGACCAGTAAGAAACATGACTTCAAAACGGCTGAGAGCCTTTGTTTAGAAAAAAAAACTGCAGCCAATTTTCCAAGGCGGAAGGTCCAAAGCTTTAACCTTAAATAGTATTTAAGCCCAAGTGATGTAAGACTTGATAAGTAAGAATCCAAAATTTTAAAAGTGGATGAAGGCCCATCATTTTAAGAACAATACAACTGTGATAAATTTTCAACAGGCAGAAAACCCACAGCTTTGTCTTCCAAAAGCTAATACTTGATAAGTTGCTGTTGTTGTGGTCTTCAGTCCTGAGACTGCTTTGGGCAGCTCTCCATGCTACTCTATCCTGTGCAAGCTTCTTCATCTCCCAGTACCTACTGCAACCTACATCCTTCTGAATCTGCTTAGTGTATTCTTCTCTTGGTCTCCCTCTACGATTCTTACCCTGCACACTGCCCTCCAATACTAAACTGGTGATCCCTTGATGCCTCAGAACATGTCCTACCAATCGACCCCTTCTTCTAGTCAAGTTCTGCCACAAACTTCTCTTCTCCTCAAGCCTATTAAACACTTCCTCATTAGTTTTGTGATCTACCCATCTAATCTACAGCATTCTTTTGTAACACCACATTTCGAAAGATTCTATTCTCTTCTTGTCCAAAATATTTATCGTCCATGTTTCACTTCCATACATGGCTACACTCCATACATACTTGATAAGTAAGAGCCTTAAAACTTAAAGCAGCTGAAGGCAGACGCTTCACAACCATACAATAGATTTTCAACAGGCAGAAGGCCCAAGCTTTAACTTCAGACAATGTAACACTTGCCAAATTTAGAAAAACTTACTTTTAAAAGGGCTGAAGGCCATTGATGTTAAAAACACAATTCCAAGCATCAAATTCCAAGCATCGGCTATGAGCCATTAAAAATATACAATTTAACGCCAACAAGAGAGGCAGTATAGGCAACGGCGCTGAGAAGTTTCCATGTGGATCGGCCTGCCCTTGAAATCATAACGTTCAGTTAGGTGAGAAAACTCCCCATTCGTATTCGCGACTGGCGAGGGCTGTGCAAGTTCCCTGAACACAGTAAAAATCGCTACCTTCCCCGACAGTTAACGGTCCTGTCAAAGATGCATGCCATCCTCGGTGACGGTTAATGTGACAGTGGGCGGTTGCTCACAAGGGCTCTGAAGCCTGTAGCACCTAATTCACTCGCCCCGCCCTGTCTTGGTGAGGACAAGAAAGCGAGTGGAAACTACATGGTCCATGCATTCACCCCCCACCCCCGCGCTAACTACTAGAAAATTGAATTCGACACGCATTTTGAATTAAAAGAACTTAAAGTAATTTCTCCACAATTATAATGCAATCAGTGCCAGTACGCCGACAACATTTAAAACAAGTTGTCAATGGAAATGACACCAACTACACACAGAGTTTGACAAAGACTTGCACGAAGACTTGAACGACATTCAGCAGTGGCTGTGCAATCACGAAAACAAATCGGGAGTCGATACACACCCACACCCACGCACACACACACACACACACACACACACACACACACACGCACACACACACACAGCCAACCCATAAATGATCACCGAGCCAATTCACGTCGTCCTGTAGGAGGACCGACTGATGATCCACTGGCAGGTCCGAACTGCCCTCCTCGCACGTTCCAAATCTCCATGACAGACGACAACCAGTATGTAATAACAGTGCAGAAAGAAAACACGTGAGGGCTATATCGATAGACGCTGCTGCTGCTGCTGATGGGCAGACAAAGCAGCAACTAAGTGACAACAGAAATTGAAACTAACATAAAGAAGTGTCAATACAAAAAAAAGGATGTAAAATAAGAGATGGCACAAGCGCGAGCTACGCATGGCTCACAGACGTGTGACGCAAGCGACACCCAGTCACCTGACCACGTTCGAAGTCCGTGAGTTCCGCGGAGCGCCCCATTCTGCTCTCCCACGTTGTCTAATTACTATTGAGGTCGCTGATATGGAGTACCTGACAGTAGGTGGCAGCACAATGCACCTAATAAGAAAAACGTATGTTTTTGGGGTGTCCGTATAGTTCTGCACACATAGCGTATTTTGAGTTGTGTTTCTTATTCAATAATATACAATTGTTACTGCTATTTGTGCAATTTAGTTGCTCTCCATTGCACCCTTTGGCAGCGGACTTTCAAGCATGAAAGCCAGGTTGTAAGGTGTCAGGCAAATCCAACACCTTCCATGAAAACCTGACATGATAGCAAATCCGGAAACATGTCACATAGTTGCGAATAAATCCACACATTAAATTAACCAAAGTAATACGATCAACGAGTGAGCAAATGGAATTCCACAGACTAACACAAGAACGCCTAAATGCATGTCATACCTTCCCACCGTGAAACAGACGCAGTTCCAAGGGGAGAAACGAGACCAGAAGCCGAGAGCCGAGCCGTGTAGGCTAGAAGGCCCTACGATAAGAGTGGGCCAATGGGACACCCACATCACCGGCTGACCGCCGGAAGGTCCATCCCCCAGCCCATGTTAAAGATAGAGCCCTCCAGAAGAACAGTATAGGTCTTACGATAACACTAAAAGGGCCACACCAGATGCAAGTTTTATCGTGAGACTATACTCGTCTCTGTTATGTAGCAAACATTAAAAACATGCTCAGAGCGTCGTTGCGTGAAAGTGGTAGGGAGACACGACTTACAACAAACAGACACAACGCAGAATGTCAGAAGGTGAACGGACGCACCGCCAGCTTAGCTCGACTCGACAGAGAGGTTCCGTTCTTACAACTTCGTGGCCAGTGGATCTCATTTGGCAGAAGGCTTTTTACACTATGAAAATACATCTGTTTATAATGCAGACCCCTCCTAGGGAAAAACGCAACGATTATGCTACTTTCGTACATGTTTTCTTCCCACATTGTGACCAGTCAAATGTTGAAGTTTCAGTGCGAGACGTCAGCTTTCTTACAAAGGAGAGTGAGTCGTTCACGACGCGTGCTCATTCCATTTATTGTTTGTCATCTATTATTCCATTTAATGGCGTCACTAGCTACCTGCCTTACTCAACCATGAGCGGCAGCAGCAGCGCGTATCGATAAGTGCACTGTTGTATCATCTCTGGAGCGACCGATAGTATTTCCGGGTCGTTGTGCGCCAGGCAGTCAGTTGGAGACGGACCAGCCGCAGCAGTGTAGTCGGGGACGGAGCGCCGCTGAGGCGCCGACAGCCAGTGCTCGCCGACCGCTGGTGACACACATGAACCGTCCGACGGAGGGAGATTGGAGCGAACAACCCTTGGTTGGTCGTTCGGTTAGTCGTCTCATCTCTCGACGTATATTTGTTCCTGTCACCTTTTTTGGGCTTGGGCAGTTGGTCGGTTGGCGTGAAGCAGCGGGGAAATCTCCGCGGCGCGTAGTTTGGCAGGGACCCCTGGGTGCGTCTACACGCGGTCGGAGTGACTGGTGCTGTTCCCATTGCTACGAGGTCCGTGGCTCACCGATCCTGGACACGAAAATTGAGTTTCGACTTCATCTACCAGCAAGTCACAACTGTTCACATTGTGTCGTTTGTATGTCGTTTTCGTCTGTTGCGACATTCCCGCGAGCAACAACGTGTGTTTTCAAGTTGCCAAATTTTAGCCACCCTAGGATGGAGTGTAACGGTACTTGATTATTTTGAATTGATGTGAACCAGCGGAATCTTCTGCTTTGTGGTCGTTAACGTTCCGGTTACCTGCCCTGGCCGTTGACGTAACTTCAGGCAGTGTATTTTCCTCATCGTGTTGTCGCTAACCAGCTTGGTGTGTAGTTTGACAGCTCAACGCAAAATTGGTTGTGGGCGCCAATACTTTCTACGTTGTTCCTTTGGATTCCCTGTTGTGTACTGGTCGGGTGGAGCGGAAGTTATCTTGCCGATGGGTCCGTTGACTGTCTGTCGGTTGGGTTGTCGTCGGATCGAGAATGGTTGGGCCGACTGCCTGTCTCACCTAACCGAGCGATGGTGTTTGAATTCCAGGCCGACCCTCGGAAACTTCTGAGCACCGTTGGGTGTACTGCCTTTTCTAATTTGTTTTTATTGTTTCTGTTTCTATGGCTTCTAGCCGATTTTTAAAACTAAGGTTGTTTTGCCCTTAAGGCATAAGAATGTTTGGGCCTTTAGCCTAATTTAAAGGACTTTTGAGTGAGACCTTTGGCCTTTTTAAAAATTTAATTTTGTTGCGTCTTAAGTGATGGGCCTTCAGCAGATTTTGAATTAAAATTGTTTTGTTCTTAAGGTGTCACATTGTTTGGGCCTTGCCGGCCGGAGTGGCAGAGCGGTTCTAGGCGTTACAGTCTGGAACCGCGTGACCGCTACGGTCGCAGGTTCGAATCGTGCCTCGGGCATGGATGTGTGTGATGTCCTTAGGTTGGTTAGGTTTAGGTAGTTCTAAGTTCTAGGGGACTGATGACCTCAGCAGTTAAGTCCCATAGTGCTCAGAGCCGTTTGAACCATTTTGTTCGGGCCTTCTGCCTAACTGAAGAACTGTTTTAAGGTAAGGCCTTCGGCCTTTAAAGAATTTATTTTGATTTGAGTCTTCAGAGATGGGCCTTCAGCCGATTTTTTACAAATTAAAGTTGTTTTGCTTTTAAGGTGTGTGATTGTTTGGGACTTCAGCCTAATCTAAAGAAGTGATTAGAGATAAGGCCTTCTGCCTTTTACATTTCTGATTTTGTTTTCAGTTTGAAGTTATTGGCTTTCAGCCGATTTTAAATTAACGTGATCTTGCCCTTAAGGCATGAGATTGTATGGCGTATTCAGCCGGTTATTAAGTTCTAAAATATATTGCTGTGACTTTTCTTTTAATTCTCTTGGCTCTTGTAATGTTTGGTCAAATAAATAAAGTTGTATGTTCGAGTGTAACTCTCAGTCGCTTATTTTGGCCCCTTTCCACAATTTAAACTATCTGTACTGTCCTGCAGGTTTAGCAGGGCGTCTCACTGAGCTCTTAAAAAAATGGTTCAAATGGCTCTGAGCACTATGGGACTTAACATCTTAGGTCATCAGTCTCCTAGTCTTAGAGCTACTTAAACCTAACTAACCTAAGGACATCACACACATCCATGCTCGAGGCAGGAGTCGAACCTGCGACCGTAGCAGCAGCGCGGTTCCGGACTGACGCGCCTAGAACCGCACGGCCACCGCGGCCGGCAGAGTTCTTCAGGGAAACGTGACAACATTCGAAGAGTACGAGTTCTCTAGGATAACAGCGGGCTGCAGATGCATTTATGGAATTTTGGGACTGTTGGGCAGAAAGTTGGCAGCCAAGGCCGAGAAACGAAGATGAGAAGACCTGCCCAAGGTGTTGGTTGGCCCTGATACATCGCCTGCCGGTGATGATATGACAAAATGGAGGATTCAGGAATCGCAAGAGAGGGATGATGTGAAACAAATCCGCCAAGCTACGAAGTTTCGTATCGGTCTTCATGTGGGTAACTGGTATAATGACTCGGTGACCACTTATTCTTTATGAATTTCCGATTGTATGCTGATTGAAGACTGTTCTATGCTGTACTGAATCGCATTAAGGTGTCTGCTGGATTTCGTTCCCCGCCCATGCTCATCTTGAAAAGCATTCGATTTTGTTTACGTGTCTTATCTATTTGTTTCGACTGTGACCTTGATGCTACTTTTTCAGTCTGGTTCCAGTTCTGATCCTGACCTTAACGAGTCGTCCTCACGAACGCCCTTACTCTGTTTGATTTGGTTCATTTGGTTTTTGCGTCTGCAGTTACTCTCCTTGGATAATTACATTCTTTTCCAGTTTTTGTTGATCGACTTCTGATTTAGAGACGACATTTCGAATACAATTTGAAGTTCCACCTACATGAATTCGGCGACGATTTCGACAAACAATGGTTGGCGGAGAAGGGTGTTAATATGCTCCACTCGCACATCAGGACTGAAGCGATCAACTGATCACCGCTGCCAGTCAATTGCCACTCACCGACATCTAGTCCAGCTTCAACCAAGACAGCAGCGAATCAAACGCACCGCTTCGTATCGTCACTCACTGACGCAAATACTTTGCTGTCGACAGCTGATATATGATTTAGGAGAGAGCAAACTGCCAATCCAACTTATCAGAGAGCCCATAGAGTAGCACAGACTCATTGTACTGTGACAGCCCAGTCAAAGCGACCTGAAACCCAAGACACCTTGTTCTTTTACATGGTTCTGATAAACTGACATTTTAAAATACCATCCCCATTCGCTCATAATTTATTCAGATCTATTTTCCACATCTATGGTTAGAAGTTTTATTTCAGCAATGAGATAACTTTCAGTTTGATTAATGACGATGAAGCTCGCCGTTAGTGTAGTTTTACTGTCTGACTGTATGTGTCCCTCAGCGCAATTTCAATTTATCAGATTTTACTGGCCATGAAGAGGCGTGGTACACCAATAACATTATTTCACATCAGAATAACTTTTCTTAAAATCTGCATTAGACTTTGAGGATCCGTTTCCTTTGATTTATGTATTACTTCCTACTCCTTTTCAATCAATCTGTAAGAAAACGAAAAACCTACAACTGTCCTTATGATGTCATTTATTGTGTAGCTACCAGTTTCGATGCTTCAATGCACCCTCTTTAGTCCTTCGTTGATACTGAAAGAATTATCACGATCAGTCGCCTACAATGGGCTACGCAGAGCATCTGTAACTGTGATGTCGTCTCTCTAACCATCGACTGTCAATAGTTGACAGTTGGCAGTTGACAGATGGAGTGACACCATCACAGTTACAGGTAGTCTGCGTAACTAGTTGTTGGCTAGTGACGCATCATACATATAGATAGTGATAAATCCTTCAGCATCGACAAACGCCTGAAGATGATGCATTGCAGCTCCAGAACTGTTAATTACATAACAAATGACATCGTAAGGACCGCTGTAGGTGTTTCACTTTCTTACAAGAGTGAACGGCCGTAGTCCCTCAGACCTCCAGACACCCGGCTGGACGAACAAAAACTTTCCAGTCCAAGTGGCTGATATTTAGCCCTATGTTGCAAGATAACTGAATAGCCTGCTACGTGTACTAAAAGTATACTTTGTATTTAGCAACATGCTTCCCAATCGTAATTAGAATACAACTTCTTTCATGAGGTTAGCTTTTCATGTGTCATCCTGTAGGTGAGTACATGCACAGCGAGTTTGTTCCTTGAATGACAACGAGTTGGGATAGCATTTCGACAGAACGTGGCAGTTTGCATTATTAATTCCTTTAACTTGGAGGCTGTATTGTTAGAACGGCTTGAGGACTTCTCCTATGAGATGCCACACTTATACTGTTAATACTCGAGTACCCAGGCGGCTTAGTTTGCTACTAAAGCTCTGTTCGAATAATGCACAGACAAGCGTGAGATAACATAAAGCAACCTGCACATACCAGACTAGCACTCGTGCGCCATAATCCATGCTTCCGTCTAACAAACGTGCACTCACTATTCCACTGCTTTTACTGCAGTGACATCCAAAATAGTAATATGGGCTCGCAGTTACGCATCTGCTACAGAAATACGCGTTTTAGTTGGCTTATGGATCACAAGATAACCTGCTAGAGAATTGAGTGCTGAAAATGTTTTTAATTCAGTTACTTTTCCTTCCCTTATTCGTATTTCATCTGAAAAGAGGCAGTCAATCCACATTTCATGTGATTTTGTAGCTTTATTAATTTCTACAGTGTTTCTTTTTCTGCCTGTTTTTTTTTCATTATTTTACCGTTATAGACGGGGGAAAATCATGCCGGGAACCGAATGGACTGATTTTTATCTTGATTTTACTACGTACGATATTCAGCACTTCTCGTACCTTTAAACACCTCTCCTAAGGATGGATGATTGTTAGATTCATGGAGAATGTACCACAAATCTGTCACAGTTGCGGTACACATACTTTGGCGAGTGTTTTCGAACCGACTGGTTCTTTCTCAAACATGGCGTTCTGAGGGTGCACTGGTTTCCACTAAGATCAGTACGTGGCCATCCCACTGGTGAACACAACCTCGAACATAGAACGCATCTTCGGACATAACATGTGAATGGTCCACCTGCGAGCTCTATCCCAGATGTGACGTATGGTGGATCCACCTCTGAACATCGGTCTGAATATATATTGTGCGACAGATCCATACTCGAATGCTAATTCGGATGTGGTATATTGTGGACCCGCATCCCAACATCGCTCAGCACATTGAGCGTGGAAGATCCACCTTCAAGCCCTATCCCGGACATGGTGTATTGTGGATCCGCATCCCAGCGTCACTCAAGGTTTAACATGCAACGGATTCACACTTGAATGCTAACTCGGGTCTACTGCAAGCCCTGGGAGTCAGCTGTGCTGGAAATATATTTCTTACATTAGAATGTTAACAGCGCTGCATTCCACACGACTAATAGGTTGGAAACTGAGAGGATCTACATTATAGCCTGTTTTAAGTGCAGAACTGTGTAGCAATAGTAGTGCCTGTGTTTATGTTCTCTCTTACCAATGTACAGATCGCAGACACATAACAATAGTTTACAATTGATAGCTTAGTTGATTTTCTTAAAATGCTTCGAACTCCATCCATCGGGAGTCCAGTCATGTATAAAAAACACCCATTTCTTGTTCTTCTTAACTGTTTGCTATTACATCACAACACTTTCAAATATACTTCTATACACCGATAAGGGTGCTAGCCTCCTCAACTAGGCCGCATCTGAAGAAATCTTGTGCACTTGGATGGGTGCGGACTCGACAAGCTCCATTAATTCACGAGATGCTGAATGTAGAGGTCTGTTCCTGGTCAGCTGTAGATTAAATCTGTAATGGTGCTGCAGGGCAGGTTGCTCACAGACTGTGCGAGGGGATCTTTCAGTCACTAATTTTTATCCTAAGACTATGAGAATGCCCTGTGACTCCCATCTGCATAGAGACAGATCGTAAATTACACACTATACTCGAGGTGTCAGAAAAATGTAGAAGGCTGGCTGGTATGATCAGATGATGTAAATGTTCCAGAGTTAACAATGAATGGACTTACTGCACAGTCATCTATCTACATTAGCAATGGTACTCGCAAAGTATAGGAGGGGTAGTTTAGCGATGATACTGATATTAGGGAGCATTCGTCGGTGTTGATATTACTGTAAAATTGCTAAAATTGTCTACACTAACAACTGTGATGCTTATTATTACAGTACATCAATGGTGTCTTTTCTATCCCATCTGTGCACTGGTACTCTTTTGATTACCACATAATGATTGATGGAAATCTCTTGTTTCAGATGGAGAAGGAGTCTTCATGCAGAGACAACACCTTCTGGGTGCGGCTAGTGATCACGTACATGAGGAATCAATCGAAACGGAACACAGTCATCAGCTAACATGTCACTGTGACAGATGAGTTTAAATGTACAGGTCGTCAGTCACTTTGGGAGATCAGATGGGAAACTCTCCACAACGCAGCAAAACTCTTCCAGTTTCCTTACGTTGTAACTTCCTTTTATTTAAACCTCCCAGTGTGTGCCTATGTATTGTGGTAGCAGCAGCGGCAACAACATGAATTACACCTTGCGACGTCTAGTTTTCTGTCAGAGGCAATGGATCAGTACGTGTTGAAGTCAGTTTAGAATCTGACACAGACCTCGAAGTCATGTGGGAAGAAACAAAATGTATGGCAGTATACAAAGCGTTTTTCAGCAGAAAAAACAACACAGGGTCACAGGAGCGTCTCTTGCGACTTATAGTATTGTCTGTAGGACACGGTTGTCCTCTTACAGTACAGGCAACGAAACTTTACACTGGTCTGTGCAATGGATCAATACCTGTATATTTAATAGACTCACCACATGTGCTAGTTGATGGCACACAGAAGATATTTGTTTTCGATATATGAGAAGAGCGAGATGCGATAAAAATCTTACCGAGTTCTCTATCGGATGATGTTAGTGGAGCTTTTATAGTTCGTAATTTATCTCATTTGGATGTTACAGAATATCGATGATAGGATGTTGGGGTAATAGACTTGAGTGGACCCTTAGGGACGCAGGTCTGCTTCAGACTGAAGTACCTGTATGATGTTGAGTCTTCCTAATTTTCCCGGTAAGATACACCCCGATAACTGTTTGTACTGCCTGTATACTACCTCGTGTAGCAGGAGCGAGTTTCATTTGGCGCTGACCTTACACATCATGCACGGTTGGCAGACTTACGACAATATGTTCCAATTTCCATCGAATGGTAAAAACATGGGCCTCTCGCACTAACTTAACTTAGCTTGTCTCTACAGGGACTGCAAAATGTGGTGGATATAACTTTGTCCGAATTAGACTCAGCTCAGACTGAAACTGGAAAAATCACATGCACAAAGCTGCAGCGCTGGTAGAGTCTGAGGAGCCGTTGCAAGAGGTATAGGGACTATCTAAAATTTTACTGTAGCAGATAGGTTCAGAAAAGGTGACTCATTATGAGATATAAAAGTGCCAGAAATATGATTCTCTAGTAGCTGTAATCATTAAAGGACTTCTCCATCGGATACATCGCAGGTATATGGTTGAATGGAAAGACATGATTCCAAATCGAAGATACCGTTTCTAACAGAAAGCGCAGCACCAGTGATCTGAAAAGCTTGTGTATATTTCTTACGACCTCATCAGCACGCCATCTGCTGTTTGTGATCCTTATCAATCAACCATCATCTGTAACCCAGTGGATATATCGGAGAGCCTCTGACATGGCATTAAGACAGAATGTGTTATAAATACTGGAGAAATATCTAGTGGCGGCGCGAGAGAGTAGCAAATACCGGATTCATACCACGTTTCTTACCCAAACTACTATGTAAATTTGGTGGTTTTACTATGAGCTTCAACCTGTCGGCATCGTGAAACCGAAGTGTTGGTCTGGTAATATACACTTCGGCTGTCTATATTCACTATCGCTGTATTTGTCTGGGAAAACACTTCATTCAAGGATAATGACATACCTCCATTTATAATGCTTGTATCGTTAGTGATAATTGTGGGCACCTGTAGAACCAACACCGCTTGTAATAGTAACATGGTCGTCGCGATCATGTTTTTAACATCTGGCTGTCTTAGAAAGGGAGCGTAATCGTCTTACAAGCATGACTATTACATTCCCTTTCTAAGACACGGTGGTACCACTGTCAGGGAAACTTATGAGACATGTCCACCTGTCACAGATTTTCGCTCAGTGTTGTTAAGTATTGCTAGCAATCAGTTATTGATGATGTATTGTTATTAGTAGTAGGGTATGTGAGATAGATTCGCCATGGCCATCTGGCTCATACGATGTGTGTGTGTGTGTGTGTGTGTGTGTGTGTTCCGACATGTGGAAAGAAAATCACTACGTCCAATCGTAAGGAAGGTGTGGATTTGATGTGGAAAACTGTGATAGCAAAGTCAAATCATAAGAATGTTAAAGATATTTCTGTATCCAGAGCCACAGCTGTCGAGTGCGGGTACTTAGGATACTTCGCTCGTTGTCGAATGTCGTTCAATTGAGACCGCAATCGTAACATTTAGTTGTAAGTACCGTGATAAAATATGTATGTGGCTGGTTTCGTGTCTTCTGTCTGGAGGTAGGTGGTGCGCAGCGGCGGTGGCCTGTGGCGGCAATAAATCACGTTTCCGGCTAACAGATGGAGATGTCTGAATAGTGAGGCCCATCGGGGTACAGGAATGTATCTGTCCTAACTGTGTCGTCGTCTAAACAGCTGAATAGCGAACTAATACTCACTATGTTTTGGGGAGCTTTCGTGATCGCGAGGAAAATTGACAAGAGTCAATACGCTGGACTGTTATTCCCTCCCATGTAAATTATGCGGTTGACTGCTTCTGCACACTTCTCGTCTTTATTTGGTTGAGAGAACATCGATTGTGGTGTGTGCATCTAGCAGGTGAAAGACAGGTGGACGTCATGTTTGCTGGTTACCTAAACATCTGAAACAGCTTAGTTCACTTTGTAAATAATAAGAGTGATTTGGAATCTGTGGTGTCACTGATTGGTATTCGCGAGTGGAAATACCAGTTTCCTCTACGATTTTAAAGTTTTCAAGTAAAGATCTTCGCAGATGTGATAACTTTCTAGTTACTCAGTGGATTATAGCATGCTGCACCTCGCTAAAGTTTCAGGTTTCTAGAGAAATGCTTTCCAGGCTATAATTTTGGGATTATATTTTGCAAATGATCGGTAGCATACTGCTATATAATTGACTTCGAAAATTATCGCGAAAATGGTATGATATTCTGGTAAACCTTGTGAAAATATGTTTTTGTAATCCTAGAGTCTGGAGGGGAATCAACCCAGACTTTGTACAACAGTCTTCACGTTATATGTATGAGTATCTTAAAGTTCATACCTATATGCAGGATGGAGAAGTCGTGGTTTTGTATGGTGCAGGGTACGAATAATGTGTTTACTACTTCGATATGGTATGTGGAGATAGGTTTCACACTGAAATATTCAAGCTTCCATTGTCAGTGGCAGATAAGTGTAGCTGTGGAAGTGTCTTTCCACACGTGCCGATCTGTAGGCCCCTTTTTCTGGGTTTAACTGTCAGCGCAATATGGCGATCTTTACAAAAGAGTTCCGCCACTGAAAGTCTTGACTGCAGAAAAAAGGCTCACAGTGCTTTCAAATTGGCAGTATCAGTAATTTGGGGGGTAAATTCAGTAAGAGCCAACCAGAATGCTCCATTCATTCACAAGACATCCTTTGTGCTGGGACATAGGAGCCTCTACACAGTGGTGAGAACGAGTGCCGTTTTGGGGATGTTTGTTGAAAGCAGGTCTTCACAATTTCCAGGAAGGGTAACACATGATGGATTGTAGGACCATCAGGAGGAAAGCATTCAGTGTTATTCTGAACTATTTTCGCAAACAGGTCCTATTAGGACAAGAATTTCCATGATGACAAGCTAAAACATCACGTAAGCTCCTACAAAACTTTTTCTGTGACAATTTACGAATTCTGAGAAGGGGCCGATATTTAATGGACTGGCTGACCAGTTAGGATCGTTGATAGAATGTGACTGGTACGGATTTGGGCTATTTTCTGAAACAGTTCCTGAGAGCATTGCAAAATACTTCTACAGCACATCCAGAGGGAGACTTGGCTCTTATTTACATAGACATGTGCTGCCAGTATAACACTGATAACCTTTTAGCTGTGCTTATGTGGCTGTCACTATGCAGACATCTCTCACTTGGCAATTAGGCCTCTGCTTGACTGGCAAGTATGAATGGTGGCTGGTGAACATGTACACAGCCAGAGGTGTCTCGGTGTGGAACAGCTGTCCTGTTAGGATCGCTAGGGAGACTGCACCCTGTATTTTCCTGGGAAGCATTGCAACAGATTTCTATAGTGGAACCAGAGGAAGACTTGGTTGTTAAAAATGGTTCAAATGGCTCTGAGCACTATGGGACTCAACTGCTGTGGTCATCAGCCCCTTAGAACTTAGAACTACTTAAACCTAACTAACCTAAGGACAGCACACACATCCATGCCCGAGGCAGGATTCGAACCTGCGACCGCAGCAGTCGCACGGTTCCGGACTGCGCTCCTAGAACCGCGAGACCACCGCGGCCGGCACTTGGTTGTTATTTACATAGGCATGTGATGGTAGTATAACATTGAGAACCATCTAGCTGTGGCTGCGAGAGTGAACCACTATGCAAACATGTCTCACTTGGCGCTGGACCACAGGTACAAAGCCTAGGCATCAGCAACAGGAAACTCAAGTTTCCGTAGAAATTTCTCATGTGTCAAGTACGAAAGGGATGCCGGCGCCTCATGCTTGTGGGACCCAAATGGACACCTATGCGTTGCTTTGCCGGGCAGTCGGCACCAGCGCATGTGTGCGCTTTACCTCTGTAGGGAACAGTTCACTGATATGTTGTCGTCAAATGTCATAGCTACAGTCCAGAAACTTTTTTACGCGCAATGGTTGTTTGTTGGGTGCATTATCTCCGGCTGTTTAGGTATTGCAAGCATGTTTGCATAGCGTTATGTATGCATTATTTTTTTACAGTTTCACGAGTAGTGTATGTGTGTATTGCATTATTTAATGAACAAATCTGCAGGCTGTGCAATGTATTTATTGGGACAGCTTATAATTAGCTCACGTGTTTGCATAGTGTTTTAGAAGCATTATTTTGACAATTTACGAGTTGTTTTCGTGTCTGTACATCAGTGTGTTGCATTATTTCGTTGATTTACGAGTAGTTTGCTGGTCTGTAGGCTGTGTAATGCATTATATCGACGCTTTGCAATAGGCCGCTTTGTTTGGAGAGCATTGTACATGCACTATTTTAACTATTTAAGAGTTTTTTCATATCTGCATACCAGTGTAATGCATTATTTCGGTGATTTACGAGTAGTTTGCAGTTCTGTAGGCTATTTACCGTGACCCCAAGCACATCAGGCCGAGTATCAGTGTAGAAAATAAACTACAAGAAATCCATCCCTAAATAAATTTCTCAAAAATTAATAATGTTTACTCCTTCCTTTCCCCAGCCGCTTGACATAGACTGAGTCCTTTTCTCACCATATTTACCCAGTCTTTCATGACAAGACGTGCCCTCTGGTGGCAGTTTTGTGTATTAGGTGAGTAGGACTCAG
The DNA here is from genome assembly GCF_021461395.2 of Schistocerca americana. NCBI lineage: Eukaryota > Metazoa > Arthropoda > Insecta > Orthoptera > Acrididae > Schistocerca > Schistocerca americana. The sequence goes on along the minus strand of NC_060126.1, from coordinate 335,684,934 downwards.
AACCGTATGTAAAATAAACACTACATGCAAAATAAACGCCTATGCCCATCCTATTCAGCATCCCAGCAGAGGCTGATGCCTTTTCCTGCCAGTTCAAAGGAAGAGGTGGTGGTTGGATGACTTAGGTTAGTGGAGGTAGCCCAATTGACCTTTTCCCACCAAAATTTGAACTTCCTGCCATTTTGTTGAGATTTGAGAGTGGAGGGAATGGGGTTACAACAGTGGAGGTAGCCCAATTGATCTATTTTGCCGCCTAATTTGAACCTCCCACCATGACGTCATTATGACGTTGCCGCTTCTAATGCCGCCATCTTTGATCCACCATCTTGAACAAATTTAGCGACAATGCAGAGTGGGTCCATGTCCTCCTTGTCCCACTACTTCAGTTATCTGCATTGGTGCTGGGTTTATGATTTTTCACTGAATCAGTGATAATGGACTGGACTTCTGGTAGCACCTTCGTTATTGCTAGTGATTCCTTTCGCTGATTTCATGTGATCGTTTTCAACTACACTCATCGGTGCTGGGTAGTCCCTTATCAGTATGCAAATGATGTCTGCCTGGTCTAGGTTTAGCTATAGTTGTTCCCTGGCATTTCAACTTTATAATCACATCACCATCAGTGGACTGGGGAGCTTCGGAAGGACGTTTGTAGTCAGTGATCACTCATTCTGCTGTTGCTACTTCTTAAAATAATCCTCCCCCATCTGCCTCTTTGCATGCTTCATATCCTGTGTCAGTTCTGCATTACATAATGGTGCTTGGATGCTTTTCATCAAATTGTGTACAATGGATACCGAAACCTATAAGACCATAGCTCACTGGGAGATTGAATGCCGTTTAGTGGCGTTTCAGTTACGTGATACGGTAGGAAACTGTATAAACGGAGCAGAAAAGATTTCTAGTGGCGATACGAATCCTATTGGCGACACGGATTCTTAAAGGGAAAAATCCAGTGACATAGTAACTTTGACAAAGGGCAATTATACGAGGTGATGAGAAAAGCTGCTGGTTTAGAACTTCACGAGTAATCGAGCCACTTTTGAAAAGCAGGTTAAAGCGAAGGCTGGGAAAATGTGGAGGTCTCACGTAAATTTCAGAGACAAGGTAATTATAATGCAGTCTTTGAAGCAATACTATTAGAAACTCTAGACGCGCTCTGAGTTGTAATGTTATGTGTGCCTCACTGCCTTTTTTTAAAACTAATTTGTGCCTGATTTTATTCTGAGAACTTCAGTAATCTATTTAAATACCGTAAATATGAATGCGATTCAAAAACTACTTAAAGTGAAGTGAAGCGCAGCTGGACAGCAAGAAACTCTTTAGCGCCCAATCCCCGCAACGATAGTATTAGAGAATCTTTGAGTATGGACTCTAAAAAAAGAAAAGACAATTCATTTTTTTAAAAAAAAGACTGTTAACCTGTATCTTGTGAAAAGAGGACGTATTGCTAGGCCGTCGCTCAGAACTTATTGTTACGTTTAATAAAAATTGATATTTTAGTGATAAAACCGAGTAAAGTGTGTGTAAGAGTTGCCAGATATTTATGTATACAAATTTTCTACAAGTGAAGAATAGAAATATCTTGTTTTTGGAAAAGGAGGTAAAATTCATTGTCGTTGCCGTCTATCAGTCGCCAGAATTGACGTGTAGTTTGAAGGAGGATTGTGTGCTAAGCAATCTCCTTTTCTCACGAAAGGCAGATTGCTGTTTCATCTAGCCAGCCACTGTGGCCGTGCGGTTCTAAGCGCTTCAGTCAGGAACTACGCTGGTGCTAAGGTCGCAGGTTCGAATCCAGCCTTGAGCATGGATGTGTGTGATGTCCTTAGGTTTAAGTAGTTCTAAGTCTAGGGGACTGATGACCTCAGATGTTAAGTCCCATAGAGTTTAGAGCTGTTTGATCTCATTTACTTACAACAGTGGTCCCTTAGGCATGAAAGCTACGAAAACCTGGGCTCACAGCTATCCGCAATACGACCAAGTAACTAACAGAATCGTATTTTAAACCTTGAAGAACAATAATTTCCTCCAAATTATAGTAAGTGACCAACTGGTGCAAAGCTGATCATTCAAGGAGGCAGAAACCTAAATTCAGGTACCTGTTACGACTTAAAGTAAAAATCTCAATCAAAAATCTCTCTCTCTCTCTCTCTCTCTCTCTCTCTCTCTCTCTCTCTCTCTCTCTCCAAACACATATACAAATATTGATACTATTATTAAGAAAAAGTCATTTTATACATTCACCCCATAACTTGGGAAAAATGACACCTTACGTCGCCCATGTTGCTGTATTGGTCTGACTTCAGTTCTAGACAGCTGAGCCTGTTTCGTATACACTTGAGGATCGTGTCATGAGAAATGAACAGGCTAATGTCTGATTGCGTCATTTAATCGGTGGTATCGGAATTCCGATATTGTGTCCACATACTTCTGTCCACATATTTATTTCTCAAAGTAGTCACTCTGGGGGCGAATTCATTTCTCCCGACGAGAGACCAGTTTGTCGACGATGTCGCTGTAGAATGTATGACTTTGTTGACGGAGCCACGACATCACCTCTATTGGCACCGCTTCACCACTACCGAAGGTGTTATTTAAGTTTTGGAAACAGCTCAAAATGGTGTGAGAAAAGTAGGAGCTGTTTGGAGGATGACAGACAGCCATGAACTGAAGGCGTAGTAGAATGTTAATGACGTCTGTTTCGTTTAAAAAACGTTAAAGGTTTTCACATATAAAATTCGGAATCATTACTTTTCAGCACAACTTCATATAATTGCCCTTAGGGAAAGTTGATATGTCAGTGGATTTTTCCCTTCCAGAATCTGTGTCGTAGCTGGAATTCGTATCGCCATTAGAATTCTTTTGTGCTCCGTTTGTACATTTTCCTACCGCATCACGCAACTGCAACGCCACTAGACGGCATTCAGTCTCCCAGTGGGAATGGTCTTATAGGACTGTGTAACCAGTGTACACTACGTAAAGCAGAATTGACACAGGATATCAAGCATGTAAAGAGGTGGATGGGGGAGGATTATTTTCAGAAGTAGCAACAGCAGTATGAGTCGGTCAGGAGTGATCACTGACTTGGAACGTCCTTTCGAATCTCCCCAGACCACTGATGGTGATGTGGTTATAAAGTTGAAACATCAAGGGACAACCATAGCTAAAACTAGACTAGGCAGACATCATTTACAGACAGATAAGGGACTATCCAGCACCGATGAGTGTAGTAGAAAATCATCACATGAAATAAAGATATCACTAGCAATCTCGAAGGTGCTACGAGAAGTCCAGTTTACACAATGACTGCGTAAGCAGTTAAGAACAATTGCGACAATGACCGAACAGCTCTTCATAGGTCACATATTTCTTTAGCCGTTACCAAAAGATTCTTGAGGTGGTGTAGAGACGCCACTGTACAGTGTCTGATTTATTTGTGGTGATGAACCACGTAACATTTTGTGGTATTAGGTTTAATGTTTTGGATTTGGCACATGCCTGGAGGGCGTTACCTGCCGTCACATATAGTGACAACACTGATGTACAGAGGTGATGTTACGGTGTGGATGTGTTAGTCGTTGTTAGGGGCTGGTACCTTTAGCGAGCTTACGAAAAAGCTGTATGCGGAAGGATATGAACACATTCAACAGTATCCTGTACTGTGTACAACAAAATGGCTCTGAGCACTATGGGACTCAACTGCTGTGGTCATAAGTCCCCTAGAACTGAGAACTACTTAAACCTAACTAACCTAAGGACATCACACACATCCATGCCCGAGGCAGGATTCGAACCTGCGACCGTAGTGGTCGTGTGGTTCCAGACTGTAGCGCCTTTAACCGCTCGGCCACTCCGGCCAGCTTGTGTACAACAGAGAAACCCTCTGGAGACTACGATTGTTCATATCATCGTGACGATGTACCCTGTCCTAAGGCAATATCTGTGAGACAGTTAAATTGAGTGGCCTGCTGAGAGTCCTGACTTGATCATCTTTGGGATGAGTTTCAACTTTAGTCTCGATCCCGACCCCAGAGTAGGCTACGACATCACTATCTCTCCTTCGGTTTTGGCTGGCTTGCCTCTCCTCCAGAAACAGAGGCATCATAAAAGTGAAGTGAGGATACATCCCCTATTTAATTCCACTAAAAGGTGCCCACAAATTTTCTATAAGATAGCGTATAACACATAACACGATTGCTACACTTTGCACAATTTCAGAGCAATTAAATTATGTGTGTTTTTAAGCCACACAAATTGAGGTTGTGCTTATTGATGCTTGCCTTCAAAATCCTTGCAGTTTGATCTTTTCCCCTCCAAAGAGCACGTAGAAACACTGAGTGACCCTACGTGTGCGTAGTGAATTTAACTATATCTGAGATAATCATTAGTGAGAAACACCCAAAGACTCAGTACTGAATTTTATTGTAAGCTAACGCTATAATTTATTTAGTTAATAAAGGTGGATACGAAGGTGGGTCACTGGCACAAAATGTATCTTTTTAAAGTATTCGATGTAATAAGATGCACTCCATGATTTATTACAAAAGATATTTTCAAAAATAAAGCACTGAAAACAATTCTTAGAAAATCGATGTTTCAATAACATACTTCCTGACAGGAAGAGAAAAACTAAAGCTGTGGGTGGTCAAAGTTACTCAGTGTGGTGGAGTTGTTAATAATCTCACATCTGGTTTTACGAAATGCATTGTAACGTGCTCTTATGACGAACACAGTGACTTTTTGTTTCCAACAAGACCCTAAGAATCCCAAATACCTCAGGATGCATTGACGAATATGAGATAGTGAAACCCATAAACAACTGATACTAACATGGCGTAGCCTAAGATACGCTTACCATAATCTGCTATGTGATACGAGCATAGACACCATTCCTCTCTCTTACGAAAATCAGTACTACGATCACCAAGCTGAACTCGATCATTGGACTCCTGCCGATTCCATCAGTTGAGAGGGCAGCCTGCAGATCACTGATCTCTTCACATCTCAGCTCCAAAGCTTCCACAATTTGACCTGTGCTCCCCGTCAAAGCTGTGGCGAACTCATATTTTTCAGGCTCCAAAAAGCAGCTTGCTCCTTTCTTACACCAACAAAACGCGAACACCAATCCTCTTAAAACTTTCTACAGGGTGCTAATAGCGTTTTTTTAACGAACTATTCCACTAGGAAAAGGCAAAATTTCCACAACATAATGAATTGGATTTCCTGCCCTGTTCTCGAAAAAGGTTCTTACTGTTATGACCTCCTGATCTCATATCTATCAAATCAGCTAGCATCGATTTACAGGTTCTGCAAAATGTTAAAAAAACTATCCACGAGGCAAGGCACATGTTCGTACTTCAATAAAATTATTCTGGGTTTGTGAACACATTTTCAGTATATGTATGTAACTGCCGACTTTTCGGTCTCTATTGCAATCGACGTTCTTCAGGGTGTTTGTAAACGAAAAGTCCTGAAGAAGGTCGCTTGTGACATTGACCGAAACGTCGGTCGGTAGTTTTTACATATTGACAATGCGGTCTCAAACACAGAAAAATTTTATTGAATGTGACAACGGCCGTGGAAGTTTACGTTTATACAGGCACAGGCTCGTAGTGCTTACTACATGATGACAGAGTTCCATCCACTGGAACGAAAGTTTTTATATTGCCCGCCCTGCAGACAATGCTTTGAACTGCGCAGTGGTCTCTGTGCCTGTTCACCATTCCGGAAAACAACTTTCATTCCCAACATGGAGAGGCAGCTACACCTGCCCCTCTTCTCCCTATAGTTCTACAAAAACCGCCATGCCCACAGCTTCCCGTGGCGCATTCCTCCAGTTGCCTGTCTCATTTCCATGACACCCATCACTTCCACACCCTCACCCATAAAGAAAGTTTATATAACCAGTACCACGATAGATTGCAGAAGGTGAAGAAGAGAAAATGAAATCAGATCATACAGTCAGCGTGCTCTCATGACTCCCATTAAACTAATTCACTCCCCTTCAGTTCCGTTACTAATGATAAATAAATAAAAATAAATGAACAAAATTGTTGTTGTTGTTGTGGTCTTCAGTCCAGAGACTGGTTTGATGCAGCTCTCCATGCTACTCTATCCTGTGCAAGCTTCTTCATATCCCAGTACCTAATGCAACCTACATCTTTCTGAATCTGCTTAGTGTACTCATCCCTTGGTGTCCCTCTACGATTTTTACCCTCTACGCTGCCCTCCAATACTAAACTGGTGATCCCTTGATGCCTCAGAATATCTCCTACCAACCGATCCCTTCTTCTACTCAAGTTGTGCCACAAATTTCTCTTCTCTCCAATTCTATTTAATACCCCCTCATTAGTTATGTGATCTACAAAATTAAGATTTCGTTCTCTGAATCCACTTACGCATCTCAAACTTTCCCGTTATATTTCTGTTGTTATTCTACAGTCTATACATTTTGTGGTTTCAGACTTCCTTCTGTTAGTTATTTGGACGTGAACTAATGAGAATGGATCGTCCGTTATAATGTTGTCCGTGTTGTTGCCGTTGTGTCAGCAGCCGGTTCCTTGAGACTCCTCTAGGTGTCAGCTAGCCACCGTAATTTGTGGGTACCGTTTGTAATTTTGAAAATTTTCTTGATAAATAGTTAGCTCCCCATTCACATTTTAGTCTGTGTTAGTTAAATATATTTTAATAGGAAACGTGCATGGTATATTTGACATTCTCCTGGTTGTCAAGAATAAACTGACTCATTTTATGTGGAAGGATCGTGACCTGTTTTCTCGGAAATATTTTTGTTTTATGACTTATTCCATGCACTCTCCTTACTATGGATCTACAGAACGAGCAGCGCCTGGTACAATACCCACTTTAAGGTTCAAAACTTGGTTAACACATGCAAGTATAGCTGTATGTATGAAAGAAAATCCATAACAAATTTTAAACCATGTATTTAAACTCGTGATTTATTTTTATACATATGTTTCAGTAAAGAAATTCTATTATTTTATTGGGCGACTACTACAGCAGCGGCTTGTCATTTCGGTGAAGTTGGCTGCCCTGAACACTTTCATCTTGTTTCCATTCCAGAAAGACGATGGAACTCTGCCATCAGATGCAAGGTTGGGTGCGGCCTTGCGCAGGTCGCCTGGGGAGTGACGTCAGCGTAGGCTGTCATAAACAGGGCCGCCGCGTTCTTCACAGTCGGCCGCGCCGCCGACACGCGGGGTGGGACTACCCCACCTTGCCCTCGCCGCCACACCACACACTGTCTGCCAGGGACTCTTCGGCCGGCGCCAGCCACGGCTGGCGGAGACTGATCCACGGAAGGATGGGGTGGGGTGGAGGGGAGGGTGATGTGTCATAACCCCGCAAGAGGTAGTAGAGGCGCGCTATTCTCCCCCTTGTGCGAGCTCCTCTCTATAGAGACTGCACTGGCTGAGGCGAAGCTTGTCTCCCTCGGATCGTGACGTCAGCAGGATCTACCACTGCAGCAGATGTGGTCTCCGGAAACCACGAGCACGAGTCAACACTGAGAGTTAATCCTGAAGCGCTTGGTGTTCGAGCACAGTATAGGATGTGGTACCTCCGGAGACAGGTTCGCTGGTTACTCGGTAGAACTAGGATGATGTCCATTGATTAAAAAGTAAAGTGTTCGGTACTGTACACTGCAGTCCATTGAAATTCTAACAAGACTGACATTTTAGCTTCTTCCTCTTTTCTCCCTCTTCTTTCTTTTTCTTCTTCATCATTTATATAAAAGCAGTTGCTTTTAACTTTCTATCTAGGATTTTCATTATTTGTGCCTTATCTACTTTTTATTAGTATCTTGCAAAATACTAAATAACCTTATCTCTGGAGCACTGCCGTCCCTACACCCTAGTCTACGTAACTATGCGTAAGGCTCAGCTAGCATTATTTCGCTGCATGTAAATGATGTGCTCAGCCACAGACATGTGTTGCAATGGGTACTGTTATATGACTTAAAGCGGTACGTAACTTTTTGTCAAATGCCTGTGTATTTTGATATGGGCTTCCTTACTGTAAAAGTCAGTTAATGAAGAGAAACTTCAGTGCAACTTTGAGGGTCTTATACATTTTTTTAATTGACATTTATGAGGGGCATCATTGAGGAATGTTGCTTTTTGCGTTGAGTGGGGCCACATGACTCCCATGCATATATGGAATCAATGGGCTGAGTAACGCCATTAGCCACGTTGTAAACGATCTCAATGGACCCAAACGAATGCCACTGCCTTCTTGGAGGCACTACTGGACCTTCGTACTACAATTTCCAGCCATTCGTGCAGTCGAAAATTATTATCTTCAGAAAGTAACGTGGAATTCAGATCGAGGTTCAACGTACTCACTGATGAGGAAGGAAAGCTTTTTGAAAACCCTCTCTACTGAATTTTTAGGTTATCTGCTACAGCAAAAAAAAAAAAAAAAAAAAAAAAAAAAAAAAGGGGTAAGAAGAATCGATCACCCCATATTGCGTCGTAGTATACAAAAACTTTCTAACACCTGTTTTGCACCACTGTGTTTGTGTAGTAAATTTTTCACCCTGTATATGCCCCTGTCGCCTAAAAGCTGTCATGCATCCTTCCCATTGTACTGTATATGCATTAAGTAAATTTACTTAATTTACTATCCGTCTCGGTACTGTAAGTTCAATGGTGAGCAGCGCAGACGAGCAGTGGTCAACCACACCATATATCGATTCTCTTCATACCACATGGTAAAAAAAACGAACACTTTGTACGTTTAATAACCTGATGTTTAGCTTCGGGATAAATTATAATGAACACAGTGAACGTTTTATGATTCGTTTATAAATTACTTGCACTGTCGTTTAATTTACTTTTGAATTTTCCTGCCTGTCTGAGGATATGGGCCGAGTCTTAGTGATGTATCAGCTATCATCGCATTGGAATTTATAAGGAATGAGGGTGTCGAACCCACCTGGAATTTCCATCCGCATGGTGCTAACCGTTTTACTTACCCCCTAGTCGACGATCTGCGCGTCGATGATGGTGAAATGGTGACGACAAGCTAACAACATTCCCACGAGCTAATCTCTTGGAATTTGTTGGAATTTATTTCTCTGAAAGCCATAGAACACGAAGTGGTCCTGCCTGCCGACTGCACTCTCACATCTCCTAACCGTACCTAGGACTACGGTATGTGCCAAGAGTGGTCATGGAGAAATCTTTATCTCGGAGGCACACTAATCGAGGAAGGACTGAAAATTCTGGATAATAAAAGCAGGAAATTAATATTGTACTCTGATAGAAGTAGCATCCCACTTCACTCACAATAATTGTTTTCATTCTACCAAGTAAAATTAAATGTAATTCCTTGGGAAAACTGTTGATTACTAATATATCATCAATGAAAGCAGAAAGGTGGAAGGAGTATACAGAGAGTCTATACAGGGGCGATGTACTTGAGGACAATATCATGGAAATGGAAGAGGATGTAGATGAAGATGAATTGGCAGATATGATACTGCGTGAAGAGTTTGACAGAGCATTAAAAGACCTGAGTCGAAACAAGGCCAAGGGAGTAAACAACATTCCATTAGAACTACTGACAGCCTTGCGAGAGCCAGTCCTGACAAATCTCTACCATCTGGTGAGCAAGATGTATGAGACAGTCGAAATACCCTCAGACTTCAAGGAGAATATAATAATTTCCAATCCCAAAGAAAGCAGGTGTTGACAGATGTGAAAATTGCCGAACTATCAGTTTAATAAGTCACGTCTGCAAAATACTAACGCGAATTCATTACAGACGAATGGAAAAACTAGTAGAAGCCGACCTCGGGGAAGATCAGTTAGGATTTCGTAGAAATGTTGGAACACGTGAGGCAATATTGACCCTACGACTTATCTTAGAAGCTAGATTAAGGAAAGGCAAACCTACGTTTCTAGCATTTGTAGACTTAGAGAAAGCTTTTGACAGTGTTGACTGGAATACTCTCTTTCAAATTCTGAAGGTGGCAGGGGTAAAATACAGGGAGCGAAAAGCTATTTACATCTTTTACAGAAACCAGATGGCAGCTGCAAGAGTCGAGGGACATGAAAGGGAAGCAGTAGTTGGGAAGGGAGTGAGACAGGGTTATAGCCTCTCCCCGATGTTATTCAATCTCTATATTGAGCAAGCAGTGAAGGAATCAATAGAAAAATTCGGAGTAGGTATTAAAATCCATGGAGAAGAAATAAATACTTTGAGGTTCGCCGATGACATTGTAAATCTGTCAGCGACAGCAAAGGACTTAGAAGAGCAGTTGAACGGAATGGACAGTGTCTTGAAAGGAAGGTATAAGATGAACATCAACAAAAGCAAAACATGGATAATGGAATGTAGTCGAATAAAGTCGGGTGATGCTGGAGGAATTAGATTAGGAAATGAGACACTTAAAGTAGTAAAGGAGTTTTGCTATTTGGGGAGCAAAATAACTGATGATGGTCGAAGGAGAGAGGATATAAAATGTAGACTGTCAATGGCAAAGAAAGCATTTCTGAAGAAGCGAAATTTGTTAACATCGAGTATAGATTTAAGTGTCAGGAAGTCGTTTCTGAAAGCATTTGTACGGACTGTAGCCATGTATGGAAGTGAAACATGGACGATAAATAGTTTGGACAAGAAGAGAATAGAAGCTTTCGAAATGTGATGCTACAGGAGAATGCTTAAGATTAGATGGGTAGATCACATAACTAATGAGGAAGTACTCAATAGGATTGGGGAGAAGAGGAGTTTGTGGCACAACTTGACTAGAAGAAAGGATCGGTTGGTAGGAGATGTTCTGAGGCATCAAGGGATCACCAATTTAGTATTGGAGGGCAGCGTGGAGGGTAAAAATCGCGGAGGGAGACCAAGAGATGAATACACCAAGCAGATTCAGAAGATTGCAGGTTGCAGTAGGTACTGGGAGATGAAGAAGCTTGCACAGGATAGAGTGGCATGGAGGGCTGCATCAAACCAGTCTCAGGACTGAAGACCACAACAACAACAACAACATCAATGATTCTGATGTCCTGACAAATGCGATGTCTTCCACCGTGCCGGCAGGAGTGGCTGAGCGGTTCTAGGCGCTACAGTCTGGAGCCGCGCAACCGCTACGGTCGCAGGTTCGAATCCTGCCTCGGGCGTGGATGTGTGTGATGTCTTTAGGTTAGTTAGGTTTAAGTAGTTCTAAGTTCTAGGGGACTGACGACCTCAAAAGTTAAGTGCTCAGAGTCATTTGAACCATTTTTCTTCCACCGTTCATCTATCCCTAAGGAAATTTTCTAAAGCATGTCCTTGTATTCTGTTCTAATTAATTTGTCATTTAATTTCTTTTATTTTTCGATTAATTTGTTAGAAGTGATTGAGAGAGGTAAGGGAAACTCACTTTTTCTATTGGATGAGAATTATAGACACCAGCGACTTCCGATTACGTACTGCTGAAAATTAAGCCATTTTATTCGACAGAGTTGCATCATCAGGAGTCTGCCAGTTACATACCCTCTAAAGAATGGGAGGAGCAGTTGAGGGGTAAGCGGCAAGCAAGTTGCGATGCGTTGGCCATACCAGACCGTGTGCGGCGGACCGAGCCGCTGTGGTGAGCCCATCGAGGAGGTGATAACTTTATGTAGCTACAGTAACAAAAACTATAGGCACATTACAGATGCATTCTTCACACAGATGGAAAGGTTGTGGTGCCAATCATAAAATTACTTTAGTTATACAATATAACTGGTCAACAGATATTAAAAGTTTTGTAAATAAATTATTTGATAATAATAAATACAGTGACATTACAGAGTTCTCCATAGATTAGTATCAACATTGAAAATTTGTTGTGTTACTCTAAGTTATTTATGTGCGTCAATAAGAAACTTCGGCAGTGTAATAATGTAGGATGGTCATTTGAGCAGAATGGTTCTGCAGGACACTGATGAATAAAGGCACGAACTTGACTAGGGTCCAGCAGTTCCGATTTGTAGTGTACAGTATTTAACTGAGGAACACGACTTTAGATGTGAATAAAACTAAGAATTCAGCATCAGGATATGATTTAATTCTGAATGTATACCACATAGGTTTAAAATTAATGTCTCCAAACGATCTACGATTGTAGTCATGTGGTGGTCTAGAACTTAGAAGTTAACGTTTTAGAGTGATGAAGTTTTTTTAAACAGCTGAACAGAAAGAGGCTCGAGGTCTTTTGATGTTCATTTTTGGTAGGGAGAAGTTGTTGGTAAGCTTGAGCTGACAGAGCGCCACATGTCTTCAGGTGTGTTCGTGTAAAGATCTATTCGTGAGACCGTTTCAGGGCTTATTTCTTCAGTGTGTGCTAGCTTAGCTGTCGGTGACTGTACGTTGATATGGTGATTTCGTTAATGCGTATAGACTTGGATGAACTTGTTGATCACTTGAGACTAATTCAGTTTACTTGCATTTTGTGCACAGCACAGTGTCTTTGTTTTAGTTCAAAAATGTTCAAATGCGTGTGAGTTGATGAGGGACCAAACTGCTGAGGTCATCGGTCACACACTACTTGAACTAACTTTAAGTAATTTACGCTAAGAATAACACATACACCCAAGCCCGAGGGAGGACTCGAACCTCCGGCGGGATGGGCCTCGCAATGTGTGACATGACGCCTTTTATTTAGTCACTGCATGCAAATGCTCTGCTTCCTCCTCTATACTTACTATTTGTTTCATCTATAACAACAGCCTGTGTAACGCTACCAGTCAACGGAATTTGTCTGAGTTAAATAAATATTGAGAGTAAATCTTAAAATGGTGGTCAAGGTGGCTACATGTTTGACTGTAAGGGGCTGTTGCTACGTCTCGTTTGGTTGATAATTATTTTTTTCTTTGTTAGTAACAAATTCTTCTGTATGCTGGACTAAGTTATTTAAAGAATTTGGTAATAGCACAACGCAGCCGTGCACAACCGAACTCCTATGTCAGCTGACCCACCACTATATGGATTTGAGGTTCTGTACTCGTACTCTGGTAGTTAGGTACCATGAATAATAATTAATGTTGCATTAAATCCCAGGAACGTAGCAGAGTGTTCGCCTATGAAGCAGCTTTCGAAGCTACTTTCTTGCGGGCCACATTGCCACTGTTCTACAAAACCTTCACTAGAGCAGTACGCTTTCACTGGCTACAAAGCGTACGACGTCGTTATGACAAATATGACCAACTGAGGAACATTTTGCGGAAGTTGTTGTCGGTTGACCTTTCAGTACTTCAGTAGCAATTACCACGTACTAACTATATCTTGAAACGCAGTTGATTACAGTGATAAGTAATGGAACAAAGGAGGAGTGAGGAGGGGTCTAATTACTTATCTTTTATCAGTTTCTCCTCTCCTTCTTTCACTGCTATTTAACAAGTACTGCAAAATTTCAGTTCCGTGCTGCCGGTTAGTTATATTTAGTTACCTCCATTTGTGGACCGAAAATTTCACGGACGGCCGTTCGCAAATAATGACATTAGATTAACAGCGTTAATATTTCACTGCCCATGCGATTCATATTTTCACCGCCCATTTCGATATTCTCATTACATTTGGCTTATCTGTACTGATTTCCATTCTGTTCTGTTAAATTAATGTGCAAATATATTGGACTCTGCCGCTAACAAACAAGGGAGTGATACGAACGTTAGCAAGAGATCCTGCCAGCGTAAAGTCGCCATCACTGTGTGTCGGTCGCTAACGCTCACTTACTATTGTTTATCGTAAAAATAAAAACCTGTATGGCCATCCAAAGTCCATTCTAATCAACCAGTCTTCTTATACATCCTAAGAACGGTTTTATTGATACGCTTAGCTATGTGGTTGTAGAGGACAAAACTGCTGTTTCATCTTGTAATCCCGAACTACATACATGTAACGCGCAATCTTATTTTCCTGGAACACCGGTGACATTTACAACAAGTGGAAATCCACAGTGATAATCAACTGAATTACAAACTTTTTGATAAGCGAAGCTCTACAGCCGCAATGAACTGTAGAATGACGCTGTGGCTAGCAGGTGAATCAAAAGCCCTTCTGGTATCTGTCTACGTAACAATCTTCAAGTACCTGAATGTATGTTCGAAGAAAACAGTGGTATAAAGTGTCTGCTACTGCTATCGAATTTTTCTTTCCCACATACGTTCACGTGCCATAAACACTCGTATATACAGTATACTGATAAGGATGGCAGAGGTAGACACGGAGAGATAACCTCAAGGGATAAATTCAGTTGCCGGGGATATTGCACAATTTTTTAATGACAAATGTTTTAACACACAGTTCCAAAAATTTTGAATCCAAAAAATCAACAGATAATCCATTTGAAGTTACTGAACAAAATTTAGTACTTAGTTGCAACCTGCGTTAAACAAAAGGTCAACAGATAAAATTCTTACAATCTGTAAAGAAAATTCAACCACAATAACAGAATATGCAGAAGGGGATCAAAATAACCAGAAAGCAGTGCAATTTATCTAACAATCAATATTTTCCTAAGGATGGCCAGACGCGGGTTTGAACCGTTGCACTCGGGAGGATGACGGCTCAAAATCCCGTCCGACATTCCCGATTTAGGTTTCCCGTGATTTCTCTAAACCGCTTCAGACAAATGCTGGGAAAGTTCCTTCGAAAGTAGACAGCCGATTTTCTTCCCCATCCTTCCCTAATACGACGGCACCGATGACCGCGCTGCCGGCCGGAGTGGCCGAGCGGTTCTAGGCGCTACAGTCTGGAACCGCGCCGCCGCTACAGTCGCAGGTTCGAATCCTGCCTCGGGCATGGATGTGTGTGATGTCCTTAGGTTAGTTAGGTTTAAGTAGTTATAAGTTCTAGGGGACTCATGACCTCAGCAGTTAAGTCCCATAGTGCTCAGAGCCATTTGAACCATTTTTGATGACCGCGCTGTTTGGTCCCTTCCATCAAATCAATCAATCAAACACTATTGTCAAGACTAAGAGGGAGATGACTGACTGCATTTTGAGGATCACACCTGCATAAAATTCTTAGTCAAAGTGCATACACAATATGAAATCAATTTACATCCATACGAGCAAATTGGAAGGAAACTGACTGATCAGCTAAAGGCTATTAATTAAAAGGAAACCACTTTTATTCGATTAAAAGTTTGCAAGGAATGGTATTTTTAAAATAAATACAAATGTGTACATGCAAGTCAGTTTCACTGAAATGCGAGAGTACAGAAACTGCAGAAAAACTAACATACAGCGATAAGAAATTATGCTATGAAAGTAAGAAATAAAACAAAAATAGCTAAGCAGGCGAAATTATGAGTTCCAGCGAATTCAACACTATATCCTTTAAACAATCAAGGGAAAACAGTGAAATTAATTTCACATTTAACTGCAAGGATGTGTAAAACCCAGTCACCAGAATCCTTCCGCTTACCGATGACAGTTCAAATTTTACAGCATATTACATGACGCCCAGCTAATAGACTTTGAAGAGCTCATTCACTCTATAAATATCAAATTTAATTTTAATGGCAGCCCATCAAGGGTCTCACATCAATCGTAAGTATAGATCGGACAAAAGTAACCAGTGCTCAATCTAGAGTGGGAATGACAATATCCTGAAGAAGATCTTAATCTACATCTACATGTACGTACATACTCCGCAAGCCACCTGACGGTGTGTGGCAGAGGGTACCCTGAGTACCTCTATTGGTTCTCCCTTCTATTCCAGGCTCGTATTGTTCGTGGAAAGAAGGATTGTCGGTATGCTTCTGTGTGGGCTCTAATCTTTCTGATTTTATCCTCATGGTCTCTTCGCGAGATATACGTAGGAGGGAGCAATATACTGCTTGACTCTTCGGTGAAGGTATGTTCTCGAAACTTTAACAAAAGCCCGTACCGAGCTACTTAGCGTCTCTCCTGCAGAGTCCTCGACTGGAGTTTATCTATCATCTCCGTAACGCTTTCGCGATTACTAAGATCCATGCAGAGGCGTTGAAATATCGATTGTCTGAAGAAATATGACGCGGCCTAGGAACCCAGAAGATTTTATCTTTAGTGACAACAGCCAGGAAAGCCTGCAGACTTGCCTAAGTCTCAGAATTCTCTGAGTAAAGATAGCTTTGGGCCGTAACTACCGACTAACGTGGTCGCATGGACAACTCCCATCTGCGACTCACAAGAAAGGTGGGTGTAGGGATTTGCAGCCAACCAAGAAGGGAGCCAGTACTTAACACCAGTCTTAATGTGAATTAAATGAACGCTATGAGTCTGCCCCGTATTAAGATTCTTAACTAGAAAACTAACAATACTTGCACCTTAACAGTCTGAGAAAGACCAATGAAACACAACAGCAACTTGACTGAGTTGTGCGGATCTCGCTTGCTGTGCAGCCAAAAAGTCTAAATAAAAATCCGATCCCCTATTTGCAGCACGGGTGGCCGCCTTCTTCTGCCTCCTGCCGATATGCTGAGCGAGTGTTGTTGATAGCTCTCTTCCAGTTCTGATTAACTGTACCAACGTACGACTCCTGTGGAAGAACATCTTTAACTGACCAGACGTTCGGTAGATGGATATGTAAAGGGTAGGTAACTGTAAGTGTAGCTTATTTTATGAGGCTGCTATGCAATTCGCTAGAAATATTCGAATGAGCTTGAGCCTGATTGTGATAAAAATGACGGCTAGTTTCAAATTACTATTGACACGCTCAGTGAAGGACGGCTGGAGGCAGTACGGAATGGTATTGATACGATTTTTGGCATTCCCAAGGCAAACTATTTAAAATACTGTGTGTTGAAAATGGTGACGTTGTTACTGACAGCAAGAACACAGCAGGAACCAGTTTCTGGGGAAGACAAATACTGAGTTCCTCATACAGATCTTGAGTTCCTCATCATATCTCGTGTAGTAGCATACCGTCCCTCATTTAAGCCCTCTCTCTCTCTCTCTCTATTCGTTTAGTCGGTTCCGACTCTTCGTGACCCCATGCACCAAATCACGCCACTTTTTCCTGTCTTGCACTTTCTCCCGTAGACCTTCCAGGTTGGAACACATTGCTTCTGGGATGCCATCGATCCATCTCATCCTCTGACGTCCTCTTCTTCTAGTTCCTTCAATCTTCCCCAGCATTAATGTTTGTCCCAGCGAGGCATGCCTTGGCATTGTGTGTCCAAAGCAGGTCAGCTTTTGTTTTGACATTAAACCTTCCAGGGAGAAATCTGGTTTTATTTGATCCAATATTGATCTATTGGTTCTCTTTGCAGTCCATGGAACTCTAAGAAGTTTTCTCCAAGACCACAATTCGAAGGAGTCAATTCTTCGCCGTTCAGCCTTTCTAATGGTCCAGGTCTCACATCGGTACATCACAACTGGAAAGACCATAGCCCTCACAGTACGGATCTTTGTTGCTAGCGTTATATCTCTGGACCTTATAACCTTGTCAAGGTTTGACATCGCCTGTCTACCGAGCAACAGGCGTCTCCGGATTTCATGGCTGTAGTCGCCATCAGCAGAGATCTGGGAACCGAGGTAACTGAATGTGGTCACTACCTCCATGGTTTCTCCTGCTATATCCCACGAATTGGTAGGTGTAGTTGCCATAATTTTCGTTTTCATCACATTCAGCCTAAGACCGGCCTTTTCACTTTCGTCTTCCAGCTTCAGCAAGGGTGTTCTCAATTCGTCTTCACTTTCTGCCAACAGGATCGTATCATCCGCGTACCTGAGGTTGTTAACATTTATTCCAGCTATTTTAATTCCTGTTACTCCTTCATCGAGCCTCGCATTCCTCATAACATGTTCTGCATACAGATTCAACAAGTACGGTGACAGTATGCAGCCTCATTTAAGCAACAGACTCTAAAACGTAACTTATGACCCGACTCAGACTTAATGGCGATAATCCTGGCATCCTAATCTTGTTTTTCCGTGAGGTTCTGGACAAGAGTGGGTGCCTCCTTCTCCCTTTGTTTACCAATAAGCTTGAAAAATCTAGCCCATGACCCAACTGCGATGTAATGGCATCCTGATACTGTTTTTCTGTGAGGTTCTGGAAAATACTGGGTGTCTTCGTCATCAAGGTGCTTAGGAATTTCGACTTCCTACGTTCCCACAACTGCTCATCTTCCTCCAAAACCAAGCACCCGACTTAAGGCATCGGCTACATGGTTCTAATTTCCTTTTAAATAGACTGGAAAACCTAACTCATGACCGGTCTAATGCTTAAATGAAGGGACAGTATGCTATCACACGAGATATGCCGAGGAATTCAAGATCTGTATGAGGAACTCAATTTTTGTCTTCCCCAGAAACTGATTCCGGCAGTGGGAACATATGCAGTCGAAATTCCTAAGCACCTTGTTGACTAAGACACACAGTCTTTTCCAGAAAAGCGAAAGGCCAACATGCTACCCGCTCAGTTTTGCGGGGGTGTGCCTAGATCTAGCTTAGAGCCTGATTATCGCTTCAAATTGAAAGTTTCGGGTAAAATTTAAACTTTCCAATTGCGGAAAGAAAGGCCGAGGCCTTATGTTCATACTCGGAGTATTTCAACTCGCCAGCAGATATAGCTCTTGAACTGCACTCTTGTAATATGACTGCAGTGACCTCAGAAATAGAGACTCAATGTGCGCTGAAAATCCGCGGTGAGTATGGGAACATCACTCAGGGCGCCTTTCAGGGCATTCATTGTGGCCTATTGGCTATTCCCTCAAAGCAGTCAAACTTACGTCCTCATTGTTTACGGGGTGCCACAATCTGGCCTAAACCCGAAATGAATTTCTGAGATAAGTATGACATGCAACTGAGTCTTGTAACATCTTTCTCATTTCTGGAGGAAAGCTGTGAATTGCCTTAGTCCGTTCACAATCGACCTCAATACACTTCACTGAAGCAGGATGACATGAAAGATTATTTCGAAACGTGCAAGCTTAACCTCAGTATGAGAATTTCACTCTGCAGCGGAGTGTGAGCTGATATGAAACTTCCTGGCAGATTCAAATTGTGTGCCCGTCCGGGACTCGAACTCGGGACCTTTGCCTTTCGTGGGCAAGTGCTCTACCATCTGAGCTACCGAAGCACGACTCACGCCCGGTCCTCACAGCCTTACTTCCGCAGTATCTCGTCTCCTACCTTCCAAACTTTACAGAAGCTCTCCTGCGAACCTACAGAACTAGCACTCCTGAAAGAAAGGATTCTGGAAACATCACCCAGGCTGTGGCTAAGCCATGTCTCCGCAGTATCCTTTCTTTCAGGAGTGCTAGTTCTGCAGATCCGCAAGAGAGCTTCTGTAAAGTTTGGAAGGTAGGAGACGAGATACTGGCGGAAGTAAGGCTGTGAGGACCGGGCGTGAGTCGTGCTTCGGTAGCTCAGATGGTAGAGCACTTGCCCACGAAAGGCAAAGGTCCCGAGTTCGAGTCTCGGTCGGGCACACAGTTTTAATCTGCCAGGAAGTCTCTTAACTTCATTAGTTCAACGCTGACACGAGCCTCACTAAGACGTCCCAGTACCTGACCAAGATGTTCCAGCTGTTCTGAAAATGACTGAACGTGGAAAACTACATCACCTAAATGTTTATAAAAACATCTGTACTATAGTTCACCTAGAACCATATCTAGCAGACGAGACAAAACGGGATCCTTCTACACTCAGAATATAATGTTTACAAAAGCCGGTCAAGTAATAAAATTCTCGCCAGAGGAATGCCTCATTTAAACATTTTCAATAGAGGTATCTGAATGTAGGCCTCATTTGCATCAAGGAACATGCAGTAATGAGCGTCATAAAACCATGGACGTCAGGGGAACTGACGGCGACATCGCGTTCTGCTTAAGAGCCGGTAGTCAATTATTGGCCTAGAGTCTTCCCCCCTTACCTTTGGGAAACCGAAACATTCAGGACGCTTATGGCGATATAATTAGTTGTAATATCTCCTGCATTGTTTTTTTTTTTTTGGGGGGGTCATCAGTTTTCTGACTGGTCTTATGCGGCCCGCCACGAATTCCTCTCATGTGTCAAACTCTTTACCTCACAGTAGAACTTGCAACCTATACCCTCATTTATTTGTTGGATGTATTCAAATCTCTGTCCTCCTGTGCAGATTTTGCCCTCTACAGCTCCCTCTAGCCGTTGAAGTCATTCCTCGACGTCTTAACACCCTATCATCCTGTACCGTGTGAGCGATTTCCACACACTCCTTAAGTTATGATTGGCCTGTAACACCACATCTCAAATGCTGGGATTCTCTTCAGCTGCGGTTTTACCACAGTCCATATTTCACTACCGTACAATGCTGTGCTCCTGACGTACATTCTCAGAACTTTCTTCCTCAAATTATGGCCTATGTTTGATACTTGTAGACTTCTATTGGTCAGGAATGTCCCTTTTGCCATTGCCAGTCTGCTAGTCTGCTTTAAATGTCTTGCTTGCTCCGTCCATTATTGGTAATTTTGCTGCTTAGGTAGCAGAATTCTTCAACTTCATGTAGGTGACCATCAATCCTGATGTCAAGTTTCTCTCTTTTCACATTTGTGCTGCTTCAGATTTCTTGCGTCTTTCTTCGATTTATTCTGAATCCATATTCTGTACTTACTAGATTGTCCATTCTATTCATCATATCATGAAATTCTTCACTTTCGCTCAGGGTAGCAGTGTCATCAGCGAATCTTATCATTGGTATCCTTTTACCTTGAATTTTAATCCCACTCCTGAACCTTCCTTGCATTTCCATCCCTGCTTCTTCGATGGACAGATTGGACAATAGAGGGGAAAGACTACATCCTTATCTTACACCCTTTTTAATCTGAGCGCTTTGTTCTTCGTTACCCACTCTTGTTATTCGCTCCTGTTCCTTGTGCAGATTGTACATTACCCGTCTATTTCTGTAGCATACTATCATTTTTCTCAGAATTTCGACCATTTTGCACCATTTTACATTGTCGAACGCCTTTTCCAACTCGACAAATTCTATTAACGTGTCTTCATTTTGCTTTAGTAATGCATCCACTGTCATTCGCTACGTCAGAATTATCTCTCTGGTCCCTTACCTTTTCGAAAGCCAAACTGATCGTCATCTGTCACATCCTTCATTTTCTTCACCATTCTTCTGTATTTAATTCTTGTAAGTAACTTGGATCCCATGACCTGTTAAACTGAGTGTGCGATAATTCTCGCACATCTCAGCTCTCGCATTCTTCGGAATTGTGTAGATGATATTTTTCCGAAAGTCAGATTGTGTGTTGCCAGACTCATATATTCCACTCACCAACGTGAATAGTCGTTTTGTAGCCTCCCAATGATTTGGAAATTCTGATGGAGTGTTATCTATCCCTTCTGCCTTATTTGATCCTTCGTCCTCCAAATATCTCTTAAATTCTAACACTGGATCACCTGTCTCTTTTAAATCGGCTCCAATTTCATCTTCTATTACATCAGACAAATCTTCCCCCTCATAGTGTCCTTTAATGTAATCTTTCCACCTACTCATTCTCTCCTCTGAACTTAATAGTTGAATACCCGTTGCACTGTTAATGTTACTTGCTTTGCTCATTATGTCACCGAAGGCTGGTTTGACTTTCCTGTACGCCGAATCTGTCCTTTAGACAGTCATTTATTTTTCAATTTCTTCATATTTCTCATCCAGCCATTTAGTCATAGCTTTACTGCCGTTTCTGTTTGTGTGTCTATCTCAGGACTTGTATGGGGTTTTCCTGAATATCCCTGAACATTTTTGTACTTCCTTCTTTAATCGATCAACTGAAGTTTTTCTTCTGTTACTAATGGTTTCTTCGTAGTTACCTTCATTGTACCTTTATTTTTTATTCCAACTTCTGTCATTGCCCTTTTTAGAGATGTTCATTCTTCAACTGTAATGTCTACTGTCCTTATTGTCGTATCTACAGTCTTAGAGAACACCAAGCGTGTCTCGTCATCCATTTGTAATTCTGCATCCAACTTCCTTGCGTATTGATTCATCCTGACTAATCTCTTGAACTTCAGCCTACTCTTCATCGCTACTACATTGTGATCTGAGCGAATATCTGCTCCTGGGTACACCTTACAATCCAGTATCTGATTTCGGAATCTCTGTCTAAACACGATGTAATCTAACTGAAATCTTAACCTATCACCCGCTCCCCTTGCGATTGTGGTTATACTAGCCTGTACACTCCCTAATAAGGGTAAACTTTGTCCACTTAAGCTATGACGGTTCTGGAACAGCCTCTAACTGCCTCGTTAACCACCCTATACTCATATGATCAGATATCCACGTATTCTTTCCATTTCACTTCACTGACCCCTACTATATGTAGATTAAGCCTTATATTTCACTTTTCAGATTTTCTAGCTTCCCTACCACATTCAAGCTTCTGCGTTCCAAGCCCCGACTCGTAGAACGTTTCGTTCAGTTGGTTATTTAATCTTTTTCTCATGGTCATCTTCCCCCTGGCAGTCCCTTCTCAGATATCCGAATGGGGGACTATTCCGGAATGTCTTGCCAATGGAGAGATCATCATGACACTTTTCCAGTCACAGGCCACACGTCAGGTGGTTACACGTTATGTTACTTTAATGCAGTGGTTCCCATTGCCTTCTACACCCTCATCCCGTTGATCATCGCTGTTTCTTCAGCCTTTAAGGGCAGTTTCCCAACCCAAGGACAAGAGAGTGCACTGAACGTTCTGGCCGCTCCTGTGCCCTATTTGACAAGACGAATGGCTGAATGAGGGTGACTTCTTATGCTGGATGTCGTCGGCAGCTAATGCTGATTATCAGTTAAAATTTTAGCAGTGGCGGGATTCGGAGCCAGGACCGAGGACGGTTTGGGCACTAATCAAAGACTCTACCCCTGTTTATTTATTTATTTTTTGGTGATCTCATTTTGTTCGTTGAATATGTTCGGGGTGGACGTCCCATAAACCTGCTGAAGTTCATCGTCGATCCGTTCACTCAGTTATTTTTTCTTACACATAGCAGCTAACCCCCTGACCGAACAAGCTGAGCTACCGTGCCGGTGGGACGTCCCATGAAGCTTGTTCAAGTTCATCGTCGATCCGTTCACTCATTTATTTTTTATTACACATGACAGCTAACCCTCTGACCGAACACGCTGAGCTACCGTGCCTTCAATCCTCGACCATGGGCAACACGTGAAACCGAGTATCAAAAATCCCTCATGGTTACACTAGCTTGTACTCACCCTAATAAGGATAAACTACGTCCACTTAAGCTATGACGGTTCTGGAACGGCCTCTAACAGCTTCGTTAACCACCTTAGACAACAAAAGGAGAATAAGACACAAATTTCTGACCATGTAATCTTTCTTCTGCGATAGTCATTCCATATGCTTTACACTAGTTGAACAACATTAATAAGCCAGGTTGCCTTTCTTTTTAGAGAGACGTCATACAGGATGTCTCAAACCTTTTGGGTCAAACTAAAACAGATGGTAGCGGATACAAAACCGATTATATTGAGATAGGGAACCAATAGTGGGAAATGCGTATCGATTGTGTTATGGACATACATTGCGTAAGTTGCATAACAACAATGTAGCTCATAATAGTTGTTCGAAGTCACTACCGGGGTCTTAACGCGTGCTTGGCAATGTCGCACGGAGTTATCCCCCACTTTCTTATAAATCGCTGCGACAGCCAGCTTGGACGTGTCTCCATCCTTTTCGCACAGCAGCGTCTTGACAAAACCCAAGCGGAAAAAGTTCACAGGTGGAGATTTTGTGATCACTCTGGTGAAGGGATAGAATCTTCCATTCCCATTCAGCCGTGTTATTTAAGTGCTCGTGGACATTAATATGGAAATGGACAGTAGCACCGCCGTGTGGAAACCACATCCTAGGCGCATAACAAGGGGTGCAGTCCAAGAACTGTTGCAGCACATCTCGCAGGAACACCAGTGGAGCAGTCAAACTGGGAGGCAGCAAATAAGCTCATATCAGGTAACCTTGGGCAATGTCTGTCCATACGTTGATTGTGTATCGTTGCTGGTGGCCACCAATGTAGGTAGCGTGAGTATTGTTCTCACTTCAGAAATGGCTGTTTCCGCTGTTGGAAACACCAACATGGTGATGAAACCTCATTTGCGAATAATACAAATTGTGCGAAGTTCGACACTACAGTACTGTAGTGGATAATGCATTAACAAATGTAATCTTGAGGATCTCGTTTCGTTGGTCTCAGTGTTTGCACACCTTCTTTATGATGGGGAAGTAATACTAGTTCCTCCAGTACTCCCCACACTGTATTCTTCGAAGTGAGGGCTTCACTGCCGAGTTGACGGACGCTAATTGATGAGTGGTCGGCCACACGATCCAACACCATCTCCTGAGAGTCTTGTGTTCGGCTACATGTTTAGCGGGAACTTTGACCTGTTCTCTGTGGCGTGAACGACGCCGTCTCTCGTAAGTTGATGTTCAAGGAGCTTCTTCCAGTTACATGGGTAAGCGTTGTCTGTACATTCGTGCTGTCACACTGTATATTGAGAGAATGCCTGCCGACGCTCGTGACGAGAAACGTTTCATCTTTGACAGCGTGTGATGCACTGTATACAGTTGTTCAGCGCATCGTGGTCACAAGCTATCTGATCCTATGGACAACCGACACCAGGGATAGTGTTGTGCGTGCGGCACATATTAATGCCCCGATGTGATGCGTGCAGTATTCACACGATACACGTGCTCCTAGCGAACTTATGTTCAGTATGTCTGTTTGGTGGTCAGGGAGGTATGCTGTTTATCACCAGCTGCCTGATACATTGCACAACAGACAGCCGCGATCTTCGCGTGAGTGCGACAGAGCGGTATTGAGACTGGTGGTCGTCGCTTTGAGCATTTACTATGAGCTATGATGTTTCTAACGGGTGCACGCTGTGTATGTCGATAAAATTTAAAAAAAAAAAGTTTAAAAGATAAAAAATTAAGAAAACACACAGAAAACGCATTTCCGACCACTGATTCCCATCTCAATATAATTGGTTGTAGACCTACTATCATCTGTTTCAGTTTTACTGAAAAGGCTTGAGACAGTTTGTGTGAACAGTGCCACTTGACTGTCAACACCAACGCAGATCCAAGTCCGTCGCGCAGCCAACTGCCACGAGGCAATTTCCATTGCCACTGCAGTTGGCAGCTTTCCTCTTTTCATATTCAAATGGCTCTAAGCACTATGGGACTTAACATCTGAGGTCATCAGTCCCCTAGACTTAGAACTACTGAAACCTGACTATCCTAAAGACCTCACACACATCCATGCCCGAGGCAGGATTCGAACCTGTGACCGTAGCAGCAGCGCGGTTCCGGACTGAAGCGCCTAGAACCACTCGGCCGCAACGGCCGGCTTTCCTCTTTTCGCCAATGCAGCCGCTTAAATAGCTTTCACCACCAAGGCCCTCTCCTTCGACTGGCCTGAGAATTAATACAGTTCTCTGAGCGAAGATAGGTGAGCGTAGTAACCATCAATACGAGCAGCCGCACAGATCCCTCTTCTGTAACCAGTGCTCAATGGAGTTGCTTACCTCAGCAACTAAAGGTGTTAGTCATAACGTCATTCCTGAAATAGATAACAGACTGTTTAAAGAGAGGGTTAACATGGTACCAAGGGGAGAGAAACAATTTGGCGTACGCGGGACACGAATGAGAACAAGCACTGTGGCTGATGCTATCTGAGCCTGCCGATAGCATGATGGAATTTTCACGCGACCTCATGTCAAAAGTGTACCGTGAGAGTACGATTCGGCGAAGACTGCCTTTGCCGAAGTCATATGCCGTGCACAACAACATGTTGACTACAGGGTTCATCGTGGAACATCACATTTTAACAGGGAACAGACATAATTCGATACTGGACATAACTAGATCATGCTGCACCAATGAGCGGCCATGCCACTTGCTAAAATCTTCTTGATTTTGGCTGTCGAAGCCCATGCCACGCGGGGTAGCCGCGCGGTCTAGGGCGTCTTCTTACAGTCCGCATGGCTCCCCCCGTCGGATGTTTGAGACCTCCCTCGGGCATGGGTGTGTGTCTCTTCCTTAGCGTAAGTTAGTTTAAGTTAGATTTAATACTGTGTAAGCTTAGGGACCCATGACCTCAGCAGTTTGGTCCCATAAGACCTTACCACAAATTTCGAAATTCCGAATCCCACGCCCAGAATTTGTATTTCTCTTGAACACAATATCACGGTCTGAAAAATTATCGTATCGTAGGAACACCGACATTTTACTCTCCAAGCATTGAAGATGGTCAGCTCACGGTACACGCTGATAGATAGCAATGGAAGGGTATGAATAAGCCGTAAACGCTGCCAATTCCCGTTTAATACAGGACACTGTTGCGGTAAGCATTGGGAAGTATTCCCGTTCGCGAGGTATATGGATGTGAAATGATGATACCTCCGAGACATCAACCACCGTATCTGACCTGTGACGATGCAAGATGTCCGTGACCAACCAAGCGCATTTAAGAACATAAATTTCGAAACCATAGTCAGTAACGTTAACTCCTTTTGAGTACTGATATCGCGTTATTAGTGCTGAATGATACAATGCTTTTACCTGCATGTGGCTACACTCTTTGACACTTTAAGCTTCTGCTAGTTAAAAAACAGTATTTGTCATCTTTCTCATAGTTAAATGATGATGACTCCTTAATCATTCTCGTTACTGGGGCTGGGGAAAGCTTTTAGTGTTGGGCTAGTGGCTGGAGGGCAAGCTGTGACTGGCTCACTGTTTGTGTTTACGTACGGAGGTGGCTTCCTCCTAGCACTGAGGCCTGCCAGCAAGGAAGCTGGCAAACCAAAGATCGCCGTCAAGATCAAAATTTAATTACTTTCAACATGCTGGATGTCAATAGGCAGCAACTAATTATGATTCGATGATGTTTTTAAAAACCGTCAAAGTTTCACAGAAGCTGGCTTTTATTTAAATGGCGACTAGGTCCGAAACTGGCCGCCATTTTCATAAAAACCAAGTTCTGTGCAACTTTGATAGTTTTGCAGTTTTATTGAATCAGTAAAACTGTTCGGGAGTTTAAGAGTCGTGCCCTCCTCCCTGTCTTCCCGTTGAACATTCGTATAGTGCTTTTGCTAAAATACGAACATTAGTCATGTGTGTGTCGTTCTGGCTTGTTTTACTAGACAGAGTTAAGTTTTACCTGCTGCACACCTTGAGGCACACATATTGTTAGGGTCCTTTTAAACATTCTCTAACTGCACGAGCTCTGTCTTCCGTACGTGTATTCTATCCCACAAGCACCTACTTTCGTAGTCACCAGCACTTTGTGGCTTTTCAGGTTGATCCGTCGTCAATCATAACATATTATGTATTGAAACATGGTTGTTAGGGACTCAGAGAGAGTGCACAGGATAAGGTTATGATTGTGGATGGGGCCACAAACAGTTACTGTGAGTTGCACAATCAAACACAACACTTTATTTTTCTAAGAGCCACTCATTTACACGTTGGTTAAAAGGATAACAATTAAACAATACAGCTGAAGGCATAGTTAAACAACTTGAGATGCATTATAGGCTGAAGGCCCAAAACCAAACCAAAAACAAGAATGGCCGAAGGCGTGGCTTAGAAATCAAAAGCAACTAAAATAGAGGTTAAAATTTTTTCCTTTAAAAAAACACGCAATTGAAAACAATTAGCTGCTAAAGGCCTACACTACATGTCTGAAGGACAACTAAAATTAAATCACACTAATAAACAATTTTTCCAATCAAGAAATTTCTTTATAAACTTAACAACAGAACAGCCGAAAGACTAATCAATTTATTGCAAGGCTGAAGGCCACAAACTGTTTAGAAACAATGGCAGAAGGCCTGAGCAACAAGTCAGACAAACAATTTAAAATAAACCCCTTCCTTCTAATAAAAAAAATTTCCTTTAAAGAATACAGACAGCTCAAGGCCTTATTAAAAGGAGTTCACGTAAATCCTCGGCTGAAAGCCACAAATAACACATTGAACAACTAATGGCTTAGGGCCTGGGTTACAAACAATTTCAGATAGAACCAATTTTAAGGAAATTTTTTAAAATAAAATCAATCTTCACACTTTTAATTTAACATAGCTGAAGGCCATTATGTAAAATTTAAAAAGAACTGAATTAATACACATTAATAGACATTCTAAAACAAACAGAACTAGTGGCGCTCAGAAGTGTTCCAAGGGTCAGCCTGAGGAGGTAGCTCAAACGTAAGGTGAGGTGAGACAGGCAGCCAAGAGCTGAACTCAAATAATCGAATGGCAACCCAAACTAGGGATGGCCCAAGGAGTGACCAACAACTTAACCAATTCCCTTCCGTCCGACCAACGGCACAACGATGGAAAATATCCACTGAGGACGAGGATATGAACAGCACTACGTCTTCAGAAATTGGCGTCTAAAGCCATCCAAGGGAACAATAACCTTTCTAGGCAAAATATGAACCAAACAACTTAAAAGTCTGTCGAACTACATGCCGTGCCGGACAGCATCAACACGATGAAGAAAGGTACACTGAAGGAAAACCACACTATCAACCAGGGCAGGTAATTGAGGCGTTAACGGCCACAGTACAGAAAATACCACTGGTGCACTTAACTGGCAAGTAACAGTCACTTTAATAATTAATCACAACATAGGAAGACACCTGCAAGATTTCGCTGACTCCAACACACCATACGTTGCTGCTAGCCTGAACAGCCCAGGAAGCAACAACCTGCAAATGAACAAAGAGATGTCAGAATGGTTGAGGTTTGATAACAGGTTAACTGAAAACTCAGCTTCTGCGTCCAGGTTAAGTGGGCAACGAAATCTGTCGCTCTCGCAGCTAGCGCATCACGATCCGACAGCACATGCACGCCGCCAGTGGATCCGGCCTGGCCTCGAGCTGTGGAAACTACCTGGCTGCTCCGTCGCAACCGACTGATCCCTAAGCCAGCACGCAGACCGCGTTAAAATAACTCCTCAGTCAGAACCACACAATCTACACAGGGTTCCGCAAAAACATATCCACAAACAACCCGAACAATACTAAATCCAGTCACTGCGGAACAGCTAGGAGGAATAACAAGTCAACACATACAGAGAACCCGGAAGCGGTTGGCGACCAAATACACGTCGCCCGATGAGCCAACTGACTGAACTACCAATCAAGGTCGCCACCACCGATGTCACGTGTGCCGGAAACGGTCGGGCGAGTCATGCCTGTCCTGGCCTCACTGCTGCTCCGTCCCCACTCAA
Source organism: Schistocerca americana (assembly GCF_021461395.2). Lineage (NCBI taxonomy): Eukaryota > Metazoa > Arthropoda > Insecta > Orthoptera > Acrididae > Schistocerca > Schistocerca americana. Next base: position 335,655,710 of record NC_060126.1, on the reverse strand, counting down.
CTCGCGACACACGACGACCTGGAAACACTAGCAATAGCTCCAAAGATAGTACGACAGTGCTCTTATCGATAAGTTCTGCTGCTAACATTCACGAGCAGGCAAGCCAGCAATTTAGTAAATCGAATAAGAACGAGACGGCACTATCGTCAAGACAAGATGTCAAGCAATAATGGAACGAACACGAGCCGCGCACAGCTAATGCATTTTATTTTTGCTTGAAAGAAATGACTTTGACTTTTATGAAAGAAGATCGTTCTGGTCAGACGTATATGCGTGGCCGATCCACAAGGTCTTTTGGTGTTGTGTCTGATACACACTATAGGCGTATGGTTACCTGGGAGCTGAAGGACCGGGAAAAATAAGGATTGAACATCACTTGTGTCATGATTTTTACTAACACGTCTCTGCAAAGAAAGCTTTACCAGTAGGGTCTACGGGACATTGAAATGTTAACATAAAACAATTCAATTAGATAAAATTTTAGGAAGAGTTATGGATAATAGATTAACGATGTTATCAGATATTGAGATCAAATAAGGAAAGGTTATAGCGTTCCTCTCAACTCCGAAAAAAGTCATTCATGGGAACATAAAGAAGGAAAATTTAAGTTTACAGCAAATGTTACTCTCTTTCCAAAAATATAAAAGTCTTATGTGCCACTGATTGCTGTTGTTGAAATATTTACACACTGTTTCAGTAAGAGAAAGAAGACCTTATCTCAAAGGTTCTAATATAGAAACGGCAAGCATCTTGACTAAAATACAAGAAATAATTCAGGCTTACCTAAAAACTTGTTCGTGAAAAGGAAAGGAAAGGAATTAAAGCAGCTTAATATGAAACCACCACACGTCGGGCAATAAAGTCTAGACGAACAGACCTGTAATTACTTATGGCAGGCCCGATGTGCTGCCCAATGCACTCCTTTTCTGAGAAACCAGTGATAAAACGCCCCAAGGCTCAAACATACGATGATAGCCCGAAGAACAGAGAAGTAATTTTTTAAGTGAAACGAGTAAAACTAAAGTCATCATATTACACGCTGGCAGCGTAGAGAAAATATTTGTTAAAAACCACTAAAAGGTAATAAGTAACTGGACAATGCCAACGAACCCACTTACTCCTGATAATGAAGAAGTTCAGCGGCCAACCGAGATTCAGCTTGAAATCACGTCACGAGGCGGAAACGGTAAATAGTTAACAGTCGCGCGGAATGAAAACATAGGTGCAAGGAAGACGTGAACAGTTGGCTGATGAATCTGATCTATGTACACACAAGCTTGGCTTGGAAGTATAACCCACCAAACAACAAGCAACTAGATTTGCCCCTGTGATGAGGATAAGCTAGAGTGTCCAAATAAAAAAAGAAGGGGCTTTGAGATTTAGTACACAAGGTACTAGGCAAGAAAAATGATCTTTACGTCGTGACTGATGCCGTTGGACATAAAAGAAATCGACAAAACCTCAATAATTTAAAACACACAATCAAATCATAACACTGTGACATTTACCAAATGCAAGCTATTATGTTTTGATAGGCATGACATGCTCCTCAAATCGCGTGAGCAGACACAGGAAAAGGGGAAAACAACAACAGGAGTCTGAACCGAGTTCGACACAGAAGTAGCATGGCCAAAGAGCACGCAGGAAGCGAACCAGTCACTATTGTCAGGCTCACAGGGGGGAGGAAGGTCCGTCTTTACGAATGCCGCGTTGTCTCGGCACTGGAGCAACAAACCGATCGTACAAAGCAGCTGTGGGATGACCACCAGAGGAAAAATTTGCTGCCGCCAGGAGACGTGTGGATGAGGATGACAAACGGCCTCACCTCCAGACACAGTCGGCCAAAGTAAAAATGTGTACTCCCGTTTCTGGTGCACGCCCCTCTTGTCCCGAAGATGTTCAGACCGGCTTCGAAGTCACGCTGGCGGTAGAACAAACAGGCGGTCCGTTGCCCCGTAGAACTGCACTGTCTGTGCTCCTTCACGGCATTCGCAGCAGACGTGCCAAGCTCACTTCACGCCAAAGATTTTGTTCCAGGAGACGTGGTGAGACCTGTCGATCGCGCAACTTTTCTGTATCCTGTTTGTCTTTCTTGTTTGATAAGTTCTTACACTTCAGTGCTCTTTCTAATGATTTTCCAATACACACTCCTGGAAATTGAAATAAGAACACCGTAAATTCATTGTCCCAGGAAGGGGAAACTTTATTGACACATTCCTGGGGTCAGATACATCATATGATCACACTGACAGAACCACAGGCACATAGACACAGGCAACTGAGCATGCACAATGTCGGCACTAGTACAGTGTATATCCACCTTTCGCAGCAATGCAGGCTGCTATTCACCCATGGAGACGATCGTAGAGATGCTGGATGTAGTCCTGTGGAACGGCTTGCCATGCCATTTCCACCTGGCGCCTCAGTTGGACCAGCGTTCGTGCTGGACGTGCAGACCGCGTGAGACGACGCTTCATCCAGTTCCAAACATGCTCAATGGGGGACAGATCCGGAGATCTTGCTGGCCAGGGTAGTTGACTTACACCTTCTAGAGCACGTTGGGTGGCACGGGATACATGCGGACGTGCATTGTCCTGTTGGAACAGCAAGTTCCCTTGCCGGTCTAGGAATGGTAGAACGATGGGTTCGATGACGGTTTGGATGTACCGTGCACTATTCAGTGTCCCCTCGACGATCACCAGTGGTGTACGGCCAGTGTAGGAGATCGCTCCCCACACCATGATGCCGGGTGTTGGCCCTGTGTGCCTCGGTCGTATGCAGTCCTGATTGTGGCGCTCACGTGCACGGCGCCAAACACGCATACGACCATCATTGGCACCAAGGCAGAAGCGACTCTCATCGCTGAAGACGACACGTCTCCATTCGTCCCTCCATTGACGCCTGTCGCGACACCACTGGAGGCGGGCTGCACGATGTTGGGGCGTGAGCGGAAGACGGCCTAACGGTGTGCGGGACCAGCCCAGCATCATGGAGACGGTTGCGAATGGTCCTCGCCGATACCCCAGGAGCAACAGTGTCCCTAATTTGCTGGGAAGTAGCGGTGCGGTCCCCTACGGCACTGCGTAGGATCCTACGGTCTTGGCGTGCATCCGTGCGTCGCTGTGGTCCGGTCCCAGGTCGACGGGCACGTGCACCTTCCGCCGATCACTGGCGACAACATCGATGTACTGTGGAGACCTCACGCCCCACGTGTTGAGCAATTCGGCGGTACGTCCACCCGGCCTCCCGCATGCCCACTATACGCCCTCGCTCAAAGTCCGTCAACTGCACATACGGTTCACGTCCACGCTGTCGCGGCATGCTACCAGTGTTAAAGACTGCGATGGAGCTCCGTATGCCACGGCAAACTGGCTGACACTGACGGCAGTGGTGCACAAATGCTGCGCAGCTAGCGCCATTCGACGGCCAACACCGCGGTTCCTGGTGTGTCCGCTGTGCCGTGCGTGTGATCATTGCTTGTACAGCCCTCTCGCAGTGTCCGGAGCAAGTATGGTGGGTCTGACACACCGGTGTCAATGTGTTCTTTTTTCCATTTCCAGGAGTGTAGATTTTTATCTTCTTCTTCTGGTCGTATCGACCATCTTCAAGCAACACTATTTCCGCTGTACTTTTCCTTTCCAGGCGTCTCGTCTTTACTCTTACCCACAGTTCACATATGGGATATTCCATTTCAAATCGGACGAAAAATAAGAAAAATGACCTTGTACGAGGGTAATCCCAAAAGTAAGGTCTCCTGTTTTTTATAAGTACATAGACCTGTTTATTTCTACAATGGTTTACATCAGTTTACAGCTTGAACATTTAGCTATTTTTCGACATAATCACCATTTCTGTCGATGCATTTTTGTAGACGCTGTGGCAGTTTTTGTATGTCCATGTCATAACAGCTCACCACCATGCTGTTCAGAAAGTTAAGGACCTCATCTTTCACCGGGAAGGCGTGCCAAGTCCCCGGCACGAATACGCCCGGCGTATTGGTGTCGAGATCTGGTGCGCCGGCCAGCCTGTGGATGATTTTTAGGCGGTTTTCCATCCGCCAAGGCAAATGCGGGCTGGTTCCCCTTACTCAGCCTTAGTTACACTTTGTCGTCGATGATGAGCGATCACTGTCTCCACTTACGCATACACCATAAGTACTCTAGCTTGCAAACATTCGGGGTTACACCCGTCTGGTATAAGACATTCCAGGGGAAGGGGGGGGGGGGGGTCCACTGGGGCCGGTCTAACCCTAACTTCAGTGTGGGCAGGCTGTGGAGTGAAAGGACTGCTGTAGCCTGTTGTGGGGTTGTGAACCACTGAGATCTACGGCAGGGACGAATCCTCTCCATCATTTCTAGGTCCCCAGTTCAATACACAATACACGCAAGTTACAATTCAAGCCTTTTGAAATTATGGTCGTAGAGTCGAAAGGAGGCTATTTGCGACAGAATGATTGATTTTCTTGCTACTAATGATGTTTCGTTAACGATGAGTGATGAGGCTCATTTTCACTTCGACGGTCTTGTAAATATGGAAATCCCTCATTACTGGGTAGCAGAAAAATAAAAGAACAGCATCTTAAACCACTCACTGCACAATGTTAAAGTGTCCGTGTGGTGCTAAACTTCCAAAACGAGTCTAGACGGAAACTCATTTCTTCAAGGCGGAACTAGTGTAACAGTAAATTCTGGAATTTATGTTGCAATATCACGCTATTTGTAGTGGCCACAAGATGAGATTTATTGACAACTCTTGACCATGGTAAATTGACCTGTAAAATTGACCTGTAAAATTGTCTTGTTCAGAACTACATGTACTCAAATCCTCCATTTATATTCCTCGTTGCTAAACAGCAGATACGTTCGATATTTTAAATGTTATTATTTACGCTTGCGCTGTACTTAAGTCAGGAAGTGCTGCCGTCTGCCACTCAATATGGAAAGAGGCATTCGAAATTTTTCTACTGTCTAATATGGCGTATCGCAGCCAACGGGTTTTGGCGCTACTACTATTTAATTTCTATCTTTTCTAAAGCTCTCCACTGAAGATAGCGTACAAATATTTGCTAATATCATTTTAAATCAGATGTGAACATTACGACATAATTTGTATTCCATATGATATTCAATTTTTCTAAAAAAATATCAAGCATAATGATAATTATGTTAAATTTTAGTTATGAAAATACCGCATGATTACTACGTGAGGCTACCCAATATTACCTACATTTCTAATTTTATTTGAGAATTTTACTTTGTACAGTTTATGAGCTATAAGTTTCACAATCGCGTGGATTTATTAAAATATGGTAGCTTGACCCTTAGAAAAATAAACACAAGCACTTGTTATTACAGCTGCGATTCTGCAAAAAAAGTAGACGTAACGTCTTTCATAGGTGACAGAAAATTGAACATCCACAAAAAATGCAAGGTTCTCTGCTGCCTGAATTGAAATAAAATTCTCTGCTGCTTCTTCCTCCGTTCAGTACACGATAATAACTTCTCACAGGTTTTTTTTTTCTGCGTCGAGACCTAACATCCTGTAACGGTTCGCTCCTCCGAATGTCCCTTCGAAGAAGCTTAGCATTGATATAGATGAAAGATACCGGCATACTTTCAACTGACATTATGAATATCTTGTTTTGTTTCCTTTGCTGTAGGAACATGACGTCATAGCAAATGACTGAGGGTATGGTCTGAAGATGCTCAAGTTTTCTGGTTACTGAACGTTTGATGTTCGTGATACCAGAATTAGATTGAATGTCTGAAAAGTTCAATGTCGCCACCCCAACTTTAATTTGTTCTATGGTGTGCAGTATATCCCACTACAAAGTATTGTAATTTGTTGCTTTACTGGTTTCTACAATGCACTGGCTTTCCTCATATCTATGTGAACGGAAAGTCAGCAATGTAGTCAAAATTTGCCAAGCGCCCGAACAAACATTCCATAACGTAGAGGTATATTATTCGGAACTTCCTGTTGTTTATATCTTGTGAATGCGTGTATTTTTCTAATAACTGCGCGTAACGTCACTGATTTACCTATTTAGATAGAGAACAGTTCATTTCACCTATTACGCCCATTTGTTTTTCTGATTAAGTACTTGACTTATACTTGCTTGCACATCATTAAATTTCCGCTTCATTGCTATACTCCGTCTGGTGTTCGTCTTTTGTTTTGTAAATCAGCCTCATTTTATCCCCACAGCTTCGTAATTGTATGATAATACGACCTCTTGCCAATACGTATAATCATCTAATGATTTGTGCTCCATTCAGATACCCTCGATCCTGGAATATTATCCGGGACCAAGGACTATATTTTAGACCGAAATATTTCTTAACAATTTGTCCATTTAATTTGGACTGTGGAGCTCCGTGGCCGTGGATAATGATATTTCTCTATAAAAATACAGCAACCAGCCACTTTTTAATGCGTTTTATTTATGCCAATATGCATTTCGGGTTTGCACCCATCTTCAGCTGGCAAATTACATGTATCTTCGGTTTCTACAGTGGTATTCAGGCTGCTTGTAAAGTTCGTGTGACACAAACTAAATTGGACTTATCTTTGTCATTGGTTTTTCCATAGAGGTGAGGACACCTTCTGACTTCTTGCCATTGATGTATAGGCTACTCATTTGTAAATACAACCATTTTCTAAACAAAAGTTTTTCGTAAACACATTTAAATTTTGATCTTTTTTCGTAAAAATGAAGAATTTTGTTAACCATTTGTCTCTGTGAGTAGACCTCCTGGTTGGATACGGATTCATGTCTCTCAGTGCTCTTGTCGAAATTTTCTTTTTTTCCTTCAGATAATTATTGGTGATTACTGTGGTAGATAGGTAGTCTTATATAAACCATACAGTTCATCAGACGTAAATTCGAATAATCATTGTTAGAGAGACAGTCGTTCAATCGTTATTGCTAGGAATGGGAAACCATTTGAACGCGGCGCATTCTCAACACAGAAAAGTGTCGGAAAATTTTTGCGTCGTCTCGCTGTCTTATTTTCTGAAACGACTAAAAATGTTTGATCAAGACAGAGAATGCTGCATTATTTCTTTGAAAAAATGAAAGAAAAGGTATTTTCCTCAAGGTTGCATCAGCGTGTTAGGTGCATTTTTCATCGCCTTTACCTCACCTTGATTACAGCAACGAGCCCCGTCTTCTCGCGAAACTTCGTTATTCGTCTAAGCCAGACGGTCCTCGAAACTTGTCAAGTATGCACGGTAATGCGTCCACAAACTAGGTCACGCCGAGAGATGAGGGCTTGACCCAAACGTCTCTGCAGAAGAAGGTGAGGGGGCACCGAAGGGAAGTTGAGAGAGTCCCAACAACTCTAAGGAGAACGAAGAGGGGCCGCCGGCGGGCCTGGTCGGGCCGAGGGGGTGTTCCTCCCCCATCTGTCTCTCCCTCCCTTTTCCCCTTCCTGCCTATGTTCCGCTCTGTCCGCAGTCGCGGCCGTGTATACGACGCAGCTCTAGCAAGTGTCTTTAATTACTGCGCAGTCGCCTCTCGGCTGTGAGGACGAATTCACGGCTCGGTTCGCAAGGAGTCACATCCAAAGTTTTCCAACACAGTTTGGTGTATGCAAAAAATGAGTATTGTATAGTAGCGAGCGTGGGGATTACAGCACAATGCACTCTTGCAAGAATGCTAAGATATCCACCAATGGCCCAGATAATTGTTCGGTAAATTTGGAATCAGTGTCGCAAGTTCGGTAGTTGAGAAGGTAAGACAGTGAACATAGAGAATGAAATTGTATTAGGTTATGTATAGGATATATGTACCTATTAATTAAGAGAAGCTTTCAATTCCACAAAGAATAGAAACGTTACAGGCATAGATAGTACAAACGCTGAACTGCTAAAATATGGAGGCACCCATCATAAAAGTGATTATTTAGACACCGTTCCTCACAAGGGTCTTGTAACTAAACTGCGTGCCTATGGAATATCGCCTTACTTGTGCGACTGGATTCGTGATTTCCTGTCAGAAACGCCACAGTTCCTACTAACAGACGGGACGCTATCGAGAAAAATAGACATAACATCCGGCGTTTCCCAAGGAAATGTTCTAGGCCCTCTGTTGTTTCTAATCTATATTAACGAATAAGGAGACAATCTCAGTAGCCGTCTTAGATTGTTTGCAGATGATGCTGCCATTTACGGTCTTGTAAAGTCATCAGATGGCCAAAATGAATTACAAAATGATTAAGATAAGATATCTGTGTGGTGCGAAAAGTGGCAATTGACCCTAAATAAAGAAAAATATGAAGTTATTCACATGAGTATTAAGAGAAATCCGCTAAATTTCGATTACGCGATAAGTCACACGAATCTGAAGGCTGTAAATTCTACTAAATACTTAGGAATTACAATTACAAATACTCTAAATTGGAAAGATAACATAGATAATGTTGTGGGTAGAACCAACCAAAGGCTGCGTTTCATTGGCAGGTGCCACAGGTCTACTAAAGAAACTGCTTACACCACGCTTGACAGCCCTATACTGGAGTAGTGCTGTGCGGTGTGAATCCGCATCAGATGGGACTGACGCGACTGACATCGAAGAAGTACAAAAAAAGGCAGCTCGTTTTGTATTATAGCAAAGTAGGGGAGAGAGTGCCACAGGTAAGATATGTGAATTGGAGTGGCAATCATTAAAACAAAGGCGTTGTTCGTTGCGACGGGATCGTCTCATCATATTTTAATCACCAGTTTTCTCTTCCGATTTCGAAAACATTCTGTTGGCGCCCACTTACATAGGGAAAAATGATCATCACTATAAAATAAGAGAAATCAGGGCTCACACAGAAAAGTTTAAGTGCTTGTTTTTCCCGCGCGGGAGAGTGGAGCGGTAGAGAGGCAGATTGAAGGTGGTTCATTGAACCCTCTGCCAGGCACTTTATTGTGAATAGCAGAGTAATCACGTAGATGTAGATTTATTAAATATGTTCTAGATAAAGGGAGCTGTTCGAGAACAATGGCCACAATTGAACGCGATATTACTATTTAGAAAAGGAGGCCTTAATAGCTGCGAAAACTACAGAGAAATCAGCTTACTGGGCACCACACATAAATTATATGCAAGAGTAGTGTTCAAGAGATCAAAAATTCAGGCTGAGAGTTTAGTAGGCGCAGAGCTAAGGAGATTTCGAGGGGCAGATCGACAACAGATGCAATATTTACTATTAAAGAAGTAGTCGAGGAATTGAAAGAGTAAAATGGAGGAACCAATTTATCGTTCACTGATTTTATTGAGACATTCGATATTGCCGATACAAGGAAACCATTGAGAATCATGAGAAAATGAGGATATCCACAACACCTAATAACACGACTGTAATTTTAAATATATTCGGCACTCTGTCACAGCAAACAGCCACAAACATAGGAGAGCAGGGTACAGCAGTCCACCCAAATTTTCAACAGGTTATTTAGATGACGCAGTTCGGAAATGGTAAAAAATTTTAACAGAGAAATTAATATTAGCAGTAATTCATGCTTGAATTGTCTTTTACACGCAGAAGACTCCACACTGCTTGCAGAGAATGAAGGTGACATACAAAGGGGAATACAATTTTATTACGTAAGATTCTTAAAGAGTGCCATTTGACGATATCTGAGAACAAGAAAAAACCAGTCGCTTTTGAAGGAAAATAGTGATCAGCAGTAGAACGAAACAAACATCTTAACTATTTAAGTTGTGACTTCACGTAAGAGTATAAGGAAGACGTAGAGAAGAAATTAGTAAGGTTTGGGAGTGTATGTGGAACTACGAACAGGTGCCTAAAGACTAAAATGAGGGAAAAAACAACATTCTATTTGTAAGAGAATGGCAGTTCCTGTGCTTATTTATTGAATTGAATCATGGATTATAGTAAGCGTCAATAAAATCACATACGAGCAACAGAGATGAGGTTTGTAAGAGTAGTAAAGGAATGCATAACAGCCGACAGATTTCGAAATAACAGAAATTAGGGACGTATTAAATATATTGAATATCATCAATAAAATACAAGAAAACACATCTCTAATGTTCTTCATATAGGGTTGCAGGTAGGTTGTTTAGGTTTTTATGTTGGTAACGCCACGTAGCGCCCTATATGAAAATCACTGACTGTGCTGTGTGCAGCCTGTGGCTGGTTTGCATTGTTGGAATTTTCGTTATTGTAGCGTTGGGCAGTTGGATGTGAACAGCGCATATCGTTGCGCAGTTGGAGGTGAGCCGCCAGCAGTGGTGGATGTGGGGGGAGAGATGACAGAAGTTTTAGAGAGGACGATCTGGGCGTGTGTCCGTCAGAAAAAGGAAATTTGTAAGACTGGATGTCATGAACTGATATAGATATGATGACTTTTGAATATTATTAAGGTAAATGCATTGTTTGTTCTCTAACCAAATCTTTCATTTGCTACCTATGCATATCAGTAGTTAGTGCCTTCACTAGTTAGAAACTTTTATTTAGCTGGCAGTATTGGCGCTCGCTGTATTGCAGTAGTTTGAGTAACGAAGATTTTTGTGAGGTAAGTAATTCATGAAAGGTATAGGTTATTGTTAGTCAGTGCCATTCTTTTGTAGGGATTATTGAAAGTCAGATAATGTTGCGCTAAAAAATGTATTGTGTGTCAGTTTATTGTTGATCAGATTAAGGAAAGAAAGAAATGTCTTAGTACGTTCAGTTTTGCTCAGCTCTTGAAAATCAAATAGCGTAAGAGGTTTACCAGCACAGTCATTTGTTAATTTTTCTAAGGGGACATTTCAAGGTCACCAAAGGAAATATATGGAACCTCTTAAATGAGAACACTGACAGCCTCCAAGTGCTGTAGATGCTGTGGTACTGTTATGATGTGAGTGGTAGAGTTGTGGTGTTACCTCCACAGCTGGCGTGAATGATGACAGTGATGTGGCGTGTGTGTGCGTGCCGGTTGTATGTAATCCGTGTAGTAAGATGGATCAGCTTCAGACGTGATAGAAAGGCAGAAAAAAGTGGCACGTGTTTGGATGTGCCTATCATCACAATGTGAATGAAATACCTGGAATACTGGTCTATCAAAGCGAACGCACTCACTCGTATACAAGAAATGGTATTGGTCCTGTACTTTAGCAATTATTATAGTTTAAGTTATTCCACACAGTTTTAATTAGGTAAATACGAATTAATTTTTAAACAACAGATAGTTACAAGTTTGTGGAGTAGAAGAGGTGCTGGGACAAGAAACTTCAAGCACTGTTTGTAAAAAGTTATTTATGTTACTTGATACCAAAAGCTTAGTAATATCAAATCACAATTATTACTTACAAAACCGTGACTGTTTGGATTTATATTTGTACCAGATCTTGCGATAAAACCAAGTCTGAAAAAATTCAAATAACTTTACAACAGATTAAAAGGTCAACTTTAAACCGTTCTAAGCTTTCGCAGTTTGAAAACTTTCTTAGGTAAACTTTCAATAAATTAAGAAAACAAATATTTACAGTTATCATCAAATTAAATCAGTTGAAAGGTAAGAAATGCAAAGGAAAGTACGCCAATCTCCTTTACAATATGTGATCATCAAATGCCTCGTTTCCGAAAGAAGGTGTACATGACGGATTAACTTTAGATCGCATCTGCTGATACTACTCGTACATTCCACCTTTATGGCTGTTAGTTTGGCGGTACTTCAACACAAATTCTACACATAATAATAATAGCTCCTGAAACTCAACAGTTAAGCACTTATATTAACCAAGCAAAATGAATAAAATACACAACTTCTTAATAACATCATACCTTGACGTAGTTAGCTGATTTAACGACCAGGCTTTTCATTTACTCAAAAATGTTACTTAAGGAGAGAACAAGCTAGACAAGTTAATTGCCAATCCAACCGCAAATGTAAATATTGAAACATGGCACCTCAACTACTTGGTGCAGTTTAAATCAACAAAAGTAAATTACCAATATTAATTAACACGAAAAGAAGGTAGGTAAACTCAAGTTGCAAATTTAAATATGAATAAATTTAAGGCGGCCTTTCGTCGTGTTACTACGCGAGCACTGTACCTAAATCCATGTCTGGTAAACAGTCTAGCGAACTTCCCGCAGATTTACTTTAGCACAGAATTTTAGAGCAGGATGAGTGCTTACCAAATGTAATACATTCACTGCGTCCTCCATTGCTAGTGCTGGAATACCATTCTCATATATATCAGCCACACCACAAGACCTGTCTAAATGAGTGTGCATTGTACACCCTAGGACCAAGAACTTGTTCCACAGACAATCTCCACCTCTGCATACTGTTAGGTGCACTGTGGCTTTACCTCTTACCTAAACGAGGAAGCACTCACTCTGCGTTCGTCCTCTCTCTCTCTCTCTCTCTCTCTCTCTCTCTCTCTCTCTCCCTCCATATCTCTCTCTCTCTCTCTTTCTCTGTCTCATTGTCTCTGTCTCCTTTTTCTGTATATCTGACGCCACAGGTTCTGTAATACCTAGGCTGCGATTTAACGCGAGATACCGATACCCTATCATAGATGGAGCAACGCAGGCTGCGCGAGTGCCCAGGTGTATCACTCGCTGCCATGTAACACAGCGTAATGTAAAAGTATTTCACCCGACAGAACCGAGGACAAGCGTCACGCCTTGTCGACAATAATATCTCTCATAACCGACAGAAATTGCTGTTATAGATTAAATCAACTCCCTTTGTACCAGTTGCAGATAGAATTTAGCGAAGAAAAATACGTCTGACATTTAGTGTTAGGTATCACACGTTAAGACCACTGCTAACAGCGGAACTTGAGGAAGTACAACATCTTCAATGGACAAAAAAGGAATCAACACTGGAACCGCACAGTAACTACCTGTAAGCTAGCATTTGTGGACCGACGAGTCTGGAAATGTTCTCTTGGCAGATCGTAAAATATGTCGAGTGCATCGTCGGCCCATTGAGGAGTTTAAGCTGCAACCTGTGGAGGGCAAAGTTCAGGCCAGAGGACATTCTTTGATGTTTGGAGGTGTTTATTTTACCTTGATTTGGGTCCACTCGTTCAGGTTATTATAAACATGGACCATTACCCTTTATGATCACCTAATATTGCCCTCTCTCTAAACATTTTTGGTTTGCTGTGGACTCTCCCTTCTTCCAAGACGACTTCATCCGTATTCTCTGGAATACGCGAGCATCCCATCAAGTGTAATCTGATCTAATAAGAAATCTTGTTGAGAATGTACGGGACTGTGTGGAACAGCGACTGACGTATAGCAAAACGTCATCCGTAATTTGTTAGCTCTAGGAATACAGCCATACTTGAGAGGTATTACCAGGATGTGTGATTTCTAGATTCTCTAGCTTGTCGAACTAAAGTCATCATCATGATTGGAGTTCTTGTTACGTGGCAATAGTGTGATGCTTCACGGGTTTGAGTGAACCACATTTTAACGTGAAACGATGCACTTGTTTTGCAGTATATTGAAAATTAGACAATAATTCGGATTTTCCGGTTAAACACTGTCTTCAGTATGGCAAAGATAATGTTTCCAAACGCGTAGTTGCCGCCCATGATGACCATAAGTGCTTTACGTCAGTGCCCTCCACAGAGCCATATAGCGCGAGTAACAGGCTACTGAGTATCAAATCACGTTCGATTTCAAACTGGGACATCAGGAACCAATCTCTGTCAGCACTGTATGGATACAAACACACAGTATACATCTCAGATACTGGTTTTACAGTGCCTTCTCAAGACATTCTTCGCTCATTACACACCGATCAGCCACAATATTATCGTCACCGACGTAATATCGATACAAACCCATTCCAGGCGATAGCAGCGTCAACTGGCGAGCAGTGACTGCGAGTGAGACCCACGCATGTGTATGTAGCATGTGTGACTCTGCTGTTCCTGTGTAGAATGGGGAAGGCGCTCGATGTGAGATTGACCGAGGAGAAATTGTGATGGCTCGGAGGCTCGACACGAGTGTTTTGGAAACTTAACAACTGGTCGGGTGTCCTAGGAGTGCTGTGGTGAGTGTTTGAAATATGTAGCGAAACTAAGGTAAAACCATATCCAGACGTCGTGGGGTTGGGCGGCCATCGTTCATTACAGATGTAGGACGTCGTAGGCTGGGCAGACCGGTAAAACGGGACAGGTAAGAACTGTGGCGGAACTAACACCAGAATTTCATGCTTGGCAGAGCACAAATTTGTCTGAACACACAGAGCATCGAATATCCCTTATTATGAACCTCTGCAGCCTACGATCTATGCATGTTAACAACACGGCATCGACAATTAGTACTGAAATGGGCACGTGACCATAGGCATTGGACATTGGCTCAGTGGGGGAGCGTTGCATGATCTGATGAATCCCGATACCTTCTTCATCATGCCGATGGGGGAACAGCTCCTTGGAACCTGTACTGCAGGACGCACACAAGCTTGGGGCGGCTGCATTATACTCTGGAGAATATTCACGTTGGCACCCATGGGTCCAATGGAGCTCGTGCAATACACCATGACGGCCAAGGAGTATCGTACACTGGTTGCAGATCACGTACACATGACGTACACTGGTTGCAGATCACGTAAATCTTTTCATGACGATCATGTTTCCCGACGGCAGAGGCATTTTTCAGCAACATGATACGCCATGTCACAAGGCCAGACGTGTGATGAAGTGGTTGGAGGAACCCCGCGGTGAACTCCAATTGATGTGCTAGTCCCACAACTCTGATGTTCTGAACGCGATCGAACACATGTGTGGTGTGATTGAATGTAGTGTTAAAGTCAGAGCTCATGCCACCCTTCCCTGAATTCACGGGAATTATGTGTGTCCAGATGGGCTGCCATCTCCCTTCAGCGACCTATCAAAGCCTCATTGCTTCCATTCCACGACGCGTCACCACTATTATCCGTGACGTATCGGTTATTAGGAGGGCAGTCACGATGTTCTGGCTGATAAGTGCTTATCGAAAACAGTGTGAAAGGGTGTATCACGCTTTCTACCATAACAGATTATTATATAGAGGGTAAGTGAAATTTCGGAAACGAGCAAAACCTGGTGAAAAATTCCAGAAACAGTTTATCATGGGAGATATCATTCTTCTCTCTATACGCATAGCTGCAAACAACACAATTTACAAATTCAGGGTGGATATGCTGGTAGATGGAATACGGACAAATAAGTAACCTGCCAGTGCCGAGTAATGAGACAGTGTAACAACATACGAGGGAAGCTAAGGAACGCTCGGTCGTAATACGGAAACCATATTGAGAATCGGAACAGTTTTATTTCG
This sequence comes from Schistocerca americana, assembly GCF_021461395.2. Lineage (NCBI taxonomy): Eukaryota > Metazoa > Arthropoda > Insecta > Orthoptera > Acrididae > Schistocerca > Schistocerca americana. The sequence continues at coordinate 335,640,423 of NC_060126.1, read as the reverse complement.
AAGGTTAGCTACACCTTCCAGCTACTTCAGTACATAGTTGCCGCAGCGACTTGGTGATCGGTCGTAACGTTGTACCAATTTACGAATATCGTCGTCATACAGTGCGGTTGATTTGAGAGGAGATGAAAATCAGATGGAGCAAAATCAGGACTGAACGGTCGCTGATCAAACACTCCCCATCGAAAACGCTGGAGGAGCGTTGCCCCAGCAGTGTGCGGCTGAGAAATGTCTTGGAGACGGAACTGCGTGACTGTTACGTTATGTGGGGTCGCACGGAATTAGGCGAAATTTCTCGGCCGTTATGCATACTTGGCGGGCGACGCTATATTCCATTCATCTTAAAGCGCTCACTGTGCGCTCAGAAGCGATAAGAGCGATGTGATGCTGTCTACGGGAATACACTGCCCAACACATTTTGCAAAGCTTTGTTTTCATTTCGCGACCGATCGCTCCTTACTTTCCGAATAGCAGTCGTGCTAGATGCCGGTTTGCAGTATCGTGGGCTTCCGCCTACTCTGCATCACATACTAGTTACGTGGGCAGCCGACTCTGTACAGCCGACAGTCGAGAACTGTCGCAATATCCTAAGGACTCCAGAGGACTTTCAAAGCGCCAGCAGACTTTGCTGACCTCACGGACACCTTTCCCACGCCAGCCATGTGACACGAGGCAAGACCGACTGTATACTGGCGCCGAGGGCTGTATTTAGGCCGGAGCACTATCCCTGGGCAGGAAGTTAACGTTGCCAGGCGCCGAATGCTTATGCATTTCTTCAATCAGCAGCTCTGTCGATAGCCACCGCCACGCTGCCACCTTGGTCTGAGCCAGCCTACTCGTTCTGGATACTCCAACGTGGGCAACCCTGCCAGCGGACTTGTAATATTTGACTGTGTGTTGTAATGCGCCTTCGTCTTACAATATTTTCTCAAACAGACCCTTCCGGACTCCGCTTCAACATTCAGTGCGCCAGGAACTTAATTCAGGACTTTTCTTTCTTCTAATAACAGGTCTTCTGCCTGAACTGCTGCTTTAGTGCTCAAACAGAAGAATATGTTCATGATTATTTCCAGCCTTGTCTCCTAAAAGAAATTTTGCGTTCTCTTAATTAAATGTATACACGGGCTTTTCGACCGCTTGCGGCAGATATTTTAGCTTTGGATATATTTGTGCACTTCTGTACCTGCCGCATCAGGCTACATTTTGAACTTACAATACTGACCATTAAAACTGCTACACCACGAAGATGACGTGCTACAGACGCGAAGACAGGAAGAAGATGCAGTGATATGCAAAGGATAAGCTTTCCAGAGCATTCACACAAGGCTGGTGCCGGTGGCGACACCTACAACGTGCTGACATGAGCGAAGTTTGCAACCGCATACACAAACAGCAGTTGACCGGCGTTGCCTGCTAAAACGTCGATGTGATGCCTCGCGTAAAGAGGAGAAAAGCGTACCACCACGTTTCCGACTTTGATAAAGGTCGGATTGTAAACGATCGCGATTGCGGTTTATCTTATCGCGACATTGCTGCTCGCGTTGATCGAGATCCAAAGAATGTTAGCAGAATATGGAATCGGTGGGTTCAGGGGGGTAATACGAGTACGTGTTGGATCCCAACGGCCTAGTATCAGTAGCAGTCGAGATGATAGGCATCTTATCCGCATGGCTGTAACGGATCGTACACCCACGTCTCGATCCCTGAGTCAACAGATGGGGACGTTTGCAAGACAACAACCATCTGCACGAACAGTTCGATCGGAGACCATAGCTGCGGTTAGCCTTGACGCTATATCCCAGACAGGAGCGCCTGCGATGGTGTACTCAACGACGAACCTGGGTGCACGAAAGGCAAAACGTCATTTTTTCGGATAAATCCAGATTCCGTTTACAGCATCATGATGGTCGCACCCGTGTTTGGCGACATCGCGCCGAACGCACGTTGGAAGCGCATATTCGTCTTCGCTATACTGGCGTATCACCCGGCGTGATGGTAGGGGGTGCCATTGGTTACAGGTATCGGTCACCTTTTGTTCGCAGTGACGGCACTTTGAACAGTGGACGTTACATTTCAAATATGTTACGACCCGTGGCTCTACCCTTCACTCGATCCCTGCGAAACCGTACATTTCTGCAGGATAATGCACGACCGCATGTTGCAGGTCCTGTACGGGCCTTCCTGGATGCAGAAAATGTTCGACTGCTGCCCTGGCCAGCACATTCTCCAGATCTCTCTCGAATTGAAAACGTGTGGTCAATGGTGGCCGAGCAACTGGCTCGTTGTGGTCAATGGTAGCCGAGCAACTGGCTCGTCACAATACGCCAGTCAGTACTCTGGATGAACTGTGGTATCGTGTTGAAACTGCATGGGCAGCTGTACCTGTACACGCCATCCAAGCTCTGTTTGACTTAATGCCCACGGGTATCAAGGCCGTTGTTACGGCCAGAGGCGGTAGGCCTGGGTACTGATTCCTCAGGATCTATGCACCCAAATTGCGTGAAAATGTAATCACATGTCAGTTCTAGTATAATATATTTGTCCCATGAATACCCGTTTATAATCTGCATTTCTTGTTGGTGTAACAATTTTAATGGCCAGTAGTGTAACTACTGTTACCTTACTAAAATGCATATTTCACTGACTTCTTGTTGCTGTTGTGGTCTTTCGCTCAAATACAGCTCTGCATGCTACTGTACCTTGCACATTTCTCTTTATCTCCGAATAACTAAGAAAAAATGCACTACTTTAAACAGCTTACAGTAGTCATGCCTTAGGCTCAAATTTTAACCAGGCCACTAACCCCTCCCATCCCGTCACTCACCAGTGTTTGTCTCCTTTGCCACACTGACTATTTCTTGATGCCTCTGGCTGTGTCATATAAACTGATCACTTCTTTCAGTCAATTTGTGCTGTGATTTTTTTTCTGCCTCAGTCGCTTCAGTACCTCGTTATTAGTTACTGATTACACCCGTCTAAACTTCAGCATTCTTCCATCGCACAACATTTTGTTGGTTTTTATTCTCTTCTTATATGTACTATTTACGAGTTCATGTTTCAGTTCTGTATGCGTATACATTCCAAAGAAATACCTTTAGAAAACACTTCGTAACGGAGGCACTCTTTTTTTATGTGGCATACCTCAATTTTATATCCACTTCTAGATTATTTGGTTATTTTCCTCTCCAAACAGCGGAATACTTACAGCGTCTAATTTTTTATCCAGTTCCATCAGCATCACGTTATGTATTTCGAACTACATTCCACTGTTTTACGTTTCCTGGAGTTGATTCTTTTCAATAGTTCTCGTTCCGCTCAACCAACTTTCGAAATACCTTATACTATCTGACAGAGTTGCAGTGCCATTAAGTAACCCGAATCCGTTCGTTTCCTTTGACAAATCTTTAAATCCCTTTGAATGTTTCTCTTTGGTTTGCTTCACTGCTTTTCGAGTGTATTGGCTGAATTTCATGGGATACATAGAACATGTCTGTTTCACTTCTAAGTATTACTTCCCTTTTCACGTCCTTCGATTCTTGTAATTGCTGTATAAGTTGTAGAAAAGTTTAACTCCATATATTTTATCCCTGATATCGTTAGAATTTCAAATAATATTTTGCAGTTGAAAAATTCCACAATGACGTGCTTAGCAAGACTTCTGTTCACATACCTGTAATGTGATTTTGTCATTCGTTATCGCCTGTGCACGGAATGAGTTACTGCACCTCAGTAAAATGGAATCTACCGTATGATCATTGGGGCCAAAGACTGGAGCTTTTGTCGTTGTAACGAGGAGCAGAAGCTGTTTGGGCAGCGTCGGTGAGTACCGGCAAAAGCGTGCAGGCTCGAGCACTCCTTGGCGTGAGCCACAGACTATTTTTAGGCTTGAGGTTGTGCCAGTCATCATTAGTCACTAATTTTTGATAACAGGGTACAAGTCCATTCTTCATACTTTGGGTGATACTGATTATTATACACAAGCTATAATTGTAAAGGGTCTTAGTACTAATATTCGGTTACATAACTTCATTTCTTGTTTTGTTACGTGTGCTGCTTCAAGATATTGCTGTGTGCTGCTCCAGATTGTCGAAACTTATGTCAGTTCTTAAATAAACAGGGTGCATTACGGGGTGGTTCAGGATAATATCAAATATTTTCCAGGATGGTAGTATAGAAGAACTTTCCAAATAAAACGTGTGCAAGTTTTACTGGTTGCAGAGACAAGTTTCCAATTCGCGTAATGATTTTTCAGCTGATGTGGGTTTGTTTATCGATTTAAATTTTGTTTCGAGGTTCAACTTCTTCTTGAGTTTACATGTAACAGTGACTTCATGGTCAACTGAACTGCAACCTTTAAGCGTATCAGATCATATTACATACATTCTTGGTAACTCGCCTCCAGGCTTTATGATGTGGTTCCTTCGGCTTCAAGGATGGGCATGTCTACAGCATGAAAGGACTCCCGCACTTTCCAGTCGTCAGTAGATACTTATCTAAACTTAACATTCCCCAGAAGGTGAATGAGAGATACAATGACGTTTCTTGTCCACAAAGGGCCACGTCCCTTGTAGGATTTTGCTATTGGGGATGTAACACTTTGCTGATCGTTCCCGTTTATTGCCTTACTTGTGAAACTTATTTTTCAAAACTAATTTTTTAGAGTTGTTGAAAAACCTTAAATCTGAACTACGGGTCATAATTTGTGATCAGCATGCTTCAATGTAAAATGGTTTTTATGCTGGAATTTCGACTGTAAATTTGATGGCCTTCAAATCGTGTAGCATTGTTGATGGAGCACTGCAGATATTCCAAATCAGTGTGGTAACGTAACGTAAACCTTTAAAAGTTTCTGATTCCAGTCTGAATATTTGAGGGATTCAAAACAAATTTTGTCATCCTAAATTGTGTAAAGGATACCGCTCCTCATGGCTCTGAAATTAAAAGTGTCCCCCACACAACGACAAAACTGATCTGCTCTGTAACAGTACCTGAAATATAATTCATAATCATGCGATACATCTACACCTACGTAGATACTCCGCAAGCCACCATATTGTGCGTGACGGAGGGTACCCTATACCACTACTACTGGAGCGCGCGACAGCTACGGTCGCAGGTTCGAATCCTGCCTCAGGCATGGATATGTGTGATGTCCTTAGGTTGGTTAGGTTTAAGTAGTTCTAAGTTCTAGGGGACTGATGACCACAGATGTTAAGTCCCATAGAGCTCAGAGCCATTTGAACCTTTTTTGAACCACTACTACTCATATCATTTCCCGTTCCTCTCGAAAGACCAGCGAGGGAAAAACGACTGACTTTATGCCTGAATATGAGCCCTAATTTCTCAAATCTTCTTATGCGCAATGAATGTTGGCGGCAATAGAATCGTTCGGCACTCAGCATAAAATGCTGGTTTTATTATTTTTTTCAATAGTGTTTCTCGAAAAGAACGTCGCCTTCGCTCCAGAAATTCCCATTTTAGTTCCCGAAGGATCTCCGTAACGCTTAGGTTTTTCTCGAAACTACTGGTAACAAATCTAGCAGCCTGCCGCTGAATTGCTTCGATGTCTTCCTTCAATTCGAACTAATACGAAACCCAAACACTCGAGAAGTACTCAAGTCGCATCAGTGTCTTATATGCGCTCTGCTTTACAGGTGATCAACTCTTCCCTAAAATTTGTCCAATAAACCGAATTCGACCACAGGCTCGTTCCACTTCATATCGCTTTGCTATATTACGACCAGATATTTACACCACTTGATTGTGACAAATACTGTAACCGCACAACACACGTTTGTTCTTCTTACTCATCAGTATTAACCTACTAAGCGAGGTAGCGCACTGGTCAGCACACTGAACTCGCATTCGGGAGGACGACGGTTCAGACTCTTGTCCGGCCATCGTGACTTAGGTTTTCCGTTATTTCTCTAAACCGTTTTAGGCAAGTGCCGTTATGATTCCTTTGAAAGAACACGGCTGACTTCCTTCCCCATCCTCCCCTAACCCGATGGGACCGATGACTTAGCTGTTTGGCCCCCTGCCCCAAATCATCCAACCAACGCGTTAACTTACATATTTTGCATATTTAGAGCTAGCGGCCATTCATCATACCGACTAGAAATTTCGTGTAAGTCATCTTGTATCTTCCTACAGTCAGACTTATATAACTTACCATACATCTCAGAATCATCAGCAAACAACTACAGATACTGCCCACTCTGCCCTCCAAATCACTTATGTATACAAAGAACAAATGAGGTCCAGTCAAATTTCCCTGGGGCATTCCTGACGATATCCTTGTCTCTGATAAACATTCGCGTCGAGGACGACCTACTGGATTCTATTATTTAAGAATTCTTCAATCCACTCACATATCTGTGAACTCAATCTGCATGCTCATGCCTTCGTTAATAGCGTGCATTTGGGCACCGTGCCAAATGCTTTCCGGAAATCTAGAAGTATGGAATGTATCTGTGGCCCTTCGTGCTTAGTTTCAGCATATCATGTGAGAAAAGGGCAAATTGATTTTCGCACGAGCGATGCATCCTAAGGCCATGGTGATTCATGGACATACGCTTCTCAGTCTCAAGAAAGTTTATTTCATTCGAAATAAGAATATGTTCAAAGATTCTGCAGCAACATGATGTTAGAGATATTGATCTGTACTTTTGCGGGTCCGTTATTTTACCTTTCTTACAGTCTGGAGTCACGTGCACTTTTATACAGTGGCCTGGGACTTTCTTCTGGATAAGGAGCCAGTGCCGTAGAGTACTCTCTGTAAAATCGAAATGGGATTCTATCCGGGCATGGTCATTTATTTGCTTCATATCTTTCAGTTATTTCTCTACACCATTGATGCTTATTACTGTGTCGTCCGTACGGGACTCTGTCCTGCAATAAAATTACGGTATGTTTGTACGATTCTCCTGTGTGAACAATCTCTTGAATGTGAAATTAAAAACTTGAGCTTCCATTTTGTTATCTTCAAGTGCCTGACCAGACTGGTCAACAATGGATTGAATGGAAGCCTTACACCCGCTTAGCGGTTTTACATATGACCAGAATTTTCTCGAGTTCTCTGCGACATATTTTGCTAAGGTGTGACGTTGGTAGCTGTTTTTTGCTTCGCTCATAGATCTATTGATAGGTACACCAATAACTACAAACATTCGCTTTTCGTTATTAGTGCGTTCTCTCTTGAACCGAGAGTGCAACAGCCACTGTTTCCTCAGCATATTCAGAATTTCTATAATACACCATAGCGGACCTTTTACATCCTTTATGCACTTATTACAAGCGTTACTCTCAATACCACGACTTACAATCTGGTTAAACTTTGCCCATGATTTCTCTATGTCGATCCTACAAGAAGTAAATTATGTAAGTTGACCGTCTAAGTGAGATGCTAGCAACTGCTTACCTTCTAGGTCTATCGGAAGATTTTCCTAGCATTCTTGACTGATTCATTAAATTTCGTAATCATTGTTGCTATAATGACATGGTGATCACCAATCCCCGTTTCTACACTGACTTTGTCGATAAGGTCCGGCCTGCTTATACACGGTGATTTCCCAGGAGTAAGTGGGAAGTGTGGAGTCGTTAGGTATCGTGGATCGAACTTTTCATTCAATATCACTTTCATACTAGCGGTAGAAAAACTAACACATGGTTAACGTGGACCTCTTGGATTTTACGTTGCAAGTGCATACGTCTTTAGACGTGCAGGTCTGTAACGACCGCATGGAAACTACGTCTACATCAAGCGTCTAATACAAGAAGCGTGCTAATAAATCATCACAAATATTCGTCGAAATAGCTCTACATGAACTATGTTTACACTCTCAGAAGGAGGAATATGAGATAACGACATGCTGCACTTGCGTATCGAGGATATGCAGGCCGTTCGTTAATACAGGTGACAGCATGTGGCCAATACTTGAAAACTCCAAACCACATCATTTCTAGTTAGAATGAAAGATTTACTCAACGTAGTAATTCTCACGGTAAGTTGTCATATGCAATTGAACTACGAGTCCTATTCCAAATAGTCTTACCTATGTGGCTACCGTGAGGCAGCCATCGAACCAATGATTTTCTACATTAGTATTGTGTCTTAATGCTGTTATAAAATATTACAATCCGTTGTGCAGGCGGAAGCATCTGTGCACTTCATTAAAAGGGGCAATCAGAAGTTCACACTCGAAATTCGTATAGCCGCGATTCGGTACGTGAGACAGGGAAATTGGCTGTGCCACTGAGGCAAACATCCTTCCGATGCACCAAGTAGAATATACCCGCTTTATAAAACATCGTGTCTTCTTGCGTGAAGATGTCCGTAACTGGCTGCTGTATATCCTCGTCCAACAAGACATCGTCGACCCTTCACGGGCTTTTTTAAAAGGCTGAAGGCATGATAAGCGCGTGGGGAGAGATCAGGAATATAGTGTGGGTGCTGTAGTGGCCCCCTCTTGAGTTGGCGTAACTTCTGCGTTAGCAAATTTGCGACTTCATGAAGCATCAGCACTGCTTGCACGCACCACTCCATAAAGGTGGTTTTCGACAGACATACTACCCCATACACATTCTTCATTGTTCGACGGATGTATAAAGGTGTTGGTTCTTACTGAGTCAAGAAGAGAATAGGAGCATGTTTGTTCTTTTTCGAAGCATTTGGTAACAACGTTTCTGCATTTACCGTACTAGCCTCAGAAAGACACGGATGCCACACTGATCCAATACTTCCATGTAGGTGCTTATATAGTCGTATCGAGTCGCAGTGCGTTTCATGTACGCTGCAGCAACACTGACAACCTGAAACTAAAGGTCCCGAGTTCGAGTCTCGGTCGGGCACACAGTTTTAATCTGCCAGGAAGTTTCACATCAGCGCACACTCCGCTGCAGAGTGAAAATATCATTCTGGAACCTGAAACTACTTTATCGATCTCTACACATTCAGCACCCACAGGGCAGCCAGCACACTACAGCATTCACTGCTCTCAAATCAGCATTCCTCAAGTCTATATATGCCACTGGCCAGCTCCAACTGTCTCTTAACATGATCGGAAAATCTTTAATATCAGCTGTTACTAGCCTCATCAAGTGTACCACAGAGATCTACCGGAGGCGTGTGTTCAGATATGAAGGTCTTTGGCTATATCATCAGGTAATAGCATATGCTACAGCGGCGAAAATGTATTCACAAAGAAATCAACAGCCACGTTCGAAAGCCAACCACGTCTTGTAGCACTTCAAATAAAACGTCAAGGACGTTGGTTTCATCCTGATTATTTACACATTATTTTGACATACGGAACAGTGGGGAACGTAATCTCACTCGAAAAATTAGTTACTGGTCTCGGTAAAGCCTTCACAACCCCAACAGGGCTTTTCTTAAAGCATTTATAAGTAGCACAGATTGAATATTAGGGAAAGAGTGCTGTCTATGGGCTGGTTCTATCAATGGGCTGGCGGGATTTGTTTGTGGATACAGACAATACTCACGTTCCTTCGACCACTGAGCGTATCATGCGTTGGCAAACACTCGACATCTTAGTGGAGAGTTGTTCCACGAAGACACACACAAGGTAATATTTTCACTGTGTTCTTGTGATTTACTGTTATTAATGACTGAAACGTTGGAACTTCTTCTCCTTCGACCACGGCAACTTAGCCCGGAAGTGTTTACTGATGAAGACGCCGGCCGTGAAAGCCTACATGGAGTGATGAAACGTTGGCGTGACATGGTAACAGACTAAATATCCGCAGCCTTTTCATCATATTCACAATATTAATTTATGTGCTGTGTTCGGAGAGTAGGTGTTGTTAAGCGATGTTGTGGGAGTTGCTTTGAATGAGCCACTTAGAGATTCCCTGAAAGAGCAGGTCGCCCAGGAATGGGAACTGTAAATGCACGTACAGAGTAACGTAATAAAGGCGATAAGTGACTTGGGGTAGAAAATAATAAATAACTGTCTAGCCTTTTATTTGTTACTTAATTCATCTTCTCATTGACCATTGCTTATTTAGTTGTTTATAATTATTCACTTACTTGTAAAAACAAGCCATAATTAATGAGAAGATGAATTAAATAACAACAATCGGTCTAGCAGCAATTAAGTGAACAGTTAATTCACTACAATCAGTTGACCAACAGTTATCTGAATAACAATAAAATGAACTGCAACGAGTAATACTTAATTTAATAAAACACATATTGTTCATCATTTTGTTTTCATGACTGCAGGCAGTACACCATTATCTCCTGATACTCTCCTTTCATACTCAATCTTATGGGGATATTTGACTTAATAGTAAAGAGTCCTAATTAATGTAACAATACTGGACTGATCAATAAAGATTTCTTAGTACTATTAAACATACATACATATGTCTTAGTTTGTATCGATGCCTCCAAAGGTGAAATATAGAGAGTGGCAAAAAAACGGTAAACGTAGTGTATCAGCTGCCCCAGGATATGGCGATATTAGCGTCAGTGCGGCTGACAGAACTTAACGTGTGCCGAGATTAGAAGAAAAACTACTTCGTTGCAAAAAAGAAAAAAACATTTTTCGGTCGAACTATCTGTGGCGGTGCAGCAAGAACTAGTTGTACAGGTGTTGAAGTTACTGTTTGGCGTTTCACCAAAATAGCTTTGCAATAGCTCTTGTGATATCGGAGAGCAAGGGGGCCTAATACAGATATACTAAAGAGAATCGCTGGGAAAGAGTGGTAGTACTCATTTATGAGGAGGTATCCCGAGCTTAGCTAGTGTCAGTCAGAATGGATTTCGTCTGCTCAGTCAAAGAGCTTTAACACGGAGAACGTGAGCCACTTCTCCGATTTACTACAAAAGCCATGTCGATGCTACATGACTATTAAACATCGAACAAATAGGTTTATCAGGAGTTCAGAAGAAACCAAGAAAGGTGCTTGTCCACAAAGGTAAAAGATCAGTGAGATCAATAGCCACTTCGCTCCACAATCTCAGCTTGCCAGATTGACAAAAATGATGTTCCCACAACAGAGGTGCTGATAAAAGAACATATTCTAAAACCACATAAGCGTGTGTCCAGCACTGTCGTCTCAGCATCTAGAAACCTGAAAAAAACCTCAGAAAACCAAAGTTACCTCGTGCAGTCCATACAAAAGGAGACTCGAAAGAGCGGATAACAAAAGAGGGTTAAAAGAAAACAACGACTAGACGTAAAGAACATCTACAGAATCATGCATCCATGAAGTCAGTTAGAGCTCAACTCCTGTTTGTCCTAATAGTTTCAAGCAAGTCCTGGCCTAGGTCTCGGAATTAAGTCATGGTGTTGAGGCAACTGTGGCAATGACATAATTTACGACATGATTCTGCTTGTTATATAAACAGTGGGCTCAAGACAAATGTGCTGATTTTAGGAGGGGGACCAAAGTTTATGATGTAAAAACCGTAACTAAAGTTTGTCTTAAAGTAGCGAAAGAAGTGTAAGACTGTCAAAGTTGTTTCCTCTAATCTTATGCCTAAGTAGGTCACTACGAACAATATTTAGATAAACCTTCTAGTTACGTTTTCTAATAATTTTTAACTATTTTGGTAATCAGTAAATGTGTAATTTCTTTACCTTAGAAGGCGACAATTCTTCTTTTAGCCTCCTTTGGTTCGAATACCTGTTATTTGGTTTCAGATGCGAACAGAAATATCTAAAATAAAAAGAAATTTCGTGTATTGAGAGTTATATAGATGTATATAGTACTTAACAACAGTTACAGTACAGGCCACTTATGGAAAGTGTCTGTCGCCACAAAGGAAACCGGTCCCCATGATCGGGCTGCTCACAAATGTTTTTATTTCTCAAATATTTCATTAACAGTGAACATACATATCTCGTATGTCTGGTATAGTGAATTGCAAGAGATAATGATCCATTTACACTGAAAATAACATATTTATTACAATACCCAAGTCCTTTTGACAGCTACCTTACCCTAAGCATGCACTATGTCGTAATAAAAAAACTAAAATTGTGAAGCTATGAAACAGGGAGGCACGTACAGTGCCAACGTGTTTGTAATACATAAATAAAATGTATAGTAAACAGAAGAGATGAGGTGAACGAATTATTTCAAGTAAAGGAAAAGTAAACACATGTTCAAATGGCTCTGAGCACTATGCGACTTAACTTCTGAGGTCATCAGTCGCCTAGAACTTAGAACTAATTAAACCAAACTAATCTAAGCACATTACACACATCCAGGCCTGAGGCAGGATTCGAATCTGCGACCGTAGCGGTCGCTCGGCTCCAGACTGTAGCGCCTAGAACCGCACGGCCACTCTGGCCGGCTAAACACATGTGATGATTTGATCTGATTTCAAAGAATGCCTAGTCACACGCTATATTGTCATTGAAATTCGGATGTTTTACTGGAATCTATGAAAATAAACCTTGAATTTAATCATTTACATTCGCTTAACACCTTCTGTGTGTGTTTTCCTGGGCTATATTCCAATGTTTTATTCGGACTAGTATAACTGGACTGATAATGTATGAAATGAGTAAGTACTACACAGAATCGGAGAGGAATAGTATATGTGGAGAACACTGATAAGGAGAAGGGATGGCATGATAGGACGTCGGTTAAGACATCAGGGAATAACTTCCATGGTACTAGTGGGAGCTGTACAGGGCAAAAACTCTAGAGGAAGACAGAGATTGGAATACTTCCAACAAATAATTGAGGACGTAGGGTACAAGTGCTACTCGGAGATGCAGAGGTTAGCACAGGAGAGGAATTCGTGGCGGGCCGCATCAATCCAGTCAGGAGACTGATGACAAAAAAGAAACAAAAGATGGGAATCGACAGGCATCGGCAGCGCGACATGAGACAAGACACGAGGTAAGTTCTTATAGGTGGGATTCGTAAGCGGAAAATTGGCACCTTTCACTCGCAACGTATCCAGTGCTGTCAGTTGTGTACTAACCTGCATTGAAAATCTTGCGCAACAGCTGTGAACTAGATGAGGCCTATATTACAACATCTTATATTATTTAAGACTGTGCGCTAATGTGTGTCTGACGTGTTTGTATAGACATGTGTAGAGGGCTTAAAAAAGCGCAACATATTCCAGCACGAGGTAGTATTGGTCAAAACTAGGTTTCACATGAAAGGCGCGCATGGCACTGCTGACAGGGAGTTCATATCTGAAGAGTTCGATCACCTCTTACAAGGAGTTACTTGACGCCACTTCGGAGACTTGCGTGGGATAGATGATGAAGAAGTGACGAAGAGACTACACCTACACAGTCCCGAGGGGAGAAAATCCTCTACTCAGCCGACAGTAGGACCTAGACTTTTTGATCGAGAGTCAACAACCCTAACAACAGGATTTGCTAGAGATGGTATAGTATGAGCAGGAATTTTCGTTGACGAAGTCAGAGGGCCATCCCCTTCACGAAACACATAAACATGCGCCATGTGTCGCAGTTATCTGAATTACCGGCGCTGGTGGACAACTTTAAGAGACAACGGAAGTGGGCCGGCCGGTGTGGCCGAGAGGTTCTAGGCACTTCAGTCTGGAACCGCGAGACGGCTACGGTCGCAGGTTCGAATCCGTCCTCGGGCATGGATGTGTGTGATGTCATTAGGTTACTTAGGTTTAAGTAGTTCTAAGTTCTAGGGGACTGATGACCTCAGATGTTAAGACCCATAGTGCTCAGGGCCATTCGAACCATTTGAACCAACGGAAGTGGTGCATCCACGACGGGGTACCATTCCATTCTCCACAAATCATGTGACAGTACCTCACAGCACCTTTTCATTGCGAATGTATTGGTCGAAGAGATCCTGGATCATAGCCACCCTTTTCACCGGACCTTTCTACGTTGATTGGTTTTGACTATAGACACATATGAAGACACTGGTGTACGCGCACCCCATCAGCCCATCCACCACAGCATGCTGACGACACTGGACAGTGTGACAAATTCCTGTGACACAATTCGAATGAATCGGGTGTATTCGAGTGCGTGCGACGTTTACTGAGGAGAAGGGCTGAAGGATTTCTCAGGTTACGTGGTAACAACAAGCAGCACTGCCTGTGCAGTGTGATTCAGAAGAATTAGTCGATGTTCAGGGATGTGACAGGATCATTCGAAGCAAAGAATTCTAGTAAAAATGGTATTAAAATACGTACCATAAGAGCTATGAGTATTTCATCATTATCGATACAGTGAAACAAATCTCTTCAATTGCAAGCTTTTAGCTTTACATGTTTTTGGAGGAAGTAGTATAGACCAAAACAAACAAAAATATGTAGGAAACATTAGCTCTAAAATGCATGTACACTTGCCCAGTACAGCTACGTGTTCCACAGAAGCGAAGGTGAACAAATGGTCATCGGTCCTAAGGATGCATTTGATAACCCATATTTACAGGACTCAACTTTGCTTCGAATGAATATTGATCATATCTCTAGGTGCACCATTCATTGTCAACCACAAAGTATGTGGCAGATGAGAATGAGAAGACAGATTGGCTCATTTTTCAAAAGAGATTGGTTTCAGGACACACTGTCTAGTAACATAAATGTGACCCTCTGTGAAAATCCTAAATAACTACCTCCAGCAATCAGTGAGGTTCTGGAAATTACCTATAGGCATGTGGAGCCATGCCGATTCCACTGCCATGGTCAACTGCACTCGCTTTCCTGGCTGAGGATTCATGGTGCCAACCCAGCCTGATCGATGCGGCCCCGCAGATTCTCGAATTGTTTTAAATTCGGGGAATTTTGAAGAGCAGGAGAATACAGTAACCTGAGTCTGATGTTCTGCCACCCACGCACGTACACTACGAGCTGTGCGACACGTTGCATTGTCCTGCTGCTAAATGCCATAGTACGGAGGGGCAAACTTACTGCATGTTGGGGTGGGCATGGTCCCGATGCCACATGTGGTAATGCATTGTGTCTTCCAGAATGACGAGCTCACCCAGGCAATACCACTTATAGCCCGGATCCCTCCGACTAACTTTTCAGGGTTTTTTGTTTTCAGACATTTCACGCCGTACGCGCTGACTTTTCTGATGGATCATAGCCCATGATTCATCTCAAAAGACCACCTGACGCCACACAGTGGACGTCCAGTTACAGCATCGGTATGCAGATTACTCCCTTCGTTGCCGATGAACTGCAGTCAGCCTGCTGTGGAGGCCTTTACGCAATAACGACAGTTGTACAGCCGTTGCGGAGACACTGTTGGTAGCACTTTGATTCATCTAGGAGGTTCCAAGTCTATTCACCCGTACACGTCCCCGCAGCCGTCAATCATACCCGTGGAGCACCACTGTTGCCTCAACGCCGGTTTTGATTAGCACACTTTTGCCATGCACCTTGTACTTTAAACACGACGCGAAGCAAACAGTCTACAAACTCAGTCGTTCCTAAAATACTTCCACTCTTCGCCCGAATGCCAATGATCATGCGCTTTTGTGCGTGAGATAAAGTGCTCTGTTTGCAAACGTCAATGGCTACACTGTCTTCCGTTTGCCTCCGCCCCCCTCGGACACGCTATATATATCCCCTACAGCCAGTTTTTCTACCTACCCTTTGTGAGTGGTTATTACGTAGGCATCGAAGGTAGGTAGTCAAACTAACACTTTCGTGAGCAGTGGGAAACACGCTTCCCACTACAATGAACCCGCTCCTAGTCCCGTGGGATTCACATTTCCCACCTCGGTACGGTGCTACCACCTAGTGAACAGTGTAGGGTACTACTTCCAATCGGAAGTTCCCACCGTTTTTGCTGCACCTTCGCGCAGAGGGATTGTATAGCTGAGTGTTGCTCTGTAGAGGAGCCTTTCAGTGATGTTTGCGTGACATTTTGTGATTTTTTCCTCAAAGCTATAGTATAAGGTAGATACTTCTGATTTAACCAAATTTATGAAGGAAAACTTAAAATTGGAACGAGGAGAATTCCAGTTTGAAACAAAATGAGCCATTTCTGCAGTGAAATGGATGGATAACCGTCCCGTCACTTTCCTGTCCTCAATTCATGACCCATGAGAAACAACCACAGTGAAAAAGAAAAACAAGGATGGTACTAGTACAGAGATTTCTTGTCCTGAAGTTGTGGCAGAATACAACAACATAATGGGTGGTGTCGATAAGTTTGATCAATTACGAGAAAGGTATGCTATTGGCAGACGTTCTGTAAAATAGTGGCACAGAATACTTTATTTCCTGGTGGACATTGCTGCAGTGAACAGTTTTATCCTGTGGAAAATAAGTAAAAGAGAAAGTGGACAGCATAATCAGCTCACATACAGGATCCATCTAGCCAGACAATTGATCCCTGGATTCTCATCCCAAAATAGGCGTGGACAAAAACCTGTCTTTCTGGCAAAAAGGGGTAAAGTACCTGAAGATTTTCGTCACATGGCTGTAAGTGAGCATCAACCCATTTTAGGAGAAACCTACTGGACGTGCCGTCATTGTAGTACCAACGCTGCGGAAAAGACCACTCGCTGTGTTTGTACATATTGTCAAACGCCACTTTGCATAGACCCATGTTTCAGAAAATTTCATGGCAAGTAATTGTGAACTATCATTGTAACAAGAGAAGTAAATTTATCAAATAAATATGACATATATTGAAAAAGTGGTTTTTGTCATTCAACTCCAAGGAAGGGCAGTGGGAAGAATACTTACCACCTTGTTGTGTGACCTCACTTTCACATTTGGAGCAAATTTGATATTCTGTATGATAAATATACCTAATCTGTTAACTACTATCTGCTCTCCATTCATTAGAAAAAACTGCTCAATAATTTTGCCCACGAAACGGTTAATGTAACCCAGCTGTGTGAGATAGCAGAAACATTCCTTTTTTCCTACAAATTTTGACCAATACGATATCCTGTAGGTGCATGTAATCCTTTTCTTGAAACACACCTTACTTCACTCACATGTATCCCAGATATCGCCCGGTGGCCACAGTGTAGCGAATGCGGGCTGACAAATACAATTTCTGCAGCGGCACACGTCCCTCCGCGCGCGTACCGCGGCTCGTAAAGCATGCAGAGGCCGCAACTCATTTCTTCACGTGGGCCGGCCTGCCCGGCCTCGCCCTGGCCGCGGCATGTATTATTCAGCGCCGTGCCGTGCAGTGCTGTGCTGTGCTGGGACACAGCGGCGCACCCACATCCTGCAGCGCAGCCCCGAGGCGTCCGCTCGCCCTGGCTGCCCCGGCCGGACGTCCTGTCGCGCCTGCCCGCCGGCGACACGCAACACGCAGCGCCAATCTGTTAGGCAGAGTAGCGGCGGCGGCGGGCGCAGGCTGAGGCGGCTTGGGAACGCGGAACAGCCGTGACAAGCAGTGGCGACCGCTGTACAGGAATTCCCTCAGCGCATTACATTTATCGGGGTAAGTTTCTAAATTAGACGCTGATGAAATCAGAAAAATTCTTACTAGTGGAACGTCGTAACTTTGCACATCTCGTAGAGGATTAAGGTAGAAAAGATATAAACGTGAAGAATGAAATTATAACCACTAGAACTATGTAATTTCGGCTTCCCTTGAAAACAATCAGAGCCGAGCGAGCGTTTGGGCTCATAGATCGATACTGGTGAAGCCACCCAGACGAAATTTCAACGAGGAATGCTACTAAAATTAACAAAGAACGCCTACTGCACTGCCCCAAATGATGCTTTGTTAATAATTCTATAAACATGTCCTCAGGTACTGGAAATTAGGAAAATTGAAGCGCTTTAATAGTTAAAGAAAGTCATTCGGCTACATCTACATACATATTCTGCAAGCCACCTGACGGTGTGTGGCGGAAGGTACCCTGACTGCCTCTATCGGTCCACCCTTCTATACCAGTCTAGTATTGTTCGTGGAAAGAAAGATTGTCGGTATGCCTCTGTGTGGATTCTAATCTCTCTGATTTAATACTCGTGGTTTCTTGACATATACGTAGGAAGGAGCAATATACTGCTTGGCTCCTTGGTGGAGGTATGTTCTCGAAACTTCAACAAAAGCCTGTTCCGAGCTACTGAGCGTCTCTTTGCAGAGTCTTTCACTGGATTTTATTTATCATCATGGAAGTACGGAGGATGCTTGAAACTGAGGCCAATATGAAGATGTTAATAAAACTATGGCCAATAGAATGGTATACCAAGCAAAGGCAGAAGGACATACGTGTTTCTCATTACATCAGGAGAGAGCAAAAATTAGATTCATTAACCCATCGAGTTGGCTGATACACTACCTGAGTGACCACGACCCATATAGCTGGTATTTATTTGCAACCAAAAGACAGATGAATGACAGCTGCGCCAACGGCAGTGTGGATGCTTCAGAACGCACGTTGTGGGACTCCGCACTCTACGAAGATAAGGCGGGTAATGGCCGTAAGGTATTAAGGATTTTGGGTATCAAAGCAGTATTCATGAGCGAATCATCGTGGCTCTTCTTGTACAATACTGCAACGGCGTTATCCAGGCAGGCCACGGAAGACTGCTCGAGGCATTCAACAACTTGTCAGCACGCTGCCATCCCGGCCAGACGACACACTCTGCAGATGGTGAGAGGACAAGTGAGGTGGGCGACCACCAAACGAAATATTTCCTCAAGCGTTTACACCGGACTGGTGCAAGCAATAATGGAAGTGTGGCATTAAGAAGTAACGGTGATTGGTGAACTTGCTGGCATGCTACCCGACACCAAAGGTATCCACTAGATAAATGCCTGTTGACTGGAGTAGTGTAAGGGTGGACCCAACAATGGAAACAACCATCTACAGGTGAAGTGCACCAACTAAATGAACGAAAGCAGAACAGATTCTGTAGTGCTAATAGTAGTATCAGTAGTTTGGTAACTAGTGAAGGGTTTTATTGTAGTTTTGCATTACCAAAAGTAGTTGTAGCATTAAAAAATTAACAAACCGTTAATATATAAATTTATTATTATGCAAGAAAAGTGATTTGCGTTGCTATTTTATCTTTCCGTATGGTGGGCTGTAATTGTGAAGAATAAATAAAGTGCAAAACTAAGAAGGCTCGGAACGTATGTCGATAAACCTACATTGAAATACCAAAGTCATATCCTCGAAAGAAAGATAGCTCGTGAAACCATCCGACATTAAGACATTAAAGATGTGGCAAAACTGTCACGTTTGTTGATTTTGAAAAAGCGTACGATTCTGTCTACACACCAGCTCTATTCACTTCTTTACAAGTTTGCAGTAGATCATTAAAAACTTCTTCTGCTCTTCATGTCTCATTCTTTCGCATCGGTGAACGGTCAGTATGGTTATGAATCATGTGATTGACTAATTTATTTCGTTCGTTGGTTGATTTGGGGAGGGGACCAAACAGCTAGGTCATCAGTCCCTTCGGATTACGTAAGGACGGGGAAGGAAATCGGCTGTGTCCTTTGAAAGAAACCATACGGGCATTTGGCTGAAGCGACATAGGGAAATCACGAAAAGCTTAAATCAAGAAGCGGGTTTTAACCGTCGTCCTCCCGAATGCGAGTCCATTGTGCTAAACCACTGCGTCACCTCACTCGGTGTACAAGACAAGTATTCAATCTTTCATCCCAAATGTTCAATCCACACATCGGGAAAACCTATGACGGAAATAAAACAATGGTTCAAGAGTGTGATTAAAATTCAGAGTGAAAGGATATCAATGAAAGGACTCGGCGATGCCAGTACTATCCTGAGCGAAACCGAAGAAAAGTAACAAGATCTTTTGAATCGCATTAACAGCGTAATGAATTCATTCTACTGACTGAGAATAGACCGGAAGAAGACACGAAATGGAGGGGAAATGAGAATCGCGAGAAGTTATACATCACCATTGGCTTTCGTGATCATGACAAGTCTAGTGGTATAAGACATGGGTATTAAACTTAGAAATAAATTTCCCCGAATCTATGTTTACAACATGGCATTTTATGTTAGTGAATCAAGGACGGTGGGTCAGATGGACCAAAAGGGAATCGAAACGTTTGAAATTGTGCTAGAGAAGAATTTTGAAAATTACGTGGACTGATTAGGATAGTCTCGACAGAATTGGAGAAAAAAGGAACTATGGAAAGAAGGGACAGGATAACAGGGTATGTATCGATATCAGGGAGTTTCCTTCCCGCTCACAGACGGAGTTGCAGAAAAATGGTTCAAATGGCTCTGAGCACTATGGGACTCAACTGCTGTGGTCATAAGTCTCCTAGAACTCAGAACTATTTAAACCTAACTAACCTAAGGACAGCACACAACACCCAGCCATCACGAGGCAGAGAAAATCCCTGACCCCGCCGGGAATCGAACCCGGGGACCCGGACGTGGGAAGCGAGAACGCTACCGCACGACCACGAGATGCGGGCTGGAGCTGCAGAAAGTAAAAACTGTAGGAGAAGACTATTACAACGAATTCGTGTTCTGTGCACTCCGTCCTCTTACGTGAAAATCGTCGATATACTGTAGTCATATGTTGTACTGGCTTGTTCGTGGCGTTACCCGTATTGTCCCTGTCGGATTCATTTTCAGAAAGACTGTTCCTAATATACAAGGGGTAAGGAAATGGTTTCAGTTTGAAGGCGTTGGTGCAATTTATATGCAAAGAAGCCTCACTCTCATTTGGGTATATAAGTATCGGCTTGTCTGCAAGGGATTAGTGTGACATTCGTGTCTTTCCGACGTGGTAGTATAATGAAGAATGTGTGTGGGGCACCATGTCTCCTCAAAACCGCCGATGTCGAATGGTGCGCTAAGTTCCGTGCTGGCCGCGATTCGACACACTACACCAATGCATCCTCGAGGCCAGCCTCATCCATTATGGACAACGTAAATCAGAGCAGCCGTCCTATAGTTCTGGTCTCTCTTCATAAGATTATCACTCCTTCGGTCCCTTAGAATAGGCCTTGAGTGGTCGATGATACCCGTCGTGCGAGGATGTTCAACAGGCAGTTGCGAACTACTTCACGCAGCAGGACATGATATTTTATCAAACGGGTATCTTTAACGTGGAGTTCGATTGACTGATTACCTCAGTGCTCATGGTGACCGTACCAAATCGGTATACCGATTCTGGATTGGACTGTCTTCGAATGAAAACATCCCTTACGCATTCGATTTGTTAAAAAAGATAAATAGTTGATCAACAGAGTAAGCACTTCAGTCCTTCGTACATAAAACCATAATAGAGAGTGAGACTGTATAGCACAGTATTTAATTAACAGCAATGCAGCACACGTCGAGCTACCTTTCTCAGCGCTGGAAATTTATAGCATGCAGAGAAAAAATGTTTATTACTAATATCGTTTAGTGCCAGTTCAACCATTTACTGTAAATCCACCACAGTTCATGCGTAATTAGCTTACTTATATAACAAGATAGCGCCCTAGCAACATGGTTCAGTCAAATGACTTAATGGAAAGTATAATAAAGCTCGTGGCAAAATAAATCGACAAGCACTACGCTAGTGTTACCTGACACTGACAACAGGAGATGACTTTTGAGTTTGGATAATGTAATCTTCTTACCAGAGAAGTTTGTTTATCAACACTCTTCTAGAGGTTGTAGAGAGAACTCAGAAGATCCAGTTTTATACGGGAACCCATAACAGTAAACGTCATCCAACTATACTACAGGGTGACAAGTTATAGGTGCCAGCGCCCGTAAATTTATGTACATATAGGATGATTCCGTGACATTCAGGGATGATGGAGAATGATGAAAGTATGAATTTGATGTAACAGCCATGTAAAGGGAACAAGCGAGCGGAAAGAATTAAGCGAAAGCCGTTCTGACAGTAGAATAAATGTACTGGTACTGTTCTTGCTAAGATTACTGGGCAGGTAACTTTCAGAGGTGGTAGTACAGACCGAAACAAGAAAAAACGTCTAGTAAATAGGGGCTTTAAAATGCATACCTTAAGAGCACTGAGCATCTATTCAATAGAATAGATGTGTTTCACAGTAGAGCAGATAATATATCCGAACTGTAGCCAATCAATGCTTAAGAAAAGTTAACTGTACTTATCACTCTAAGGCAATTAAGCAAATATTACTGAAACGTCAAAGACCAACAGTAGCGGCTGCTGTAAACGTTATATCAAGACAGACACTAAGTTAAATTCTAAGACGATGAATTCTAATAGAATTAAATTCTAATAGGATTCTAATATGATGTTTCATCATGATACGTATAATAATCTTCGACTAACAGACATAATACAGGTAGTCAGATGGAATGGCGCGACCTTAGCTAGAACACAGTCTGCATACAACATAAGTCGACAGAACATTAAATTTCGATAGTACCATATACGACGCCGAATACACGCGGTGAAATGAATAATGGTGTAACTGCCACTGACACAAATCAGCCAGGGACCTCTTAAATTGGCTTGAGAGAGCTTAAGGGAGAAATTGAATGTGAACCCACTCATGTCACATTGCTTACTTCTTGTAACACATATTGTTACTTAATGGCTATATTAGCATTACAATTTACAATCTTATTAAAAGAATGAGAAATCTGAGCAAAGTTGAACGGGCTCAAATCCATTTTCTTTTAAAGAACACCTTAACAATTGTACCATTAAAAACAGGACATAGAAAATGGAAGTTCAGAGTCCCCGAAAACAAAGGTTACATCAAATGAGCGTGACTGCAAGCAGGTTCAACATACAATTTTATCAACCATAGGAATTACAATAACAACTGCACTGATTTGAAGATAAACTGAAGTACATGCAATTGAAATGTACTTGAACTTGGTAGAGACCACGAGGTATTTCGACGCAATCCATAATAACTAAACAATGGCTCAAAATTCAAAGTAAGCTGAGAGCTACATCAGACGGTTTTGTCAGCTAACAAGGCGCAAGCAGCCAAATTTCGCCACAAATGTAGTAGCTACTTGCTGTGGCTAAAGCTAAGGTTCGCCAGTTTACTTTTACAAGTAGCAGGTCCTAAAATGCACATCTTGAAAAGTAATTTTGAGGGTGCCAACTTTAAAGACCAGTTAAAGAGGTATAATGAGGAAAAACATCAGCCTTGACAAGCACGCCTTTAAGCTCCAGAGCTCTTTCAATTCACCAAACAGATATAATTGCTGGTCCTCGGACGAAGGACCACACACTGCCGTGGCACGCGTTAAAGAATCAACTTTACTGCCGACCAACCCAGACGCCGTGCGACGGTCGGAGTGCCGCAGCGCTACAACTAAACACGCATCTGCTCTGGCCCAGGAACAGGAACGCGCCGTTTGCCGATAAAGCCGCCCTACGAGCACAGATGAAAACAGTATAGTAATCTGCAGAAAGAAAGCTTCACACAACAATGGCCGTGTGTGACAAGAAAATATGAATATTAACGGCAAGCAGGTACCAAAAAGTTAAATTTAACACTCCTTAACTACCGATGATGCCAACGTCCGCTGATTCAATAACACAAACATACGCATATACCAGTTCGCCTCCCACTCAGATCAAGCCACAAATTATTACCTTCACGAAAACTATCACAGAGAATACTCTTACACTTACACGAAATACGGCGTACAGCACAAATTGGATTTAGTAACATCGACCGATGGTCATTCGCAGAAATACTATTAGGGGCGTTAATATAACTGGCCCCATCCCATAAAAGACAGGCATGACTTACAATATCAAGTGATAAAAGTAAGACAACAACACGTAACTCCACTTCGTTGAGAAGGAGCTGCCACTTGCAGGATTCCAACCCACGCAGATGATCTTCGAGGTGGTGTAACAGCTTAATTAATTCTGTAAATATTTTGTACTGACTAATTCCGTTCAATGTCAAGTATATATTTTTCACCACGTAATGTCTTTGAACTATAGTAATGAAGTGGAAAGTTTTCTGAAATACTTTCTCCTTGGTATTTAAATTCTTTGTATTAATTGAAGGAAAATCTTATGTAATTATGTGGCTTTTGTGTTGACATGTTAATGTATTTAACTATTAAGATTTTTTAAAAGATGTTTGTTTTCAACTATGTACAATCTGGTTCACACCTAGGGACTTGCATTGTATGAAATGAAAAGTGACAGTACTTCCCATTTGTAACAGAAGTGAGTTGGCGCACACCAAAATGTGGTTGGCGCGGGCTAAAAGGTGGATGTGGTACTCAGTCTCAGCGCCAAGTGAGAGAACACAGTCAGTCGGCAGCTAGCTACTGGATAGTTTTGGTCTGAGCAGCAATAGAGTGAGCTGTGCGGGTGCCGCGTGAGGCTTCCAATACCTGGATGTAACATGGAAATGCGTCAGATGCGTGTACGGCTATAAAATGGTGCTCTCTTAATGGAAAAGGCCCTAATGTTAGAATTGTCGTCGCCAAGAAGAAGATAACAGAGCCAATTACATCCAGAGGAGAAACCAGTAGCCGTTATGTATTCGCCACCGATATTGTGCAATCAATTCGGCAGTTATAAGAGGTCAGAACTTTGTCAAAGTATGCACCAGTACATTTAAGTGTTGTTTAATTTGCAATATTCAGGCAAATAGTGTGAAACTTGTGTCCGATCCTTGATTTGTTTCCTCTCACGATATCTCTTAAGATCCACTCCACATAAATACTGACATCCGAGTATCCTGCGTATTAAAATCTAATGAAAACAGATAGTTGATTATCTGCACAGTCCTGAATGCAAGAAGACGTATAGAAATACTGTGAGTTTCATTGAAATCAAGGGAGGTAGTTAGTATTCCATTTATTAAAACTTCCATAATGTTTAATTTGTTTCTTAATTCAGAGTAATTGTGCTTCAGAGATGAACTGCATTTAATTCTGTCAGTGAAAATTACTGGTTATGCTAATAAGAAAAGGAAGCACGTTATTTTTAGGATAGTTAGAGTAAAATGCATTTAAAGTCACACTTAAGAACTTGTATGAAAAATCACTGGTTTTAACTATTTTAAGAGTCCTGCAAGGTGAGTGAAATTTGAAAAAAAGAATAATACCAAAATTTGCACCTAAAAAATTGTCTCAGAAAGTGTGTTAATTTGCTGTGTGGCAATGAACAGTTAAAGAGTCCCCAATTTAGAGTTGCTTAAAATGATTAAACCTACTTGAATAATGAACATATTAATTGCAGTTGAAGTAAATTTTGAGTTTTGTGTGTTTTGTGTAGTAAAAATAGGAAAGACAGTTTGAGGGCCCCACCTAAGTCTTTTCCTATAAAAGATAAAGTTACAGTAATTGCTTTTATTCATAAAAATGGAAATAAGATTGCGTCATAGTGAGTGCAAAACTCCGGTTTCCAGTGACTTTTAATTATATTTGTACTACATGAAGAATAACTATTGAAACAGGACCATGTCCATGTCTATTTTTGGTTTTGTACTACCTTTGACAACATTTGATGATGAGATAATTTATTTACGACAAAGTACTACTGTTGAGAAGAGATAAAGTGTGAGTTGTTCCTGTGAGAACTTGCTCATACTATTTATGACTGCTAGTATTCACTGCATCACTTATTTTATTATAGTTGAGTTTCATTGCACTTCTCTGGGAAATAAGTAATGATAGTTTTCTTTCACCAAAATTCAATACAGATTCTTTAAAAGTAATGTTTCATATTACTATGCCTAATTAGGCTGGCGACCGTATTTTTTTTTCATTTAAGTAAACTTGCTTACTTAAAACATATTCCAAATTTCAATCTTCAGCATTCTGGTTTCTACTGTTATATTAAATGCAGGTTCGATAATCCCAATCGATTCGGTAACTCACGGTCAATTTTGAAATGAAACTTCCTGGCAGATTAAAACTGTGTGCCGCTCCGAGACTCGAACTCGGGACCTTGGCCTTTCGCGGGCAGTGCTCTACCATCAGAGCTACCCAAGCACGGCTCGCGCCCCGTCCTCATAGCTTTACTTCGGCCAATACCTCGTCTCCTACCTTCCAAACTTTACAGAAGCTCTCCTGCGAACCAAGCAGAACTAGCACTCCTGAAAGAATGGATATTGCGGAGACATGGCTTAGCCATAGCCTGGGGGACGTTTCCAGAATGAGATTTTCACACCACAGTGGAGTGTGCGCTGATATGAAACCTCCTGGCAGATTAAAATTGTGTGCCGGACCGAGACTCGAACTCGGGACTTTTGCCTTTCGGGGCCAAGTGCTGTACCATCTGAGCTACCCAAGCACCACTCACGCCCCGTCCTCACAGCTTTGCTTCTGCCAGTACCTCGTCTCCTACCTTCTAAACTTTACAGAAGCTCTCCTGCGAACCTTGCAGAACTAACACTCCTGAGTTCTAGTCTCGGTCCGGCACACAGTTTTAATCTGCCAGGCAGTTTCATATCAGCGCACACTCCACTGCAAAGTGAAAATCTCATTCTGGCCACGGTCAATTTTACCTAAATCCTCCCAGAGGATAAGATTTACTGCATATTTGGTAATACACATTGTATGTTGATATAATACGCGATGGAATATTGTGTTATAGTGGCGTAAACCCTAAGTTTGCAAAGGAGGCCGCGAACTTGTCGACCAGGTTGTTTGCGACGTCCGTCTCTCCTCGCGTCGCCCGCCGCTGCCAATTCTTAAGCGAGGCGGCCAGCCTTGCCCCCGACGAAATTAACCTTACGCCATTCCTCGTGACTCACGCCTGATAGTTGGAGTCCCCGAACCACATCGTGCCAGCCACGTGTCCCTCAGCCAACTCACCTCTCCCGGTCTCGCTAAACCAGCAACACACACATACTTCGACGAAAGACTTAAGCTCGGTATCGGCAACTAAAGCAGTTAGTGTCGCCAGTGGGATGCTACAACACCAACATTAGAGCCGCCACGGCTCACAGCACACACGGATCCGCAGTAACAACGCAAGAAAACAATTTTAACCCTTTGGCTGCTGTTGACGAGTTTATTCGTCCGGCCGCGTGTTGACGAGTATAGACTCACAGCTACCTGAAAGCTGATGCACAGCGGATCACCGCCCCATGCCTCAGCAGCCTTTCGCTGTTCTGGACGCTAGCTTGTTGTCCGATACCTCTGTCTGTTGTGAGCCTCGGATTTGCAGTACAATCCGCTGTTCATCGGAATTTACTTCAGTGTTCTTCGCGTTGTACATTTTACAAACAAATTGGCAAGACGTAGTAGGTGCACTCAGGAAGAACCAAGGAGATTCATACGAAGAGCGATAGTGAGAATGAACTACTAGGTCTTGACGAAAGTGATGGCTATTCCATAGAATCGGAAAGCTGTAGTCACATAGCGTCCACTTCAGCAGTGGTGTCACTGCAGTCTCGTATTCAAACAAGAGACGTTAGTTGTTCTGAGTCTGAAAAATCAGAAAGTGATAGACGCCTACGAAGAAATCACTTCTTAGTGTGATGATACGTTGCCGGGACCTACGTGTGAAATAGGGAATGATCCATGTGTTCTATTAGTTTTCATGTTATTCCTCACAGAAGAACTGATGAAATGCATAGCTGACGAAACGAATCGGTTTTATTTATTCAGCAAGCAGAATATTGTATGATATGTACATTCCTGAATATCAAAGAGGAAAGATACTGGATCTGAAGAAATGTATTATTCCATAGCTGTTTGTCTTCTGATTCCTCGCGTGAAAAAACTGAAAATTAGAGAATACTGGACCAGAGGTATTCTTCTAAATACTCCAATTTTTTGTGAACTGCTGCCAAGAGACCGCTTTGTGTTACTAACGAGAAAGTTATATTTCAGGGATAGCTATGCCATATTGGGGGGGAAACAGATTATTCAAAATTAGGAACATTGTCAATAAATGGCTTGCCGGCCGCTGTGGGCGAGCGGTTTTAAGGTGCTTCAGTCCGTAACCGCGCTGCTGCTACGGTCGCAGGTTCGAATCATGCCTCGGGCATGGATGTGTGTGATGTCCTTAGGTTAGTTAGGTTCAAGTAGTTCTAAACCTAGAGGACTGGTGACCTCAGATGTTAAGTCCCATAGTGCTTAGAGCAATTTGAACCATTTTATAAAGGGCTTACAGATTTCCATTGTGCACTTAATCCACATTAGAAACTCCGCATTGACAAAAGTTTGTTATTATTCAACGGACGTTTATATTTCAGACAATTCATTTCACCGAAGCGGAGTGGATTCGGAATAAAAACATTCCTGTTGTGTCATTTTATGACTGGCTATGTCTTATTGTTTTCACAGGGATATAAAAGGAAGCTGAGCTTCATAATTTGGGGGTAAGTGGTGACGCAGTAGCTGCACTAAAAAAGCCCTATTTACAACGAGGACATGCCCCCTACCTCGATAATTCGTACTCAACCCATTCCTGGCTTCATAGTCATGTGGTACTGCCCGTAAGAACAGACGCAACAGGGCGAAATTCAGCACAGGGCGGGCGTGGCAGGGGGGACCGCTCCGGCCACGGCGGTGGGTCGAGGAACAGGGGCTTTACAAAGGTAGCCAGATTACCTCGCGGGCCGCAGCACCTCAGCACGCCAAGCAGATGGTGCGTCTCCAGCATTAAGAGGTTTAAGCAGTAACTACTCTGTGGAGTTAGCAGAAAATTATGTTTCACAGTGAATACAAAATGCAAATCCAAACGCTCAATGGACAGGCTGCAGTATGCTTGACCTGTCGACAGATTAATTCGCATATCACTGTATAAACTTTCTGCAGGTTTGTGGTAATTTAACACGTACGGCCTACGTTGTAATTGCACTCAGTATAACTCAAAATGGAACGAACAGAACTCGACACAAGTTCCTTGGCTACGAAATATCAAAATCTGAAACGGGTGTCCAACGTGAAAGCCACGACACGACAACCGCTTATTAAAGTGTCTGCCGCCTCTTTACGACATTGCTCCGCCGATATAAGCAGCGGTGCGTCCTGCCCAGCACACTGCTGTGGGCCTCCACACTGTCTCCAGACGTCAACACAACACAACTCTGATCAAGCTGCGCGTGCCTGTATGTCCGCCATTTCGCCAGCTCACGGCTTTCTCAACTCGATAAATTCCCAGGCCAAAATCAGGAAACAACACTCGGTCGACCAATCGCTGGAGCCATGCCAGAAAACTTACGTGTATGGCACACTAATAACATTAAGGATGTTCTTAGTATTTTGGCACTGGTTTTGAGTTGTATTTATATTCAATTTGTAGATAAAATGTGTAGTAAGCAACAGGGTTCGCCTACGGGTTCCCTGTTAGTAGGCAATTTAGCGAATGTCCTATGAGGCATTCTGAGGAGAAATTTCTTAAAAAACACAGATGAGGCTAATAATTTTGTATGCTGGAAACGTTGTGTGCCTGATGTTTTGGCACTAGCCGAGGGTACTGAAGAAGAAAGCGACCATTTGCATGAAATACGGAAAGCATTCCATGGGAGAATTGGGTTTTCGTTTCACACATTAGATTA
The DNA here is from genome assembly GCF_021461395.2 of Schistocerca americana. Classification (NCBI taxonomy): domain Eukaryota; kingdom Metazoa; phylum Arthropoda; class Insecta; order Orthoptera; family Acrididae; genus Schistocerca; species Schistocerca americana. Next base: position 335,611,039 of record NC_060126.1, on the reverse strand, counting down.
ATGGGAACTTACTGTACTTAGATTTGAAGATAGCACAGAATATGACATACATGGAAACGAGTTCACTACTGTCTTTGTCCTGCGTGAGCCTTCTAACCACACATATGAACATAAAATTACTGCTTTTATTTTCCTTCTTGGCAGACTGTATAGGGTACCTTTGCAGTCTGAAAAATGTGGCAGGGAATAGGGTGTAATTAGGTATATTTTCAATTCTAATGGTTACTCAGGGGCTATGATTGTTAAAGGGAATAAGTGAATACGATTGAAAGTAACCAAAATACAGAACCGTGCCATTGTGACTCCCGGTTAATGAAAGAGCAAAATTAGGTTCTCTAGGATCCCATATCATGGGTATATCTCTAGGACTATTGGAAGAAACGTTGGACAATACTATGTTTACGGAAAATGTTAGGCACTAGGTTAACATATCGTGAAGCATATACAAAGGACCCATTTTATAATTAGGTTTATATGGCAATGATTGTAATGCCGCACATTTGTGTAATAGTAGACGAATTTGTCAAACGTGATCGAACTTTCGTACTAGATTAAAAGGAACATAAGGGTGTAACTTATTTCACGTCTGTTTTTACCATGATATGGACTGACAATCAACATGAACTGCAGCACGTTCCCAATAATATGACAGTTTTGCACACTGGACGTGAAAGTCGCATAATTAACGTACTCGAAGAGATACAAAGTGAAATAGGTCTCCACTTTCACCCTCGCGAAAGTATTAACGAGAGATTTGTACTACAGAAATATTCCAGCTAACTACGACATACTTAGGTTACCGATTAAGTTTTTCAGTATTCTGCGTGTTTTGGAATATGTACTCTTTCAACTTTAATGCCGGTATCAGGTATTATTTCTTCCATAAAACTGGTTGACGTTTGGGTTCTGTATCTTTTTCTTGCGTGGAGGTTCTCTTCCCCCTTGTGTTTAGAGTAGCCATATACATTTATTTGGTTTCCTCACTCGACGTTTTAAGTCATAACACCTACCGCAGATGCGTGTCTAGTGTGCCCTCACCGGTCTGTTCCTTCAGCTGTTTATTGTTTTCCAGTTACTAAGCCAGACTAGCAAGAAGATGTTTGCTGTCGGCTATCTGTGACAGTATGTTTCACGTCTTGTGTGGTTCTCTTCGTCTTTTTATTGTTTGTTTGCTATTTCGTTGTTCTGTTGACACCAGTTTTCTAATGAATTTTTCCATTTTGATAACTTCTTAGGTTTCCTGATTCATAGCGTGGGAAACGGAACTTTTGTTCCAAAGATAAGACAAGGTGGAAGAGAATCTTAGTTCTTTCAGGCGGATGTGAGTAATGCCTAGTCGTCAGTTTTCAGTCACATTTTCGTTTCAGAATATATATGTGAATGTTTCACATCTCCTCTGGTTCTCTTCCTCCTTTTAATATTGGTTTGGTGTTTCGTGATTCTGCTGACAGCGGTTTTCTAACGGATTTCTCTATTTTCATAACTTCTTTTATGAAGTGGTACTCGGAACCTTTGTTCCAAAGATAAGATAACGTGAAAGACAAACTTAGTGAGACGTGGTGCTCACTGGAATTAAGAAAGAGATTGACGGGAAGACCGACCAATATACCTTTCTTTTTACACAACCTACTCTTAAAATGATTAGGCTTTTAATCTTTGCAAAAGATATCTAAGTACTGTACTGCAAAATAGCAAACAATATTACAATAATCGCAAAACGACCAGACCTGCAGTCCCCCCGTTATCGGGTGCTTAGATACAAGTAGATTGTTTTTAGTTGTCCCTTATTTTGTCAGATCATCGCCCTGCAGAATTGTTTTTATAGTGTTAGGTGTTGTAAGAGGAAAGAGCAATGCTTGGCTTAAGTATTTCACTCAAGGTATGTAATCTGCACAACATACTGGCCGCTCGCTGAAATGCCTGCTAACGGGGAACCCACAGACACACCCTGTTGCTCCCTACACATCTTATCACCAAATTTAATATAAATAAAACTCAAAACCAGTGCCAAAATACTAAGAACCGCCTTAATGTGATTAGTGTGCCATGAACGCAGGTTTAAAGGCAAGGCTGCAGCGATCGATCGATTGGTGTTTCCTGATTTTGGCCTGGGGTTCGGCGAGTTGAGAAGGCCGTGAGGTGACGAAAACGCGTACATTGAGGCACGCGCAGCGTGAACCGAGTTGAGTTGTGTTTACGTCTTGTAACAATCTGTAGGCCCACTGTAGAGATATTTCTGTCGCCAAGGAACATGTGTCGAGTTCTGTTCGTTCGACTGTGAGCTACGCTGAGTGCATTTAGGCAGTACCTGTTATATTACCACAAGCCTGCTGAAGTGAGATCAGATTTTATCTGTCGACAGGTCGCCTGTCTGATTGGCGTTGGGATTTGCGTTCTGTAATTATTGTGAAGCGTAATTTTCTGCTAACTGCACAGAGTAGTTACTGCTTGAAATTGTTTTGTTGCCCTGTTACTTCGAAACCGTGTCGACTGCGAGCCGTGACGGCTCTAATGTTGGCGGTATAGAATACCACTGACGACAATAACTGCTTTCGTTGCTAATATCGATTCAACCCTGTGTCGCGAGCTAAGGTCTTTGGTCGAGGTGTGTGTGTGTTGGTTTTACGGAGCCGAGGGAGGTGAGTTGACTGAGGGACATGTGGCTGGTAAGTTGTGGCTTTTCGGGCACTTCGGCTGTCCGGCGGTGGTCTCGAGGGACGGCGTAAGGTTACATCCGTCGAGTGCAAGGCGGGTCGGCTCGCTTAAGAATAAGGCGCGAGGAGAGACGGACGCCGCATGCAACCTGGCGGACAATTTCCCAGTCCCCTCTGCAAACTTAGGGTTTGCGACAGCTCGAAGAACATCAGTGGGGTTGGAAGCAGTATCACCCTGGCTGGAATCCTAGTCGCGGTTCCTTCTCACCTAAGTGAGTGTTGTCTTCTTATTTTGATCTCTTGATATTGTAAGGCAGTGCCTCTATTATATGGAATGGAGTCTGTGATGTTAACGCACCTATCAGTGTTTGAGCGCATGATCATCGGTTAGGGTTACTAATTCTAGTTTGTATTCTACGCCATATTTCTAGCAAGTGTAAGGATGTTCCCTATAATAGGTTTCGTGAAAGCAATTATTTTTGGCTCGATATGTGTGGAAGGTGAGGTGGTATATCTGTATAAAATTTTTTAGCGTAACCTGGTAAAGACCAGAAAATTTGCTCAACTGAGGCTGATTCTTCAAAACATTACTATATGTGTATGTTTGTGTTACTGAATCAGCGGTAGCTGACATAATTGGTAGCGAACATTAGTAGTCTTAAGGTGTGTTATACTTAACATATTGGTATCCGTTTGCCATTAATGTACAGGGTGATTCAAAAAGAATACCACAACATTAGGAATTTAAAACTCTGCAACGACAAAAGTCAGAGCTAAGCACTATCTGTCGGCGAATTAAGGGAGCTATAAAGTTTCATTTAGTTGTACATTTGTTCGCTTGAGGTGCTGTTGACTAGGCGTCAGCGTCAGTTGATGCTAAGATGGCGACCGCTCAACAGAAAGCTTTTTGTGTTATTGAGTACGGCAGAAGTGAATCGACGACAGTTGTTCAGCGTGCATTTCGAACGAAGTATGGTGTTAAACCTCCTGATAGGTGGTGTATTAAACGTAGGTATAAACAGTTTACAGAGAATGGGTGTTTGTGTAAAGGGAAAAGTTCTGGACGGCCGAGAACGAGTGATGAAAATGTAGCACGCATCCAGCAAGCATCTGTCCGCAGCCCAGGAAAATCGACTCGCAGAGCTATCAGAGAGCTGCAAATTCCACAATCAACTGTATGGAGAGTCGACTCTATGGAGAGACTACCCGAGGCGATGGATCGGCCGCCAGGCAGCCCGTGACAGAGCACTTCATCACTGGCCTCCAAGAAGCCCTCATCTTACCCCCTGCGATTTTTTCTTATGGGGGTATGTTAAGGATCTGGTGTTTCGGCCACCTCTCCCAGCCACCATTGATGATTTGAAACGAGAAATAACATCAGCTATCCAAACTGTTACGTCTGATATGCTACAGAGAGTGTGGAACGAGTTGGAGTATCGGGTTGATATTGCTCGAGTGTCTGGAGGGGGCCACATTGAACATCTCAGAACTTGTTTTTGAGTGAAGAAAAAACTTTTCTTAATACTCTTTGTAATGACGTATAACAGAAGGTTATATTATGTTTCTTTCATAAAATACAGATTTTTAAAGTTGTGGTATTCTTTTTCAATCACCCTGTATATTAGGGATCAGAAAGAATCATCCGGCTTGGCACTTATCTATTTCTGAAACTATTGAACATATAAAGTGAGTGTTGTTTGATTAACGGGAAACTAAAAAAGTTTTTTTTTTCATGCTTATCATAGGTGTTCAATATGCCCCCTTGTGATGCACGGCATATGTGTCAATGCGGTATTCAAATTGTTCCCACACTGCAACGAGCGTGTCTTGAGTTACAGCTTCCACAGCTGCTGTTATGCGATGTCACAGTTCATTCATTATTTTTTGTAATGGAGACACATAAACATAGTCCTTTATAAACCCACACAAGATATAATCATATACTGTCAGGTCCGGTGACTTTGGAGGCCATTAATGTAAGGCTGAACATACTCTCCAATGCGACCTATCCATCGTTTAGTAATCTTTTGACTTAGAAATTCCTGCACTTCCAACTGACAGTGTGGCAGTGCCCCATGCTGTTGGTAAAAGAAGTCATTCGAATCAGTCTAGTCATTCCAATCAGTCTACAACTGTTGGAAAAGACAGTTCTCAAGCATATCGAGATATTTACTTCCTGTAACAGTGTTCTCGGCAAAGAAAAATGGACCATACACATTTCCCGTGAAACTGCACAAAACGCATTAAATTTTGGAAAGTTCCTCTCATGTTGTACAACTTCATGTGCTTGTTCCGTACCCCATATTCTCATACTATGCGGGTTCATCTTTTTATTTAAATGGTATGTTGCCTCGTCACTAAACACTAAGCGTGGAAGAAACCTTTTGTCCTCCATCTTGCCAAGAACGAAATTACAGAACCCCGCACGTTATTGCTTTTCACATTCGTGAAAAGCTTGCAGCAGCTGAATTTTGTATGATTTAATGTGTAAAGTTCGACGCAACAAACGCCAAATAGATATCGGGGGCAGGCTGAGCTGCACGGCGAACGGATATCTGCGGACTCCTTGTGAAACTATGGACGTCTGTGTCACACACTCGGGGACGGCCCGACGATTTGCCTTTACATATACATCTTGTTTCTCGGAACTGTAGCAGGAGGTACTTAAGTCACGCTGAACAGTTATTACTGACCCTCATTGTGCAAAATGAAGAACACAAAACGCATTCTGTTGTACCGAAACCATTTTTTACTAGAACCTAAGTGGACGCACACTACTGCTACCTTGCGGGTACCATGTAAAACTCGAGAGCTTGCTCTTTCCAACAGTACTTTGTTCACGCACATATCTTAAATAACGTAATAATTACGAATTTTATAAAATAGGATGATTTTTTTTTGATACGCGTATATTCTTTTACTTCCCAGCCATCCTCTGTTGAAGCTTTATTTCCGCAGATTACTGGTCCCTTTTCATCTGTGTTGGCAGGACAGCTTTGCGGTAAACGGCACGTTCCTGTTCTCTGGCCGGGAGCAGAGGTGTGTGTGTTTGGTGTTGCAGCAGCACTATGATTTTCCCACGGCGTCTGGGATGGTCGGCAGTTATACCTCTGTAACGGGTCTTTAAATTTGGCACCCTTATCATTGTTTCTCAGCGTGTGCAGTTAAAGACCTGTTATTTACCATGATAGACTGGCGAACCCTATGTAAGTAGGTTGTTTAAGTTTTTATATTGGTAATGCCACGTAGCGCTCTGTATGTGCTGTGTGCAGTCTGTGGCTAGTTTGCATTGTTGTCTGCCATTGTAATGTTGGGCAGCTGGATGAGAACAGCGCGTAGCGTTGCGCAGTTGGAGGTGAGCCGCCAGCAGTGGTGGATGTGGGGAGACAGATGGCGGAGTTTTGAAATTTGTAACACTGGACATCATGAACTGCTATATACATTACGACTTTTCAACACTATTAAGGTAAATACATTGTTTGTTCTCTATCAAAATCTTTCCTTTGCTAACTATGCCTATCAGTAGTTAGTGCATTCCGTAGTTTGAATCTTTTATTTAGCTGGCAGTAGTGGCGCTCGCTGTATTGCAGTAGTTCGAGTAACGAAGATTTTTGTGAGGTGATTTGTGAAAGGTATAGGTTAATGGTAGTCAGAGCCATTCTTTTGTAGGGATTATTGAAATTCAGATTGCGTTGCGCTAAAAACATTGTGTGACAGTATAAGCACAGTCATGTATAATTGTTCTAAGGGGACGTTTCATATGTCGACCCTTAGCCGAGGATACCTCACTGGAATTTTCTGATTTTTTCTTGTAGTTTGTGTGATTAGTGTAGATTTTGTTTATTGCTAGCGCGTAATTGTTGGGAGAATCTCCTTTGTAGTTGCAGTCTTTCATTGTTGTACAGTAAAACAGGTGTGGCACGCATGTAAACTTGCACCAAGTATTTCGCAGCTGCGCTTGCAACTAACAAGATATTATTTTCAGTGCTATGTTAATGTGTTTCCCTATTTTTGCTCTTCAAATTGTGTTTTTCTGTGTTATCGTGTGAAATATTGTGACAATAATGGCGTGTGAAAAACGTAACACTAGGCTCGAAAGTAAACTGAGAAATAATAGTGACGACGAGCGTAGCTTACCAGTACCACTGTGTAAAGAATTAACAGACATTCAAAGTAGTAATTTGGTAACAGTGAATAGGGAAATGGAGCGGGCGTCAAATAATGATGTAGACAGTGAAACAGGTAGTGAACAGGGAAGCATTATCAATCGATCGGTGGGCAACAGCTCGCCTCAGGAATCGGGAATGACAGAACAGAATATTGCAAATACTGTAGACTCAGGTTTTGGGTTCTCACCGTTTTCTCAAATGAGTCAAGACACATTTTCCGCTTGTCAAAATGTGAATGTTGCCGGTGCAAATTCACTGCCGATAAGCATAGAGGAACAGATTCCAGACACAAATACATTATTATTGCAATTAATGCAACAAACGAAACAAAATCAGAGACAAACAGAGCAACAGTTACACAGAATGGAACAAAATCTTCAAAAGTTAGACACAGTGGAACAAAATCTTAAAAAGTTAGACACAATGGAGCAAAATTTTCAAAAGTTACACTCATTGGAACAAAATCTTAAAAAGTTAGACACAATGGAACAAAATTTTCAAAAGTTAGACACCACGCTTGAACAAACACGTGAAGATTTAACTACAGAGTTACATAACATCGAATCGAAATGTCGAAAAGTCTGTAATGACGTAAAAACACAAATTTGTGAGCATTTCCAACCTATCTCTTCGCGTCATGAAAATGCATTACAGAATCACGAAGCAGCCATAAAAGAACTGCAAACTATTGATCATGAAAATCACGTCACCTTGCAAGCTAAAATTGACTCAGTTGCATCTACCGATTCGGTTACGCAACTTGCAAAAACTCAGGAAAACTTAAAGGACACGGTAGATACGATTTCAACACAAATGGACACTCTGAGACATGGTTCAGAAAAACACACAGAGGAAATAATTTCACTATCGGATAAAGTAGCCGAACTTTCAGATCAATTCACTAACTTATCTACAAAGGCAGATGATGATGTGAATGACACAAGACCTGTAGCCTTCACGGACACTGAAGAGTATGAACAAATTAGAAAATAAAACAAAATCAAAATCAAATCAATACACAGTACAAAAGAGAAATCCGGGAAGTACAAGATCAGTTGGCACAAGTAATACAAGATTTACATATTTCAGAGGACACTCGCGCTCCAGTACGGAAAGAGGGACATAGAAATACGAAACAACCACAAAATAATTACACAGGACATTTCGGAAATTATGAAAGAAATTGGCAAGGTGCACCGAATTTTGAAATGGAACCGCAGAAACGACGTAACAATGACTGACATGCGACTCGCCGACATGATGAATTTGACTATAAGCTGTTTATTACTACACGTAAATTCAAAACATTTAAGAATTCCAGCAGCGACATTCATCCAAAAGCATGGCTTCATCAATTCTCTCATTGTTTTCCTCCCAACTGGTCATTGCAGCACAGAATAGAATTTATGTGTGGCTACTTAGAGAATGAACCAGCTGTAAGAATGCGATCGGTCATTCACGATTGTCACAGTGAAGGTGAATTTTATCATGGCTTCCTCTCAGCATATTGGTCTCAAGCTACACAAGACCGAGTAAAACATAGCATCATAATGATGAAACATTTCGAACAATCTGAATTTTCCAGTCTTGTGAAATATTTTGAGGACATGTTGCACAAGAATCAGTACCTGTCAAACCCATACAGCCCCTCAGAACTCATCCGCATTTGCTTAATCAAATTACCTGAACATTTGCGACATATTATTTTGGCAGGACGTTGCAAAGACGACATTGAAGCTTTTCTGGGACTGTTACAAGAACTTGAAATTGACACTGACAATCGCGGAACACGAAAACAGGAACACAACAATTACAGGTCACATCACTCACAGTTCCGCGATGAAAGAAATAATAACTGGACACAACAAGGCTATTCTTACAACGTAAATCGTGACCAAAACAGTCACCACCCGTATGACAACCGTTGGCAGAGTAATAATAGGTACAGAGAAAGATCGCATTTCCGTAGTAATGAATATGACAGAGATTACCACAGAAACAGACAATATGGGAACAAAAACAATTATTATCAACGGAGACTGAATAACTTCAGACGCAACAGTTCAACGCGCAGCTACGATTCCGGGAGAAATTCTCCACCACATGACTGACAAACAAGAAACTATGCAAACCACCGACAAAACGACAGACCCGAATTCCATCACAACTGGCGGGATTCAAACAGAGCAGTGCACTCTCGACAAGTGCAATTTGTAGAAGTTAGGTCTCCGAATCCCAGTAACGACACGCGCCAACAGAGAAACAGACAATGACTCACACCGCAGGCAGCCACGTGCGCCTGCTGGCTCAGGGATAAAATAACATAGACGCTAACCTTGAGAAAAATTCCAGAATTCTTTACCGACGTATACCACATGATAATTGCGTTAAAGTTGAAACTCTGCGTACTAGGAGGAGCAAAGGGTTACACCATATTTCACATGTAAAACCATTTATTGAGAGATAATCTGCTTTTTAACTTAGTCTTTCCTATAAAATTATTCACTTCACGTTATTAATATGCTTCGTCAGACTTAGAACCTGTTAAAATGCAACTATGTTTTACAGTTAAATATCCAGTCAAGAACCAAGAGAACTTATTTAAACAGAAATTACGAATGCATTGTTATTGTGAACAGACGACACAGTGTTATTGTGTGTGTACATTCTTGCTTGTTAGTTGCACGATTATGTAACGACTATAAGGCTTACATATGTACTTAGAACATATACTGGTACTGCTAATGAGATTTTAATGCAACATTTTGGTTTACTTGAAAATACATTCTGGATTTAAAGCACCTTCTGTGAGATACTAGACGAGACAGTGGTTATTTTATGTGACAGCTACACGATTTTATCACGACGCTACTAATGAGTGACAATTTACAATGTTCCTTTTGCGGTGTATCTGTTTTATATCTACACAGTTTTTCTGAATTATTCTGGAAAGTAAAACATGTTTTAGTAGTAACATTTGTGGTATAGCTACAATGAGACTGTCTTTTCCGTAGCACAACAATACGTTACAGCACAGTACTTTCTTCATCACGGCAATAAGCGTAATAACTAAGATATCTATACGGAAAGCCTTTCACTTTTGTTTATCATGAGGTAAGTACATTGGCTTCTGCAGAACGTAGCTTTCGGAGGACGATAACTACGACACTTCCACAGAGATTATCTTACAACAAGACGGACAGTTTAGCGCTACGGTACTAGTGTTTGAGTGATTAATTTAGTACTTAAAACACTTATTTTTAAAGATTTTTGAAGTACAATGATACAAAGGTTTTCCATGATACATTTCATTCCATTGCTGTAATCTGTAACACCTGAGGGTATAATTACATTTATCCTCAGGGGGGTACAAGCTTACTTTGTGTACCATGTGTGTGGCAAGCACAAGGAGCCCTAGCTAATATGGTATTAGCTTATACAACTTTACACTTCGGTACCATATTTCTCTAACACATAAATTACACAGCTATCTGATCATTTAACTGAGAGACAAACATTTTTTTTGCTACATCAGTGACACATGTTTACACAATTACACAGTTGGATAATATCATACTTATGAAATTGTATTTTGTCTGTACTTTGTGAACTGTTCGTATTTTTTCAGAACCATTGTGATGCTATGAGGGCTTTAAATGATGTATTTGGTATGGGATCATGATTTTTAAAGTACGTTTATGGTAGATGACACTATTGAAATGAGCAGAGAATTTTTTTTTAGGTTTTTAAATTATTGCAGGAAGGTACGACGTTTTTGAGATTTGACTGAGGTGTTATGATCTTATTTTTACAACGGCGATGTGTATTATGCTGCTGAGGTATGTTTATGATCAATACGCTGATGCTATATGAGTTCTTTGATTATCCTACGTATCTATTATGATGAAATATTGAAGAAGTGTCGACGAATAAGGTAAGGAATAATGAGTAGTGGTTAGGGACTCTGGTTTGTGAAAAAGGTTGTTGGAAACCAAGAATTGTACTTTAAGAGTTATGAAATGTATGTAAATGCCTGAATGTATTACAATGCTGACGAAAATTTTTTGGACACTGTTATATCAATAGGATTTTGTTTCTACAGATTTGTAACGCAAATTCTTGACCTGTGAAATATTTTTATATGAGACTGTCACTGTAGCAGAAACTGCTGTTGCAAATATTTCGGTAAGGAAGCTAAGTGACCCAGGTGGCGCCCAGGTGTGCCAGTCGCCTGGAGAAAAAGAAATTAGTTTGTGTCTTTCAGAGGCACAGGTGGAGAAAAAAGGGGGCCATTATCCTCGCTATTGACATTTCTTTGTAGAAAGCATCGCAAATACAACACGCTCAAACTTGAAAACATATGATAACACTGTGGAGCTCCTAATTTATGATATTTACTGAAATGTCTAATGAAATGACGAGAAATATTTTATGTCTATACACCTGATTATGGCTACTGTCTTTCTAGTTGAGAGATTTTTTTTACTGCCTTATGAAATGCCATATGGCTAATGAATGATGTTTCATGCCTTCCTTTGTACATATTTGCTCATTTTCTTTAATATCTAGTTTCTAGCTGCACTGCAGCATTGGTTAAAATAAAATTTAATAGATGTACTAATATAGTTATTTTATGCCTATGAAACGTCCCCTTTGATCAATTATACAAGACTGTGCTTAAACTGACACACAATATTTTTAACGCAACGCAATCTGACTTTCAATAATCCCTACAAAAGAATGGCCCTGACTAACATTAACCTATACCTTTCACAAATCACTTACCTCACAAAAATCTTCGTTACTCGAACTACAGCAATACAGCAAGCGCCACTACTGCCAGCTAAATAAAAGATTCAAACTACGGAAGGCACTAACTACTGATAGGCATATTTAGCAAATGAAAGATTTTAATAGAGAACAAACAATGTATTTACCTTAATAGTGTTGAAAACTCATAATATACATAGCAGTTCATGACATCCAGTCTTACAAATTTCAAAACTCCGCCATCTGTCTCCCCACATCCACCACTGCTGGCGGCTCACCTCCAACTGCGCAACGCTACGCGCTGATAACAGCCAACAGCCCAACACTACAATGGCAGACAACAATGCAAACTAGCCACAGACTGCACACAGCACAGCCAGTGATTTTCATACAGAGCGCTACGTGGCATTACCAATAAGGAAACAGAAACAGCCTACTTACATAGCCCCCATGCTCCCCACAAAAAATTTTACAAATTGTTTTGGGCAGTGGCCAATAATGATTTGATAAACTTTTTCATAATTACAGTAACAAAGAAATCTAAGGCACACACTTATGGATACAGTTTCACTTACCTATATCCACAGTCATTAGCTACCACATTTGCGGTGAAATTTGAATTGTTGGCTGTCATAGCCGTCTCCTGTAGCTCTGAGATTACTTTGAATTTTGAGCAATTGTTTGGTTATTAAAGATAGCGTCAAGGTTTATGCTTGTCTGTATCAAGTTCAAGTACATTTCAACTGCATGTACTTTAGTTTCTCTTCAAATTTGGACAATTCTATATTTATTAAGCCTTGTTGTTAATGTTTGATTGTGATATGCTTGTGGCCATTTATGTTTAAATTTTATACCTCTGTAGTTGGTCTGTTTGAGGGACTGTGTAGTTTATTGTTTAGTGGATATTTTATTAACATGCATTGCTAAGCCGCCTCCAAACAGCTTCGATCAGTGGCGTGTCTTGTGAGCAATCCGGAATTTGAATGAATGTTGTTCAACTATGTCAGCTAGGCTTGAATTTATCAGCACACTTAACAGCTGATATTGTGATTCATTTGGTTGAAGAAGTTGTTTGCTGACACGCTCAGTTGATGTATCAGTTTTGTTTTCGGGAGCTCTGTACTTCCATTTTTCATGTTTGGATTTTAATGGTGTAATTGTTTAGGTATTCCTTTAAAAAATAAAAAGAAGGGTTTCAACCTGTGCAACCTTGCTCATATTTCTGATTCCTTTAATAAATTTTTGATCTGTAATGTTAATATTTCCGTTAAGTAATAAAATGTGTTACACAAAATAACAGATGACAGATGTTTGGCTACAGCTTCCATTTTTTCCCTTAAGCTATCCCAAGCCTAGTTAGTCGGTATAGGGGGTATCCGTGGCCTAGGGGTAGCGTCTTTGATTCATAAGCAAAGCGTCTTCGGTCCCAGGTTTGATCCCCGCCACTGCCTAAATTTCGATAAATAATCAGCATTGGCGGCCGAAGACTTCCGGCATAAGAAGTCAGCCTCACTCTGCCAACGGCCTTGTCAAAGAGGGCGGAACAGCAGATAGAGGTTCAGGGCACTCTCTTGTCCTAGGGGTGGGAAATTGCCCCTAAAGGCGGAAGAATCAGCAATGATCGACATGAGGATGCAGAAGGCAATGGAAACCACTGCATTAAAGACACGTAACGTGTATCCACAGGACATGTGGCCTGTAATTGAAGAAGCGTCATGATGATCTCTCCATTGGCAAAAGATTCTGGAATAGTCCCCCATTCGGATCTCCGGGAGGGGACTGCCAAGGGGGAGGTTACCATGAAAGAAAGAAGGAATAATCAACGAAAGGATAACGTTCGAAGAGTCGGGGCGTGGAATGTCAGAAGCTTGAACGTGGTAGGGAAACTAAAAATTCTGAAAAGGGAAATGCAAAGGCTCAATCTAGATATAGTAGGGGTCTGTAAAGTGAAGTGAAAGGAAGACAAGGATTTCTGGTCAGATGAGTATCGGGTAATATCAACAGCAGCAGAAAATGGTATAACTGGTGTAGGATTGGTTATGAATAGGAAGGTAGGGCAGAGGGTGTGTTACTGTGAACAGTTCAGTGACCGCATTGTTCTAATCAGAATCGACAGCAGACCAACACCGACTATGATAGCTCAGGTATACATGCCGACGTCGCAAGCTGAAGATGAACAGACAGAGAAAGTGTATGAGGATATTGAAAGGGTAATGCAGAATGTAAAGGGGGACGAAAATCTAATAGTCATGGGCGACTGGAATGCAGTTGTAGGGAAAGGAGTAGAAGAAAAGGTTACAGGAGAATATGGGCTTGGGACAAGGAATGAAAGAGGAGAAAGACTAATTGAGTTCTGTAACAAGTTTCAGCTAGTAATAGCGAATACCCTGTTCAAGAATCACAAGAGGAAGAGGTATACTTGGAATTGGCCGGGAGATACGGGATGATTTGAATTAGATGGTCAGACAGAGATTCCGAAATCAGATACTGGACTGTAAGGCGTACCCAGGAGCAGATATAGACTCAGATCACAATATAGTAGTGATGAAGAGTAGGCTGAAGTTCAAGACATTAGTCAGGAAGAAACAATACGCAAAGAAGTGGGATATGGAAGTACCAAGGAATGACGAGATACGTTTGAAGTTCTCTAACGCTATAGATACAGCAATAAGGAATAGCGCAGTAGGCAATACAGTTGAAGAGCAATGGACATCTCTAAAAAGGGCCATCACAGAAGTTGGGAAGGAAATCTTAGGTTCAAAAAAGGTAGCTGCGAAGAAACCATGAGTAACAGAAGAAATACTTCAGTTGATTGTTGAAAGGAGGAAGTACAAACATATTCCGGGAAAATCAGGAATACAGAAATACAAGTCGCTGAGGAATGAAATAAATAGGAAGTGCAGGGAAGTTAAGACGAGATGGCTGCAGGAAAAATGTGAAGACATCGAAAAAGATATGATTGTCGGAAGGACAGACTCAGCGTACAGGAAAGTCAAAACAACCTTTGGTGACATTAAAAGCAACGGTGGTAACATTAAGAGTGCAACGGGAATTCCGCTGTTAAATGCAGAGGAGAGAGCAGATAGGTGGAAAGAATACATTGAAAGCCTCTATGAGGGTGAAGATTTGTCTGATGTGATAGAAGAAGAAACAGGAGTCGATTTAGAAGAGATAGGGGATCCAGTATTAGAATCGGAATTTAAAAGAGCTTTGGAGGACTTACGGTCAAATAAGGCAGAAGGGATAGATAAAATTCCATCAGAATTTCTAAAATCATTGGGGGAAGAGGCAACAAAACGACTATTCACGTTGGAGTGTAGGATATATGAGTCTGGCGATATACCATCTGACTTTCGGAAAAGCATCATCCACACAATTCCGAAGACGGCAAGAGCTGACAAGTGCGAGAATTATCGCACAATCAGCTTAACAGCTCATGCATCGAAGCTGCTTACAAGAATAATATACAGAAGAATGGAAAAGAAAATTGAGAATGCGCTAGGTGACGATCAGTTTGGCTTTAGGAAAAGTAAAGGGACGAGAGAGGCAATTCTGACGTTACAGCTAATAATGGAAGCAAGGCTAAAGAAAAATCAAGACACTTTCATAGGATTTGTCGACCTGGAAAAAGCGTTCGACAATATAAAATGGTGCAAGCTGTTCGAGATTCTGAAAAAAGTAGGGGTAAACTATAGGGAGAGACGGGTCATATACAATATGTACAACAACCAAGAAGGAATAATAAGAGTGGACGATCAAGAACGAAACGCTCGTATTAAGAATGGTGTAAAACAAGGGTGTAGCCTTTCGCCCCTACTCTTCAATCTGTACATCGAGGAAGCAATGACGGAAATAAAAGAAAGGTTCAGGAGTGGAATTAAAATACAAGTTGAAAGGAAATCAATGATACGATTCGCTTATGACATTGCTGTCCTGAGTGAAAGTGAAGAAGAATTAAATGATCTGCTGAACGGAATGAACAGTCTAATGAGTACACAGTAGGGTTTGAGAGTAAATCGGAGAAAGACGAAAGTAATGAGAAGTAGTAAGATGGTCACGAAGTCATTGAAGTTAAGGAATTCTGCTACCTAGGCAGTAAAATAACCAATGACGGACAGAGCAAGGAGGACATCAAAAGCAGTCTCGCTATGGCAAAAAAGGCATTTCTGGCCAAGAGAAGTCTACTAATATCAAATACCGGCCTTAATTTGAGGAAGAAATTTCTGAGGATGTACGTCTGGAGTACAGCATTGTATGGTAGTGAAACATGGACTGTGGGAAAACCGGAACAGAAGAGAACCGAAGCACTTGAGATGTGGTGCAATAGACGAATGTTGAAAATTAGGTGGACTGATAAGGTAAGGAATGAGGAGGTTCTACGCAGAATCGGAGAGGAAAGGAATATGTGGAAAACACTGATAAGGAGAAGGGACAGGATGATAGGACATCTGCTAAGACATGAGGGAATGACTTCCATGGTACTAGAGGGAGCTGTAGACGGCAAAAACTGTAGAGGAAGACAGAGATTGGAATACGTCAAGCAAATAATTGAGGACGTAGGTTGCAAGTGCTGCTCTGAGATGAAGAGGTTACCACAGGAAAGGAATTCGTGGCGGGCCGCATCAAACCAGTCAGTAGACTGATGACCAAACAAAAAAAAAAAGTTTGGAGGTCTCAGTCTCATTTTATCAGTGGCAGTTCGCACGTAATTGTTTCCACCATGTGCATGAGGATTTGTATATGGTACTATCGAAATGTAAAGTTCTGTCTATTTCTGTTGTATGCTAACTGTATGGGAGGTATGTTTTCTAATTATATTGTGTAGTAGCGTGAAGGTCGCGCCATTCAATCCGTATTATGTCTGTTAGTCTGTTTATGGTACAGATCATAATGAAACATCCTACTAGAGTGCTATTACAATTCAATCCCATTAGACTTCATCCTCTTAGAATTTAACTGAAAGGCTGTCTTCGTGTAACGTTTAAAGGAACCGCTACTGCTGGTCTCTGACGTTTGAGTAATCCTTTCTTGATGACCTCAGAGTAATAAATACAGTTAAATTTCCTTAAGCATTGATTGGCTACAGCTCGGGCGCCCTAGTATGTTTAATAAATTCGCATAGTGTACTAGATCGTTTCTGATAGGTTGCCTGCTGCTGATTCGACTAAGATTAAAAAAATAATAATAATGTTACCATCATGATCTGTGGAGACATTATTCTACATATTACAAGCATCGAAAGTCACTACGTGTGTACATACAGGGATGTTGATATTGTTACAATACGTGACTAAATCTTCCCCACATTTTATCATTCTGGACTTGCTAGCTGCGATAAATTTTCGAAGTTTATAACGTGCGCCACGTCTTGCATTACCAGTCAGTTTAGCTGACTGATCAGCCATACGGAGCCTAATCGTCTGTTAAAGTGTAGGTGCTTTTGGATTCATAGCGAGGAGACTTTTCTCCCTCTCTCCTTCTAGAAAGGTCTTTGTTTCTTTTAGTACTTTCCGAATTTCATTAGAACACTTTTTAGTGAGATCTCTACCCTTAACTGTCCCATTACTAGCAATGAACTATTCTACCTTGTCTGTATACTCCTGCAGAGAGAGCACAACCGAGGTTTTCGCTTTACCTGCATGGGCAGTTATGGCTTTACCTTCAGTAAGCTAGTCATTACTTGATTTCCATTCCTGCTTCTCTCTCCTCGAATACTACCTACTGTCTTGTTTAATTTCTTCCGCCTTACTCTATTTCAAATAAATCTCCTAGGGGACTTCATTTTTAAGAGAAGCGTGACATCGGCACTTTTAAGGCCACTGTTGTGTTTGATGTTAGTATGCATCTTAACTGTATGGGCGTTGTTCTCCCATGCCGTGGCACAGATTTCAGCAGCTAAGTGCACAAGTAACATTACTGCGTTTCGTAGGGAGTCTATATTTGCTGCCCAGCTGTTAACTGTAAATTTTGAGAAGTAGATTTACTCTTAATCCTGGTTTCTTCGACAGGTTCGTGGAGTGATGGAAATAGTTGTGGGAAACTTCGACCTCTTCAAATAACACGTGAAAACATCATGTGTGCTTTGCTGACACTACTTGACTTGGATTTTATTGAAACTCCGTTTGCAGAAATACTTGTTCAGTACGGTGGTAAGAGATTGTGGTACAACACGTACCCTCCGCACAGACATGAAGATGAATGTGGAATATAGACATAGATGTAGTGTGTATCAGTGAACATGAGCAGCTCTAGGCATTGATTTAATGGTTAGTTTTCTCCCACCTTATTAATTCTCCAGTGAAAAGGGTTCTCGGCAGACGTAGCTTAGAGGTTTCACCTCTGTCGTCCTCACTTTCAAACTTTTCCTCACTTACACACCGTGGAATAAAATTCCCTCGAAATGTGTCCCATGTGGCCAGCAGAGCTCAACTCGGCATCTGGCGGCACAGTTAGAGGCGGGGAGGAAAACGTCTGTTTCTCCGGGAAGTCGGCGGAGATAACGATCAGCCACTGCTCTGAAAGCCTCCCGAGAACGACGCCGAGGAGCCGATGGGTGGGCGCAAGTTGGCAGCCCTGCGTAATGGGCTCGTCCCGGCAGTTGCGCCAACTCTCGTGGCGGAACTAATAGCGGAGCCACATAACAGGTAGCAGCCCGGCCCGGCCCCGGCCCGCGAGTTTCTGGGCGGTGCGACGCGATGCGACGCATTGTTCTCAGCTCGGCGCGGCGAGGCGAGCACCCTTTGCGACTGCCGTCACTCGGAAGCCCGCTTCCTACCTGCTGTGTTCCGCCACAGCGCTGCCGGAGCACGCGCAACCATCACACGTCTGTATCTGCGCCCGGCTGTCTGGTCCCAACTGGTAGACCTGTGTCCTACGTAAGAATCTGCTTTAGCGATGTTTTCTCTGTTACTTTTTGGTAACAGTTTATTTTGCTGGCATCTGATATTTTTGGCTGTGATCTTTAATAGTCTAACTCGTTTTACGAATTCACAAGCGGAATCCCTCCTCGCTTGTGAAATGAACATTATAACTGTTCGTACACTTGCTCATTAAATATTACGAGCCTTAATTAGTATAATATCGCCGGTTGGTACATTTTTATTTTCCGAATGCGTCTAATAGTGTACATCACGATACTCTAGCAAAAACTCTAGTTTTAAGGAATGGGTGGATTCACACACGGTTTGAATCCTACTTAACGAACTGAATGCAAAAAGCTGTGCTGAGCAATTGAGACAATGCCGGATAGATTGGAAACTTTACTGACTGGGGGAAAAAAGAATCACAAAGGAAGTACCAGAGGGTTAAATTTTGTATCTACTCCTATTCCTTGTATATGTGAATGACATTCAACGGACTATGGTAGTGTTATAATAAACACAGAAGACTTGATAAATGACACTTTCCGAACAATTGTTACGTGAAACTTCCTGGCAGATTAAAACTGTGCCGGACCGAGACTCGAAATAGGGACCTTTGCCTTTCGCGGGCAAGTGCTCTACCAACTGAGCTACCCAAGCACGACTCACGCCCCGTCCTTACAGCTTTACTTCTGCCACTACCTCGTCTCCTACCTTCCTAGCTTTAGAGAAGCTCTCCTGCGAGTAGAGTTTGGAAGTTAGGAGACGAGGTACTGGCAGAGGTATAGCGTGAGGACGGGGGGTGAGTCGTGCTGGGGTAGCTCAGTTGGTAGAGCACTTGCCCGCGAAAGGCAAAGGTCCCGAATTCGAGTATCCGTCCGGTACACAATTTTAGTCTGCCAGGAAGTTTCATATCAGCGCACACTCCGCTGCAGAGTGAAAATCCCATTCTGCGACCTATTAAGTGGTTCACTGGAAATTAATTCTCCATAACAACGATATTAATTTCCTTACAACAGATAGTAATACCAACAACTCATGTAACACATGGCCAGAGTCGCCAAATAGAGCAGAAGGCTCCAAATTCTTTGTTATAACTTACATATTGTTGAAAACTTAAAGGGGAAGAAGTATATTCCACAGCTGAGTTACTATTACCCTTCTTACAATAGCTGATGTTGGAAACAAACGTGACAACCTTCTGACATATCTTGCATATTTCCATCGCTTAGAAAGAAAGTATTGATTGCACATAAGCCAGCAGTAAAAGTATACGATGTTCACCCGAGGACATCGTGTAGGTACTTCTTCAAGGATTAAGGCATTTTAACGGCACCGTCACAGTACTTATATTCGATAATTAAATCCGTCATAAATGATCCATCACAGTTTGAGAATCACAGAATGGGAATGGTGATGTCGCACCTACAACCACAGAAGGAAAAATCACCTGTCTCACCCACTGCTGAAACTGCCAGTGGCTCAGAAAGGAGTTCAGTATGCAGCTACAAAAGTTTTTGATCATTTGCCCATCAATATTAAGTATCTGGCAATTAAGGAAGGAAGATTTTAATCTAATTTCAAATAATTTCTTCTGGACAACTCCTTCTATTCCATTGATGAATTTCTCATGGGCTACCATGTGTCTTGAACATCCCTGAGGCGTGCGCAACTAAAATACCGCGAGCCGAGGGAACGTCTTGTTCAGTTTATCCCGAAGGGAAGTGTTACACTTCGAAACGCTCACTTGATAGAGAGAAAGTAAACAGAAATAAATTTACGATATTAACTCCTCAGAGCATCATATTGCGCGACCTTTGTATGTGCGTCTAGAGATTCGTCGATCTTGATTTGTAGAACAATGTTTTTCTGTACAAACCACAATTCGCTTCCTCTTCACGAAGAATTGATGGATAGCTTCTCAACACAGACGAAATATCTTAATCTCTCTGTATTCTGTGAATTTTGAAACATCCTGATAAATGTCTAAAGACGTGGGGCCAGTGTGTTCATTAAACACAGGCGACCATGTTCCATTTCTTCCAACATAGCTTTCACATGGACAGCGTGAGGCACGAAGTTCTTTGAAAGAAGTACAAACTCCGGCCATCGGATGGTACACTGCAGTGGGTGATTGTATGTTGCATTTACCTGTCATAATATTCTTGAGAATAGTCGAAACAGCATTATAGCAGTAGAAACAAGATCAGAAGTTCTTAGTTGTATGAATGACGTAAAATAGATAGCATACACCTTTGCATATCACTGAAATCACAGGAGGATACTTATAACTGTGATTTGTGATTGACGTGTTGTATGTATTGGTTACTTTATTTCTGACCTGTTATTTCTTTGCCCTTTCTAATCTACATACAAAATCCACAAGATACTGTTTGACAGGCTGTCATAAAGATTTAACCATTTCTAAGAAATTCCATCAGGGAACTTTGTCATTGTCTCCATAGCCAGACTTCAGTGCGATACATTTCTCTCAACTATGGATAACTTGGTGAAGACTGTGGTTGTGCGAGGGTCATTCTCACATTTTCATGGGAACTAAAAATAACTCAGAATGCACAACAATGCAGTAAAATGGAACAAGACATCAGATACATACTTTCATATCTCCTCACAGCCACCACCATTCCTTATACACTTTCATCAACGACGCACATTTGCCGCAGTCATAGTAACCAGTTTCCCAATTTTGGCCACAGCATATAGGATGCCAATGTTGAACATTAGCCCACATTTTACACGTCAAAAGAGATCTAAGACTGCACGGTGGGGTAGAAGACTAATGCCGAATGTAGCTTAAGTTCCATGATCGCGAAACACTGACCGGACCTGACGTTATGTTCAAGCCGAACTCGAACTTCTTGTCTATCTTGACCTTGGAAATTTGGACATTAAACCTAGTAATATTTTGTAGCGTTATGAATTGAAAGTTGGTTTAGGTTCCAAGGCATTCAAAATAATCACATCACGACAATCCCAGAAGATAGTTCGACTGCTACGGTCGTAGGTTCGAATCCTGCCTCGGGCATGGACGTGTGTGATGTCCTTAGGTTTGTTAGGTTTAAGTAGTTCTAAGTTCTAGGGGACTGATGACCACAGATGTTAAGTCCCATAGTGCTCAGAGCCATTTGAACCAAAAGATAGTTCATTTAGCGAGCAAATCGTAGTGGCTTCAGCTTATTCTTTGTTGGATGTCACCAGTCTGTGAACAATCTTTAGTATTACGACACGTAATGATGTCACCACGCCTCGGCTGCAGTGTAATAGTCCTCTGGAAATTACGACCATGAAAATCTGTTTTGTCCAGTACATCTCGACTAATAACATTCGTGGATTCTTTTGGTTGTATGTAAACCTTCACGAGACTCATTCGCAGACACGTAATCAAAAATTAGTAACATTTTGTCTAAGGAATTGTATCTGATATTCAGCTGCGCACACAATTCCTCTGTCCTCATCTGCCGTTCATAATTGACCAGTTGATCAAGATGCTAATATTATGTGCGGTCGACTGGGGAGTGGCTGGCGACGTGACGCGATCGCCGAGCATACTAGAGACATTACCCAACACATCGGTGCAAAACTTCATCGGATTTTCGCAGTAGTTTTAATTTGGTGACGAATGGGAACTCACTTTCCGAATAGCCCTCGTATTCCCGATAAAAATACTACACCCTCGATAACAGAATCTTTTATTTACAAGTGAGGTGACAAGCATTTCATCATTGTAGGATTATATGACAGCAAATTCAGATCAAATGAAACACTCATGCAACAGTAAATGGTGGCCCAATTGTCGAATCAGTACACTGTGTAATCCCGCCCCCTTCTCTGGTAGCAACTCTGGCGTATATTCCCTCTTGCAAACTATCAAACAGCCTTCGATAGAGTGTCTGAAGCCTCTTGCGCCTTTTGTTGCAATTAGGCAGTGACTTTTCGTGACCCTGGAAAACGAGTAAATTCCCGTTTCATCATGTATCGTGCGTGCTGAACTGGCAATAGTTCTGGTGGTCTTGGAGGGCACAACAATTGTTGTATACAACACAGAACGCGGCGTGTCACAGCACCAGCTTGTGGACGTGCATTGTCCTGATGAAAGACCTTATCTTAGAAACGGCAGTAGCATCGGGACAACAGAAGGCGCTGATTACTTTACCTGCAAAAACACCAAATGTATCTGTTATATCCTAGCCAGTAACGCCACCCGAGCCCGCTGCCAAAAGGTTGGCAGCATGAAAGTCCGGACGCCGTCCGCATAAGCAGCGCCAGCGAGACAGGAAATCGCCGCAAGTCTGCGCGCGCCACCGCTGGCTTCTGGGTTCTTAAGCGCTGGAGTCGCGAGCGCTAGGACAGTTCTGTATTCGCCGCTCAGTTGTATACTCGCCACCGAATTGTGTACTTGCTAGTCAGTTGTGTGTTCATCGCAGTAGAGTTGTTGTTTGTCGTCAGCCGACTCTGACCTAGCCGCTCCGACTCGAACTAGACAGATTTCTGTAGACACAGAGTTCACTACTGTGTTTCTAAATCTTCGTTAATAAAGATAATTACCGACTTTTATTTAATCAGAGTGTTTGGGTTTTCATCTTTCTGTTCACTGTTCCAGCGGACCGGTCGGCCCGCTATTAAAAGTGTGGCGGTGACTTCGTAAGCCGTTTCTACAGCGAATTGCTTGTCGCTACGAACGCCGCCACAAAACTGGCGACGAGGACTTCCGAACTCGTGTGCAGGGCTGGTTCAACTTGTTTCTGGTTATACTAATTTTAGCGATAAAATTTTGGGGGCTGGTTTAATTTGTGTTCACTAAGTCTGCCGACTTACAACAGTTGATCTTGTTACAGAGTCAGCAAATACAAAGTCTGATGGAAGCAATCGCCAAACACGCGGCTAATCCTCCAACACAAAAGGAACAAGCACAGGCAGCACCACCTTTCCGTGCTTTTGATGCATCACGGGAAGAATGGCGAGAATATTTCGCGCAGTTGCAGGCGCACATGACAGTCTACAAAATCACAGGTACTGAGCGGCAGCTTTATTTAATTTCCACTGCAGGCGTGGAAGTCTATCGACTACTTTGTAAGTTGTTCCCGGAATCCCAGCCAGAAGCTTTAGACTATGACGTTGTTGTTAACAAGCTTGCTGAGTATTTCGAGTCGCGAG
Source organism: Schistocerca americana (assembly GCF_021461395.2). NCBI lineage: Eukaryota > Metazoa > Arthropoda > Insecta > Orthoptera > Acrididae > Schistocerca > Schistocerca americana. The sequence goes on along the minus strand of NC_060126.1, from coordinate 335,587,411 downwards.
TTCATGTGGCAGCAGCCAGATTCAACTTCTTCAGATTAAGGAAACTGCCACATCAATCTAATAAACAGTGGTTAACAGATTTACGGGGCCTCACCCGTCAGTGCCGATTTAATTGTGTGTGTGGAGCTTCCTACAGTGATGTCATGTTACGAGACGCTATTACTCAAAACATTGCAGATTCTCGTATTCGTGCTGCTATCTTAAAGTTGCCTGACCCGTCATTAGAGACTGTGATGAACATCATTGAAGCCCAAGATACTTTTGACGATGCTGAGTGTGAGTTAGATCAGCCATGTATTTCTCAAATTGCCTGTGCTAAGCAAGTTATGTCACGCCCGCGGCCCCACCGGCAGAGTCAGGCTGTAAACACTAGCCGGCCGCGTCATGTTAAACACATTCGTCAGCCGCGTGTGCAAAATGATAGAGTTAAGTCTTGCCCTAAGTGTGTTCTTGCTCATCCTCGTGAACGTTGCCCGTTAAGAAACGCGGTTTGTCACTTTTGTCAAAGGAAAGGACACATCCAGACTGTTTGTTTGCGTAAACGCAAGAACAATTCTAGTGCTGCCCAGCCCTTGGATATTCATGTTCTTCAAAGCCAGCCCGCCCAGAAGGTCGCGTTTAAAGACTCTTCCACGGTTCGTGTGGGTAATAAACTTGTTCGCAATAAGCCACCCACCCAGCCCTCTGCTATGCGACCCAGGCGTAATTCAAACGCTGTCAAAAGTAATGTACAGACTGCAAGTGAAGCGGGAGTTGTTGTTCCACCCGCCCAACCCACGAGTTGTCGTAAGCAGCGAACACGCGCTAAACGCGCTGATTTTGTGTCTTCCGCCTCCACTGCACCGATCCAGAGACAGTGTAATAAACTATTTGTGAAGCTACGCATCCAGGATAAGACCTTCAATTTTCAATTAGACACTGGTGCGTTTGTGACTCTCATAAATAGTGCTACGTATGCGGCTATCGGCCGCCCTAAACTTTCAGCGGCAAAACATTCTTTGGCTACTTACAGTGGAGAACAAATTCCTGTGTTAGGTGTATGTAGCGTGCCAGCCACATTCCGTGGCAATACAAAAACAGGTTCATTCACAGTGCTCCGCGCTACAGACAGTGTAAACATTTTCGGATTAGACTGTTTTGACTTGTTTGGCCTGTCTATCCTAGACAATGTGTTGCAAATTAATTCTGTTGTTGTTCCTCAAGACAGCATAACCGATTTGTGTAAACAATACAGTGACATATTTAAAGACGAACTAGGTTGTGCTGCGAACTTTGCCGCTCATATTACGTTAAAAGATAATGCTCAGCCTCGATTTTTTCGTGCCCGTCCAGTGCCTCACGCCCTCCGGGCACCTGTAGCAGATGAACTTCGTCGTTGGCAAAACAACGGTGTTATTCAACCCGTTTCAGCGAGCCAGTGGGCTTCTCCCTTAGTTATTATAAAGAAACCGTCTGGCAAGTTACGTTTGTGTGCTGATTTTAAGTCGACAGTTAATCCTCAGACTGTCATTGATTCTTTTCCTTTGCCTAGACCGGACGAGCTGATGGATAAGTTTGGGGAAGCTCGTTTCTTATCCAAAATTGATCTCCATGAAGCATATTTGCAATTGCCCCTCGACGAGCAATCACAACAGTATTTTGTCATAAACACGTCGTTGGGGTTGTTCCGTTTTCTGCGTTTGCCTTTTGGTTGTGCGTCAGCTCCAGCTGTTTTTCAGCGTTTTTTGTCTCAACTTCTGGCTAATGTGCCATCGTGTTGCAACTATTTAGACGATATTGTTGTGTCCGGTCGGACGCCTGCTGAACATTTCCGTAATTTGGAGTGTTTGTTTAAAGTGTTGTCTCAGGCAGGCCTACGTTGCAACATCGATAAATGTTCATTTTTCCTTACGGAGATGGAGTATCTGGGACATGTTATTAATGCTCAAGGCATTCATCCCTCCCAGTCACATTTAGCAGCTATTCGTGATTTGCCCGCCCCTCGCAATCTGTATGAATTGCAAGCAGTTCTTGGCAAATTGACATATTATATTAGGTTTATACCTAATGCATCACAGATTGCTGCACCATTGCACCGTCTCCGCCGTAAGAATGTTCCGTTTGTGTGGTCAGTTGATTGCCAATCAGCCTTTCAGCAGCTTAAAGAGGCTTTATTGAATGATCGTTGTCTGGTCCATTACGACCCTAACAAGCCTCTGGTGTTAGCTTGTGATGCCTCTTCTTTCGGCCTCGGTGCTGTGTTGTCTCACCGAGTCGGTAACACCGAACGTCCTATTGCGTTCGCATCTAAATTGCTAAACAAAGCTCAGTGTAATTATAGCCAATTGGACAAGGAAGCGTTGGCTATTGTGTTCGGTGTCACAAAATTCCATCACTACCTCTATGGTAGACCATTCTATTTAGTAACAGATCACAAGCCCCTGACGTCACTGTTTCATCCGTCTAAACCAGTTCCTCAGCGGACAGCTCAGAGACTACAACGTTGGGCTCTTTTGTTATCACAATACCAGTATGAGATACTGTATCGCCCTACAGCTCAGCATGCAACCGCTGACGCGCTTTCTAGATTGCCGATTGCTGCGGATGATGTCTTCGATTCCTCTGACGACTCTTGCCATCAGATTGACGCCGATGAGCATCAATCCCTCCGGGATTTTCCGATTGATTATCGTCAGGTGGCACGTGAGACAGCTACGGATCCTCATCTGAGTTTACTATTACGTTTTGTTCAACGTGGTTGGCCGTCCAAGGCAAAGGACATATCGGATCCTGTGGTTCGTCGCTATTATCCGCAACGTCATCTGTTGCCTGTTTCGCACGGAGTTTTGCTGTTACGCACCGAGAATGACCAGCTTCGTGTAGTGGTTCCCCAAGTGCTCCAATCCAAGGTCCTCGACTTGTTGCATCAAGGTCATTGGGGAGTGGTCCGCACCAAGCAGCTTGCCCGGCGTCATTGTACATGGATCGGCATTGATAAGCAGATTACGCAAATGTCTACAGATTGTTCGACGTGTGCCGAACACCAAGCTGCTCCACCTCAACGCTATTTTGAGTGGGCACGCCCTGCCGGTCCCTGGCAGCGAGTACATATTGATTTCGCTGGTCCATATTGGAATTCTCGTTGGCTCATCGTGATAGATGCATTTAGTAATTTTCCGTTTGTTGTGCCCATGCAGTCTACAACGTCTGCACAAACTATACCGGCGTTGACTTCAATTTTTTGTATTGAGGGTCTTCCAGAAGTTTTTGTGTCTGACAATGGTCCACAATTTACCTCTGCTGAATTTGAAAGTTTTTGTTCTGCCAATGGCATTCGCCATGTTCTTACTCCGCCGATCCACCCTCAATCGAATGGTGCAGCGGAACGTTTTGTACGCACATTCAAGGATCATATGGACCGCCTTCGTGCTACGCACTCTCGTCAGCAGGCCCTCATCACGTTCCTGTCGTCGTACCGGACCACGCCACGCGACGGCCCTTCGCCTGCGGAGCTTCTCCACGGCCGTCGTCATCGCACCCTACTACGGTTGTTGCACCCCCCGGATCGACCCGCCGCTTCTGAGCATCGCACGCGTTTTCAGCGCAACGACGCCGTTTTTTTCAGAGTTTATCACGGTCGCCGTCGTTGGGAACGTGGTACCGTGATAAGTGTCCAGGGTCGCGGTTTTTATACTGTTCAAGGTGCTACTGGGGTGCACAGGAGGCATCAGAACCAGTTGCGCCGCGCTGGCCGCCCGGATTCTGCCGCTCGTTCTTTGTCCACAGATTTGGTCCGCGGCGGGTTCCAGCCGCGCCTTCCGACTTCGCTGCCGCCCCCAGGACAGCAGCAGCAGCCGTCGCCGCTACCACGCCGACAGCCCGTCCCGTTGATGCCTCCCGCGCAGCTTCATCCGGGAGCGCCCCAGGTGGTCGCTCCGGCGCCTGCGGTCCCTATTCAGTCGCCACCGCCTTCGGAGCTGATGGACGTCGACCCCTCAGCCGGGCCGCCTTCCCAAGCGGTGGCTGTGCAGCCTGTCCTGCAGCCGCTTTCCTTGGGCACCCCCAAGGAGTCTGACACCGCAGCGCCTTGTCCGGCGTCCACTCAGCAGCCGTCGACGCAGCGTCAGGAGACGCTGCCTCTCTTCGTGGGTCCCGACGCCCTGTCGCGTCCAGTACCACAAGCTGCGCCCGTGGTCACGGGCGTGCACCCTGACCTCGGTTTTCTGTCGGTGTTTCCCGAGGCCCCGCGCAGCAAATGCTGGGGTGCGGACCGGGGACTGCCACCGACAACAGTCTCCGCCCCGGTCTCTTCTGCTACGCCTGCGGCCAGACCCCTCCCCCGCCGTCGACGCTCGCCACGTCATTATTCAACGACGGTGCAGCGATTTGGGGGGGAGCAGTGTTATATCCTAGCCAGTAATGCCACCCGATCCCGCTGCCAAAAGGTTGGCAGCATGAAAGTCCGGACGCCGTCCGCATAAGCAGCGCCAGCGAGACAGGAAATCGCCGCAAGTCTGCGCGCGCCACCGCTGGCTTCTGGGTTCTTAAGCGCTGGAGTCGCGAGCGCTAGGACAGTTCTGTATTCGCCGCTCAGTTGTATACTCGCCACCGAATTGTGTACTTGCTAGTCAGTTGTGTGTTCATCGCAGTAGAGTTGTTGTTTGTCGTCAGCCGACTCTGACCTAGCCGCTCCGACTCGAACTAGACAGATTTCTGTAGACACAGAGTTCACTACTGTGTTTCTATATCTTCGTTAATAAAGATAAGTACCGACTTTTATTTAATCAGAGTGTTTGGGTTTTCATCTTTCTGTTCACTGTTCCAGCGGACCGGTCGGCCCGCTATTAAAAGTGTGGCGGTGACTTCGTAAGCCTTTTCTACAGCGAATTGCTTGTCGCTAAGAACGCCGCCACAAAAGTATCCACGAGCTGTAGCCAGCGGCCTCCCACACCAAGAAGCGTGGACTGCGATCTGTGGGTCGCTATCGAATGTACAGTGGAATAGTCACAGACGTGTACCTCCATCACTCTCTTACAGACGGAACCTACTCTCACAATGAAGACAACAAAGTGCCATTCCACACTCCAGTCAACACTTTCACGTCTCCTGACTAACCATGCTTGGTGGTATCGTGGTGCCAGTGGTAGCCTGGCCAGAGGCCACCGAGATCTGCTGCCCGGTGGTCCCTGATGACACGGCAGGTGCAACATGTGCTCCTGTTTGTCCCTGGATTATATTCGGTTGGCCGCCGCTGCTCGCACGGGGTGTCAATATTGATCTGCGCCTGCAGTACGCGGACGTTCAGAGCCTGGTGTACATGTGTGGGAATGTTACAGAGAGCCCTGTTGAAAGCAGTGACATACCACCGATACGTTGTGCCCAAGTTGTGCAACATCCCTTGGTACATCCATCCAGTTTCCTGCACGCCCACAATGCGGCCTCGTTCAATTGGCTGAAGCTGTTCGACAGGAATACGTGCCCGTCTGTTGGCGTGCTTGTACCATTCAACGAATTTCGCAAACACTGCTCACTACTTAATTAAGCACAGTTACTGCCAGCAGATTCAAAACAGGGGGAGCACAGACAATCCTCCTGAGTGCCATCCAATCACCATTGACTATGACAAATGAATCACTAACACTACAACTCCTCAGTAAGCACGTAATACACCTTAGTGTCACATGGCCCTTGAGGGAATTGCATTCATTTATGTCATTGTATTTTTGTACCAATTGCAAGTACTCGCTAAACATATGATGCTGTTGAAAATAATTTGAATTACATAGAATCTGCCGTCACAAAAAGAGATTACTCCATTATTTTCTTTTTCGTATCTACACGTCATATGATTCGCAAATTTCACTGTCTTTAAATGCGCATGGATTTGATAAATTAACTGTACAGTTATGTAATGTTGGCTGCATAGCTTCAGGGGAAATTTATCACCAGGCCCTCGTACTTGGCGGGAGACACTGTTGTTCTAGGTATCTTTATGTGCTCCCTGTGTGCTCAGAACTATAAAGAACGACGTAACGAGATCGACGGGCGTACTAGAGACACTGCCAAACACACGTGTGCCAAACCTCATCGGATTTTCACTGTGGTTTCCATTTCGCGGCGATCGTTCCTTTCTTTCCGAATAACCCTCATATTTCCGTTGATCGATGAACAGATGAAGTACAAAACCGTTCAGGGAAATTAAGGAATACAGAAATATAAGTCACTTAGAAATGAAATAAAGAGGAAGTGCAGGGATGCTAAAGCGAAATGGCTGCATGAAGAATGTAAAGAAATTGAAAAGAAAATTATTATCGGAAGAACTGCCTCAGCATATGGGAAAGTAAAATCAATCATCGGTTAAATGGAAAGCAAAGGTGTTAACATTAAGAGTGTGGTTGGAATTTCACTGTTAAATGCAGAGGAGAGAGCGTGTAGTTCAAAAATGTGTGCTGAAGGTATTATTACGGGAAGAATTCTCTGATGACGTGACGCAAGAAGTAGCATGAGTCGATATAGAAGAGACAGGGGATCCAGTATCACAATCAGAATTCAAAAGAGCTTTGGAAGACTCAAGATGAAACGGACTGATTCCTGAAATCATTAGAGGAAGTGGCAAAAAAAAAAGTTTTCACAGTGGTGCATTGTCTGTCTGGCATCATACCATATGTTTTTCAGGATAACATCATCCACGTCTTTCGGAAGACTGCAAGAGCTGGAAAATGATAGAATTATCACAGCTCATGCATCGAAGTAACTGACGACAATAATACGCAGGAGAATGAAAAAAAAAACTGAGGATCTGTTAGATGACGATCTGTTTGGCTTTAGCAAAGGCAACAGCACTAACTGATAGTTCTGACGTTCCGGTTGATAATACATACGAGACTAAAGAAAAATCAAGACACATTCATAGGATCTGTCGACTGAAAAAAAGAGTTCAGCAATGAACAGTGCAATATGTTTGAAATTCTGAGAAAAATAATAGGCTAGCTATAGGTAAAGGCGTGTAACATGCAGTATGTGCAAGAACCAAGAGAGGACATTAAGAAAACAAAGTGCTCGGATCGAAAAGCGTATAAGACATGGATGTTGTCTTCCGCGCCTACTGCTCGATCTATAAATCGAAGAAGCAATGAGAAGGTATTAAAATTCAAGGTAAAAGGAGGTCAGTGATAACAGTCGGTGATGACATTACAATCCCGAGTAAAAGTGAAGAAGAAATGCAGGGTCTGTCGAGTGGTATTGTAAGTAGGCTGTGTGGGTTTTCTTATTGGTAACGCCACGTAGTGCTCTGTATGAAAATCACTGGCTGTGCTGTGTGCAGTCTGTGGCTAGTTTGCATTGTTGTCTGCCATTGTAGTGTTGGGCAGCTGGATGTTAACAGCGCGTAGCGTTGCGCAGTTGGAGGTGAGCCGCGAGCAGTGGTGGATGTGGGGAGTGAGATGGCGGAGTTTTGAGAACGGATGATCTGGACAGAGACAGTAAATTTGTAATATTGGATGTCATGAACTGCTATATATATTATGACCTTTGAACACTGTTAAGATAAATACATTGTACACAGCTATCTGATTATTTAACAGACAAACAAACATTTATTTACTACGTCAGTGACAGATGTTTACGCAATTACACAGTTGGATAACTTCACACTTATGAAATTGTATTTCGTCTGTACTTTGTGAACTGTTCATATTTTTTCGGAACCATTGTGATACTATGAGAGCTCAGAATGATGTATTTGGTGTGGGATCATGATTTTAAAGTACGTTTGAGGTACATGACACTATTGAAATGAAGAGAGAATTTGTTTTAGGTTTTGAAATTATTGCAGAAAGTTACGTTTTTGAGATTTGACTGAGGTGTAATGATGTTATTTTTACGACGACGATGTGTATAATGCTGTTGAGGTATGTTTATGATCAATGAGCTGATGCTTATGGGTAGATCACATAACTAATGAGGAAGTATTGAATAGGATTGGGGAGAAGAGAAGTTTGTGGCACAACTTGACCAGAAGAAGGGTTCGGTTGATAGGACATGTTCTGAGGCATCAAGGGATCACCAATTTAGTATTGGAGGGCAGTGTGAAGGGTAAAAATCGTAGAGGGAGACCAAGAGATTAATACACTAAGCAGATTCAGAAGGATGTAGGTTGCAGTAGGTACTGGGAGATGAAGAAGCTTGCACACGATAGAATAGCATGGAGAGCTGGATCAAACCAGTCTCAGGACTGAAGACCACAACAACAACAACAAGCTGATGCTATATGAGGAATTTGATTATGCTACATATTTATAATTATGAAATATTGAAGAATGTCGACGAATATGTATATGTGTAATAAGGTAAGGCGTAATGAGTAGTGGTTAGGGAGTCTGATTTGTGAAAAGGGATGTTGGAAACCCAGAATCGTACTTTAAGAGTTATGAAATGTATGCTTATGCGTAAATGTATCACAACGCCGACGAAAATTTGTTGGACACTGTTATATTTATAGGATTTTGTTTCTACACATTTGTAATGCAAATTCTCGATCTGTGAAATTTTTTATATGAGACTGTCACTGTAGTGCAAACTGGTGTCGTAAATATTTCGGTAAGAAAGCTAAGTGATCTTGACGTAATGCGTTATGGGCGACCAGCTGTGTGAGTCACCTGGAGAAAAAACCATTAGGTGGAAAAAAAAGAGACCATTCACCTCGCTATTGACATTCCATTGTAGAAAGCATCGCAAATACGACACGCACATTACTTGGAAACATATCGTACTTTGTGCTACTTACTGAAATGCTTATGAATTGATGGTAAATATTCTTACATCTGCAAACCTGATTATGACAAGTGTCTTTCTATGAGAGTTGAGAGGTACTGACTTACGAATTGCCACATAGCTATTGAATGATGTTTTTATTATTTGGTTTGCGTAATTGCTTATTTCATTTGATATCTATTTTCCAGCTGTGTTGCAGCATTGGTTTTATAAAATAAACTTAAATGTATTTGATAATGTGAACACTTTCTGTCAACAGATCTATTAAATAATTATTTTATGATCCACATTCTTCGAAAAAGGAGCTCTTGGAATGGAAAGAACAATAAGAAGGGACTAATAACAGTAACTGCATATATAATTTTGTTTTCAAGTACTTGGTAACTTTTTGTAGAATTAGTTTTTGTGGTGCGCCACTTTAATTACATAGACATTAAGATATGATTATACATTTCCCTTATCTGAATTGTTGTCTTTAGTGCACTATTTTTTCTGCTTGTGGATTTGTCATGTTTAGATATAAGTTATTACATTTACTGGTGCTTGCTTTGCCAATTTCCATTTTTTTGTCATTGCTGTTTGTATTAATTGTTTTCTGCTCCTGCATTGACTCGTTCCTTAGTTTATGCATGTGAGCTCAGTAGATTTAAGTTAACTTAAGAGGGGGTAGACTATATAAGAGAATGAGTTGCGATGAATTGGAAGAAATGCATTGAGAAGTTATACAAAAAAAGTACAGAAAGCAGCTATAGATAGGACTTTTTGGAAATAATGTAGAACGAAGGGAGTTCTCCGAGAAGTAAAGAAAGTTTTGTTTGCAAAATACTGCAGTAAAACAAACCCTGTCCTTTCTTTGTGTTATTCCACTATGTGTTCGTGTACCCTTGGGTATTTGTGTTCTTCCTGTCTTGATGTGTTTACCTGATAAGAGATACATTGTAGAATTTTTCTGATAATATGTTATTTACTTTGTAAAGGTGTTTACACATTATTAATTCTGTACTGTTTCAATTCTCATGTATGAAATTAATGTTTCGAAAACTATTCTCATTGTTTTATTTATTTACTTATGTCATAATTCCAGTAACACTGATGTATATGTCTCTTTCTGTTCTTTTGTAAAGCCTGTATTACTACAAATGTTATGTGTACTATTATGTTCTTTAATGATGTATTTTGTACCTTTGTAATTGTATTCTTATGTTCTAAATTTATAATTGTATCAGTTCTTAAAATTAAGTTATATTTCACTGCACACATATCTGTTGGTCATAGTATATGGACAATATGCGAGAAGTAGGGACTGATAGTGTTTGCACATGTGTTAATAATTCAACAAGGGACTGGATAACAGCATTGCTGGTTCTAAGGACATTTCAAAAAAAAAAATTTCTGAGTGCACAAGTGGTGGTTCATGGACTTGCTATATTCTCCGCAAGACTCTTTGATGGAGATTGTGCACCTGCACAGTCGCAAGAGATGGCTGCTGGCCGTCTCTACAAGGACTACAGTGGGTCTGCACCTTTGATGACCCACAAATACCATTATTTGTACGAGGAATGCAGTGGGTCTGCACCTCTGGTGGCCGACCAATACCATACTCTTTACCAGGACTACAGTGGGTCTGCTCTGTGATGACCAACCTACCAATATTCTTCGAAACTTCGACTGACTCTGCTGTGGGTTTGCTCTGTTGTGGCCCATTACCTATCTTCATGTCAAGAGCCAGCACTGTCTTTCCGTTGGAAGGACAAAACTACATCTTCAAGACTGCATTGAAATCCATTACTTCCGTGTGTATTCTCTTTTACTGCTCAGATTTTCAGAAAAAAAACATTGCAATTTTATTGTGATGAATGATCAGGACTGTATTTATGGACTGTGAGAAAATTTTAGCTTTTGACCAACATTGTATCAATAAGTGTGTGCATTTGATATCTTTGTTATTGTAATTATGAAAAATTTTATCAAATCATTATTGGCCACTGCCCAAAACAATTTGTAAATTTTTTTGTGGAGAGCATGTGGGCTATGTAAGTAGGCTGTTTAGGTTTTCTTATTGGTAACACCACGTAGCGCTCGGTACGAAAATCACTGGCTGTTCTGTGTGCAGTCTGTGGCTAGTTTGCATTATTGTCTGCCATTGTAGTGTTGGCCAGCTGGATGTTAACAGCGCGTAGCGTTGCGCAGTTGGAGGTGAGCCGCGAGCGGTGGTGGATGTGGGGAGTGAGATGGCGGAGTTTTGAGAACGGATGATCTGGACAGAGCCAGTAAATTTGTAATATTGGATGACATGAACTGCAATATACACTCCTGGAAATTGAAATAAGAACACCGTGAATTCATTGTCCCAGGAAGGGGAAACTTTATTGACACATTCCTGGGGTCAGATACATCACATGATCACACTGACAGAACCACAGGCACATAGACACAGGCAACAGAGCATGCACAATGTCGGCACTAGTACAGTGTATATCCACCTTTCGCAGCAATGCAGGCTGCTATTCTCCCATGGAGACGATGGTAGAGATGCTGGATGTAGTCCTGTGGAACGGCTTGCCATGCCATTTCCACCTGGCGCCTCAGTTGGACCAGCGTTCGTGCTGGACGTGCAGACCGCGTGAGACGACGCTTCATCCAGTCCCAAACATGCTCAATGGGGGACAGATCCGGAGATCTTGCTGGCCAGGGTAGTTGACTTACACCTTCTAGAGCACGTTGGGTGGCACGGGATACATGCGGACGTACATTGTCCTGTTGGAACAGCAAGTTCCCTTGCCGGTCTAGGAATGGTAGAACGATGGGTTCGATGACGGTTTGGATGTACCGTGCACTATTCCGTGTCCCCTCGACGATCACCAGTGGTGTACGGCCAGTGTAGGAGATCGCTCCCCACACCATGATGCCAGGTGTTGGCCCTGTGTGCCTCGGTCGTATGCAGTCCTGATTGTGGCGCTCACCTGCACGGCGCGAAACACGCATACGACCATCATTGGCACCAAGGCAGAAGCGACTCTCATTGCTGAAGACAACACGTCTCCATTCGTCCCTCCATTCACGCCTGTCGCGACACCACTGGAGGCGGGCTGCACGATGTTGGGGCGTGAGCGGAAGACGGCCTAACGGTGTGCGGGACCGTAGCCCAGCTTCATGGAGACGGTTGCGAATGGTCCTCGCCGATACCCCAGGAGCAACAGTGTCCCTAATTAGCTGGGAAGTGGCGGTGCGGTCCCCTACGGCACTGCGTAGGATCCTACGGTCTTGGCGTGCATTCGTGCGTCGCTGCGGTCCGGTCCCAGGTAGACGGGCACGTGCACCTTCCGCCGACCACTGGCGACAACATCGATGTACTGTGGAGACCTCACGCCCCACGTGTTGAGCAATTCGGCGGTACGTCCACCCGGCCTCCCGCATGCCCACTATACGCCCTCGCTCAAAGTCCGTCAACTGCACATACGGTTCACGTCCACGCTGTCGCGGCATGCTACCAGTGTTAAAGACTGCGATGGAGCTCCGTATGCCACGGCAAACTGGCTAACTCTGACGGCGGCGGCGCACAAATGCTGCGCACCTAGCGCCATTCGACGGCCAACACCGCGGTTCCTGGTGTGTCCGCTGTGCCGTGCGTGTGATCATCGCTTGTACAGCCCTCTCGCAGTGTCCGGAGCAAGTATGGTGGGTCTGACACACCGGTGTCAATGTGTTCTTTTTTCCATTTCCAGGAGTGTATATTATGACCTTTGAACACTATTAAGGTAAATACATTGTTTGTTCTCTATTAAAATCTTTCATTTGCTAACTGTGCCTATCAGTAGTTAGTGCCTTCAGTAGTTTGAATTTTTTATTTAGCTGGCAGTAGTGGCGCTCGCTGTATTGCAGTAGTTCGAGTAACAAAGATTTTTGTCAGGTAAGTGATTTGTGAAAGGTATAGGTTAATGTTAGTCAGGGCCATTCTTTTGTAGGGATTATTGAAAGTCAGATTGCGTTGCGCTAAAAAAATATTGTGTGTCAGTTTAAGCACAGTCATGTATAATTTTTCTAAGGGGACGTTTCAGTATGAACACTGTAATGAGTACAGAATGTGGATTGAGAGTAAATCGATGAAAGACGAAAGTAATAAGGAGTATCAGAAACAAAATCAGTGATAAATTTAACATCAATACTGGTGATCACAAAGAGCTGAAGTTAAATGGTTGCGCTATTGACAGTGAAATGTAACAGAATTGGGGCAGAGTAAGGAGAACGTAAAAAGCATGCAAGTGTTGGCAATAAAGGTATCAAAGATATGTCTTAATCTGATGGAGGAATTTCTGGAAATGTACGTTTGGAACACAGCATTGCATGTTAGTGAAACGCGGACTGTGGAAAAAATGGAACAGAAGAGCAAAGACACATTTGAAGTGTTGTGCTACAGCGGAACGTTGAAAATTAGTAGGCGTAGTGAGGTAAGGATGGAAGTGGTTCTCTGGAGAATCAGCGAAGATATGAACGTATGGAAAACACCGCCTAGTGACAAATGTGGGAGAATGTGTCTCCTGCTACCTGGATGTCTTGCTTTAACACGAGTTGGAGAGTATCCCAATTACTTTGGCAGTAATCAAGATCGTCTCTCAAAATAGTTCTGTGTGCTGTCTGTTTTCTAGGTACACAACTCATTCTCCTAATCCTTCCAATAAAGCCATCCGTGTGACTGACTCTGAACCGTAATTTATCTCTGGAGCGGTAAGTGTGTAGGCTCTTTGTTGCACCCGAGCTTTGTCGCGGTGCTATTGTTCGCGATTCGCCTATTTCGGCGCTCACGGAACGATTGGAAGGGGTGGGCGCAGCAGCGAGACGCGGTGGAAGTTACGCTGGTTGCCGGGACAGGGCAGTGACCTGTCAGTCGTCGTTGCAGTACTGATCGTGCCGTGGTCGATGGTGGGCCGTTTGAGCCCGGAGATTGTTTTGGCCGAGTACGGAAGCAACGCTCGTGAGTGGACGATGGGGCGTGAGACTTCTCGCTAATGGCGGAACATTCTGGTGCCCAGTGTAGCCGCAAAGAGGCCTGAATAGAAGCGTCTGCATCCTATCACCGTGCCAAGACCTCTGTTGTCGCTGTCACGTTCAGTAGTGTTAATTCAGGTGGGTGAGCTGTTTTCTCATCCAGGATCGTATTTGTATGATTCACTGATGGGTGGCCCTTTACGACTTTCGCGTTGAGCTGTGGTACCTCAAATGCGCACACTTGCGTTCCGTGTGGGAGTTCCTCCCCCTGTAGGTGCCGTTTTGCTTAAAAGTGCTACCTATCTCTATTGCGTGATTTAGTGGGTCTAACTTACGAATGCTGTGTAAATTGTTCAGGCTGCATAGAACTTGCGTCCGGGAAATGTTGCTGGAGTAATATATATCTATTTAAAGGTCAACGCCTGGCGAGAACTGTAAGCGCGACTGTTGTAAAGTCAATATCTTGTATTGAGTGGCAGCACTAGTAGTTTTAACTGCGAGTCAGTCAAGTTACTGGTAACCGTGACTCTTGCAGTACCTATCTGTCACGTCTGCTCAACTATGTGCGCAAGCAGATCCAATTATGCAGTGCCGTTGTAGGTGTAATTTTCAAGGTGTAGTTTAAAACTTAGCCCTATAATCAGCTGTGCGTTTACTGCTTTGCCCACTGCTAGAGTATTTCAAGAAGACTCCTACTTCAATCATTTGTTGATTTAAGTTGCAATGCCAAAGTCTCACGTGCTTTAAAGTATTGCAGTTTGCTTTAAGAACTTCGGGCTTGTTGGCTGTTTGCAAGACTGTACGCTAATGTCTGATTTAACATCTTGTATGCAAAAAGTTTGCTGGCTCCACAGTTTCTGTAAACCCGGCCATGTTCTAATGGTCAGCTGTCTTATAGGAGGAACCAAGTGTTTTCTAGTCCGGTTGGACTGCGCCTCACGCGATGCAGCGTGACCAGTACAAATAAGTAGGTTCTACGACCGCAGAGGGCTGCTAAGTTGGAGCAGTACTGTAATTGATACATGTATTCTACCTTCAAAAATCTTTTTGTGATTTAAAATTGTAACTCTTATATAATGTTTTTGGTGTTTTAAAGTATGTAAAAGATTTCAAATCCTTTCGGAGCAGCCAGGCTTGTTAGTCCTATGTCGAGTAATTTTGTCTAAGGTATTTGCATTGAAAAAGTTGAATATCTGTTAAGTCTTTTCTTAAAAATTTTGTTTCATAAAAAGGATAGCTACATTTAGCTATTAAGTTTTGTCACAAGCAAAACCATAAGTACCAAGTTTTAAAATAACTTTTTTGTTTCAAATTGAAATTTGTATTCTTAACCGTTAAGCTCGTTCCTTCGCAAGACTTTTCTAACTTTTTGGTTTTATATATTATTTGAACAAATAGTGCGGCGTCGATAGTTCCGATGCCAAACGCAGGTGCACGCTCTCGTAAGTTGGCACTATAAGAGAAGACTAACTACGCCAACCACAGCGCCCTCTGTCCGACGCTGTGGAGCTCAGCGAGTGCCGTCTTGATTTCTGCACTTTCATCAACATCAGACGGCCTGGAAATATTGCTTCTACAACGGAGTAGGCTAGCTTACTATTAAGACTTTGTATTAGTTGCGTTCAGTTAAAGTTTTGGACAGCAATGAGAATTTGTTAGTTTTGAGATTATAGAGAACAGTCATCCTAACTTCACAGCATTATACATGGACTACCGCTTCACACCTACATGCTCATCCTAGCCTAAGTTATGGATGCATTTGATACTTACTTGTGTTAACGTTGCATGCAGTACCGCAGTGCTTCACGTCTCCCGCTAGTACTCGCTTCCTTCACTCTCGGTCTGTATTACAGAAGCAGTTCACAGGAGCAGACCCACGCACCCCCTATCCAGGCGGGACACAAAAAATGGTTCGTCGCAATATCATCGTATCTCTGTGCCATTACCAGTGTTGGTTGTTTCGATGCCTCGTAAATAAAGTTTGTTGTTGGGAATCCTCTATGGACTTGATGCTTTCACTCACCGCAACCTTGAGATCTGCTACCAACATACCAGACCCAATGTGCGCGTTGAATTTGACGTCGTTGCCCAACGATACGATGTTATTTCATGGACGTGACTGATTGACGTAGCGTATCATTAATGCTGTATAGGAATGTTGCGGTAGTGTCACTTTTTCAGCATTAACATACACTTATCCATGAAATGAAGCATGGAAAGTACGGTAACCCAACTATTTTCCACGCTCATAATTCGAAACGAGGATTATGGTGTCTTTTTATGTTACGTGGAATATTGTGTTCGATACACAGACTCATTGCAAAACGATCTCATGTGTATATAGAAGAAAATGCAGCAAAGGAAAGGCTCTTAAATAATTTGAAAAATATGTAACACTTAAATGATTGAAACCTAGTTGCTTTTACGAAGTAATACATCAGTCATCACTGACATTCACATGCGTACCTACTGAACCACTTCAAATAACTGTAAGACTTTTGCAATCCATCATAAACAGTTTAAAAAAGTGAATAACGTTGGTTTGTTGTTGTGATTAGTTTCCCGAAATTTACACCATAAATCTTTCAGTCATGAGCCAGCAGACCGAGTAGAAAGTGAAAAGCAAGTTGCAAGTATGCCTCGAATGTGTCGAGGGGTTCATTTTTCTGCATAAATTCGCCTCGTGACCTGCTTCAATTGTCCACAGGTCATGCTGTAGTTTATAGCGTTGACGTCATTAGATCCTGGAGTCTCAGTATTGATTCTCGGGATAGCTGCATATTTTCTGTGCCCGGGAACTGGGTGTCTGTGTAGTTCTCATCCTCTCTGACGCGTAAGTCGCCAAAGTGGCGTCAAATAGAAAGACTTACACTAGGAGGACCAACTACGGCAAACGGAGTCTCCTGGTCCATAATGCCACATAAGAAATACAGGGGAGTTACGGTGGCTTGCGGTGTATGTATGTAGATGTAGATTGTTATGAAATATACAAAGCTGTTACGTCTCCAGATTACACTTGGGGCACTGACGCTGCCTAATTCTTTTTTAATTTTTTTCTTTATGATTCTCAAAACATTGCATTAGGAATTATTGACAACAGGTGTCAGTAATGTTTTCATGACATATTATGTAAGCACTTTTTGTTTGGTATGATGAATGACAGCTTACTCTAAATGTGTAAAAATGTAAATTAAAGTAGAATAAGAAAAATTAAAATTTTATATTCGACTTTACTGTTAATGGAGTGTTGGTGGACACACTCACATCAGTTATACAACTGGACGTAACTTTGTAAATTGAAACAATCCTGTCGGAGGAACATCCGCAAGTGGGTATTGTAACAGAGGTTAAAAATACCGCTACAGTTGTAAGGTTATTTTATTTAGGACACGACCAGTTTCGGGCTCTTATACTCCTATCTTCACGGGTCGTAACTAGGTGCTGTGACTCCGAGCGCCGAGGTGGCCGATTACTCGGTTTATTGGGAGCTTTCTTGGAAACTGTAGCTCATTTACAGAGAAGAAGCATACAGAATACTTGAACGACCCATTCTCGAGTAATGTTTGAGTGTCTGGGATCCCTTCCAAGTTGAATTAAAGAAAGTCAGTCAGAGAAGATCCGTAGGCGTGCTGCTAAATTTTTTACCACTTTCTTCGTAAGACAGAAGTAATACATGAACACAAACGTGGTTCCCTCGTGAGAGAAAACGTGCATTTCACGAAACACTTATTACGGGTAGTGAGTAAACTAAAAGTGCTCCATTCAGATACCATGCAAGGCGCCACTGTTTTTCTACTGACATCTTCTTCTAGCACCTCTCAAAAGGAAAGTCCCTCACTACCGTCCAGGTGTATGTAAAGGAATTAGTCGGCAAAAACGAAAGGAAACGGTTGGCCCTAACACGTGGAGTGTAGTTGCGTGTCCTAATTAAACATTATCAATTTACTGAGAAGATATGATGACGATAAGCTATGGTAATGAAACAACGATTACAGATCACGTAGATTTAGTGGAAAAATTCTCATAAAATAGGACGAACGGGAATGTTGCTAACTGAGTATTAAAGAAGTATTGGTGGTGACAGCATCGAAAAACCAATGAGTAAAGAGAAATAGAACACCAAAGAGTAAAATCATGGCTGACAGGCCACCACAGGTTGATTGATTAAACTGAACCAACGAAATTTGTTGCTGCGACGCGAGGCGCGGTGAGGTCGCAAGCAGAGATGGACGCAGTCGCGGCACAACCCGCCCCCTCGTGAGTAGACTGCTCCTGTCCAGCTCCGTCCCTCTCTTGTACCGATCAAGTGTCTCCCCTCTATGGCTCACGGTAGAGAAGTATGTTCTCTGAACAACAAATTATCTTATACTTTCCCCGTCCCGATCCTTCAGCATGTAAGTCCGCCAGAACTGCCCTTTTGGCCAATACGAAACCGGGTGTATAGTTTCTCCTACCCTAAAACTCCTAAAAATTTTGCCTTAGAACGCTTGGCGTCGATTTTTCGAAGAGTCTGCATACCGACCTACCTCAGCTCCTCGTCCCGAAAACTTGAGATTACCCCCCTCCCCCCGCCACCTGACATCGCCGTTCCCAACGATTCCAAGTTCCGGTCTGCAAATGGGCATTTCGCGAGGAACTTCCCCTAAATTTTCCTTCCCATTCTTCACGCTCAAGGCGTCGGCGGCCTGTCGGCAACAGACAAGTCTCCCCTGTGGAGGGGCTCCGTTCCTACCGGACCACATTTTATCTTTCGGGACACGCCACTAGCGTCGGTGGTCTGTTCTTTGGAGGAAACTCTATATTGGTATTAGACAACTGGCGTGGACAGGGCGAGTACACTGAGCTCAGCATGCAAGTGCATTCTTGTTCTTGTCAAAGACAGATAACGCTCCCCACAGAGGGCGGCCACTCACGGGACTCAGATGGCCTGTGTCATGCCCTATGAAGTGCTGAATCAGCCGTATTGTCCTCTGAAGGTAGACCAAGTCGAGTGGAAACAGTACAGACCATTTTTTCTTTCCCCGCTAACTACAAGAATGAATTCAACATGCACTTCAGAATTAAAAGGAAGTAAAGAAATTCTCTATAGGCACCACCGAGTCCCATGTACAATACCGCTCTTCTACATTATTAGAAAGTCATCATCGAGTCCCATATACAATACCGTCCTTCTACTTAATTACCTATGATATCGTTGGATTATGTACGTTGATTAAATAAAAAGAAAATAAATGAAAATCGAGGCTAGCTAAAGCCTGATGCGTTTCACTGGTAGGATAATCTTTCCGTTAGCAGTCAAACGTGATTTTTAAGTATGAAAACTTGAGTGGTAATGGACACGAAACTGCGCGGTTGTAACTGATGGCGTACCCAGACCGAAGACAGCGAAGTCACTCAACATTTGGTGCTGTGTTGCGTAGTGTTGCCTATACAGGGCCGATAGCACCACAGCATACTTATTCAGAAACGACACATGTTTCTCATATGCCTGACCATGCAGGGCACATTCTACAGGCTGTCGAAGAAGCGGCAGATATCAGCTGAAGTCCAGTGACCGTGGAATGTGGTACACCTTTAGGTTCAGCCTGTGGGATATACTTCACAAATAAGGCATGCATCCGTCATCTTGAAGTTGTGGAGCGCCTTAAGTCTGCCGACCACCCATTTCGTAGAACTTTCGCATATTGTTTGTTGCGAAATTTGCCAAGCCATTGTCTGTGGTTTCTGTTTTGTTTTGAAAGGAACGGAATAACAAATTTCCCCAACCGTCATGCAAGGGCCTGTCACATTCCTCATGATACAGTACTGATTTATGTGCTGACGAAATTCATTAGTAACTCGAAAAAGAAGAATTTTCGGACATTTGTTTATACGACCTTTCTTGTTGTTGTGATACAAGGAACATTCTGTTGATGTAATATTTCCTAGCACTGCTCGCGCACTGCTCAAATAATCATCTCAAGAGTAATGGTTATTTATTAGTGGAGTTAGTTCCTCCTCCTCCTCCTCGTGCGGGGCAAAGTTTACGGGAATGCTGTGCTAACGAAGTGAATGCCTTTCCAGAGGACGTATATATCCCCGCCACTTGCCCTGCTGGTGCTTTCTAGGTGGGAAGAGAGAACCAGTGGGGAGTTTGTCGTGGGTTTTGCGGAGGCCGTTTGTGGGCTTCTGGGGTAGGCGAGCGTAGGAGAAGCGCAAGAGGGGAGGAAGGGGTGGACGGGGCAGAACAGTGACCGTCCCGTTCCGTCGCGTCGGCAGCGCAGGCTCGGCTCGCCCGCAGCGGCAAGTTCACGGGCGGAGCGAGATTTAGGACGTGTTTCCCCGAGACGGATTTATCGCGGCGGCAGCTTTGCTGCGGAAAGGCTGGAGGTGCGAGCAACCCGCCGTCTGGTCCGGTCCCCTCTTATCCTGCCCGATATCGCCGACTCCGCCGGTGCTTCTCCCTGGTGGTAGAAATGTGTGCCTCTGTGCTTGGCGGATCGTGTGTACCAAAGGGAAAGACAGACCGAGCGGGAGTGTAAGAAAAGGAGAAGTTCTTGGGGAAGGGAAAGGTAAACGGAGGGTGAAATAACGAGAAAACTACAGTGGGAGAGCATCCTTGAGATATTAATACCTTCGGAAGTTTAATTTAATTCGTTTGCAGTGCCTTCACTTTTGTTCAATTGACAAGACTGAGAACATGCACCCTGCACACCTTCGCTTTATTTTCCTTCGACAGAAACACTAGAGCGATTCATTGTGCAGCAACCGGTTTGCACCATCTAGTTCATTTAGTCTCATGGGAAACACTGCTAGTCGAAAACGTTAGTTGCGTAACGAAATTTGTTTTTAACTGTGTCGTAAGAAATTAAAACATGATAACCAATCTATTACACCGCTAGTAGTGGAGTGTAGCCATGTATGGAGGTGAAACATGGACGACAAATAGTGTAGAGAAGAAGAGAATAGAAGCTTTCGAAATGTGGTGCTATAGAAGAATGCTCAAGATTACATGGGTAGATCACATAACTAATGTGGGGGTAATTAACAGAATTGAGAAATTTGTGGCGCACCTTGACTATAAGAAGGGATCGGTTTGTAGGACATGTTCTCAGGCATCAAGGGAACACCAATTTAGTATTGGAGGGCAGTGTGGAGGATAAAAATCGTAGAGGGAGCCCAAGAGATGAATACATTAAGCAGATTCAGAAGAATGTAGGTTTCAGTAGGTACTGGGAGATGAAGAAACTTGCACAGGATAGAGTAGCATGGAGAGTTGCATCTAACCAGTGTCTGGACTGAAAGCCACAACAACAACAACCTTCTACGACGCATACCATTCTTATGGTAAAGATTATAATTCTTAAGGAAATGCGCAAAATGTTATTTTGTATCCACGCTGTATGATTTCTCGTTCATCTCATATGTGGTGTGTTAGTCCTGCTGCTTCAGCGTCGATGGGACAAAAAATTACACTACTGGCCATTAAAATTGATGCACCACGAAGATGACGTGATACACACGCGAAATTCAACCGACAGGAATAAGATGCTCTGATATGCAAATGATTAGCTTTTCAGAGCATTTACACAACGTAGGCACCGTTGGCGACACCTACAACGTGCTGACACGAGGAAAGCTTCCGACCGATTTCTCATACACAAACAGAAGTTGACCGGCGTTGCCTGATGAAACGTTGTTGTGATGCCTCGTGTAAAGAGAGGAAGTGCGTACCATCACGTTTCCGACTTTGCTAAAGGTCGGATTGTAGCATATCGCGATTGCAGTTTATCGTATCGCGACATTGCTGCTCGCATTGTTAGAGATTCAATGACTGTTAGCAGAATATGGAATCGGTGGGTTCAGGAGGGTAATACGGAGCGCCGTGCTGGATCCCAACGGCCTCGTATCACTAGCAGTCGAGATAACAGGTATCTTATCCGCATGGCTCTAACGGATCGTGCAGCCATGTCTCGATCCCTGAGTCAACAGAGCGGAACGTTTGCAAGACAACAACCATCTGCACGAACAGTTCGACGACGTTTGCAGCAGCATGGACTATCAGCTCGGAGACAATGGCTGCGGTTACCCTTGATGCTGTATCCCAGACAGGAACGCCTGCGAAGGTGTACTCAACGACGAACCTGGGTGCACGAATGGCAAAACATCAGTTTTTCGTATGAATCCAGGTTCTGTTTGCATCATCATGATGGTCGCATCCGCGTTTGGCAACATCGCGGTGAACGTACATTGGAAGAGTGTATTCATCGCCATACTGGCGTATCACCCGGCGTGATGGTATGGGGTGTCATTGGCTACACGTCTCGGTCACCTTGTAAGTAGGCTGTTTATGTTTTCTCTATGTAAGTAGGCTGTTTATGTTTTCTTATTGGCAACGTTACGTAGCGCTCAATATGAAAATCACTGGCTGTGCTGTGTGCAGTCTGTGGCTAGTTTGCATTGTTGTCTGCCATTGTAGTGTTGGGCAGCGGCAGCTGGCTGTGAACAGCGCGTAGCGTTGCGCAGTTGGAGGTGAGACGCCAGCAGTGGTGGATGT
This sequence comes from Schistocerca americana, assembly GCF_021461395.2. Classification (NCBI taxonomy): domain Eukaryota; kingdom Metazoa; phylum Arthropoda; class Insecta; order Orthoptera; family Acrididae; genus Schistocerca; species Schistocerca americana. The sequence goes on along the minus strand of NC_060126.1, from coordinate 335,565,138 downwards.
GGGGAGAGAGATGGCGGAGTTTTGAAATTTGTCATGAACTGCTATATTTATATATGATGATATCAAGGTAAATACATTGTTTGTTCTCTATTAATTTCATTTGCTAACTATCCCTATCAGTAGTTAGTGCCTTCAGTAGTTTGAATCTTTTATTTAGCTGGCAGTAGTGGCGCTCGCTGTATTGCAGTAGCTTGAGCAGCGAAGATTTTTGTGAGGTAAGTGATTTGTGAAAGGTATAGTTTAATGTTAGTCAGGGCCATTCTTTCGTAGGGATTTTTTGAAAGTCAGATTGCGTTGCGCTAAAAAATATTGTGTGTCAGGTTAAGCACAGTCATTTGTAATTGTTCAAAGGGGACGTTTCATATGTCGACCCTTAGCCGAGGATACTTCACTGGAATCTTCTGATCTTTTGTTGTAGTTTGTTTAATTAGTGTAGATTTTGTTTATTTCTAGGCGTAATTGTAGAGAAAATCTCCTTTGTAGTTGCAGTCTTTCATTGTTGTACAGTAAAACAGTTGTGGCATGCATGTAGATTTGCACCAAGTATTTCGCAGCTGCAATTAACTAGATATTATTTTCAGTGTTATGTTAATGTGTTCTCTTATTTTTGCTCTTCAAATTGTGCTTTTCTGTGTTGTCGTGTGAAATATTGTGACAATAATGGCGTGTGAAAAACGTAATACTAGGCTCCAAAGTAAACTGAGAAATGACAGTGAAAATGAAAGCAGTGTGTTAGCGCCACCGAGTAGTGAATTAACTGATGTTCAAAGTAGTAATTTGGTAACTGTGCATAGGGAAATGGAGCGGGCTGCAAACAATGGTGTAGACAGTGAAACAGGTAGTGAACAGGGAAGCATTATCGATCGATCGGTCGGCAACAGCTCGCCTCAGGAATCCGAAATGACAGGACACAATTTCGCAAATACTGTAGATTCAGGTTTTGGGTTATCACCGTTTTCTCCAATAAGTCAAGACGCATTTTCTGCTTGTCAAAATGTGAATGTTGCCGGTGCAAATGCACTGCCGAAAAGCGTAGAGAAACAGATTCCAGACACTAATACATTATTATTGCAATTAATGCAACAAATGGAACAAAATCAGAGACAAATGGGACAAAATCTTAAAAAGTTAGACTCAGTGGAACAAAATCTCAAAAAGTTAGACACAATGGAACAAAATCTTCAAAAGTTAGACACTACACTTGAACGAACACGTGAAGATTTAACCACTGAGTTACATAACATCGAATCGAAATGTCAAAAGGTCTGTAATGACGTAAAAAAACAAATTTGTGAGCATTTCCAACCTATTTTTTCGCGTCATGAAAATGTATTACAGAATCACGAAGCAGCCATAAAAGAACTGCAAACTATTGTTCATGAAAATTATGAGACCTTGCAAGCTAAAATTGACTCAGTTGCATCTACCGATTCGGTTACGCAACTTGCAAGAACTCAGGAAAACTTAAAGGACACAGTAGATATCCTGAAAATTGGTTCAGAAAGACACATGGAGGAAATAAGTACACTATCGGAGAAAGTAGCCGAACTTTCGGATCAGGTCACTAACTTATCTACAAAGGTAGATGATGATCTGAATGACACAAGACCCGTAGCCTTCACTGACACAGAAGAGTATGAACAAATAAGAAAATTCAAACAAAATCAAAATCAAATCAATACACAGTACAAAAGAGAAATCCGGGAAGTACAAGATCAGTTGACACAGGTAATACAAGAATTACGTATTTCAGAGGACACTCGCGCTCCAATACGGGAAGAGGGACATAGAAATACGGAACAACCACAAAATAATAACACCGGACACTTCGGAAATTATGAAAGAAATTGGCAAGGCGCATCGAATTTTGAGATGGAACCGCCGAAACGAAGTAACAATGAACGACATGCGACTCGCCGACATGACGATTTTGACTATAAGCTGTTCATTACTACACGTAAATTCAAAACATTTAAGAATTCTGGCAACGACATTCATCCACAAGCATGGCTCCATCAATTCTCTCATTGTTTTCCTCCCAACTGGTCGTTAGAACACAGATTAGAATTTATGTGTGGCTATTTAGAGAATGAACCAGCTGTAAGAATGCGATCGGTCATTCACGATTGCCACAGTGAAGGAGAGTTTTACCATGCTTTACTCTCAGCATATTGGTCTCAAGCCACACAAGACCGAGTAAAACATAGCATCATAATGATGAAACGTTTCGAACAATCTGAATTTTCCAGTCTTATGAAATATTTTGAAGACATGTTGCATAAGAATCAGTATCTTTCAAACCCATACAGCCCCTCAGAACTCATCCGCATTTGCTTAATCAAACTGCCTGAACATTTACGACATATTATTTTGGCAGGACGTTGCAAAGACGACATTGAAGCATTTCAGGGACTCTTACAAGAACTGGAAATTGACACAGACAGTCGCGGGATGCGAAAACAGGAAAACAATCACTACAGGTCACTTCCGTCACAATTCCGTGACGACAGAAACAATAACTGGACACGAAAAGGCTATTCTTACAACGCAAATCGTGACCAAAACAGACACCACCCATATGACAACCGTTGGCAGAGTAATAGTTACAGAGAAAGATCGCATTTCCGTAGTAATGAATATGACAGAGATAACCATAGAAACAGACAATATGGTAATCTGAACCAAAATAATTATTATCAAGGGAGACAGAATAACTTTAGACGCAACGGTCCAGCGCGCAGTTACGATTCAGGGAGAAATTCTCCACCACTTAACCGACAAGAAAGAAACTACAGGAACTATCGACATGACGACAGACGATGTGATCGTAACGACAGGCGTGCATTTCATCAGAACTGGCGGGATTCTAACAGAGCTGGGCCCTCTCGGCAAGGCGAATTTGTAGAAGTTAGGTCTCCCAATCCCAATAACAACGCGCGCCAACAAAGAGACAGACAATGACTCGCGCCGCAGGCACCCGCGTGCGCCGGCTGGCTCAGAGAAAAATAACATAGACACTAACCTTGTGAAAAATTCCAGTATTCTTTAACGACGTATACCGCATGATAATTGCGTTGAAGTTGAAACGCTGCGCACTAGAAAGGGTAAAAGATTGCAATACATTTCACATGTAAAACCGTTTATTGAAAGATAATCTGCTTTTCAACTTTGTCTTTGTCATATAACTTTTCACTTTACATTACTAGTATGCTGTGTCAGACTTAAGAAACTGTTAACATACAACTATGTTTGATGTTAAATATCCAGTCTAGAACCTAGGGAACATTTTTAAACAGAAATTACGAATGCATTGTTGTAGTGAACAGACGACACAGTGTTGTATTTGTACATTCTTGCTTGTTAGTTGCACGATTACGTAACGACTATCAGGCTTACATACTTAGGACACATACTGGAACTGCTAATGAGATTTTAATGCAACATTTTGGTTTACTTGAAAATACATTCTGGGTTTAAAGTACTTTCTGTGAGATACCAGACGACACAGTGGTTAGTTTATGTGACAACTACACGGTTTTATCACGACGCTACTAATGAGTGAAAATTTACAATGTTGCTTTTGCAGTGTTTCTGTTTTATATCTGCACAGTTTTGTTTTATTCTGGAAAGTAAAACAGGTTTTAGTAGTAACTTTTGTAGTATAGCTACAATGAGACTGCCTTTTCCGTAGCACAACAATACGTTACAGTACAGTACTTTCTTCATCACGGCAATAAGCGTAATAACTAAGACATTTATACGCAAAGCATTTCACTTTTGTGTATTATGAGGTAAGTACATTGACTTCTGCAGAACTTAGCTTTTGGAGGACGATAACTACGATACTTCAACACAGATTATGTTGCAACAAGACGCACATTTAGCGTTACAGTACACGTATTTGAGTGATTAATTTTGTACTTAAAACATTTATTTTTAAAGATTTTTGAATTACAAAGAAAGTTTTCTGTGATACATTTCATTCCATTGCTGTAATCTGTAACACCTGAGGGTATAATTACATTAATCCTCAGGGGGGTACACGCTTACTTTGTGTACCATGTGTGTGGCAACCACAAGGAACCCTAGCTAATATGGTATTTGCTTATACAACTTTACACATCGGTACCATATTTCTCTAACACAAAAATTACACAGCTATCTGATCATTTAACTGAGAGATAAACATTTTTTTTACTACATCAGTGACACATGTTTACGCAGTTACACAGTTGGATAACTTCACACTTATGAAACTGTATTTTGTCTGTACTTTGTAAACTGTTCATATTTTTTCGGAATCATTGTGATACTATGAGAGCTTTGAATGATGTATTTGGTAAGGGAGCATGATTTTAAAGTACGTTTGAGGTAGATGACACTATTGAAATGAGCAGAGAATTTTTTTTAGGTTTTGAAATTATTGGAGGAAGCTACGACGATTTTGAGATTTGACTGAGGTGTTATGATGTTATTATTACGACGACGATGTGTACTATGCTGTTGAGATATGTTTATGATCAATAAGATGTTGCTACCGTATATGAGGAATAAGAAGTATGTTGGAAACCAAGAATCGTACTTTAAGAGTTATGAAATGTGCGTAAATGCGTGACTGTATCACAATGCTGACGAATATTTTATTTGGACACTTATATTTATAGGATTTTGTTTCTACAGATTTGCAACGCTAATTCTTGACCTGTGAAATATTTTTATGTGAGACTGTCACTGTAGCGGAAACTGCTGTCGTAAATATTTCCGTAAGAAAGTTAAGTGACCACCTGCATGTAATGCGTCGTGGGCACCCAGCTGTGTCGGACGCCTGGAGAGAGGGCCATTGGCGCGAGCCTTTCAGAGCACAGGAAAAAAAAAAAGGGAGGCCATTATCCTGGCCATTGTCATTCCTTTAGAGAAAGCATCGCAAATCCGACACGCTAATTACTTGGAAACATATCGTACTTTCTGATATTTACTGAAATGCCTAATGAAATGACAAGAAATAGTTTGTCTACACACCTGACTATGACTACTGTCTTTCTAGATGAGAGATTTTCTTACTACTTATGAAATGCCACATGACTATTGAACGATGTTCTTACGCTTTGCTTTGTACATAGTTGCTTATTTCATTTGATATCTAGTTTCTAGCTACACTGCAGCATTGATTAAAATAAAATTTTATAGATGTACTAATATAAATATTTTCTGTCTACAGATCGAGTATATAATAATTTTTTTCAAAAAAATGAGGGAGCACAAAGCGACATTTACCTTCACAGGAACTGCATTCATAATTTTCTTTTCAAGTACTTGGTAATTTCTTTTGTAGAATAAATTGTGATGCATCACTCTAGTGTTAAGATGTGACATAGGTATTAGACATGGCCATTTTTAGTGTAATATTTTTTTCTGCTTGAGCTATGTCATGTTCTGATATAAGTTATTACATTTGCTGCTGCTAGCTTTGCCAATCTGTATTTTTTGTCATTGCTGCTTGTGTTAATTGTTTTGTGCTGCTGCATTGCCTCGTCCCTTAGTTTAGCATCTGAGCTCAGTAGATTTTAGTTAGCTTAAGAGGGGGTAGACTATATAAGAAACTAACTATGATAAATTGGAAGAAATGCATTTAGAAGCTATAAGAAAATGATTTGGCCAAAAAAAAGTATTTTGAAAGAGGATATGGACCAAAAAAGTAGGGTTTAGGGACAACAGGTTTAGGTAGGATTTTCTTGGAAATAAATGATGAGGTAAGATAATGGAAAATAATTAATGAGGAAAGAAATGTGTGAACATATAAATACAGAAAGCATGCTTGGATAGAATTTTTTTGGTGGAACAAATATTGAAATAAGAGGAAAGATATATGGAATGAAGTTCTGGGTTGGACTGCAGTACAACAAACCCTGTCCTTTCCTTTTGTATTATTATGCTACGTGTTAGTGTACCCTTGTGTATTTGTTTTCTCCCTGTCTCTGTGTAGTTTCATAGAATTTTTTCTTCTTTTAATATTAAGCTTCATTCACTATGATGAGGAATACTGTTATCCTCGAATATAATTGGCATTAAAAATATGTTATTTACTTTGTAAAGATGTTAGACATTATTTATTTTGTTTTGTGTTAATACTCATGTGTGAAGCTGATATTTCGAAAGTTATTGTGATCTTTTATGTATGTACTCATGTCATAATTCCACTGATGTATATGTTTATTTCTATTCTGTTGTAAAGCCGGTACTACAAATGTTATCTGTATTGTTATGTTTTTAATGATGTATTTTGTACCTTTGTTATTGTATTCTTATGTTATAAAATTGTAATTGTCACCAGTTCATGATATTATTAACTTGTTAGTTACATTTCACTGCACACGTTTCTGTTGGTCATAGTATATGGACAATATGTGAGAAGTAGGGACTGATAGTGTTTGCACGTGTGTTAATGATTCAGCAAGGGACTGGATGACAGCATTGCTGGTTCTAAGGACAATTTCAAAAACTTTGTGAGTGCACAAGTGGTGGTTTATGGACTTGCTATATTATCCGCAAGACTCTTCGATGGTGATTGTGCACCTGCACAGTCACAACACATGGCTGCTGGCCATCTCTATAAGGACTACAGTGGGTCTGCATCTTTGATGGCCCACCAATACCATTATTTCTACAAGGACTACAGTGGGTCTACATCTCTGATGATCCATCAATACCATTATTTCTACAAGGACTGCAGTGGGTCTGCACCTCTGGTGGCCCACCAATACCGTAATCTCTACCAGGACTACAGTGGGTCTGCTCTGTGATGACCTACCTACCAATTTTCTTCAAAACTTCGAATGACTCTGCTGTGGGTTTGCTCTGTTGTGACCCATTACTTGTCTGCATGTCGAGAGTCAGCACTGTCTTTCCGTTGGTTGGACAACACTACTTCTTGAAGACTGCATGGAAATCCACTACTTCCGTGTGCATTTTCTTCTACTGCTCAGACTTTGAGAAAAACACTACTATTTTACCGTAATGAACGATCTGGACTGTCTTTATGGACTGTGAGAAATTTTTAGCTTTTGACCAACATTGTATCAATAAGTGTGTGCATTTGATTTCTTTGTTATTGTAATTATGAAAATTTTTTTTCAAATCTGTATTGGCCACTGCCCAATCCAATTTGTAAAAATTTTTGTGGGGAGCATGGGGGCTATGTAAGTAGGCTGTTTATGTTTTCTCTATGTAAGTAGGCTGTTTATGTTTTCTTATTGGCAACGTTACGTAGCGCTCAATATGAAAATCACTGGCTGTGCTGTGTGCAGTCTGTGGCTAGTTTGCATTGTTGTCTGCCATTGTAGTGTTGGGCAGCGGCAGCTGGCTGTGAACAGCGCGTAGCGTTGCGCAGTTGGAGGTGAGACGCCAGCAGTGGTGGATGTGGGGAGAGAGATGGCGGAGTTTTGAAATTTGTCATGAACTGCTATATTTATATATGATGATATCAAGGTAAATACATTGTTTGTTCTCTATTAATATCTTTCATTTGCTAACTATCCCTATCAGTAGTTAGTGCCTTCAGTAGTTTGAATCTTTTATTTAGCTGGCAGTAGTGGCGCTCGCTGTATTGCAGTAGCTTGAGCAGCGAAGATTTTTGTGAGGTAAGTGATTTGTGAAAGGTATAGTTTAATGTTAGTCAGGGCCATTCTTTCGTAGGGATTTTTTGAAAGTCAGATTGCGTTGCGCTAAAAAATATTGTGTGTCAGGTTAAGCACAGTCATTTGTAATTGTTCAAAGGGGACGTTTCAACCTCTTCTTCGCATTGACGGCACTTTGAACAGTGGACGTTACATTTCAGATGTGTTACGACCCGTGGCCCTATCCTTCATTCCATCACTGCGAAACCCTACATTTCAGCAGGATAAAGCACGATCGCATGTTGCAGGTCCTGTACGGGCCTTTCTGGATACAGAAAATGTTCGACTGCTGCCCTGCCCAGCACGTTCTCCAGATCTCTCACCAATTGAAAACGTCTGGTCAATGGTGGCCGAGCAACTGGCTCGTCACAATACGCCAGTCACTACTCTAGATGAACTGTGGTATCGTGTTGAAGCTGCATGGGCAGCTGTACCTGTACACGCCATCCAAGCGCTGTTTGACTCAATGCCCAGGCGTATCAAGGTCGTTATTATTTCCAGAGGTGGTTGTCACGGGTACTGATTTCTCAGGATATATGCACCCAAATAGCGTGAAAATGTAATCACATGTCAGTTCTAGTATAATACATTTGTCCAATGAATACCCGTTAATCATCTGTACTTCTTCTTGGTGTAGCAATTTTAATGACCAGTAGTGTATTTATCGTACACATGACCGTTGCCATTCGTTGCATACAACAAGGACTACATCCAAAATCTTCGTATAGTGGGTAACTGAACCTCAGACAATATAACAATAACAACTTCAGCAGCAAGTTGTGTGTTAGTTCGTTTAATTCCACCCATTTCTTCTTCAGTCTTCTCACTGTATTGGCGTTGCCTGCCACGGATTACTCTCCTGTGCCAGTCTCTTCATCTTGGAGTAGTAAATGTCCTCAAACATTTTCTGGCTCAGTACTAATCTCTGTCATTTGTTTTTCCCCTCTACAGCTTCCTCTAGTACCATCGAGCTTTTTCCCTGATTACTTAACACATGTCCTGTCATCAGTCCCTTCTGCTTGACACAGCATATGTTCTTACCTTCACCGATTCTGGGCAGACCATCCTCACTCGTTATCTTGTCAGTCCACCTAATTTTACACGTTCCGCCAATGTTTAGATTCCTTTCTATTCCGGCATTCTCTCTGTCCTTGACACAATACAGTCTCAGAACTATCATCCTCAAACTAAGGTCTATGTTTGATATCAGTTGATTTCTCGAGGCCACGAATGCCATCTTTGCCTGTGTAGTCTGATTCTTACGTCCTCCTTGCCTCCTCCGTCAAGGGTTGTTTTGCTTCCAAGGTAGAAGAATTCGTTAACATCACCTACTTTCTGATCATCAATTTTCTTGTTAAACTTCCCACTACTCTTACCTCTGCTACTTCACATTTATTTTATCTTCTAGCAGTTTACTCTCATTCCATAATTTGTACTCATTAGACTGTACGTTTCATTAAAAAGAACCTGTAATTCTTCTTCACTATTACTGTGGAAAGCAATCTTATCAGCAATTCCTACAACTGATATCCTTCCACCCTCAACATTAATACCGCTCCGGATCCTTCCTTTTATTTCTGTCATTGCTTCTTCGCTGTATAGATCGAACAGTAGAGGTCAAAGGCCGCATCCCTGTCTTACTCTGCCGGCCTTGTGGCCAAGCTGTTCTAGGCGCTTCAGTCAGGAATCACGCCACCGTTACGGTCGCAGTTTCGAATCCTGCCTTGGGCATTGATGTGTGTGATGTCCTCAGGTTAGTTAGGTTTGAGTAGTTCTAAGTTCTAGGGTACTGATGATCTCAGTCCCATAGTGCTCAGAGCCAATTGAACCATTTTTCTCTTACTGTTTCTAATCGAAGTACTGCGTTCTTGATCACCCAGTCTTACGATTTCTTGGTTCTTGTATGTGCTGCATATTATCCGTTTTTTCCTATATCTTACTCCTATTTCTTTCAGAATTTCGAGCAAGCCTTATTTAACTTTGTAGAAACTTTTTCCTTGCTCGACAATTTCTGTGAAAATGCCTTTTCTTCAGTCTTGCTTTCACAACAGCCTCTCTGGTGCCTGTACTATTCATTCAGCCTAAATTATTGTCATCTAACAAATCCTCAATTTTGTTTTCCATTATTCTGCTTATTGTTCTTGCCAGCAGCTTAGAAGCATGAATTGCTCAGCTGATGGTAAACAGTTCTCGCACTCATCGGCCTTCGCTATTTTCGGAAATATGTGGATGATATTTGTTCAAAAATCAAATAGTACGTCACCAATCTCCAATATTCTACACACCAATATGAATGTTCGTTTTCATGCCACTTGCTGAAGTGGCTCTAGAAATTCTGGCGGAATATTACGTGCCCTTCTGCCTTATTTGATCTTAAGTGTTCAAGAGCCCTTCTAAATTCTAATACTGTCTCCCCTGTGCCTTCAATATCGACTTCAATATCGTATTCTTTCACGTCATCAGACAAGTTCTCCCTGTCATAGAGGCATTCAATGTAGTTTCTTCCACCTGTCCGCTCTCTCATCAGGATACTTATAGCACTCTTAATGCTACCGCCCCTGTTTTTAATTCCATGGGAGTTTGTATGGCCTTTTATATTTGCTAGATCAGCCCTCCCGACGATCGTTGCTTCTCAGATTTATTCAAATTTTTCCTTTAGCTTTTTACCTTTTTAGTCCGTGTGCCGCCTGTTTATTTCGTGCTTAAGTAATTTATATTGTTGTATTCCTGCGGTTCCCTGAATAATTTTAATTTTTCTTCTTCCATCCATCACTTGAAGTATTACTTCCATTACCCAGGGTTTCTTCACATTTTTAAATATCCTTTTATCTATCGTTGACCGCTCAACACCTATGATTGCTCTTTTTGAGGTGTCCTCTCCTCTTCAATTTAACTGCTTACCTTGTTATTGTTTATCGCAGGGCTTCCCAACGTGTGGTCCGCGGACCCCTTAGGGGTCCGCCGGCTCTTTCTAGGGGGTCCGCAGCCACCTTTCACCAAATCATGTAAAATAATGAGTAAAATTATTGAATAAAAATGAGAAAATCAAATTCATCTCAATTTCTTTTTCATGTGAAAAACATGTGTACTTTTACTTCAGGTCGTATTCCCAAGCAGCCTTTGCGGTTCCTAAGTGAGAACGCATACACCGTTTAGTGCCGGAGAATGCGGCTTCTCTGATCGACTGTTTAGCAACAATACGGGGGTCGTTGGTGCACAGGCTCACGGCGCTAGATGCGCTGAAAACTTTTACGCATGCGCGGAGCGAGCTTTGTCGACCAATCACAGCGCTCGCTGGCACGTATGCGGCCCTAGGCATCGTTAAATGTTAAACTTGCTTAGTCAGTGCACTCACTACCTATTTCATAAGTCGATTTTTGACCAGTTTAATACTTCTAACATGGATCCGTGGATGAAGTCAGGATCTTTGAAGAAGGGTGCGGTTTCTCCATCGCCTTCACAACAAGGGAATTTTCCAGTTGAAATGAATGATGAGGGAGGACGACCAAAGGAAGAACAATCACAAGAAGCTCCAAAGACTATTCATACTTCGGGGGGGAGGGGAGGGGGGGGGGTCATTGGGAACATGGCACTTGCATTAAGAAGCTTTCAGTTCCCATAGGTTTCGCTCTGAAATTTAAAGTTACTGTACTCTTGACTGACTATGGGTCCACCATGGATTTTTGACTGTAGAAGTGGTCCGCCAGCTGAAAAGGCTGGGAAGCCCTGGTTTATCACATACCTGCACATTTAGCGAACTTCAGAAGCATTTCATCAGTCTTCAATATCCCACTTCTTTCCACCCTGATCCTTCTGGACGATTCCACTAAACATCAGTCTACTCGCCACCATTACTGCTTTCCTATCTGGGTCTTTATCCGCTCTAGAGTACGTTTTACAATCGATTATCGTATTTTGGAATCTGTGTTTAGCCATGATGTAATTGTGCTGGAATCTTTCAGTGTTTCCGGACCTGTTCTGAGTGTACGTTTCTTCTTGTAATTCTTGAACAGAGTATTTGCTATTAGCATCTAACATTTATTGCAGAACTCCATTACTCTTCTTCATCCCTTTGAAACGTCCCCTTAGAAAAATTAATGAATGACTGTGCTGATAAACCTCTTACATTATTACTCTCTTTACTTATTCTGATGAACACTAAACTGGCACACAATATTTTTAGTGCAACGGAATCTGACTTTCAAAAATCACTACAAAAGAATGGCCCTGACCAACAATAACCTATACCTTTCATGAATCACTTACCTCACAAAAATCTTCGCTACTCGAACCACTGCAATACAGCGAGCGCCACGACTGCCAGATAAATAAAAGATTCTAACTACTGATGGGACTAACTATTGATAGGCATAGCTAGCAAATGAAAGATTTTGATAAAGAACAAACAATGTATTTACCTTAATAGTGTTCAAAAGTCATAATATTTATAGCAGTTCATGACATCCAGTCTTACAAATTTACTGTCTCTGATGGACACACGTCCAGATCAGCCGCTCTCAAAACTCTGCCATCTCTCTCCCCACATCCACCACTGCTGGCGGCTCACCTCCAACTGCACAACGCTACGCGCTGTTAACAGCCAACTGCCCAACGCTACAATAGCGACTATGGCAACAATGCCGACCAGCCTCAGACTGCACACAGCACAGCCAGTGATTTTCATACAGAGCGCTACGTGATGTTAGCAACATAAAAACCTAAATAGCCTACTTACACCTTGTTCCTACAGCCAACCCATTGTTTTCCCATAAAGCATGCTTCTACTCCTTCCCCGGAATCGCGTTCTAGTCCGCCATGTTTATTAGATTTGCATTATTGAACTATCCGTTCAATAATCTTTTATCCTTCCAACATCTTTTCATCTTCTGGTTTCAAATTCGTCATGTAGACGTGATTTATCGTTGTCGTTATTGGTTTGCTGTCAATTAAGGTTAGAGCAACTCTGCCAGCCGGTCGGAGTGGCCGAGCGGTTCTGGGCGCGACAGTCTGGAACCACGCGACCGCTACGGTCGCAGCTTCGAATCCTGCCTCTCGCTTGTATGTGTGTGATGTCCGTAGGTTAGTTAGTTTTAAGTAGTCCTAAGTTCTAGGGGACTGATGACCTTAGAAGTTAAGTCCCATAGTGCTGAGAGCCATTTGAACCAAGCCAACTTTGCCACTGAACTGTTTACAGTAACTCACTCTTTGTCCTGTCTTACTGTTCATAACAAATATTTCCATTACACCATTTTCTGCTGCTGTTGATGCTACCCTCTATTTGTCTGACCAGCAAACTTCATCTAGTTCTCATTTCACTTCATCTGTGATCATCATAACTAAACTGATTCATTGGATCTGTCTTTTTGTATATTATACCGTCGCTAGAACGTTCGAACGTCAATAACTTGGATCGCAGAATGCCAACCCTTCGTCAGTGTTTCCATCATTTTCTCGTGGTTACGGTCCAGTTTGCAGCACCATGTGACGGGTACACTTGTACGTGGAGCCCAGTTTTGTAATATAGTGCATGAATAACGACATGAAGTGGTTATAACATGTAGAAGAGGTTGTATCTATGACACCACTGAACCAAAGATGTTGCCTGAGAGGCAGAATCGATTGTATGTACGGGAGCGCGGAGCGCAGTACCAGTTGCCGTTGCGCTCTGTTAAACGCAGGATATAAGACTTTCAGCTAGTGGCTAGCTGCGAGAATTTAGCTGTCGGTCTATGGACGCAGCATAATACAGTTTTGTAAGGTAATGAAATTTTGTGTACTTAGCTTTAAGTATGCGGCAACACAATGTGGATTTAGCTAATTCTAACAGTACCGTCAATTGAATGTAGGAACCAAGTATTTGCCATCATATTTAACGTATAGGTTGATTAGGTATACCCGATTTGTAACATATTGTGTGTTATGTAATACTGATACAGTTAAATTTGGGAAACTAATTGGTCGAACGATATCAGACCTTATGCCATGTAGGAATCCAAGTATTGTTAACTTCGTCAGTAAGTGAGAATTGTAGAACGATTGAGAAGTTCACTGATTTTGCAATTAACGTAAAATGTTTCATATGAAATTCTGTGAAAGAGGAACGTTATTTTGAATACAAGTTTGTAACTGAACCATTCAGTCTTAGCATATCCCCTTATCAGTACCTCATCCATAAACGTTATGTGAGTTTCCATTGCATTCTGAATCCTCATGATGTTGACCATAGCATTTTGGGGGCAGTTTCGCGTCCCAAGGATGGCAAGGCCGTTGGCAGAACGAAGGCGACTTCTTGTGCCCGATGTCTTCGGCCGCCATTGCTGACGGCTTTTATTCAAAATTAAAACAGAGGCTGGTTCCGAACAGAAGATCAGGGACATTTACCTTTCTAGTCAAAATGCGTGTGAATTACTATGAACCCAAACGTCTGAAGTGATCGGTCCCTATTCTAGTCGAAGACACTACCCATATACTACGGGCATTTTCTGGAACGCTACTCGAATATTTCATCCATAACCCATAAAGTTATCAAAATGTACGACAAAGGTGAACTTCACTCACTTAAACAAAAGTCATACTGAATTACAACTGTAGTCTTATATAGTACGAAACGCCAATAGAGCTTCAAACTAGGATAACTATTAATAATCATTTACTTTAACCACATCCCAATTAACGTTTACGTAGTTCTTGCACTGGGGGCCACAGTTTAAACAGTAGTGAATAAGCTAAAGGGAAACTTATATTTTATTAACATGACAGGAGAATACTGGTATGTTGCTTGCGCTTATCACAAGCTCTTGAAGTAATATTCGCTATTACTAGCTGAAGTTTATTACAGAAGTCAATTAATCTTTCTCCTCTCTCATTCCTTGCCCCAATCCCAGACTATCCTTTCACCATTTCTCCTAATCCTTCGTCTACAACTGTATTCCAGTCCTCCATGACTATTAGAGTGTCATCTCCCTTTACATACTGTACAACCTTTTCAATATCCTCATACACTTTCTCTATCTCTTGATCTTCAGCTTGCGATGTTGGCATGTACATCTGAACTATCGTTGTTGGTGTTGGTTTGCTGTCGATTCTGATAAGGACAAACCTGTCACTGAACTGTTCATAGTAACACATTCTCTGCCCTACCTTGCTATTCATAACGAATCCTGCTACCGTCATGCCATTTTCTGCAGCTGTTGATATTATCCTATACTCATCTGACAAGAAATTCTTGTCTTATTTCCACTTCACTACACTGACCCCTATCATATCTGGTTTGAGCCTTTTCATTTCCCTTTTCAGATTTTCTGGTTTCCCTACGACTTTCAAGCTTCTGGCATTCCACACCCGGACTCGTAGAATGCTATTATGTCATTGATTATTCAGTCTTTTTCTCATGGCAACCTCCCTCTTGGCAGTCCCTTCCCGGGGATCCGAATGGGAGATTACTCCGGAATCTTTTGCCAATGAAGAGATCATCATGGCACTTCTTCAGTTACAGGCGACATGTCCTGTGGATACACTTTACGTGTGTTTAATGCAGTGGTTTCCATTGCCTTCTGAATCCTCTTACCGTTGATCTTTGTTGATTCTTCCGCCTTCAGAGGCATCATGGCATTCATTCCCTGTGTCTTAACAGATGTCCTATCATCCTGTCACTTATTCTTGTCAGTTTTTTCCATACGTTCCTTTTCCTCTCCGATCATATCTTAAATGCTTCGAATGTTGTCTATTCCGGTTTTCCCACAGACCATGTGTCGTGTCACCGCCAGACACTACACTTGCTAGGTGGTAGCCTTTAAATCGGCCGCGGTCCGGTAGTATACGTCGGCCCCGCGTGTCGCCACTATCAGTGATTGCAGACCGAGCACCGCCACACGGCAGGTCTAGAGAGACTTCCCAGCACTCGCCCCAGTTGTACAGCCGACTTTGCTAGCGATGGTTCACTGTCTACTTACGTTCCCATTTGCCGAGACGATAGTTTAGTATAGCCTTCAGCTACGTCATTTGCTACGACCTAGCAAGGCGCCATTATCAGTTACTATTGATATTGTGAATCATGTACCGTCATAACCGACGTTCATCATTAGTGGATTAAAGTTAAGTATTCCACCAGCTACGTCCGTTTTTTCTTAATTCTAATTTCTTTGTCATGTTCCAGACCTCACGCCAGCCTGCGTGAGCTAAAACGCGTGCATTTCGGCCTCTTTTAGTAAAACGTGTTGGCTCTCTTGCCAACCACAACACCATGTTTCAACCACACAGCGCTGTGCTCCAATCGTACATTCTCAGATTCCCAAAATTAACACCTTTCTATGACAATAGAAGACTTCATTTTGGCCAGGAATGCCCTTCTGTCCAACGATAGTCGCTTTTTAATGTCCTCCTAGATCCGTCTGTCTTGGGCAATTTTTCTGCCCATGTAGCAGAATTCCTTAACTTCTTCTACTTCGTTATTCTCAACTTTGATTTTAAGTTTCTCGCAGTTTTCATTTGTCGTACTTCTCATTACTTTCGTCTTTCTTTGATTAACTCTAAATCTGTATTCTGCTATCATTAGACTATTCATTCCATTCAACAGCTCCTGTACTTTTCACTTTCACTTGCGGTAGTAACATCAGCGCCTTAGAACTGATGTTTGCCTAAAGTCTTAATAACTGTCTCTAACCAAGCGTACACAATAACCATTGCGGCAGACATCACTTTACATACAATGACTAGGCTCAACTGCCGCTTTACCCAAATGTTTTATAAACTTAACGAACCGGAGACAACAGCCGCCATATAAAGCAACTTCCGTTCATCTGATTATTAAAAGGCTGAATTTTAATTTATAAAATTATAAGGAAAAAGATTTCCTTCGGTAATTATTTCAAAAATTTAAACTGGAGCTTTCTTCAGGTTTTTCCAGGTTTACTGTGTTGTCTCGGGACCCCCGTTCAGGTGCCGTGAAGAGGGATTCTGTCAGGCTCGGTGAGACTTCCAACTGTCATCAGAGATTGTAACGTTCCCTGGCAAACTCACACTATTAATAAACAAAAATTTAATTGTACCATATACGCTGCTATGAAGCAATTTGTATATACTGTAATTATTTAACAAAAAATATTATTTAATTTTGTGTAAAAGACATTCGTTATTATTGTAATATTTTCAGTAGTAATATTCTCGATGTGTTTATGATTGTAATATTTCTATACTCATAATGTAATTGCGAAATGTGTCAATATCTGCGATAACAAAAATGTAAAATTCAGCCACAGAGGAAAATAATGTTGTAAGATTACAAAGAGATGTTAATGGTCAGCAGTAATATAAAAACCACCACGTAGTGTGTATTCTTTGTCGTCTCCCTGTAGAGCTGAAAGTGAGAGCAAGCTGTGACGTAGCATTTTATGAACGGGTAGACTTCTTCTGTCTGTATCTAGATTTAGCCGCCATTAGAGGAGAAATTACAAATTAATGTAAGTTGAATTATTGTTGTGGTCTAAATACATTATAATTTATCAAAAGTGTGCATTATTAATGTAAATTAGCTTGCCCATGTCATCTATAATATTTCATTAAAGAATTTTCAGCGTTTTTAGCGGTGTTGCTGGGCTGTGCCGCGACCGAACGATTTGCAGTGGCGGCACATTTAAAAAATTGTTCCGCTAAGAGAAATTAATCAAACCCGTAAATCGGGAGCAGATAAAAATTAGCAGTGAATTAAGAAAATGTTTTTTCTTTTACAGCGATCCTGAGACTGACGGAGTATTTACTAGTTTCACATTTGTGCATTCATAGGCGGATAGTTAACGTTGGAATTTAACAATTTTGGTTCTTTCAAATAACTTAAATGTATAGTGAAGTGTGTTTTATCGATGTTAATTAAACGTCGGCTTGGCAATATTTAACCATTTTCTGCTAATAGAGACAGTCTTGTGTTCCATAGCTAACGCCGGGAAAGAATTCAGTAAATATTTAAAAAAAAAAAAACCCACTGCATTTAGAAAATATGTGCCGAGGCCGAGTTATATAAAGGATTTAATTCTCAACTAAATATTCTTAATCAGTTAATATGAATTCACATAATTTTAAACGTACTTAATTCTGTGTAAATGAATTTTTATTACCACACGTAAATAAGAGGTCCTACAACAAAGTTCGTACGAACAGAAGGAAAGAAAGATAAATTCAAAAACGCTATTTTTTTTAAAAAAGGGAAACTATTAATTAATATTTTTTTATTATTTTTTTTTTAATTTCATTAAATTGGCGCCCAACGTGGGGCCCGAATATGCAGTGGCCACAAAATACCCATGAGATAACTAGGGAATTATTGTAGTCGAACTTTGTTGGAGAACAACTAATATTTTTTCATGTAATGTATGTATTGCCTAACCAATATTGTGTGGTAATACCTGTATATGATTTTTTGCATGAGAACACTATATACCCAGAGGCAAGCTGAAGATGAGAGCTCATTATATCGAAAAATTAATTACCTACCACAATACCAGGGGGCAGCTGCACCCAAGATAGATCACCAAAGGGTAAAGCTACAGTGTAGCTGTCCTGTGGGTAGTAAAGTAGCCTCAGTGCAGTGTTCTCAGATCATTAGTGGTGTGCTTGTTGTTAGTGTTTTTTTTTTAAATAACAGGACATTTGAGTAGTTAGTCATTGTAGTATATAATAAGTGTGTTTCAATAAATGACCATTTCTTGTGTGATTATGTCAGTGAGACCTGAGTGTTAGGATATTTAGTTCAGATTTTGTTTCTTTTGTTGACTATGGTTAGATTGGGTAGTCAGAAAGGTATAAATATGGATAATGAACAACAGTTAGCAAGCAGTGATACCGAGGTAGAAAGTGGGGCACAAAGTAATGTTAGTGGCGTAGTTCAGTAAGTACAATGTGAGAATCTGGGGGCAGAAGGGCAAGAAATGTTGCCACTGCCAGCCAGTGATTCAGTTGAAAGTGGAAATACTGTGCCACCCACAAGCACTAGACACGGACCAGAGAGTGGTGAGGTGTCAGAAGTGCAATCATTAAGAGTTATGTTCGAACGCATGCTCAATTTCCAAGCTACGTTTGTGCATGAACAAGCAGAGCGTGACCAGAGATTGGTAGCTGAATTTGCACGTATGCAAGCAGAACGCGATAGAGAACGTGATACTAAACAAGCAGAGCGTGATCGATGCCAGCATGAGAGAGACTTGCAGTTAATGCAATCTTTGGAAGCCATGCAAAGTGAGATTGTTAGTTGAGACAAAACTATGAAAACATACACAAAGCGGTGCAAGAACTGAGCGAAAGAGTAGATAATATCCAAGTGGCTAACCCCAGTATCGTGGGTGAAATCAGGGTACTGGCTAACAAGATGGAACAATTGGAAATTGACACGGGTCAGGTAATTGAGCGGAAGGTGTCCGAACAAGTGCACAAGATTGAGAACGAATTTATAAAAAAAATAGACGAGACGGTGCACGCCGCATTTGAAGCCAAAGACGTGGGCTCCAATGGGGAAGCGCAGGACCTAAATTAGGTGGCCACAGCGGAAATGTCAATTGCGGAGCTGGAAAACAGCTTGTTGCAAGGCGACGCCCAGGCGTGTGTCACGCCAGCCAGGTCCAACAATGATAGGCATATAAATACAGCAGTGAAAAATTGCGACTGCGAGACAGAACGGGCAACCAATGTTAGCGAAACAAACTAATGTCACTCCAAAATAGTGATTGAAGAAAGCCTGATTAGAAACCGACAATTTCAGATCTTTACAACGGAGAAGAAGTCTGTTCACCCTGTAGTGTTTATCAAGGGATTTAGAAACATTTTGCCTAGCGTTTGGAGTCATACACAGAAAATACAGATCGTTATGTCTTACATACAAGGAGATGCTGCATTATGGGCAACCGAAGCAGCTGACAGTTGCGACACATATGAGCAATTTGAAAAGGCATTCTTGGCCAAATATTGGTCAACATGTATTCAGGAGAGATTACGGGAAGAGGTATATAATCCAGAGCCGTATTCTCCAAGATTAGGCAATTTGCGAAAATATTTTGAGAATTATATTAATAAGACCCGTTACTGGGACGAGCAGATTTCATCCCGGGATTTGATCAGACTTTTGAAATCACACTTGCCGATACACGTAAAGGAAAAACTAATACACGTACCGGAGAACGCCATGGAACATTTCTTGTCTGTTATGGACTCAATTGACCTGATTCAGGAGGATGTTAAGGCAGCCTCTGAACAGGCTAGAAGTAACGGAAACGGTTACAGAAATTGTCGAAATAACACGCCTCCACCAAATAATGGAAAAGGCGGAGGTAACAATAGGAGACAAGATTATGTACAAAACGGGAATAGAGGTAGAGACCGGAACGGCAATAGTCCGCCGGTGAATAATGACCGGAAAAGGAGGTCAGAGGACCGATATGAAACAGGCCCACCAAGCAATAGTAGATGGAAAAATGCCAGGGGGCCATGGAACACTAATACCTATAACGATGCAAACCGAACTTGGCCACAGAACCAGAGGCCAAGTCCGAACCGGCAAAACAGTGAAAGATATGACAATAACCGACCGCCACCACAAAATGCGCCAATTGCGCAACCGTGGCGGCCGACGCAACACAACTTACACATAGTGGAGGTCAGCGACACAGAGCAGCCACACCCATCCACCAGTAATAATCCAACAAACTAGATTCAGCCGAGATACGCTCTCCATCGTCGGCTGAGGTTGAAACTTCCCCTTTGAACAATTCTACAGGACTGTGCTTAAACTGACACACAATATTTTGTTAGCGCAACGCAATCTGACTTTCAAAATTCCCTACTAAAGAATGGCCCTGACAAACATTAAACTATACCTTTCACAAATCACTTACCTCACAAAAATCTTCGCTGCTCAAGCTACTGCAGTACAGCGAGCGCCACTACTGCCAGCTAAATAGAAGATTCAAACTACTGAAGGCACTAACTACTGATAGGGATAGTTAGCAAATGAAAGATATTAATAGAGAGCAAACAATGTATTTACCTTAATATCATCACAAGTCATAATATATATATCAGTTCATGACAAATTAGAAACCTCCGCCATCTCTCTCCCCACATCCACCACTGCTGGCGGCTCACCTCCAACTGCGCAACGCTACGCGCTGTTCACAGCCAGCTGCCTAACACTACAATGGCGAGTATTACAACAATGCAAAGCAGCCACAGACTGCACACAGCACAGCCAGTGATTTTCATATTGAGCGCTACGTAACGGTGCCAATAAGAAAACATAAACAGCCTACTTACATAGAGAAAACATAAACAGCCTACTTACATAGAGAAAACATAAACAGCCTACTTACATAGAGAAAACATAAACAGCCTACTTACATAGCCCCCATGCTCCCCACAAAAATTTTTACAAATGGTGTTGGGCACTGGCCAATACAGATTTGACAAAAATTTTTCACAATTACAGTAACAAAGATATAAAATGCACACACTTATTGATACAACGTTGGTCAAAAGCTCAAATTTTCTCACAGTCCCTAAAGACAGTCCTAATCGTACATAACAGGAGAATAGCAGTGTTTGTCTCAAAGTCTGAGCAGTAAAAGAAAATGCACACGGAAGTAGTGGATTTCCATGCAGTCTTGAAGAAGTAGTGTTGTCCTTCCAATGGAAAGACAGTGCTGACTCTCGACATGCTGACAGGTAATGGGCCACAACAGAGCAAACCCACAGCAGAGTCATTCGAAGTTTGGAAGAATATTGGTAGGTAAGTCATCACAGAGCAGACCCACTGTAGTCCTGGTAGAGATTACGGTATTGGTGGGCCACCAGAGGTGCAGACCCACTGCAGTCCTTGTAGAAATAATGGTGTTGGTGGGTCATCAAAGATGTAGACCTACTGTTGTCCTTGTAGAGATAATGGTATTGGTGGGCCACCAGTGGTGCAGACCCACTGCAGTCCTTGTAGAGATATTGGTATTGATGGATCATCAAAGATGTAGACCCACTGTAGTCCTTGAAGAGATGGCCAGCAGCCATCTGTTGCGATTGTGCAGGTGCACATTCACCATCGAAGAGTCTTGCGGAGAATATAGCAAGTCCATAAACCACCACTTGTGCACTCACAAAGTTTTTTAGAATTGTCCTTAGAACGAGCAATGCTGTTATCCAGTCCCTTGCTGAATTATCAACACACGTGCAAACACTAACAGTCCCTACTTCTCACATATTGTCCATATACTATGACCAACAGAAACGTGTGCAGTGAAATGTAACTTACAAATAATAATAAGATGAACTGGTGTCAATTACAATTTTATAACATGAGAATACAATTACAAAGGTACAAAATACATCACTAAAAACATAATAATACAGATAACATTTGTAGTAATAGGGGCTTTACAAAAGAATAGAAATAAACATATACATCAGTGTTACAGGAATTATGACATGAGTACATAGATAAAAGATCAGAATAACTTTCGAAACATCAACTTCACACATTAGCATTAACACAAAACAGAGTAAATAATGTCTAAACATCTTTACAAAGTAAATAACATATTATTAATGCCAATTATATTCGAGGATAACAGTATTCCTCACCATAGTGAATGTAGCTTAATATTAAAAGAAGAAAAAATTCTATAAAACTACACAGAGATAGGAAGAAAACAACTACACAAGGGTACACACACACATAGTGGGATAACACCAATAGGAAAGGACAGGGTTCGTTTTCAGTGTAACATTTGGTACTGCAGTCCAACCCAAAACTTCATATATCTTTCCTCTTATTTCATCCTTTGTTTCCACCAAAAAAAATTCTATCTAAGCATGCTTTCTGTATTTATATGTTCACACATTTCTTACCTCAACATTTATTTCCAAGAAAATCCTACCTAAACCTGTTTTCTCAATGCATTTCTTCCAATTCATCGCAACTCATTCTCTTAGAGGCTACCCCCTCTTAAGCTAACTTAAATCTACTGAGCTCAGATGCTAAACTAAGGGACGAGGCAATGCAGCATCACATAACAAATCAACACAAACAGCAATGCAAAAAAATGCAAATTGGCAAAGCTAGCAGCATAAATGAGCAAAAGTCAAATTCAATAACACTATGCCTGGCAAACAGCAGCAACTTATACTGAAACATGACATAGCGCAAGCAGAAAAAATATTACACTAAAATGGCCATGTCTAATACCTATGTCACATCTTAACATTAGAGTGATGCATCACAAAAACTTACGCTAGTA
Source organism: Schistocerca americana (assembly GCF_021461395.2). Taxonomy (NCBI): domain Eukaryota; kingdom Metazoa; phylum Arthropoda; class Insecta; order Orthoptera; family Acrididae; genus Schistocerca; species Schistocerca americana. Next base: position 335,542,202 of record NC_060126.1, on the reverse strand, counting down.
GATAAGTTACCAAATCGTAAAAAAATTATTTATGCAATTCCTGTGAAGGGAAATGTTTTTTTTTTTTTTTTTTTTTTTTGTGCTCCCTCATTTGTTTTGGATAGATCATAAAATTATTTACTGGATCTGTAGGCATAAAATATTTATATTAGTACATATATTAAATTTTATTTTAACCAATGCTGCAGTGCAGCTAGAAACTTGATATTAAACAAAATGTGTAAATAAATACATTAAGCAAGCCATATGGCATTTTTCTTAACTAGCAAGGCAATAGCTGTGAAATGTTTCTCATCGTTTCATTAGGCATTTCAGTAAATATCATAAATTACGAGCTCCACAGTATGCTTTCAACAAGGAGATGTCAGTAGCGCGGACAATGGCCTTCCCTTTCTTTTTTTTTTTCTACCTGTGCCGCTGAAAAGGGCTCGCAATAATGGCTTTTTCTCCAGGCGTCTGACACAGCTGGGTGCCCGCGACGCATTACGTGGTTTCCAACATCCTGTTTCACAAGTCAAGAGTCCCTACCCACTATTCATTACTCCTTACCTTATTACACATATACGTATCCATCGACACTCGTCAATATTTCGTCATTATAAATATGAAGCATATTCAAATAACTCGTATAGCCTCAGCCTATTAATCATAAACATACCTCAGCAGCATAATACACATCGTCATCGTAAAAATAACCTCATAACACTTCAGTCAAATCTTAAAATCGTCGTAACTTCCTCCAATAATTAAAAAAATTCTCTGCTCATGTCAAAAGTGTCATCTGCCTCAAACGTACTTTAAAAATCATGATCTCATACCAAATATATCATTCAAAGCTCTCATAGTATCACAATGGTTCCGAAAAAATATGAACAGTTTACAATGCACAGACAAAATACAGTTTCATAAGTATCAAGTTACCCAACTGTGTATTGCGTAAACATCTGTCACTGATGTAATAAAAAAGTTTATCTCTCAGTTACATGATCAGATAGCTGTGTAATTTGTGTGTTAGAGAAATATGGTACCGACGTGTAAAGTTGTATAAGCAAATACCATATTAGCTAGGGTTCCTTGTGGTTGCCACACACATGGTACACAAAGTAAGCGTGTACCCCCCTGAGGATTTATGTAATTATACCCTCAGGTGTTACAGATTACAGCAATGAAATGAAATATATCACGGAAAACTTTCTTTGTAATTAAAAAATCTTTAAAAATAAATGTTTTAAGTACAAAATCTCTCAAATGCGTGTCCTGTAGCGCTAAATGTGCGTCTTGCTGTAAGATAATTCTGTGGAAGTGTCGTAATTATCGTCCACCGAAAGCTAAGTTCTGCAGAAGTCAATGTACTTACCCCATCAGAAACGAAAGTGAAATGCTTTGTGTATAGATATCATAATTATTATGCACATTACTGAGATCAAGAAAATACTATACTGTAAAGTATTGTTGTGCTAAGAAAAGGGCCTCACATTGTAGCTTACTACTAAAACATGTTTTGCTTTCCAGAAGAAATTCAGAAAAACTGTGCGGATATAAAACAGAAACACTGCAAAAGCAACATTGTAAATTGTCACTCATTAGTAGCGTCGTGATAAAACCGTGTAGTTGTCACTTAAACTAACCACTGTGCCGTCTGGTATCTCACAGAAAGTACATTAAACCCAGAATGTATTTTCAAATAAACCAAAATGTTGCATTAAAATCTCATTAGCAGTACTGGTAAATGTTCTAAGTATGTGAGCTTTATAGTCGTTACGCAATCGTGCAACAAACAAGCAAGAATCCACACACACAATAACACTGTGACGTCTGTTCAATATAACAATGCATTCGTCATTTCTGTTTAAATAAGTTCTCTTGGTTCTTGACTGGATATCTAACTTCAAACATTGTTGCATGTTAACAGTTTCTTAAGTCTGACAAAGCATACTAGAAATGTGAAGTGAAAAGTTTTATACCAAAGACTAAGTTAAAAAGCAGATTATCTTTCAATAAACGGTTTTACATGTGAAATATGGTGTAAACCTTTACTCTTCCTAGTACGCAGAATTTCAACTTGAATGCAATTATCATGCGGTATTCGTCCGTAAAGAATACTGGAATCTTGCTCAAGGTTAGCGTCAATGTTATTTTTCTCTGAGCCAGCCGGCGCACGCGGCTGCCTGCGGTGTGAGTCATTGTCTGTTTCTTTGTTGGCGCGCGTCGTTATTGGGATTTGGAGACCTAACTTCTACAAATTCACCGTGACGAGAGGGCCCTGCTCTGTTTGAATCCCGCCAGTTCTGATGCAATTCAGGTCTGTCGTTACGATCATATCGTCTGTCGTCATGTCGGTAGATTCCATAGTTTCTTTCTTGTCGGTCACATGGTGGAGAATTTCTCCCTGAATCGTAACTGCGCGCTGGTCCGTTGCGTCTAAAGTTATACTGTCTCCCTTGATAGTATTTATTTTGGTTCCCGTATTGTCTGTTTCGCTTATTGTCTCTGTGATAGTCATTACCACGGAGAGGTGATCTTTCCCTGTAGTTATTACTACTCTGCCAACGGTTGTCATACGGGTGGTGTCTGTTTTGGTCACGATTTGTGTTGTGAGAATAGCCTTGTCGTGTAAAGTTATTACTTCTTTCATCGCGGAATTGCGACGGATGTGACCTGTAATTGCTGTGTTCCTGGTTTCGCGTTCCGCGATTGTCAGTGTCAATTTCTAATTCTTGTAAGAGTCCCTGAAATGCTTCAATGTCGTCTTTGCAACGTCCTGCCAAAATAATATGTCGTAAATGTTCAGGCAGTTTGATTAAGCAAATGCGGATGAGTTCTGAGGGGCTGTATGGGTTTGAAAGATACTGATTCTTATGCAACATGTCTTCAAAATATTTCATAAGACTGGAAAATTCAGATTGTTCGAAACGTTTCATCATTATGATGCTATGTTTTACACGGTCTTGTGTGGCTTGAGACCAATATGCTGAGAGGAAGGCATGGTAAAACTCTCCTTCACTGTGGCAATCGTGAATTACCGATCGCATTCTTACAGCTGGTTCATTCTCCAAGTAGCCACACATAAATTCTAATCTGTGTTCCAACGACCAGTTGGGAGGAAAACAATGAGAGAATTGATGGAGCCATGCTTGTGGATGAATGTCGTTGCCAGAATTCTTAAATGTTTTGAATTTACGTGTAGTAATGAACAGCTTATAGTCAAAATCATCATGTCGGCGAGTCGCATGTCGGTCATTGTTACGTCGCTTCGGCGGTTCCATCTCAAAATTCGGTGCACACTCCCAATTTCTTTCATTACTTCCGAAATGCCCTGTGTTATTATTTTGCAGCTTTTCCGTGTTTCTAAGTCCCTCTTCCCGTGTTGGAGCGCGAGTGTCCTCTGAAATACGTAATTCTTGTATTACCTGTGTTAGCTGATCTTGTACTTCCCGGATTTCTCTTTGGTGTTGTGTATTAATTTGATTCTGATTTTGTTTGAATTTTCTTATTTGTTCATACTCTTCTGTGTCAGTGAAGGCTACGGGTCTTGTGTCATTCAGATCATCATCTACCTTTGTAGATAAGTTAGTGACCTGATCCGAAAGTTCGGCTACTTTCTCCGATAGTGTACTTATTTCTTCAGTGTGTTTTTCTGAACCAAGTTTCAGAGTATCTACTGTGTCCTTAAAGTTTTCCTGAGTTTTTGCAAGTTGCGTAACCGAATCGGTAGATGCAACTGAGTCAAATTTAGCTTGCAAAGTCTCATGATTTTCATGAACAATAATTTGCAGTTCTTTTATGGCTGCTTCGTGATTCTGTAATGCATTTTCATGCCGCGAAAAAATAGGTTGAAAATGCTCACAAATTTGTGTCTTTACGTCGTTACAGACTTTTTGACATTTGGATTCGATTTTATGCAACTCAGTAGTTAAATCTTCACGTGTTTGTTCAAGTGTGGTGTCTAACTTTTGAAGATTTTGTTCCATTGTGTCTAACTTTTTAAGATTCTGCTGTGTTTGTCTCTGATTTTGTTCCATTGTGTGTAACTGTTGCTGTGTTTGTTTCTGATTTTGTTCAAGCGTTGTGTCTAACTTTTGTAGCCTTTGTCTCATTTGTTGCATTAACTGTAATAACAATGCACTGGTGTCTGAAACATGTTCCTCAGTGCTTTTCGGCAGTGAATTTGCACCGGCAACATTCACATTTTGACAAGCGGAAAACGTGTCTTGACTCATTTGAGAAAACGGTGAGGACGCAAAACCTGAATCTACAGTGTTTGCAAAATTGTGTCCTGTCATTTCGGATTCCTGAGGCGAGCTGTTGCTGACCGATCGATCGATAATGCTTCCCTCTTCACTAATTGTTTCACTGTCCACGCCATTGTTTGCCGCCCGCTCCATTTCCCTATGCACAATTATCAAATTACTACTTTGAACATCAGTTAATTCATTACTCGGTGGCGCTAACACACTGCTTTCATTTTCACTGTCATTTCTCAGTTTACTTTGGAGCCTAGTATTACGTTTTTCACACGCCATTATTGTCACAGTATTTCACACGACAACACAGAAAAACACAATTTGAAGATCAAAAATAAGAGAACACATTAACATAGCACTGAAAATAATATCTAGTTAACTGCAAGCGCAGCTGCGAAATACTTGGTGCAAATCTACATGCATGCCACAACTGTTTTACTGTACAACAATGAAAAACTACAACTACAAAGGAAATTCTCTCTACAATTATGCGCTAGCAACAAACAAAAGCTACACTAAATACACAAACTACAAGAAAAATCAGAAGATTCCAGTGAGGTATCCTAGGCTAAGGGTCGACATATGAAACTTCCCCTTTGAACAATTCTACAGGACTGTGCTTAAACTGACACACAATATTTTGTTAGCGCAACGCAATCTGACTTTCAAAATTCCCTACTAAAGAATGGCCCTGACAAACATTAAACTATACCTTTCACAAATCACTTACCTCACAAAAATCTTCGCTGCTCAAGCTACTGCAGTACAGCGAGCGCCACTACTGCCAGCTAAATAGAAGATTCAAACTACTGAAGGCACTAACTACTGATAGGGATAGTTAGCAAATGAAAGATATTAATAGAGAGCAAACAATGTATTTACCTTAATATCATCACAAGTCATAATATATATATCAGTTCATGACAAATTAGAAACCTCCGCCATCTCTCTCCCCACATCCACCACTGCTGGCGGCTCACCTCCAACTGCGCAACGCTACGCGCTGTTCACAGCCAGCTGCCTAACACTACAATGGCGAGTATTACAACAATGCAAAGCAGCCACAGACTGCACACAGCACAGCCAGTGATTTTCATATTGAGCGCTACGTAACGGTGCCAATAAGAAAACATAAACAGCCTACTTACATAGAGAAAACATAAACAGCCTACTTACATAGAGAAAACATAAACAGCCTACTTACATAGAGAAAACATAAACAGCCTACTTACAAGGTTTGGAGTGAAAGCAGCCCGACACAGAACAAAATATCGGGAATCTGTATCCTCAGGTATAATGACGGGGTACAGATGGGACATGAATTAATAACTGAACCACCCACGTGCATAAAGGAACACAAAGAAAAAGTACAAGCAATAATAGAGATCAAAATTAACAGTATTGATGTACAAGCAATCGTAGACACAGGTGCTACTGTCAGTGTCATGAGTATGGACTTATTCAGAGTACTGGGGAAAGAAAAGCGTATGCTGACTTTTCCTGCAAACAATTGCAAAGTCACTGGAGCCATCAGTGCACAGCGACAAATAATTAAACTCCAAGTGCGGGTAGAGATGTATATAGGGGGAGAAGCCATAGCGTGCTCATTCCTGGTAGTAAAGGGTTTAAAGGTAGCCTGCATTTTGGGTGTAGATTTTTTGACAGAAAGGGACGCAGTAATCGACCTTTCTCGGGGAAAATTAAGATTGATGAACGCGGGTAGGAGGATAGAATTGTCCATGCTCAGATCTGAAGAGGTACCTGTGCCTAATTGTAATGCTATTAACATAAAATGTAGGAATCAGTGGATACTACATTTAGACAATCATTCTCTAGGACAAAATCTCTATTATCCAGACGTACAAAGTGATAAATTAAAAGAAAATGAGGACGCACTTGTGAACAAAGTATCACAGTCCGAAAATTTGAACTCAATGCAACAGCAGGATTTGGTACAGTTATTATCTAAATATGCAGATGTATTTTCAGAACGACCAGGAATTGTTAAGGGGTATCAATACAATATCGAGGTGAAGCCTCACAAAACCTACTGTCGAGCCTCATACTCCATTCCTTAGTCCAAGAAGGAAATAGTAGCTATCTCTTAGCAGATCCCCACTCAGGAAGAGTACGGGGACTGTATCAGCGTAAGGATGTGAAAATATTCCTACAGTAAATGACTAATAGTCCTATGCGTTATGTGTAACAAAGGGACACCATTCTTTTGAAAATGAATGAACATTAATGATGTGTGATCTGTAGAGATAATGTACTAGTGTAGAAGTATTTAGTTATAAGAATATGATTGACTTTCTCTTTTGTTTATGAATATTTGTGTTATGTCTTCTTTTAATTAGTGTTAGCTTAAACATGCTCTAAATGTCTGCACAGATAACCTGATTAGTGCAATTATTTGTAGTGTTAAATTGTGACAGAGATCAGTCAGGAGGAACATTTTAGTAGTGATTAGTTTGTGTACTGCATAATATTCTATATGTGTGTCAAACTTGAAATATTTCTTGGTACAACCTTTTCTATTATATATATATATTTATATATGTGTAGCTGTCAGATTGACAGATTCGAACCCAGAATAATATCAATAATATGAGACCCTGAGAACTTTATTTTCAAACCAGTGTTATCAAAGAGAATAATGCACCCAGTAGTGACCCGAGGGCACCATGGGAGGCAAACTTATTGCGAATTTAAGTAACGCAAAGTTACGCACAAAGAAGCTTCAATTGAAGCATGTGCAGATCCAATCAGTTAAAAGAGCTAGCCTGATACAGTCCACGTCAATTTTAGCCTACAGAGACTACACTGTAGTTACGTAGGACCTAGCAAATAAAGTGAGACATAATTTCAAAGGAGTTATTGAACAATATGCCTTAATCCGGCTGGAATGCACAAATCAAATCTACTCGAACATAGATATAGATGATTTTTGGGCAAACTAATACGAAATTTTAATATTTGTTACCATGTACGCAATTATCACACTCCTTGGTAAAGAGCGAACAAAGAAGTTACGAATGTGCTGTTAAAAAAATTTCATAACGGACATTGCAAATGAAAAAACTTAAACAAAAGTGCAGTATTGTGTGGCAGAGACAGACAGTGACTGTTAAACCTGCAGCAATACGTCACGAGGTTGTTTTGAACAAGCAATAAGAAACTGTATCATCGCCGTGTGTCAAGGGACGCTAGGAAAGCGCATTGACTACAGAGATACATTCTGTCCTAAGGTGAAAACTTGCGTGTGATTAATGACAAGTCATGACATGGTGAAAAAATATTGTGTGCCCATAAAACGTGTTACTGTGACAACGAAACATTGTGCAAACCAGACTAGTGAAGGCCTACTGAATAATAACTGCCAATAACTGTGTGCGTTCTTTCCCACAGCAGGAAAAATTCCCATAAGGATAGTACACTGTTTGTGAACTTGTTGCATGTTTGCTGGAGCACTGCAAGAAGTCACACGGGCGAGCTGATATACAACGCGCATCCGGCTACCTCAGCCATGCAGCGGCCGCAGCAGCCCGTAGCAGACTTGACAGCCACACGTCTCTCCGCGCCGTAGCTGTCAACACCGGGGGCGGTGACCTACACGGAGCCGACGCGCCGCGCCGAGCGCCGCTCAACAATCACTCCGCACCGCTCACCAACTACAGCAATATTGACATATTCCAAAATATTTACACAAACTGCATAACATGTCAATGAACTCCATTTTTGATAAACATTGAACACTTATCATGTATACCCGTAAATTGACGAGAGAAAATGAACACTAACAAGTGTAGGAGATGGATTTGCAACACGTAGGTAGTGGGAACATTATGAAAAGTGACGTTGTGCTAAATGATTTAAAAGAACTAAGTGATATATCCTAGGACAAGTGACCTTGCAGTATGTCGCAAAATTAATAATAACGAGTTGTTAATCACACACAAAAAAACTTTCGTCGAACTGTATGTGACTATGATATTATGTAACCGTTGATGACAAACTGCTAAATCAATTCAAAAGAATGACTGTTGAAGAGACAAGATTAATCATGAACCAACAGGGATGGCTGGGCTCCGGCACAGTTTTGCCCAGGTTTCCAGTCTGCCTTCGCCCAAATGGGGGAGCCATGAGCATACATAACCCTGGGACTAATTAAAAGAGCCATTCCATAAAAAAAATACAGAATTGTAAAGAACGTTACTGGCACCATTGTGTCAAAGTATAGAAACTCTTTGCCAAATGTTGCCAGGGTGCAATGTAACGTTCCCTGGCAAACTCACACAATTAATAAACAAAAATTTAATTGTACCATATACGCTGCTATGAAGCAATTTGTATATACTGTAATTATTTAACAAAAAATATTATTTAATTTTGTGTAAAAGACATTCTTTATTATTGTAATATTTTCTGTAGCAATATTCTCGATGTATTTATGATTTAATATTTCTATACTCATAATGTAATTGCGAAATGTGTCAATATCTGCGATAACAATAATGTAAAATTCTGCCACAGAGGAAAATAACGTTGTAAGATTACAAAGAGATGTTAATGGTCAGCAGTAATATAAAAACCACAACGTAGTGTGTATTCTTTGTCGTCTCCCTGTAGAGCTGAAAGTGAGAGCAAGCTGTGACGTAGCATTTTATGAACGGGTAGACTTCTGTCTGTATCTAGATTTAGCCGCCATTAGAGGAGAAATTACAAACTAATGTAAGTTGAATTATTGTTGTGGTCTAAATACATTATAATTTATCAAAAGTGTGTATTATTAATGTAAATTAGCTTGCCCATGTCATCTATAATATTTCTTTAAAGAATTTTCAGCGTTTTTAGCGGTGTTGCTGGGCTGTGCCGCGACCGAACGATTTGCAGTGGCGGCACATTTAAAAAATTGTTCCGCTAAGAAAAATTAACCAAACCCGTAAATCGGGAGCAGATAAAAATTAGCAGTGAATTAAGAAAATGTTTTTTCTTTTACAGCGATCCTGAGACTTACAGAGTATTTACTAGTTTCCCATTTGTGCATTCATAGGCGGATAGTTAACGTTGGAATTTAACAATTTTGGTTCTTTCAAATAACTTAAATGTATAGTGAAGTGTGTTTTATCGATGTTAATTAAACGTCGGCTTGGCAATATTTAACCATTTTCTGCTAATAGAGACAGTCTTGTGTTCCATAGCTAACGCCGGGAAAGAATTCAGTGAATATTAAAAAAAAAAAAAAACCCACTGCATTTAGTAAATGTGTGCCGAGGCCGAGTTATATAAAGGATTTAATTCTCAACTAAATATTCTTAATCAGTTAATATGAATTCACATACTTTTAAACGTACTTAATTCTGTGTAAATGAATTTTTATTACCACACGTAAATAAGAGGTCCTACAACAAAGTTCGTACGAACAGAAGGAAAGAAAAATAAAATCAAAAATGTTATATTTTATTTAAAAAAAAGGTAAACTATTAATTATATATTTTTTAATTTTTTTTTAATTTCATTAAAAGATGAAGACGCTGGTCTCTGCTATCGGTTATCATGGTCAGCCATGTACGCAATGTTTCCCACAAGATCTCGGGCCAGAATTTGCTCTGACCACGAATGCCTCACAACGCAACAGTGTATGATTGCGCGCTCGTCACGCGCTCTGTCGGCCGTCGCGAAAATCAAATTGGCGTAGGTGAGAGCCATCTCGGCACAGATACAATGGTTACTGACGAAACATAAAATTCAATTCGTCACACACAGCTGCTGACAAAAATGAGAGTTCTTCTTGGTTCAATAAAACACGATATTCGTTCGAGAGGACCCTTGCAGTTGAGGGAAGTCATAAACAGGACAAACTCGTCGCACACACACGACTAGCGAGAGAAGGATTCAGTGGCTATGCATTGTTTCAGTACGTGGCAAAATATGAACTACAAAAATACCAAAATTCTCTCGTCGACGTCTACATGCAGCGTAATTAAAGAAGTGGTGGAAATTCGCTGCTTGAAAAATCTGGTGAACAGTCACAGGGCTCCAATGCAGCATAGCGTGAGATCTAGCGCAGGCAATACTGAAGTCACAACGACTCGAGACGCCGACTGTTGGTCGTGCAAAGGAGGAAGCGTGTATCGGCTTGCCACTCCCCGGAGCTCTTCGTTCATCTTCCGACACGTGACGTAACTGTCCCTCCCGCTACCGACCAGGGAATCTTCGCTGTTGCCAGCGAATTTGAAGCCTTCACGCCTGCGTGTTTCCTACATAGACTAGTATAAATAAGAGTCATGGCTCAGTAGCGTGTTCGTCGCGCCTGTAGGTACGTGTCAGTTGACCCAATAAAACGTCCGACTTCTTCCTCAACAACCATCTTCATAAAATAAAACTAAAAATTTAACCCCTTATATTTACTTTACAGTTCCTGATGACATTCACTAATGAATGAAAATAAGAAATTTACTAAACACACAAAAAGTACTATGAAACTAAAATTCTGTTATAATCCCAGTACGTCACTTTATCATATCGGAAACACGGTGAAGTCCCACCTCAGACAGAAACAAAAGATATTAAGTTATCACAGCGAAGTTAATATAATTCTCTCTCTCTCTCTCTCTCTCTCTCTCTCTCTCTCTCTCTTTTACACACCCACACCCACACCCACACACGCCCACCCACCCACACACACACACACATATATATTTATATATATGTAGGTTGACGACCCAGGCTGCGGTACCGGTTCATGACAGGATAGAACGCTAAGAACGACGATCGACAGGCGCTATTCGACCGCAGAAGACTGCACACCACACGACGAAACCGCATTCGGACGTCGGCCATACGTCACACCACGACGGACCCAGCAATGAAGACGACCACCAGGACTACGCCAGAAGACTCGATATATGTCGGGAGGAGGACAAAGTAACGCTGAAGGACATACAACGCCTTATCCGCTATTCACGGAAATCACAAGAGCAGGATAACGACACCTGTCTGGCATCTCCATCTATGGACTCAGATGTCGAATCACAGCACTCCAACCAAACGGTCGACCACGCGGAGATGGCAGCGGCCTTTCCAGCAGAAAACGACAACGACTCCCCACACGCAGAGGGGGACTTTACGCTCGTACACAACAAACGGCGCAGAAGCAACGCATTAGCCAAGGACTGCAAAGAGACGAACAGAGACCATCCTCACAACGAACCGATTCGTCCCACTGACGCCTCAAGCTGCGCCTCCATCACCCACCAATAAGTCACAGGCACAAACTTCTAATGCCGCAGAAGCCGTGGATAGATACAAGAATGTGCTTCGCAAAGTGCCCCCAGTCACTATTTATTACACAAAGAATTACGTTCACCTCAATGAAACGGTCAACGGACTTCTAGAGGGCAACCTTAAAGCTGTATACCAAAAGGACGGCATCAAATATCACTTTGAGTCCTTCGAAGACCAAAGACGTGCAATAAAATTCTTCACGAACCAAAGCTTCTCCTATTTTACGCATCAAGCACCAGACGACAGGGAACTGAAAGTAGTTGTCAAACGCCTTCCGGCTGAAGTTACCGAAGAACAACTTTACTCTGCCCTCAAGGAAAAAGGTTTCAAAGTGATACAAGTCTACCAATTTAAGGAACGCGACGAGAAGACGAGACAACTGATACCGCAAACTGTGTACCGAGTCACCCTCTTATCCAGAAAAGACAGTGACAAGATATATGATGTCAAGTACCTGCTCTACACACGAGTGATAATAGAAACCTATAATAGTAAAGAAGGGCCAGTCCAGTGTCGAGATTGCCAACGTTTCGAGCATACATCGAACTACTGCAGCATGCCAGCCCGCTGCGTCCGCATTGAATTGTACCCATCCTAAGACGGCGCCCCCAAACTGCGTCAATTGTGAACAAGAACATCCAGTGACCTACCGTGGCTGCCCCAAATTTCAAGAACTCCTACGGAAATATACTAGAAGGACACCAAAGAAGTCGACCCCCAACGGCCTATAATTGTTAAGAACTCGGCCATGGCAGCGATTCCGGCCACCCAACAACAAGCGGCACCTCTCCCTGTGGAAACAATCGCCTCTCGACCACAACCGGCACCCAGAGTGACTCTACGACAGACAACAGCGCTCTTACTCCGAAGCAATACATGCCCATCCACCGACGCCAACACCAGCGGAGACATCATCTGCCTGGTCGACCACCTTTACACCAGCGTTAACAGGTATTCTTCAACTACTCACCGCCCTCCAGCAGAAGCTGACGTCTATTCTCTCGCTTGTAGAAAGCGTACTGACAGCTTTCCAAACACCCTAAATGGATAGACGGCATCACACGAGGAATCTTAACTTCTGCATCTGGAATGCCAACGGCCTGAAACTGAAGAAAATAGAATTCATAGATGTAGCATTTGTCTCCGAAACACATCTCCGCGAGTCAACCGACCTCCTCTTGAGGAACATGCACATCTACCGGACGGATAGACGGGACCAACGGGGTGGAGGGACCGCAGTTCTGAT